>NW_025113140.1:0-659035 GCF_010416935.1 Polistes fuscatus
ATCATTCTGCGATTAAAGCTTTTTTTGAAAATCAAGTATATTTCAACAAATGTGAATGTGAAAAAAAGTGCATTTAAATCTATAAGGTAACAGTGCAAGCAATCTATAAGCTTATGTTTCTGCAGAGCAATAGTTGTCTAAATAATTGAGTCTAAAAAGATACGGGTGAATGCATAGAAAAGAGTGTACAAATCTAAGTCTATTTTCTGCTAGCGGTCTATTAGATTATCTTCCTCCGATGCAAGTTTTTTTAGAAAATCAGGTATATTACAAGAAAAGAGAATGTACATCGGAGTGCATTTTAATCTAATAGATGTAAGTGATAGCAGTCCATTGTAGCGGCTTGCTGTCGATAAGCAGTTTCGAACTTTATCCCATGGGACGACTGGCGCTGCCGTCCTCACCGCTGATTCTCTGACCAAGCTACTTTAGCGCTAACACTCCATCACGGCTTACAATGTCTCTATGAGAACGTTAATGTTTCCATAGTTACAATAGCTTTCTTCTTCCGTTATTATAAATAAAGAAATGAATAAGGAAGTTACACGTGCTCGATCAACTACGCATTTTTGTTATCCATTCTTGTTTTCTAATAGTTAACGAATAAAAAAATGTTGTATAAAAATAATAGTGGCGATCAGTGTTTGAACCAATAGAATTCGAGTTCCTTGTTCCTTGCGCTACACTGTAACTTTATATTTTTGCGAAACAATAGTTGTCTTAATTAAAGCGTTTAAAAAGAGAGTTGAATGCATAGAAAAATGAGTACAAATCTCAGTGTATTTTATGATAGTGGTTTATTAGATCATATTTTTGCGATGCAAGTTTTTTTGAAAACTTAAGTTTAATACAAGAAAAGTAATTGTGCATCAAAGTGCATTTAAATCTATAAGGTTACAGTGCAAGCAGTCTATAGGCTTATTTTTCTGCAGAACAATAGTTGTCTAAATAATTGAGTGTAAAATGTTCCGGGTGAATGCATAGAAAACAACCTAATGCTAAACCTAATTATTTAAAATATATAAAGTGTTTAAACAAAAAGATGGAATCTGTACACAAAAACTTTAATCACTCGTAGACTAACAAAATTCAAATTGCTTTATAATAGCCATTTTATAGCTCGTTAAATTCCCTAAAACAAGATGCTAAACAAATATTTTAAGTACATAGGATGTTTAAAAACAAGGAAGAAAGCTGTACGCAAAATTTTTAATAACTCGCAAGCTAAAGAATATTTAAATTTTTAAAAATAATCATGTAAAAGCTCTTTAAATGCTTCAAAAGTTCTGAAACTTTTTGATCTAACAAATCTGATTAAAACATAAAGAAAAATAATTTCCTTACTATTGATGTTTTGATGGCAACTTACCGACCTATAAAATTTGTTTTAAACTTACTTTCAGAAAAACCGACATCAAGAAATAATTCATTTAAAGTTCCTATAAATTATTTTAAGTTCGGAATGTACTTTCAAGATACATCTAATATGTTAGTTATAATTAATTGTAGAAGCCTATTACCGACAAAAAGATCCTATGGTAATAAACAATCAGGACTTACCGACATTCGGTATTCTGTAGGTAACTTATCGACCGAAAAGATTTGATGGTAACCTACCATCAGACTTACCGACAGTAGACAAGCTTTCTTGCTAGGTTACCATCGAATCTTAGCGGTCGGCAAGTTACCATCCTTAAATCTACCGTCGGTAAGTTATATCTTTTTTACCATCGCAGTTTATATTATTTTCGTAGACAATCTCTAGAGGGCCCTAGCTTACAATGACGTATACCGTTGCTTAGCAACGCATTGAATAAACTAAAACAAACGTATGTTTCCTAAAAAATGCACGGTCCACGTGTATATACGGGACAATGTAACACGAATAAAATTAGGATATCTAGAATGTTTATGTACTTTCAGTATATAATATTATGTTTCTTCTGTAAAGATATGTGAAAATAAAAGAGTCTCGAAAGAAAAGTGAATGTCTAGAAAAAAATGTAAAAATTTAAGTGTATCCTATGGTATAGGTCTATCACATCATCTTTTAGCGTTGCAAGTTTCTTTTAAAAAAAGTGTATTGCAAGAAAATTTATGCAAGCAGTCTATTGGATCATCTTTCAGCAATGCATGTTTCTTTGAAAATCAATTATATTACAAGAAAAGTGTATGCGCAGCAAAGTGCATAATAATCTAAGAGGTTTTCGTGCCACAAGTCTATAAGCTTATGTTTCTGCAAAGCAAGAAATGTAAAAATAAAAGATTCTTAAAAGAAAGGTGAATGCATTGCTAAGAGCTTACAAATCTAAGTGTATTTTATGCTGGCGGTCTATTACATAATCTTTCTGCGATGCAAGTTTTTTTCAAAATCAAGTGTAATACAAGAAAAATGAATGTGCATCAAAGTGCATTTAAATCCATAAGGTTTCAGTGCGAGCAGTCTATAACCTCATATTTCTGCGAAACAATAGTTGTCTAAAATAATAAGTCTGAAAAGAGATGTGTATGCGTAGAAAAGAGTGTACAAATCTAATTCTATTTTTCCCTAGCGGTCTATTAAATAATCTTTTAGTGATGTAGGTTTTTCTGAATATTAATTTTATGACAAAAAAGTGAATGTTACAGTGAGTTTATTAATCTTAATGATTTTAGTGATACCGGTCTATAAGCTGATGTTTCTAAAAAGCAAGGTTTATAAGAAATTAAAGTTTCTGGCAAGAAAAATCAATTCGTTTCAAAGATACTATATTTTCGATACGTTTTTGTTTCAGCGGTCTATAAGGGTATATTTATTGTGAAGTTTTCACAGAAATGACTAAGATGTAAACTATACAGCACTGCGTTCACTGACATTATATGCACTTTGCGAGCAAAATTTATAAGTCGATAAAGTATTCTATGCGTAGAGAAAAGAGTGAACTTTTATTTAATTTAAAATTCACTTACATCCGCTGGCTTTCAGTATTAAAAGTATTGATGCGAACTATCCAAAGAAACGACATTTATTGCTGGTCCTACCTTAGGTTAAAGTTATATTAACGAAAACGACCGAACTGTTCTCTGAAATTTTGTGAATCTTTACGGATCGATTTTAACTCGATAAAGTATTGCGTATGTAGGAAAAAGAGTTTAATTTTATTTAATATAAGGGTCACGTATATCTTTTTACTTCAAGTATAGGAAATCTTAACGCAAGAATTTCAAATACATTACTAAGATGTACACTGTTCCGCAGTGCATTCTCTAAAATGTTATGCCTAATAGATTTGTGATTACGCTGAACTTGGTGTGTTTTAAGGTTTAATTTTTTTTATACATTTTAACAACTATTAGAACGCAAACTGCAGACAGTTGAATAGAATCTTGGCAATATCGATGACCCTAAAACAAAAATTAATTTTATATATAACGACATATATAACTTATATATAATTTTTATTATATTTATATTTTCATATCGTAAATTATGGCATTACAAACCTTGAGATACTATTGTAGAAATTGTTGTAAATATCCGTTTTTGATAAAGTGGTATTTTTCAATATTAAACCTTACAGCATAAAAAAAACAGTACATTCTAAAACAAAAAACTAATTAAAAAGAGCATGTGTGGAAAAATAAAATTCAATGTCCGATCCACGATCAAAACTTTTTAAAAGGATTATTTAATAAATAATCTAATTTAAAAAAAAAAAGAATTAATTGATCAAAAAGTGGACATTACAAAATACTGAATACTCGATGCATTAGAAAATGTGCCTTTCTATATTTACACGAGTGAATATGAAAAAATGCATGTTTCTGATGCATGCTTTTTAAATATATAAATACATAAATAGAAAAATGTTTTAATTTTATACAAAATTGTTAATCGATTAATACGATTACCAATACGCATAGGAAATTATTCAAGACGCATTATTAAAAACTTAATTTATTGTGAATATTTCGCAATATTTAAAAATCCCCAGGTGCATTTACAATCCCGTATGCAAACCTGGGGTCCCTGTTCTTAACTTATTTATATAATTTACACTCTCGAGAGAGAGTGTGGGGCAGCCTTTTAATTCGGTTTATTTGTATATCAAGATTTATGCATTTTTATTCATATCATATAATTTCTTCTATTCTAAATCTCTGTGTAAAAAATATTTCAATGATTTTTATATCATCTCTCTTTGGTTTCCTCTCTTTGGTTTCTTCTCTTAAAAAACTTTTATTTATATATATTTATTAAAAATACTTTCTTTAAATATTTCTTATGCAAAGTTGATATTTATTTGTTAATAATTTTAGAATCAAAATGCACAACCTTGACATAATTTATATGCACTCGCATGTGCTGGCTGTACTTTCGTGTATTTTCATTCGCTTAGCAAGACTTATACGTTTCTAATCAGAATCATTCGAAATAGCTTTTCATTTTAATTTGCACTATTTAATTATTATATAGATTATATACAAAATGAAATTTTCTAATTATTATTAGATAAATTTCTGTGTTTAAAAAAAATAATACGAAGATTGAAATATTACAAATATTTATTTATTAAATACTTTCATCAGTGCACTTATTCATTCATTTTTGATCATTCTGAATGAGAAATGTATATTCTTACCATATTTTCATCTGCATTTAGCAGGTACGTTCGACTGCATTTAGCAGTTTTGTTCATCTGCGTTTAGCAGATATGTTTGTACTTACTGCGATTTTCGTATGCACTTTTAAGTGCAGGCAAGCCTTTTAAATTGTTTCATTTATGTACCAAAACTATACATTTTTATTCCAAAAAAATTATTATTCTACTTTTATATATAATAAATAAAAAAATATATTAAAATTGTGTTTTCATACTACTCATTATTTCTCCTCCATACATCTCTTGTAAAATCTTTCTTCAAATATTTGTGTATAGTAAAAATAGTTTCTCCCACTCTCTCTTATGTACTTATTAACTCTTTCATTTGATATTTATTTATAAATAATTTTGGAATGAAAATGTATATTCCGGACATATTAATATCCACTTATGAGTGCTGACTGCCATTTGTTTTATTTCATTTATTTAGCAAGACATATACGTTTCTAATCGGAATGATTCAAAATACCTTCTCATTAATTTGCACTATTTAAATATAAATCATTTATTGTATGTATAGAGTGTGTATGTGTGAAATGAAATTTACTAATTATTGTTAGATAAATTTCTGTGTTTAAAAAAAAATAATACGCAGATTGAAATATTAAAAATATTTATTTATTAGATACTTTTATCAGTGCATTCATTCATTCATTTTTGATCATTCTGAATGAGAAATGTATATTCTTACTGTATGTTCATCTGCATTTAGCAGGAATTTCCATCTGCATTAAGCAGGTATGTTTGTACTTACTGCGATTTTCATATGCACTTTTCAGTGCAGGTATGTACTTACTGCGATTTTCATATGCACTTTTTAGTGCAGGCATGTACTTACTGCGATTTTCATATGCACTCTTCAGTGCATTCGATAAGAATGATTCAAATTTTCTTTTTATTAATTTGTTACTATTAAAAAAAAAAAATCAACGATCATATATTCATAAAAAAGAAATGTATAAATAGGATAAAAGACTATGTAAAGCAAAGTGAAAATAAGAGTCTGGTAACCATTGGGATGCAATAAAAAATACATTACATTATATATTCAAAAATTATTATATTTTGGAAAGAAATTGAAATATATTAAATTGAGAAATGAATTGAAATATTGAAATATTTAAAATATTTAATTATTATATACTTTGATTAATGTGTTTATAATTCAATTTGAATCATTCTGAATGGTGAAACCTTATTTTGTGTCCTTATCTGCATTCATGAATGCAGGAATGTCCTCTTCTTCCATCGTTGTATCCAAATGCACTATTTGTGCATGCTGCAGCAATCCATGGACGTCCACACAATTTAAACGAACGTGACTCTAATTTCATAAAAATATCTAAGACAAGACTCTAATTTATATACTTCAAAAATGCAATGACTCGACTATTAATTTATTTTAATAAGAAAAATGCAATGGACTCTAGTTTTAATCTAATGTAATAAAAAAATTGCAATGACTCGACTTTTAATCTAATTTAATAAGAAAATTGCAATGACTCGACTTTTAATATATCTAACGAGAAAACTGCAATGACTCGACTTTTAATTAAATAGAAAAAAATGCAATGACTCTATTAATTAAATAAAAATAGCAAAATCTAGATTCTAGTATTTAAAAGACTTTTAATTTTTCACGAACGCGAGTGTGGGACATCGTTGGGAGATGGAATGGTCCATCATCTCCATTCAGGAACAACTTATAACTAATACTACTACGAGCATAAGTGACAACGTGATAAAGGGGTAGACAAAGGGATTTTGATATGACCACGAACATTGATCAAAGAATTATCAAAGATATCCTTTGAAAAATAACTCGTAGTCGAATAGTTGCCCACTTGATACCACAATTTGTGGGGGCCTCTTCGGCATTTAGCCTCTTCTTTGCTTCGTGCCCTGACCACTGCAATGGAGCATTCCCTACGTGCGACGCAAGAAAAGAATTACGTGTCAAAAAACGCCCTACCGTTTGAAACATACATCATAAAATTGGCACATTTCAGTGGATTATATTAAAAGAATGAAATCGTCCCTGAGCTAAACCGACCTAATCCCGACCTGTTCTCACCATACGCGACAAGACTCAAACCCTCGTGTTTAATAAAACGCATTTTATTATACGAGACGCATTTGTGATCTAAGCTGAAAGAAAATTGGGAAGGAATCAACACAGTTATTAGTAATTTTATTTCCGCAGGTTTTTACGCTGGTATTTTTTTTATTTTCGTTTTTGTTTTTGTTTTTATTTTCACTTAAACCTAACGAGAGGTAAGAGCTTGCAACGTACAGTATCGATTTATCCTAAATAATATAACCACTGAAATATGACAAAGTTCATAAATGCATCATCCCAAACGCCACTGACGAATCCCAACACGCAAACTCAACTGCGTTCCTACCTGAGTGCGTCTCGATTTTTTCTAACACAAGTTTTATTACTTACTATTTGTAAAAAAAAAAAAAAAATAAATGTGTAATAGATTAAAAAATATTGAATTAATTCCGTAAAGTAATTATACTAGCTTGTGGACGATCAATAAACTCGAAAGAATTCAATGATCGTACGCAACTACACAAGCACATTTAATCGAATGCTCCAGCAGATATATTTTTCTGAATGATGAACCTATTAAAAACTAGGATTAACACGTTGCACATTAAAGGTGACAATGTTTCGATAAAAAGAAAAAATTACAACAATTGTAATAATCTCAATTTATTCGAATAAGTGTATGTTATTTCTAACATTAAGAATTATATTACTAAAGATCGCGAGGTGCAAGTGTTAATATACTTAAAAAACTAAGTATCAAAACTAATTCAAAATCCTTTGCCAAGTTCAAAAGATATGAGGGTGATTTATCTAATGTTCTCATTGGTTGCAAAGTATTTTTGAACTGCTTGATACAATTATCTTAACTTAAAATGCATAGTATCAGCAAAAAAATGGAGACATAAGGAATAATGGAAAGTGTAAAAATTTGCTGACACTTAGCCAAAAACCCCGGAGGCATGATTGCGTCAGGGTTGCGTCCGAATAGAAGCAAACCTATTGCCGTACCCGGTTCTTACCTACTTAAAATTAATGTTTTCACATACACACAGAAAAGTATGCTACCTGCCTATCCCTCCACCTATATTTAAAAGTGCAAACAGACACACCAACACAATCATTCCACGCTGGATCTGTATTCGCATACCACCAGGGTGCAAAAAACCTAAACTAGAGAGCATGCCCCGGGGCACCTCCGACACCCTAGTTCAACCACGTTTTCTAAACTTATATTCTAAAAGGTTACGTACCCCATGCTGTAATCGTCTGCCAAGGCTAGTGATTATTGCAATAATAACTAATGCAAAAATACTGGTACATACTAGTATATATCTGCATACTAATATGATACAAGTATTGTTAAATTTCCACAAATAAATGTGAAAACTCTACTACTCGAAACGATTCGGAAAAAAAAATGAGAAAAATTTAATATAAGTATAAAAATACAAGTACATATCACGCGTGACTGTACAAGTATTTATTTAAATATTGAATGATGCATTAATAAAAAACTTTCGCGAAACGATGTACGATACACACTACCTGATACGCACACACTGGTGTAAGTACATCGTGCAATCACTAACGCAATGACAGCCGCCAAAGGAGGAAAACTTAAAAACTAAAACCCATGCAAACTTTTTCTCACCCATACGTGTAACACCTGGGCAACACGCATCGATGAGAACGAAGAGAGCATAGGGGGGAGAAAAGGGGAATTAGTATATTAGGCTGAAAATCCTGATCTAATAAAACATAATTAACATACATGAAAAAACATTTTTATAAAAATTCATCTAAACGGATTAAGGACTCTACAAGTCATTTGGTGAATAATGACTTAAGCAAGTGAATGAAAAAAAAAAAAATACCCCATAAGAAACGTTTTATATTATTATATAATACTGTTTCGAGGTAGTGCAGTGTAGAGTGATTCTAACGGTGACAAAAGATGGATATTTCTTAAAAACCTCGGACGACTCTTTCACTAAATGGCTGTTCTAATTAAAGAACTGGGTTTTAAACCACCACTTAATTGCCAGAATCTATCCGGTCGCGAATTTTGTTTGTCTTCTTGCTCATTTATTGATAACAATATCCAAATCGATATATTGAAGTAAATTACGATTTGAAAAACTAATCACGATTTAAAAAACTGATCATTATTGAAAATCTAATCACAATTGAAAAACTAATTACGAAGCAATGCATATAAAACAATTTTTATATGCTTTTTATTGGCACGAAATCGAGTAAATTAATGCTCGATTTCACCATTACTAACACGATTAAATACGTAAAGAGAAAAAAATAAGTACAATAATTAATTGCAATGTTAATTAAGTGAATTGAAACCGATGAAACAAGAAGACCCTAGCCTGATCTAAATAAATCACATATATAAAAATCACATATATATATTGGGAATCACTCGTGAGCAAAACCAAAGGTTCTACTCACGGTCGCTTATGCTCGCTTTGGACAAGATACATCTACGAATACAACCAGGAACCCGTGCCGATATTGGAACTTTCATCCTCGGCATGATTGGGTCACTGGAGGAACTTTAAATTTGTTCGCTCACTCGTTACCAATTGTTACCATAAAAATAAAATAAAAAATGAAACTGAACAATTGGCAGTAGAAGTTCTGCGATGGCTCAAAAACACTCGTCCCCCTCGCTGTTGGTTGAACGATGTCGTGAAGTTGATTTAAATTGGATGAATTGTTGAATTGTTGAATTGTTGAATCGATGAATTGTTGAATCGATGTATTGTAGAATCGATGAATTGTTGAATCGATGAATTGTTGAATCGATGTATTGTAGAATCGATGAATTGTTGAATCGATGTATTGTAGAATCGATGAATTGTTGAATCGGTGTATTGTAGAATCGATGTATCGTTGAATCGTTGAATGTTGAATGTCGAATCGTTGAATCGATGAATTGTTGAATCGATGTATTGTAGAATCGATGTATTGTTTAATCGTTAAACCGTTGAATCGATGATTATAATCTATATTTAAAAATAAAAAATAAAATTAATTATGTTTCATATCATTCAAAAGATTTTTCATGAATAAAAAACATGAATAAAAATAATCACGATTTAAAAAATGAATATGTGAGAAGTAATAATTGAGATTAGAAAATAATAATAACCGTTGATTTATCTAGACGAAGCCAGATGCATCGATAAAGATGTTCCAGAAGAAATAAAGATGTGAAGTTGATTTAAATTGGATGAATTGTTAAATTGTTGAATCGATGAATTGTTGAATCGATGTATTGTAGAATCGATGTATTGTTTAATTGTTGAATCGTTGAATCGATGATTATAATCTATATTTAAAAATAAAAAATGAAATTAATTATGTTTCATATCATTCAAAAGATTTTTCATGAATGAGAAACATGAATAAAAACAATCACGATTTAAAAAATGAATATGTGAGAAGTAATAATTGAGATTAGAAAATAATACTAACCGTTGATTTATTCAGACGAAGCCCCAGGTTCGTTGATAAAGATGATCCAGAAGAAATAAAGATGTTAATTCACACTTTCGACCATGACAATATTTTAATCGAAACGCAAATCCTCTTCTACCGAATTGGCCGAAAGTGTGTTAATGATTCTAATCGCGTACCGAGCAAATTGTTTTCTCAACAAGATTATTTGCATTGATTTTAAATATAACGATTTAATTACTTTTAAAGCAATCTATACGATCGCATACAAAAAATGCAACATTTTTCAAAACGAACACTGATTCTATGATTGCATTGCCCGCAATCGCAACTAAAGCTCTGAAAATCAAAGTTTAATTAAAGCAAGTCGTAGCGTACTTCTGTTTATTTATGTTAATAATAAAAAATATATTATAATAGTTTTATTATTCAATTATTTAAACTACGTATTTCAAAAATTCTGGAATCGTGCTACTATTTTTTGTATGCTTTAATTATTAATAAAAAAAATTATTCAAATATTGTAACCACAAACTTGTAAACTATATAAAAAAAAAAAGATAAAATACAAACGAACAAATATCGCGAATAAAGAATAAATTTCATCGCGATAGGGTTATTTTTACAGAAGTATGCCAATTGCCTTAATACTTATAGGAAAGAATAGATATAGCATTAATGTAAAACTAAACAAAGTACAATATTTATAAATTATCATTTGAACAATAAAATAGAATCGACTGTGTCTTGAATTATTTATGTGAATTAAATACCGAAAGAACTAAAATGAATTTAAATTAAAAACATTTAAACAACAATTGCAACGCGTAATTAAATAATTAATTCGATAAATCATTTCATTTACTTTACAATTAATTAACGATACGAGAAGTTAAAATTTTCTAATGCATCGAACGATCCATTTGGAAATTAATGCATTTCTAAAATTAAAGAAAAGAAAGAAAGAAAGAAATACACTTGCACGTATGTATGCAGTTGTATATACCACCATTGATTAGTATAATTTCCATGGAACGATGGTGAACGTCTTCTTGAAACCATAAAAAGAATAAGAGATTATGATAGAAATTTTTGTGAAACTATCGATACATATAATCGATAATATAATATAATTCTAATTACAGATCTTCTTACCTAATTTCAATGCATTCACGTCATCGATAATGATTGCATGTACCTGTAAATGAAATTTGATTAGATTACAAAATTTGATAATGAAATATTTTTTAATTACGGAGTAATTAAGTTCTTACGTGGAGCGAAACTAGTTGAGACTTGTCTCGACGGCGTCCGACAGCTGAATGCGGTATGACGTAGCTCGAGTCACCCCACCCCTCCTATTTACCTTATATGGCAGTCGCGAAATGTTTTTCTATGCGTACTCGATGATAGACGATGTGTATATATAGACAATGCTCGTTACCTCGTTTGACTTTGACCTTCACCTTCGCATGTTTTTCTTTATCTCTGCGTACGTTCAAACGTATTTGATCATTAGTACACATAAACGTTGATATAAAAAGTAAATACGTTATGAATAATACGTTAAATATGTTATATATAAAATAAACTACGAATAAAATACATTAATATGAGAATGTATTGAATATACTGTGAATGTATTAATATATAAAAATGTATATGTAAAAAGATTGAATCATAATAATGTAATACATATTCTAATAAATGTGTAGAGAAAAAATATGTAGACGGTACGCGGTAGAGGGTAGAGGGTACGCGGTACGCGGTAGACGGTAGAGGGTAGACGGTACGCGGTAGAGGGTACGCGGTAGAGGGTACACGGTAGACGGTACGCGGTAGACGGTACGCGGTAGAGGGCAGAGGGTACACGGTACGCGTACGAAAAATGCTGATGGTAAATTACCATCAGAGTTACCGACCGAGAAGAGTTAATGGTAAGTTACCATCAGAGTTATCGACCGAGAAGTGTTGATGATAAATTACCATCAGAGTTACCGACAGTAGGAAAACCTTCATGGTAAATTACCATCAGTGTTACCGACAGTAGGAAGACCGACAGTAGAAAAACTAATTACTTTATAATGTTTTTTAATAACTTTTATGTATTTACAGATACCAGGGAGTTGTACAAAATTATAGAAATTAAAGTTGCGATGTATAAAAGAGATTGCATTCGATTCATTCATTGCATTGCACAGGAACATTAAAAAAAATGTACATTTGTTTAGACATTTACATAAAAATGAAAAAATGCTATAATCAGAGCGTTTTATCTTAATTTTTCTTTATTTCAAATAAAATTCTCGTTACACACATGCGCAACGTTAGGAAAGTCATATAAATAAAATTTAAAAAAACAAATTATTTAGAGCACAATGGCTCAATCTAACGACGAATTTCGAGGAGGAGGGATCACAGAACATATACTCCTAGTTTTTAAGCAACAATAGACACTTGCATCTATTATATTAACAATTATTTTAATGCACTAATGCACTCTCTTTATGTTACAGCTAAATTTTACCCTCGAAGTCATCACTGCGCAGAAGCATTAAAATAATTACATAAAAATTAAAAGAATACTAAGATGAGAACGTTATAATATTAAATTTTATTGATTAATTTTATTGATTTTCTTTTATACACATGCGCAACGTTTGCAAAGTCATATAAACAACAATTAATAAAAGTAATTTCATAGAGGACAACGTCTCATTTCAACGGTGCATTTCGAAGGGGACGGTATATAGATTATATATTCCGATCTTTTAGACAACAATAGACGCTTGCATCGATTAATTAACAATTATTATAATGCACTAATGCACTCTCTTTATGTTACAGCGGAATTTTATCCTCGAAGTCATCACTGCGCAGAAGCATTAAAATAATTACTTAAAATAGATAAAAATACGAAAATCATAACGTTTTAATCTTTAATTTAATTAAATAGATTTATTATTCTTTTTATACACATGCTCAACGTTCGGAAGGTCTTGTAAACAACTTTCACCAAAAGAACTTTAACAGAGAACAATGACTCAGATCAACGGCAGATTTCGAAGAGGACAGTGCATACATCATATATTCTAAGCTTTTTAACAACAATAGACGCTTGCATCGGTTAATTAACAATTATTATAATGCACTAATGCACTCTCTTTATGTTACAGTAAAATTTTATCTTCGGAGTCATCACTGCGCAGGAGCATTAAAATAATTACATGAAATAGATAAAAATGCGAAAATCATAACGTTATAATCTTAAATTTATCGATTAGATGGATTATTCACTTTATACACATGCGCAACGATAGGAAAGTCATATAAACAACAATTAATAAAAGTAATTTCATAGGGGACAACGTCTCATTCCAACGGTGCATTTCGAAGGGGACGGTATATAGATTATATATTCCGATCTTTTAGACAACAATAGACGCTTGCATCGATTAATTAACAATTATTATAATGCACTAATGCACTCTCTTTATGTTACAGCGGAATTTTATCCTCGAAGTCATCACTGCGCAGAAGCATTAAAATAATTACATGAAATAGATAACAATACGAAAATCATAACGTTATAATCTTAAATTTATCGATTAGATGGATTATTCACTTTATACACATGCGCAACGTTCGCAAAGTCATATAAACAACTTTCAATAAAAGTACTTTCATAGAGGACAACGTCTCATTTCAACGGTGGATTTCGAAGGGGACGGTACATAGATCATATATTCCGATCTTTTAGACAACAATAGACATTCCTATCGATTATTTTACAATTATTTTAATATTCTAATGCAATCTCTTTATATTTCAGATTGTTTAAACACATATGTACTGGTTTAAACATTACGTACTTATTAACATACTTTGAATATAAAATAATTTTAATGTGATATTTTTCTGCATAAAAATTTTATTATCCAAAGTCATCATTACACAGGGATGTTAAAACAAATGTATATTAGTTTAAACAATTACATAAAAATTAAAGGAATGTTTAAATCAGAACGTTGCCATGTGATAAAGTTTTTAGTGTATATTGTCTTTATTTTATTCGTATTTTTTTTTTAAATATTAACAAGAAACGTATACACCTAATAGAAAAATAGATTAGATAATAATAATTATTAATTGGATAATTATAATTATTAATAAAATGGATTTTTTATTTATTTAATAAATAAATTATGTGTGTTTTCTGTGCGGTGTGATAAGGTTTATAGTGCATATTTTCTTTATTCATTTCGTTATTTTTTAAATATTAATAAGATACGTGTACCTTAAATAGAAAAATAGAATTAATTTTTTATTTATTTAATAAATAAATTATCATATCTAGATTAACTAGCGTGGTCATGAAGAAAGCCGAGTTACGTACGTGACGGGGCAAACTTGTGTGCGTGAAATACATTTCTATTGGTTACTCGGAATTTCTAATTGCTCATTTACAATGTTAATAATTATCAGCCGATTTATTATCAGCTAATCAGGGCTCTTTGCTGACTTCCCTTCCTTCTTTTCTTGGCGTCGGTGCTGGAGATCGCACGGATACTATGTCGTCCCATTCATCTCAGGTAATTAAAAAATATCCTTAAAAATATCCTAAAAAATGCTGTTGCAGTGACAAGAAATAATCAAGACACAAATATATAAAAGGTAAACATAATAATCTTTTATTTCTAAAACACAAGTATTATATTACACTTGAATAATATTTATTCAAAGTATTAAAGATCTTATTCTTCCTGCATAGGTGATCAATCAATGTACTGGAAAAGAGAGCATATAAATTTTCAATACGACAAGAAGAATCCAACAACACTTTTATCATGAAAGATTTAGGAAGACACCAATGAAAGTGTTCCATTCTCACACTGGAAGGAAACCATGTACTATAATATTACATCAAAAGAATTGAAGAAGAAATGTATCCTGATTATTACAAATTTAAAAGACGAACAGGAATCATATTATATCAAGAACTCTTTTCTTGTACAAATTGTATCGCCAAGCCTCCTACCAGGTAATGAAAGATTTACTGTCAATCGACTTACTAGAAAATATTCAAAACTTGTATCAACGAATTTCTTCTTCGTAGAGATGCCATGGGAATCATTTTGCAAATAGAATGCAGCAGCAGTTTAAAAGAACTTTTAAAAAGCAAACATAATTATCTTGTATAGGGAATAAACCAATGTTATAATAATTTTTTAAATAATATTTATTCAAAGTATTAAAGATCTTATTCTTTCTGCATAGGTGTTCAATCAATGTACTGAAAAAGAGAGCGTATGATTTTTCACTACGATAAAAAGAATCCAACAACACTTTTATCATGAAAGATTTAGGAAGACACCAATGAAAATGTTCCGTTCTCACACTGGAAGGAAACCATGTACTATAATATTACATCAAAAGAATTGAAGAAGAAATGTATCCTGATTATTACAAATTAAAAAACGAACAGGAATCATATTATATCAAGAATTCTTTTCTTGTACAAATTGTATCGCCAAGCCTCCTACCAGGTAATGAAAGATTTACTGTCAATCGACTTACTAGAAAATATTCAAAACTTGTATCAACGAATTTCTTCTTCGTAGAGATGCCATGGGAATCATTTTGCAAATAGAATGCAGCAGCAGTTTAAAAGAACTTTTAAAAAGCAAACATAATTATCTTGTATAGGGAATAAACCAATGTTATAATAATTTTTTAAATAATATTTATTCAAAGTATTAAAGATCTTATTCTTTCTGCATAGGTGTTCAATCAATGTACTGAAAAAGAGAGCGTATGATTTTTCACTACGATAAAAAGAATCCAACAACACTTTTATCATGAAAGATTTAGGAAGACACCAATGAAAATGTTCCGTTCTCACACTGGAAGGAAACCATGTACTATAATATTACATCAAAAGAATTGAAGAAGAAATGTATCCTGATTATTACAAATTTAAAAGACGAACAGGAATCATATTATATCAAGAATTCTTTTCTTGTACAAATTGTATCGCCAAGCCTCCTACCAGGTAATGAAAGATTTACTGTCAATCGACTTACTAGAAAATATTCAAAACTTGTATCAACGAATTTCTTCTTCGTAGAGATGCCATGGGAATCATTTTGCAAATAGAATGCAGCAGCAGTTTAAAAGAACTTTTAAAAAGCAAACATAATTATCTTGTATAGGGAATAAACCAATGTTATAATAATTTTTTAAATAATATTTATTCAAAGTATTAAAGATCTTATTCTTTCTGCATAGGTGTTCATTCAATGTACTAAAAAGAGAGCGTATGATTTTTCACTACGATAAAAAGAATCCAACAACACTTTTATCATGAAAGATTTAGGAAGACACCAATGAAAATGTTCCGTTCTCACACTGGAAGGAAACCATGTACTATAATATTACATCAAAAGAATTGAAGAAGAAATGTATCCTGATTATTACAAATTTAAAAGACGAACAGGAATCATATTATATCAAGAATTCTTTTCTTGTACAAATTGTATCGCCAAGCCTCCTACCAGGTAATGAAAGATTTACTGTCAATCGACTTACTAGAAAATATTCAAAACTTGTATCAACGGAGTTCTTCTTCGTAGAGATGCCATGGGAATCATTTTGCAAATAGAATGCAGCAGCAGTTTAAAGGATCTTTTAAAAAGCAAACATAATTATCTTGTATAGGGAATAAACCAATGTTATAATAATTTTTTAAATAATATTTATTCAAAGTATTAAAGATCTTATTCTTTCTGCATAGGTGTTCAATCAATGTACTGAAAAAGAGAGCGTATGATTTTTCACTACGATAAAAAGAATCCAACAACACTTTTATCATGAAAGATTTAGGAAGACACCAATGAAAATGTTCCGTTCTCACACTGGAAGGAAACCATGTACTATAATATTACATCAAAAGAATTGAAGAAGAAATGTATCCTGATTATTACAAATTTAAAAGACGAACAGGAATCATATTATATTAAGAATTCTTTTCTTGTACAAATTGTATTGCCAAGCCTTGTACCAGGTAATGAAAGATATTATTGTTAATCGACTTACTAGAAAATATTGAACACTTGTATCAACGAATTTCTTGTTCGTAGAGATTCCATGGTAATTATTTTGCAAATTGAATGCAGCAGCAGTGTAAAGGATCTTTTAAAAAGCAAACATAATTATCTTGTATAGGGAATAAAACAATGTTATAATAATTTTTTAAATAATATTTATTCAAAGTATTAAAGATCTTATTCTTTCTGCATAGGTGTTCAATCAATGTACTGAAAAAGAGAGCGTATGATTTTTCACTACGATAAGAAGAATCCAACAACACTTTTATCATGAAAGATTTAGGAAGACACCGGTGAAAGTGTTCCGTTCTCACACTGGAAGGAAACCATGTACTATATATTCCATCAAAAGAATTGAAGAAGAAATGCATCCTGATTATTACAAATTTAAAAGAAAAATAGGAATCATATTATATTAGGAATTCTTTTCTTGTACAAATTGTATTGCCAAGCCTCCTACCAGGTAATGAAAGATTTACTGTCATTCGACTTACTAAAAAATATTCAAAACTTGTATCAACGAAGTTCTTCTTCGTAGAGATGCCATGGGAATCATTTTGCAAATAGAATGCAGCCGCAGTATAAAACATCTTTTAAAAGGAAAAATATTTTTTCAATGTATTAAAGATCTTGTTCTTTCTGCATAGGTATTCAATCAATGTAATGGAAAAGAGAGCGTATTATTTTTCACTACGATAAGAAGAATCCAACAACACTTTAATTATGAAAGATTTAGAAAGACACCAGTGAAATTGTTCCGTTTTCACACTGGAAGGAAACCATGTATACTATAATATTCTATCAAAAGAATTGAAGAAGGAATGCATCTTGGTTATTATAAATTTAAAAGACAAATAGGAAATACATTACATTAGGATATTCCTAACATATGTAAAGTATATTACTTAGCATTGTACCGGTTAATTGAAAACACTATTATACATCGACTGGCAATAAATTATTTAAAGGAAACTATTCTTTTTAAATAATAGATTGGGGTAAAGTAGAAAGTCTATAGATACGAAATATTGAAAAAATGTCTTAATAGAACAAAATAATAGACACTTCTATAGATTAATTATCAATTATTTTAATATTCTAATGCACTCTCATTATATTTAAGATTGTTTAAACGCATATACATTTATTTAAACATTACATACTTTTTGACGTACTTTGAATAATAATTAATATTGATTTTATTTTTTATTAGTTGAAAAATTTACCCCTTCCCTCCGAAGTCGTCACTGCGCAGGAATGTTAAAAAAAATATACCTTCGTTAAAACAATTACATAAAAATTAATAGAATGTTATAATCGGAACGTTATAATATTAAATTCTATTTATTACGAATATTACTCCCGTTATATACATGCGCAACGTTCGGAAAGTCATATAAACAAGTTTTAATAAAAGTATTTTCACAGAGGACAATGACTCATTACAACGGCGAATTTCGAAGAAGATGGTACATAGACGTTATACTGGGTGCTTTTAGACAACAATAGACACTTCTATCGATTAATTATCAATTATTTTAATATTCTAATGCACTCTCATTATATTTAAGATTGTTTAAACGCATGTACATTTATTAAACATTACATACCCTTTAACGTACTTTGAATATTAATTAATTTCGATTTTATGTTTTAATAGATGAAAATTTTACCCCTTCCCACCGAAGTCATCACTGCGCAAGAACATTACAACAAATGTACATTTGTTTAAGCAATTACATAAAAATTGAAATAATGTTAAAATGAAAACTTTATATAATTTTTATTTCTATTTATTACAATTAATTTTCTCGTTACATATATAAGAAACTTTCGAAAAGCCATGTATATAACATTCATTAAAAAAAAATACTTTTTTATATGACAATGTTTCAGTCTTACAGTAGATTTCGAAGAGGAAGGTTCATCAAAAGGTACATCTTTATTTTTAGATTATAATATATATTTCCATCAATTAATTAACAATTATTTAAAGTGTATTGAACAAAGTATTGTTGTCTACTAATACATAATGTATGTATATGTTTAAGCAATTATATTATTTTAAATATTACATACTCTCCTATTGACTTATTTTGAATATAGAAAATAATTTTAATATGAATTTATTTTTATGATTTTAGATGACTGTTATCATATCAAGTTTATCAAAATAACTATTAATGATATTGTTACTTTGTTTTTTTTTGTATACAAAATATGCAGAATAATACGTGTAAGATCACGAGATGGATTTTCTTATATTATCAGAAAAATTGTTAATAAAATTTTCCAAATAATTGACAAACGACTTTTGAATTTGCGGATAAAGAAAAAAAAAGGAGGCCAACGATGGGGAATGATTGTCCGTGTAAATATTTGACGTATATGGAAAACGTTTGACGTTTAAAACGAAGCGGAGGTTCCAACGTTTTCAGTTACTTTAACCGTATAAAGCCGTGCATCACGAAGGATTTGGTTTAAATTTCCAACGAAGTCGAGTCGGTAACGTTTTTGCTTCGAGTTGTGTCGTTCAGATAAGAAGAAAAAGGAGCAAGAAAAGTAACGGAAGAAGAAGGGGAGAAGAAGGGGAGAAAAAGAAGAGAAAGAGGAAGAGGAAGAGGAAGAAGGGAGAAAAGCCAGCCAGCAGCATATAGCGAATATACTTAGGAAAAAGAAGAAGAAGAAGAGAGAAAGAGGGTAGCGTCTCTTCACAGGTGTCGCTCTGGAGCACTACTACTCGAAAGGCCACACTTGCTGCTGGTACCGCGAACGCGGACGGTAAACCGGTGTACCAATGTCGCTCATCCTCCGCGACTAAGTTCTTCCGAATCGGAAATTGTATTGCAAATCAATATTAATCGTCGTACACTTTAATCCATCGTAACACGTATAAAATAATCTCTCTAATCATCAGCATAATATCACTTATGAAAATCATAAACAAAAATAAACAGCAACATTAATTCTATGTTAACAAGTATTGGTGATTTGCGTGAAAATAAAGTAAAAGTTATAATAAAATGAACGTTTTGAATTGCAGATAGATTACTTTAGATTCATGCCGAAAGTGTGTGTATAGAAATGAAATCAACTATTTTCAATTGTGAGAAAAAGAACATGAGTTTGTTTCCGATATGAATAGAACTGAAAAATTGTTTATCCTTTAAAGAAGAAGAAGGAGACGGAAGGAAAACTTTTGAGTGAGTTCGTTAGGCAAGGTGCAAGGTGCAAGGTGCAAGGTGCAAGGTGCGATCGGGTGAGGATCGTTTGGAGGGACGAGAAGACCGGTCTCTCGGTACATCCACGAGGTAAATATCGTGCGTGCGTGCGTGCGCGCGTACTCGGGCGATTGCCGTTATGTAATTGGTTCCACTCGACGCCACGCGAACGAGCAACAAAGTCAGAATCGAAAGTAATCGACCGATATGAATTGTTTCGATTTTCATGGAAGAAACCATCTCACGAATTATGGAAATGATCGATACCGATCATCGTAGTCTGCACTTCAATCGACTTTACTTAGCCAGTCAATTTCCTAATTAGGTTAACAAAAATCTACTCTTGTTAAGAGTGATCTGATGAACTACTGTAACTCTTCGATAAGATATGGACGACGTCGTGCAGAATAGTCTACATTCGGAACAATGGTTTTCGATGTTTGAGAAAGGAGATAAGCGACCAAGTTCCATCGGTAGCGGCGCTCTACGTTTCATTCGTACTCGCAGCAGCATCCGAAGAGATCTTAAGAAGCACTACAATAGGTACGATTTTGATTTTAATTAAATTTTTGGTTTTATTAGGTTCTGTGCAAAAATAATAGCTGCTTTTAAATATCTAATTTTTGAAAGCTTGCGTTGTTTCTCGTACTAATATTATATTTTTTAAGAATCTTTAATGATTGTGGCATGAAAGGATTATTTGTAATATATTTGTTTGTTTATATGAACAATGCTTAGTTCTTTGGCAATTTCTCGACTTGTTTTATTGATTTCCGTTTTACTTAACCTGAAGTTGATTTGTTTCAAAGTATTTGTAAATATACGAATCTCGAGCAGAAACATAATTATAATAAAATAATTATTACCGACACGTTCGCTATAGTTGTATCTCCGAGCGAAAAATTTCAAGTCTTCTTATGTCGCAAATTATCACTCATGTTGACTCCTCACGAATGTAATTACCTGTGATTACTCGGCAGATGTATGTATATTGATTGATAGTCATACATATCCATTTTTAGAAATTTTAAATGCATAATTTAAAGTCGTTTATGATCCTACTTGAGTTACTTTTATTCACTATTGCACTCTAATTCGATACAGAAATGGAATATACTCGTCTTACAATTTATGATACATTGCTTTCTCTTGGCTACGTATTTTCCTCAAAAAATAACGAAAAGAATAAAGAAATAAAATAAAAATAGAAAGAAAAAAAAATTAAATGATCGGATAGAAATAATAGACCGGCATGGGCATTCTCCATGCGGTAAATCGTCGCGGGAACGATCACGACGTTTCTCCTCTAAAGGAAAAACATCCAACGACCGGCTTTAGCCTTCGATCCTTTTTGAACGAGCGCCTATGAACGAAAGGGCTAATGGAGTGTAACGAAGGTAAGAGTATCATCAAGAAAAATGTTCTACTTGGTAAACTTTTAACAAGCGAATATAATTATTTCTAATATCGATGCGAGAATTAGTTTTATTCTACTTGAATTTATAATTAATGTTTATATGCTCTTTTAGATTGGTATGGTTCATACCTTATCGTCAAATGTATTAGAGTAACTAGAGAAGTATATTACGCTCTCTCTCTCTCTCTCTCTTTTTAAAGAGCCCTCTAACAAATCCGTTAAATAAAACAATCCCTTGAATCAATCGACAGAATGAAAATGCGTAATGGAGAAGGTTGATCTATCGGAGCATGTTCGGATACCTGTATATAAATCTAAGATTCTGTGGCATGTATGGTTCAGTTAAGTCGATCTCGAACCATTATTACTCGAAACCATTACCTTTGAGTTCGGGCACCAATATTATCCGATGAAGACTGATAAGCTTTTTAGACGGTTTCTCGCGTATTCTATACTAGCTTGTCGCAAAAATAACAAAACAGCACAGCACTCGTAAATTCTGTGAGTAAAGACAAGCCTTTATTAAAAAGTTGCTAGCGTTATGACTTTACAAGATTAGATATTGTACAGTAATAACGAACAATAACATAATTATCTACCTGTCGTTGCTAGAAACTAATTGCTTTCAGAGTAGGAAATAAAATAAGCTCTCGTCGATCATGATACAACGATCCGTGAAAAATTCAACCATATTTATAAGTTTTCTTGCATGTTCTTATTAAATTTTTTGTGTGTGCGTGTACGCATAAGTGATGTACCGTTATCAGCCCTGATCCGATCGCGAGAAACGTCAAGGAGGAGAACGCAATGATAAATAACATTGCAAGATCTTCTCTCCCTCTCTTTTCCTCTCTTTCTATCTCCCTTTTCTTCCTCCCTTTCACTCCTTCTTCTTCTTCTTCTTCTTCTTCTTCTTCTTCCCTTTCCTTTCCTTTCCTTCTGTAAGCCGAGAGACGACGTTTCGGCTTTCTTCAAAGTAACCAGCCTTGAAATAACGGGGCAAACCTTTTCGAAAGCAACCGAAATCTTGCTCATACATGTACACAATATTCACTATACTACTTTCCTCCTTCTTATTGTCTAAATTTCCTCAAAATATTAAACCGTATGCGTATTTTAGAAAATATTCTCACTCGACGATCGCTAATTTTCTTCTAGCTCAACTGTACTTTTCTCTGCTAACCCTTCCTTTGCCATATTTACCTCTTTACATCGTATAATTATTCTTTATTTAGAAAGAACAAAATAAATGATTATTACTATAAGTCATAATGTTGCCTTCTATGATAATTCAGATTCGCTCGTAGACGGTAGGAACAAGTAAGTACTCCTCTAGCCGAGTGTAGCAAGTTGAATATACTATTTCGTAGCTTTCAACTGACAACTAATTACATTTCGAATGTCGCGATATTTTCAACAAAGGTAATTCGCCACGCCGTGTATCTTGTTGTCCGATAATGGTTCTCGAGGAGGTTTGAGAATCACAGGAGTATCCGCTCATAGCGCGTGGCCTCGGATAAAAATCTAAGTAGGTATCTGCACAGTTTCATAGCATAGAATATGCGACTAATAATAATAAGTGCAACTTTTCAAATATTATTTTGAACCACCATATCCACTGATTTATTTAACGTAGTTTATTTAACTATTCTGGATTATAAGATAGTGTCAGATAATATAGGAACACTAAACTTAATTTCGCAATACAACTCATATGACTCAATTTCTACTAAAGATATATTAAACAAACATCTTTACTTAGGATAACTGACTCCGTTTCTGATTTATCTAAAATTTGAGTTTGTTCCACTTTTGAATATAGGATCAACAATACTTAATCAATCTTTCTCCACTCGCACCACGACGCATTCAAAGTTATAGGTATACTAAACAAATATCCTAACTCTGAGATGCGGGATCATCGTATCCGCACCAGATTTATGTAACATCGCTTCTGATTCATCCTGTATATATGCATGTACTTATATACATATGTAAGTACGTTGAGCCATACTCTAAGGAAGATCCTTAAATATAAGAAAGTAACGAAGGTAAAGGTTTCTCCGTGACGTCCGCTCCGTTTGGAGCCGTCAGGGGTCAGTGAGCGGCTCCGGTCGGCGAAGCTGGTTCTGAATTCTCTCATCTTCTTCTTCTTCTTCTTCTTCTTCTTCTTCTTCTTCTTCTTCTTTATCCTCAGCTTCTTCGTATACTTTTTTTCTTTCTATCTTCTCACTCGTACGGGCTTCTTTCCCTGTTTGTGTCGACTTCTCAACACGTCTTGAACGAATGTTCGAGTCCAATAAGTCTCGCGCTTCTATTGCCAAGCTCCAGAGTCACAGACTTTTTCTTTCTTTCTTTCTTTCTTCTTTTACCAGTGAAAACAATTAAACACGGTCCACTATCGCCACCAGTCCACCAGAGGTTAATCGAAGTATGCCGTGAGTTGCGATTCGTCTTGATCTTGCAAATACTCTTGTGAAAATTATAAGAGCGGTGTAAGATTCTTGTAACAGACTAAATAAGAGAATAAATATAAATTCATAATGCGTAACTCGAGTAATATTAATCGAAACTGACGATACTTGTGTCAGGGTTGCGTAAATCGTAGAGTTATTGGAAATAAGAGTTGTGATATTGGCTTATTTATTGCCAGTCAAAAGTTATTGCGTCTTGAAAGTGAGTGAAAATAAAGAAGAAATTTATAATATACACATAATTTGACATTTTTGACAGATACATATTATGCATATTCAATAATGCAGAAAGAAGAAATATATGATAAATCGCGTTTTTTAAATGGTACTAATAATCAGCTAATCGATCAGATTCATTCGCGTAGCCATTTCTATGGAAATGAAAGCGTTATTCAAAAAAGAGGTTAAATTAATTATACTTACGTCGTGGTAGTTTCTACTGGTGAGAATACAACATAAAAGGCGTATACTTTATAGCAGAAACGTATGGCATATCGGTTGCACGAAAAGTAACAGAGATGTGTATGTAAAGTTTAAAATCGGGCAAAGATTCATATTCGAGGTTTCGAGCTTAGATTCGAACCAAAGTTGCAGACTCTAGAAGTTGAATATAATTGAACGTAGTGCTCTTTATTTACCGCTTGATCAACGCCTTCGACGGTGATGCTGAGGTTGGTGGGGCAAGGCGTGATCCTTTCCAGTTGCACGAACTTCTACAACGGGGAGGTCTTTGGGTGGAGCGAAGTTCACTAGGTCGGGTCAAACGAACAAGAGCTTAGACGTTACAAAGATATCGAATCGTGTCTTTTCCTTTTCGAATTAGACGGAAAATTTGACAAGAATAAAAATTAAGACGTTCCAAGAGTTGTTTATGATTTTCAAGAGAAATTTTAGTATAAGGATTATATATATATTGTGAAGATTATTTTGTTAGTTAAACAAGTTTTTTCAATATTTTCTATCGAGCAATCTTCAATGTTTAGTTGTATTTAGTAGTCTTTAATTCATGACAGTTTTTGACCGCCAATTTTGTCCATAAATTTATCGACGAAAGGTCGATAAAATCTTATAGTTGACCAGAGCAAAATATATCGTTGACATCAAAATTACTAGATATTTATATTACAAATATCATATTCTTCTTCTTCTTCTTCATATTCATTACCATGAATAATTTGTTAAACTCATTCTTTTTTTTTCTTAATAAAATTTCATAATCTATCATCTAATTTTGCCTTTATTTTCACTCAATTCCAATACATAATAACTTTTGACTGAATTATTAAAAATATCTCATTTCATTTTTAATCTTTTTATGGAGCGAATTTTCTTCTCGACTATAAAAAAATGTATAAAACGTTAAATCATCAAATATCGACCTATTAATACAGATTAACAAGAAATTCAACATTTCCAACAATTTTATTAAAATAAATAGATATTGTAACTATGAATTGAAACAACGGCTTGCAACGTCTGCACTTTTATGGATATAAAAGCTTACTTATGGTATTCCATAATACAATTTGCGCATGAAACATCAAAAATATTGATGTACGTTGCAAGAATTTCACGTAGGATCGAAAAAATATCATACAAATGTTACCGATTACCAATCCTTCCACAAGCATTTTCAAAGACACGAATCTTATTTTGTATTCATCCTGATCAAGAATGGCAATCCTTTTCCGTGACGCATGATAATACATAGTAAATGATCATTGGTAGTATTCGTGAGCACGATGCAAAAGAGAAAATGTTTCCGAGTAAGGAGAACAGTGACAAGAGCATGCCGTGTGACTGCAGGACTCTTGAATGATCCATCGGGTGGTCGTTATTTTGGCCGTTGTTTGGCCGTTGTTTGGCCGTTGTTTGGCCGTTGTTTGATCGCTGTTTGTTCGCTGTTTGTTCGCACACATGCTCCCAAAGTTTCACATTGTCTGTTCGTGCTGAATCTTCTCAGGTATTTTTGCTATCACTGTACAAACAGCCTAGAGCTTTCGGAATCGTGTTCATTGCGATCACCATGATGATCATAAGCATCACGATCGTGTTCTAAGGTATCCCTAGGAAGACGTTAACAAAACGTGAGCGTGATTTTGTTATAGCACCCACACGTCATCCTCTTTAATCGGCGTGGTACACGTTTGTGTTCATCCTCTTTTTCTTCTTCTCTTGTTCTTACAAATAGACAAAGCGGGATCTAATGTGTACGTACGTATATAGGTGTACACGTCCACTGTTGTGAAGTTCCAGTGACCTGGAAGCGAGAAAACGCAATGAATATTTTATAAGAGAGTAAAACTAACCTCCGTACGGAGGCGGCGGCGGCGGCGGCACTGATTTAGCATCCGCGAGCATAATGCTGTCACAGCCTTAGGGAAGACGTTATTCTGCCGTTCGATCGTTAAAGCCAAATGAATTCACTGCAAACGCGATTTGCATGATACCTTTTAACCAAACTATTCATATTACACATGCCTTCCTTTCGGCTATACGAGCATACATATCTAGTCGATTTATGCGATTAAAGTGAGAACGGTCAATTTATCGACGAAAGGAAACAAACGAAAAGGATCTCGCGCGATATCCTTGGTGTCGTCGCTCGAGAATTCTTATTCTCTATTACCGTTGCTTAAAAGTGCTTTAATTTATTGGTAGAAAGTGTCAATAATTAAGGAGCAATTTCATTTATTCTCTCCATTTCTTTCGTCGTTGTTATGAAAGATCATACCACATGAGTTCCGTCGTAGAATGACTTATCTATAAAAGAAAAGTCTCCAAATAATCGTAAGAATAAATATAAATAAAAATAAATAAATAAAAAGGAAATATATAGCTTTAGGTGTCTTTAGGAATAGCTAAAGCGTAGTGGCAGCTGTACGACGAGCTTATCTTTGCTCGAGACTCGTTGGAAAAGTAAGAGGAGTCTTTCCTACCACTGCAAAGACCAAGATCGGATGCGATCTATTCCAAAGTTGTTGTTGCATTACGTTGCTGGGATACGCGATCGTTGTCAATGTAGTCGTCGTCGTCGTCGTCGTCGTCGTAGTAGTAGTAGCAGTAGTAGTAGACCGCCTGAAGTCTCAATCTCTTCTTGTTCCTTAAGGAATCATCGCTAATACAATCATAGTATCCATGCACATATATCTATGTATGTGTGCATATACATATTAACATATGAGACAGCACGTAATGCACGTAGGTACGTGGATAATCGCGTTCGCGCCGAAGCACCAGCATGATCGGTACGTATTTCATGCTATGCAGCCGGGATCATTTCAATCGAACATTATCGAGCTGGAGTAGAGCCACGTAACGAGCCCACGTAGAGTTAGCTACGGGGCAATCAATAGAACGAGCGACCGCGTGTGCCTTGTTTTAGGTATATGCCTATGTATAAGTATCATATGTTGGTATATACGTGCGTAGGTGTTACATATACATTCGTAGTAATACTTACATAGAAGTATATACGCGTTGTACAACGCTCTCTTGCTTCCCTTAGTCTCCCTTCGAGGGAAGAGCAAAGAGGTCAGAGCCCTACGTATTCGTACTCTTCTATTTTCAAATGTTTTTCCCTTGTTTCGTTGCATTTCTACTGGATGGTTCCGCTCTGAAAGACTTAAGACGACCTTTTTTCTTGGGTCATTCTTACTAAAATTCTCCTAATTATTATGTAATATAAATATTATTTCTTATATCACGCGCATTTATGGCTCATTCAACATTTTTGGTTTTCTTTATTTTACTACTTCAGTTCATGGTAGTTACAATGCTACTTATATTACTATATATAAACAGTACTTTCATTACTTTATAATATTTAGATTTTATATTGATTTTTCCACAGAATCTTCAAATGAAAACATTTGATTTATTTATTACTTACAATGAAATTATTTTGAAATATTTTCAATAGCTCATGCTATTTTCCTTTTACATATTTACTATCCTATACGAGCTTGTGTCCTATCGAAAGGAATGTGTACGTACGTTCTTCACATGTATTGTCCTACGATAATGTTTCCACAGTATTCCATACTACACCCAGCGGATAGGGACCTTCTTAGATAGGTTCCTCCCTTTGTGCGTATACAAATTATACGCTTAACATAACTACATATCGTAACGTCTGGCAGCGATTTCGTTGCACTCTTTATCGTCTGCTCGCACGACACCAAGGAATTACGCGATGTAGCTGAGGTTTAAGGTAAGAAAACTTCGTCTACCGCGTACTTTATATTCTCAAGAAGGGTTACTAGTCTCATATATGAAAGGTTCCACCCTTGTGAAACGTCGATTGGCTTTCACAATGAACACGAAATATGGCCGATAAAAATTTACAATGGTTTCGTAGATTATCGTTTAATATACCATCTGCGCCACAATATACTTAAGAATTTACAAGTGGATACTATCGTAATATCGTACATGATCAGAGGTGCATAGGCACCGTACATAGGCACTAAGCAACCAACTGCAACCTTCTTTTTTCTTCTTTTTTTAATCCAATGTAATTGTTTACAAACTTTTTGATTGTTTTAGTTCGCACCATTTTGAAAAAAAGTGTTCGTAAATTGTTCGGACTGCATATACCTAACCTCACTCTTTTTGTATAATATAAATACTAAATAAATACATCTACCAAGTTCATACATGTTTATTGCATTAAAATACGAATAAATATTTGCTCTTATCAAGGATTCATAAAGCGGCACTTTATTTTTCGGGCAATATTCGCATTCGTAAGAAATATTAGAATACGTTCCTTCATAAACTAAAATATCTAATAGGATTAACTATTTGGAGTTTTGCTGGAAGAAGTTAAAGCAAGCGAAGAATTTTCCTCGAAATATTAAAACTTTGTGCGAATACTGTGATTTAATATAAGTCGTTGATTACATTGCGATCGTTAGGATACCAGTATGCTAACGAAGGAAAGCATGAATCTCGTACTCCTACAACCTTCCTACGCTGGCTAGAAGAGTTCGACGACTTTTCTGAAGCAATTAAGAGAAGAACGTATAACAGAGAAAATTGATGTACTTGCATACCAGTCGAGAATCCAGTGGTTTTGTTTCTCTAAAGCCAGCAGTCGTGGTGTATAATAGAATTTATTACAATATTATAGACAAAATTCCAATGATTTCAGTAAAGTATAGTACAGAGGTATAGAGTAAGTGCAGAAATAATTTCAATGAAATAATTCAAGTAATTTTAATGAAACAATCATCAAGATAATTATAAAAAATGAAAACACTTTTCTTTATTTAAATTATGATAAAGGATTTCGTAATTATTTTTTGTCTTGCTATGATTTAAAATTCAAAACACTTTGGATGCACTGAGAGAACTGCGATAGTTATGTTTAAAGGAAACAAGTATTTTAGTAATAACAAGAATAACAATCTACGTAAATTTGAAAAAGCAAAATGAAATAAACCTTCCATGAACATACCACGTCCATTACGACGTACAACGTTCGGAATTCTCTTTACGGTCGGAAGAACAATTTATGCGAAATGTAGAAGGGTGTGTAACAGGGAATCGAGACTCCACTATACGCAAGAAACATGAATTTTCTTCGTTTTGGTAAGTCGTAAAATCGAATGATAACGACGCTTAAAATCCCATCGATGTATCCATTAAAACCTATTGTACTGCTACTCGTGTAAAAATCAAATTCCACTTTAAGTTATCTGCTTTATTTTCAAATACATATCACACAGATAAAATATTTGATTGAACATGATAAAGAAGCCTATGGGAAAATTGCAAGATTCAAATGAAAGTAACAATAACGTGTATTAGTCTGCCTGTTAGCTTTTTAAACGTTTGTTTTTCCGACACGCAACTTGTTCGTGAATTTTTCTTACTGTTTGAAGTTTGAAGTAGAAATTGAGAGTACAAATAAGTCTTTGCCGTTTTAATTAAAAAATTAGGCATTTATTGTGAAATAACGGTATTCAATGTTTTATTCGAAATATTTTCCATCACCAGCTACTACTTTTTTCCTTCTTTCTGGTAGTATACGGATGTCGTTTTAGAGGAACGCTTAATCTTTTGAGGCTATCCACGAATCGACCTTATTTTTGGTATCTTCATATGATGTGAAAGGCTGCTCAGACAGATTAAGATTTCGATCGTCATCATTAATTGGAGATTAATTTATCTAAAAAAAGACAATCGGTTAAGGGTTTGATAGTAATTGTTAAAAGGAAGATCATAAGTTGCGATTTGACGAGCTTGCCGATTTGCCGGCGCGTGTTAAAGCGAATGTATCATATCTACAGATCGCAAGGATATGTATATGTATTACACGAGCTGGATATGTGTAATGAGGTAAGAAGGAAAGCTAAGGAATGGAGAAGTATTACCGAGAAGTAAAATAAAACGAACATGAAGAAGAAGACAAAGGAAAAAAATAAAGAAGGAGGATGAGAATGAAGAGGTGGAGGATAAGAAAGAAAGCAGACAATAGTAGCCAAGGACAAGCAGTATTCAAATACGATCGCCACTGTCATTGGTCGCACAGAGAGAAACATTTTTGCAGACTATCATGGTTACAGGACAAGCATCATTTATTCTTTTTTTCTTTACTTTCTTCTCTCTCTCTCTCTCTCTTTCTCTCACCCTTCTTCGTGTATCTCTTTCAATATTGTTTCCAAGATCTTCCGTTGAGTTCTTTTGCGCAAAGAGAAATGAACTTTTAGGCCGTACATCAGTAAGTTTTACTACTCATTGTCAAAAAATATAGTTCGGTGTGCGTAGTACACGACGGTGACGCGTAAATATGAGTCCTTCCTTCCAGTGGCAATTCCTTTAAGAAAGGATTCTACTGTTCATTAAAATTCTTTTTCTTAAGGTTTCGAAAGGCAAGCTTATAAAGCAATCTCGTGACGTGTACAAAGATGTTCTCAAAAAGTTACACTACACCTACTCGAATTAGTATTTCGACTAAACAGCAGGACAATAGGATAGATAAAAATACACGATAATAATTAACGGATCAGGATAATTCTATTAGATATTATCGGGATATGAAGCATATAAAAATAGTTTGAACTGAAATTTGGTTGTTTTAATGAATACTAATAAAATGATTGATCCAATGTCATCGAAATATTTGAACACATGTGACAATTTATATCCATAAAAAAAAAGTTTTTTGAGTTCTGCTCGTAACATATATATTTAGTTTTATGTATTTAATAAAGATCTCGCGATGATGTCTATGCTCTTCTATAATCTGTCGACATTTAATCAGTCTTTCAGTTGATTTACCAACATAAGTGGAATAACGTGCGTCAAAATTAAGATTGAAATAAATATAGGTGACGTCGTTGGGAGGATTTAACAGGATGGTAAATTAATAAACGAGAATAACATGAACTTGCTTCCTCGCAGGATCCTAAGGAGAAGAAGAAGAAGAAGATTCAGGGTCAGCAAGTTTCGGATGAGCAAAAGAAAGCGAGTGAACATGTAAAAGGATGCTTGCTAAGGATAGGAACATAGTCGGGAAAAGACATACGCTTGTCGCGACCACGAGAAAAGCAAAGAAAGAAAGATAAACGAATAGGAGGGAGAAAAATAAGAAGATGCTGTCGGTGAGCTAGAAACATGGAGAAGGAAGAAAATGGAAAGTGTGAATGAGAGAAAGAAAGAGAGTAAGATGGAGAAGAAGATGCTGCTCCGAAGCTAAAAAAGAGAGAAAGATGAATGTTCGAAGGAGTATGCGAAAAAGAGAAGAGAGAAGAGAACGCGAAGGAAGAGAAAAACAAAAACTGCCAAGAAGCTCAAGCCACACAAAACCCGAAGAGTCGGACGAAGAGTAAGAACTAGAACCAGCCCGAGAGACTTCAGACTATACAACCAGCCATGGAAAGGTGTAGGGCGAGAGAGGTAGACTCTATACAGGGTGCTCCGTAAAATTGCGAGTTTTCATATGCTTCGCCCATAACCAAGGGTATTCTGAACGAGTAAATCGAGAAATTAAAAATCAAGTAGTTTTCATTCGTATGGTTTTCTCGTATTTAAATCACGTTAAACATGATGTTTGGTAGAAACATTTATTATGTTTTGCATAAAGGCTGCCTTTTGACGATTGATTAATATTTTGAGTGAATATTATGTGGAAAAAGAAATGTTTGCGATTCTTTAACGCTTATAAATTTCGACGTTAAAGTCGTATGTCTTTTGTAATGTAGTCGTCGTCGTCGTCGTCGTCGTCGTCGTCTTTGTCGAAGATCGAACGGTAATCAAAGTAGACGGGTTAGAAACGGCGATACTTGAATAAAGAAAAAATGAGAGAAAGAAAGGAGAATAAAAAGACACGATGCTTCGTAGTAATTCAGTCGAGGAAAGTTGTCAGGACGTCACGTAGAGACATACTCTCATTGTTTCATTTTAGATCGTAAAGTATGATTAATATGAAACAACATTGGTAGGAAGTTTGAAAGCATATCGTTTGCTTTCATAACGGACTGGAAGAAAACGCTGTTAAATGCTATCGTCCGGACGATTATAACCATATCATTTATTATTATCATAAAAATATAAAAAAAGGGAGAATAAATAATCGAAAAGATAAGTGAACATGGATATTAAGAGTATTCTAATTTTGATCAATTGCGATTACTCTAACTAATCTCGAGGTTACTTCAGGAATGGTTACACGATCGTTTTTGAAGATCCATAAGACGACGAGAATGACGACAACAACAACAACGGTAACGGCAGCGGCAATGGCGACGACAGGAAAGTGCAAAAAGGAAGGATGAGAAAAAAGGCGAAGAGATAAAGTGATGTACTGGAGGGGAGGGGGCACCCTTAAGACCGGACCGGGAAGAAGACCGGACCTGCGGTGTAGGCTGGCCCGAAGAAACCGGAATTTTCAACAGTGGCGTAACACGCCAGATAATACACTCGCTGGAGTCACGAAACTTGCTGTCGATGTACCGAACCATTCTCTTTCTTTTTCTCTCCTTCTCGTTTGCTTTTTTCCTTTCTCGAGGTCGAGATCTCCATGTCCGATTAGAGCCTTGGTCGAGGTTGACCGTTCCTTTTATCACAAAGCCCAGAGACTTGTTCTTTCCCGGTCAATTAAGTAACCTGCGTTACGCGGCTAATTAATTTCAGCGCAATTAATTAGGCCCATCTTGGTCGAATCGCTAAGTACGTTTGCTTGTATTGAGTCTTTATCATTACGTACACTTAACTCTCTCTCTCTTTCTATTTTAATTTCACCAATCGATCGTACTCGAGTTAAGCGTTTCGATGCTCATTAAATCGATATGGAAATGACGACTCGACCAAGATTTCGTTAGCGATCGAGATTAATTGTAAAGGCGTAAGATTAGTGCTATAATGCGTTCACAGCGAGACGTCATTTGCTATCGCGAGTAGAACGAGTCTCGACACTTTTCTTAGCCTCTCGTTGATGTCTCTTCATTGAAGAGTGACTTTAAAACAGGGCTCTTTAACATTTTTGCTAGCTCGGGCTACATTCGAATAAACAAAAATCTGTCTTGACTGAACTTCAAAAATATATTTATATGGTAGTTGTTAAAGAAATAAGTTAGTAAATAATGTACAATTAAGAATTATTGTAGGATTTTAATTTGACTGGGCCGCATTAAGCTTGCTCGAATACGAGATGCGACAGCATGGGGGTTAAACAGCAATGATATAATATTGTCTTTTTTGTTTACGCTTTTGGTATTACCGATAAAGAAGAAATTCATGAAGATGGTCTACGAAGTTGTAATACGAGTAAGAGTGGAGTCGCGGTGCTGGACGGTGGTGGCTCCTAGTGGCGTTGGCCAGAAGTATCAGTGACCTTGCCAAGGTCATCCTGTCCTAACTACTTCTCGACCCTTACCGTCTCTCCTCTTTGTCTCTGACTCTTTTTCTCCCTCTTTCTCCCTCTGCCTCTCCCTCTGCTTCTTCCTCTCTCACTTCCTCTTCGTTACACACTCGGCCCTTATTATTATAAAGCATTCGTCCTGATTCCCCCTGAGGCTCGTGTCCGTATGCCATTCATACACCTCCCCCCTTTGTTTTCCACACTCGTCTCGTTATGCTCTCCTACTTAACCAAACTCTCTTACTTTTACTCTTTTTTCTTTTCTCATTTTGTCTCTTCTACCGAAATCGGAACCACTGAACATAGACCATCGTTACGGGGACCATCTATTCTACAATTCAACTGTATTCCTAATATTGGAATGCGTATAGAAAATTCATTTTTAAATATTTCCTCGTCTTAAAGTTTATTTCTTTTTCGTACAATTAAATTCTATAAGAGACGTAGAAGATGTCGAATTTTGTTCACATTTTTACTCGTCGCGTTTGCTTTATCTTTGATTACCAAAGATTAATATATTTTTTGTTCTATTTTACAGGAATAAATCAAGTGGCTCGTATATCGGAAATAATGTTGAAAATAACGGCGGTGGAAGTGGAATAGGAAAATGGCTGCGCGATCATTTAGGAAGCGGCTCGAAAGGAAGCCACGATATTAATTCGTCATTGACATGTAAAACAAATATTATAAATCTCGTAAACGTCAGTTACGAAGAAAAGTATTTTTCTCGAGGTACCGCTTGCACATCGGAAAATCTTTACTGCAGCCTACCAAGAGATCATGGACGTCACGATTATAACAGCATACGAAAGATCTCTCATGAAAATGATTGGAAGTCTCGAGGTCAGGATAAGCCGCGATCGAGTGGTTCTAACTATCACGAGAAGTTCATTGGCGTTGATTTAGGTGGTTTGACGAGAGGTGGACCAATTTACAGCAGCGAAGGTAAAAGCTTGAAGAAACGAAATCGCGATCGGCGTAGGCATTCGTTGAACGAGCTTCGCGTACACGATCGACAACGTCGTAGAAGGTGAGTAATGATATTTTATTTAATCCTCCTGTCGGATAAGATCAATGATTCGCTTAAAAAAAAAAAAATTACAAAGTTATTGCGGGGACATCTGGATCGAGATTAACAGTTTTAAATGGTATAAGAGGGATATCAAGAAAAGTTTTCTTGCAAAATCTATCGATAAATCTTACCTTCTCTTTTTGTTAAAATGAGCTGGTCTTTATCGTTCACGATGACATAGCAACGGACCGGACGCATTGACGCGATGTCTCGAACTCGTCTGTTTTTAAGCCTAGCTTCTGTCCGTCAAGGTGCGTAAAAGGTTCAAGGTTTCGTAGAAAAGCGAAACAGGAAGCACACGTCCAAGTCGATCATCCCCGTGTAAAAGATGTCCTTTCAATCGACGCGGAACAAAATCTAACGTATCGAAATGCTAATACCTCTCGTGGAATAAACAAACAAGAGCTTACTCTGATTTATTTCTTGTAATAACAGAATTTTAATCTGAGTTGGATCGTAAAGCAGCTTAAAGTATAAAGGCTCTTAAATTCGAGAGTAAAAGCTCTTTTATTTGAGTATACTTACATACGTTTGTTCAATTCAACCTTCAACGAATCGAGGCGAATTATTGCCTCGTCATCGGAGCTTGCAATCGCAGCAGCATGTTCGAAAAATGGAGGGTGGGGGGAGAAAAAGAGTTGTTGTTGGATTGAATGCCCTTTAATGCCAATTCATCGAACGAAATTATAAAATACACAGGCGGCCTCGTGTACTCGTCTTCTTTTGTTTCGTTTCCTCACGTTTGGCAAGGTCGCGCGCGCCAACGTTCGACGTTTCAATGGGGGACAGCGTGCGAGAGTCGGAGATGCTTACAATGATCCTCGATTTTGTGCTCTTTTCCTTTATTCCCCTTTTATAAAGTCAGGATGCACGATTACTCTCTCCCTCTATCACCCGGTCGGACGTGTAACTTGCTTCGTGTTTGAAAACCGCCCTTTCGTATACCATCGGTTTCTATTTCTGTCTCCTTAAATTACAAGCCTGTCCAGAGTGATTCAGTGCATCGGCGTAAGACGCGTGGTATGGTTAGAAAGAGAGAGCTAGGAACGAATTTCTCGTTCGAAAAGTGGCTCTTTCGCATAACCGAGCTCTCGGAGATAGTTCCTCTGTTCCTCTGTTCCTCGTTGACACAGCATCGTCCAGGTGGAATTCACTTGACTAGGATGATTTATTACCAAATACGTGTACATACACATATTTCTGACTCTCTTCGATGATTACCGCGTCACAGTAGGAAAAGACATTTTTGTATTATTTGACAATCCCTTTTTCTTCTACTTAACATTTGCGTTGATTCTTTTTTGTCCGAGCATTACGGACGTAGAGTTACGTTTGAACGTTTCGGGAAAACAAAAGTTATCGAAACGTGGAATGGTTGGATGATTTAGCGCTGCAGTCATTTGGCGTCCTCGCGAATGCCCGCCGGTCATGGCAGTTGCTTCAACATTGGACCCCGTACACCGGTTGTAAGTGTCCACATCTAGTATGCGGCCGGTGTGTACGTTCAGAATATATGGCTGTCTTCGTGCTCGTCCCTCGTATAAGTTTCCTCTTCCTCGTGGCACGTAAGACAGAGAAAATAAGAAGAAGGAGAAGAAGGAGAAGAAGAAGAAGAAGACAAAAAAAAGACATTTACTTGGACAGTATTTCTTCTCCGCGAGGCCGCGAAATACCAGCATGGCCAGGTCGGGTTCATCGTACGTAACCCAGAAGAGTGAGAGTGAAAAAGGGAAGAGATTTCAAAAAATAAGCGAGTGGAAAAGAGCTGGAATCTCCTGCGGTCTTCGAAAGTAGAAAGAGAGTGTAAGAAAGAGAAAGAAAGAGACTAAAAACCAGTGTTGTGTTGGGAAGCTGAATTTACGACGAGGGCCGCGATAACCTCGATAGTCCGACACGGGCATATAGTCACCCCGTAACCAGCGAAACGTCTATCCCTGTCTCTCTTCTTTTACCTTGAAACTTTACGTTCGCCCGGTTATCGCACCACGGAAGTCTCCTAGACGTTGCTACCAACACTCGCTAACGCAGGAATATAAACTGCCACTTTAAGAGTGAATACTTGTGTGTCAATGACTTTACATTTCAACTTGGAATTTTTTACCAGATGAGAGATTTTGTGCATACGATTAAACTTTGCATGATTTGATTTTTTCTTGTTTTTTTTTCTTGTTTTAACAATTTAATTAAATATTACAACAGCAACGCATACTCTGTATTTGACGCATAAACATTTTATTTTTCCTTATTTTGCTTTATTTTACGTTTTTGCTTATCTAACATTAGATTTAACGTTTTAATAGAAACATTTGAAGAGAAAAATTTCAAGCAGCAAAAGTATTTTTAATTAAAAAATTGTGAATTACGAATCTTGTATCGTTTATCCTATACATTAGAACATGATCGGACATGTGTGTGTAAGTAGAAAACGTAAGTAGAAACCTTTCGTTTCAAGTAATATAAATAGAATACCCTCGTGGTCCGGGATGACTGGAGATTTTCCTCCTCTTCTTCTTCCTTTATTTTTCATCTTCCCTGCTTCCTTCTTCATCCTTACTCTTCCTTTCTTTCTCTCTTTAAACTTCCAATTCCGTGAGCACCATGACTTCACTAGTTCCCCAGAACTCTTTTTTCTTCCTTACAATCCACTCCACGACTTTAACACCTTCCCTTCTTACTTTCTTGACAGCCCCCACAGGGGGGAATTCGAGTCCTTCGATAAAGGGTCGACGACATCGAAGAATATTCCACACGCTATCTGCTAAACTTTTTGGGACACGTAAATATTGTGCGAGTAAGATTACGAAAATATCTGAGAACGTTTAAACCGTTATCTGTATATCCTATTACAAAACAAACTCTTTCTCGACCAAAAAGCATTAAATGTCGATGTCATTCCATTGATATCCTAAATTCTGGTAGGAGCGAGTAACAAACCAACTATTCTTAATAGAATAGTTACAGGAGATAGGGAAGGACGTTTTTCGTGAAAAATTAAACAGGGACTCCAACGAGGACTCAAACTTTGCGCAATATCTTTCGTTTATCATCTCGTACGGAAGTACGAAGAAGATGATCGAAGGAGAAGATCGAAGGAGAAGATCGAAGGAGAAGATCGAAGAGGAAGAAACGAGTAAATTAAAAGAGTAAAAGTCCCTCGAAAAAACCTAAGAAATATTAAAAAAATAAAAAGAAGGAGAGGGGCCCTCGACGGGGCTCTCGTTTCGAACCTGGCCAGGGACGGCGTATCGATGGGATTAATGGTAGTGACATCTCGCTCGTGGCCAGATGAGATTCTCCATCTCACGCTGCGAGCAAGAGAGAGAGAGAGAGAGAGAGAGAGAATGATCCGGAGGAAGAAGAAATCGAGGAAGAAGCTGCAAAGGAAGAAGATGACGATAAGAAGCAACAGAAGAAGCAAGAGAAGGGATGAAAAGAAGGGCCAGAGGGGGAAGAGACAGGGAGACTGGAGAGAAGGAGGGGCGGAGGGGACTTTACTCGATACAAGGCGAGTACGTTGACCTTAGGATTCAAGCCACGTCCTTGAGGATACCAAGATGGCGGGTTTATGCAACCGGCCACAATGGTATCCGGGCAACATTTCTCCCTCTCGCTCGCTCTGTTTCTTAACTTCCTTTCTCCGTGTACCCTCTCGCGTCGCATTCTATTTGACGCAAAACGATTCGACGCGCTCTTGCATTCTCGAGTGAGAAAGAGAGAGAAATCGAAAATGAGAGAGTGGGAGAGGGGTAGAACATAGGTGCGCGTTCGTGTAGACGTACACACGCACGAAGTTAGGAGACGCGCGCGTTTAAGCCAGTCAGTCCAGTTTCCATCGTAGCCTGCACAGACGAGCCTGGAATAAGCGGCGATTCGAAAGGAAATCAAATCTGAGGAAAGGCCAACGAACGGCCCAACGAACGGCCCAACGAACGGCCCAACGAACGGCCACGCTTATGATACCGCTCGCTCGTTTGCATTTTTCTCGCACGCGCGTGTCACCCAATGTTACGTCGCAACCGACACACTGATACTTGCATAGAAACTCTCTATTGCATCCGAGTTTAAGCTATAACACTTGTACCTCTTTCTATTTCTGGATTAAAATTCTTATCTTATCCATTTTTTAGAAATTTGTCGTCAAATTTATGTAATGTATGTAAAGTAGAAAGATAATAATGATTATGTGCTCTTTTTATTAAAAGAGATGTGTTTTACATAAATTTAATGCTCGTTATGCTTTGTCGTTATATACAAAGTTCAGAAATAATAAATAAGATTGATTTCAAGAAAGATTTGATTAAGATTATTTGATAGATATATTTGAAAAGTGAGATAAAAAAAAATAATGTATTATAAAAGTTTTCTTACAAGGGTTTTTACGTTTTAATGTATGGAAAAGTTGAAATGAAAACTCTGGGATAAATTCGTTTGAGGTCTCCTTCCTCCTTTCGACTTGGAATCTTCCCGAGTTGGAACTCACGAAATTGGTACGTCAGTGTCATCGGCGCGGAAAAACTTGCTCCGCGAGTCGAAACTTGGAGCCGCGAGAAAAAAGCAGTCGGGTCTGATACACGCTGAAGGAGAGGCCAACACGGCTCGGCACGGCTCGGCACGGCTCGGCACGGCTCGGCACGGCACGGCACGGCGTTCACGTTCGAATCCTGCTACGAGAGAGACGAACTCCTTGGCGCTTTCTACGCTCGCGACATGCATGATGCACCTACGAGATGAAGAAGGGAGGACAGAGAAGAGGAGAAGAAGGATCCTTGATCCTACAGGAATGCAGTGGTGGCGACCCACGAGCCCTCCGCTACCCCCTACCCTCTTAGTCACAGTTTTTCTTTCTCTTTTTATCTTTCATATCTCCTATCTTTCATCTTCGCATTCACGAGATCTAATCCATGTATGGGCACTTATGCGAACGCTCATAGCGCGATACGGCTCGACTCGTTCTCTTCTTGGCTTGTTTTTCATCCTACCAGAACCTGTAATCGGGCTAATGGTTAGTGCAGCACCTCTTGTAAATCTCATCTTCTTACCTCATTCTGTGCTGTTTCGATCTTAATTAGAGTATTTATGTACCTATCTAAAGGAATGCTCAAATACGTGCTGCTAGCCTAAATCTTATCTGATTTACATATTTTGAATCTTTCAAATAATTATCCTCATATAATATTCGAGCGATGACATCTGTGTTTGGATTAAATACATGGTGTAGAGGGTGTACAGGATGTACAGGGTATACAGAATGTACAGGGTGATTCTGGAAAATGAGACAAGTTAAGTCAAAATAGACAAAAATTCTATGGCATAATATGTTTCAACTTCCTATAACTCAATATTTGCTCATACGATAATTTATACCAGATCAAAAATATGATATGAAAATTCTTCAAAGTATTTGACAATTATCCTTCTTATTGCTTCTAATCATTAGGAAGGTTTCAATATTTAGAAAAATCAGAATGCTAGTACCCTCTTGCCAGTACTGCACACTAATACACGATAATAAAAGAACAAACTGACATCGTGTGGGAAAATTTGTGACGAGAGGTTGAGAAACTCTCCGGTTAGCTCAAACGAGAAGAAATATAAGAAAGATAGAGAAAGAAACAGATTTATCGTTAAACCTGATGTGTGACCGGTCAATTAACCCAGTCAAAAATGTATAATGTTTACTTTTCTAGACTCTTACAATCGATAAAAGTGAAAGTGGTTGTCTGAAGCGGTGGCATGATCAACTTACAAATAATCATGGGCGATTTTCTTAATTTTTCTTTTCGTAAGAATCTTCTACAAAGTATTAGAAAACTTAAATAAAAAGGTGAATGTGAGATCGCGGTAAAGTCGTTTTCAAGTTATGGCGTGACCAAGGGAATCAGGGTTTCACACACACACACACACACATTTATATATATATATATAGATAGAATATAGAGAATTCGTTCAACTGTTTCCGTCGAGTTACAGCTGTCAAAAACGTTGGAAAAGCTTTTTATCGTTGGAAAAGTTTCGTACCGTAACATTCCAATCTCAAAGGAATCTCTTCGATAACCTAATAACATAATATAAAAAACGATGGAAACCGAAAACGAAATAACTGAATTTAACCTAAATATCGACTATGAAAATCCTAACGTCTTTTCACATATTTTTCACGACAACGACGACGACGACTACGAAGAAGAAGAAAACCGAAAGGACAACGATAAAGAAGAGAACAACAAAATTTATCTGACGTGGGACGAGTCAAGCATCTTCAGAGAGGAAGAGGAATACGAATACGAATACGAGTTTGAGAAGAGGGAAGAGAGCACAACAACGCCACGAGTTTCTCCAGCAACGATGGAAAAGTCCAAAGAGGATGAGAAGGAGGAGGAAGTTCGAGACTCGGTAGAGCCCGATTACGTGCTCGCCGAGATACCTGCAGAGGTTCGCATAAACCTGTCATTCTCTTTCGTTTTGCCCATGGAATTGCTATTCCTCACGACCTTCGTAATATCCTAAGACCCTTCCCATTTTCTTCCATCTTCCACCTACGCGTACCTCGGCCTTCGAACCTTTCCTCAACACCAATCCCACCCCTTGCCGTTCCCCTCTGTTCCTGTCTCTTTCCGCCTTTTCTACACGTTACTATCCATCATTATTTGTTATTTCTTACGAGCCAGGACTAAGCCAATAAAAGGATTACACTTTGGGAAACCATCATAACGTATCTAAAGAGATAATAAATCAAGATTTTTCTTTTCCTTTTCTTTCTTATTATCTAGATTTTAGATGATCGGGAAGCCATGATCGATATGATGAAAGGATTGATTTCGGAAATGAAATTACTCAGAAGAAGGAATAAGCTTTTGGAACGTCGCGTTTATCAACATTTCCAAAAGGTCCACTTTTTTAACAACTTTACATGGAATTATTTTGATTAAATTGATCTTTTATTCAATAATTTGAATAAATTAATTTAGAACTCGTTTCAACAAATTTTCGCGTATAGATACAACAAAAAGTAACAGCCAGTGAGATCGTAAGTAAAACGGCCGAAGAAATGGAGAAAATTTACGGAGAAGCTTTACAAGCTTACAAATCGCAGATCGACGAGGCGATTGCAAAGGAAATGCAATTGTTCTTCGAGATAGAGAATTACAAGGACAAAGTCGAGACCTTGAAAGACGAGGATGAACGCCTTTTCAAAGAACTTCTCGCACGGGAGAAAGAGATTGCCGTAGGTCTATTTTACGTTAAGACTGGAGGAAAGATCTCGGAGAAAGTCGTCGATGTGATCGCAAGTCGTCAGGTTTTATTTATCATCTTGGTCCATTATGTTTATTTTTTCTAATTACAAGAGAAGACAATTTATTCAACGATACAGCGGTTAATTTATGTTAGACGGTACGCCGGAAAGTATTGGCACGTGATCGTTTTGAAAACATCGCTCTCCAGCACCGTTTTGACCGTATCGATAAATTCCAACAAAATCTCGAAGTTTTAGGAGAAGGTATGACGACTGCGGATTATGAGACTCTTCGCATGGCAAATGTTAATCACGTGGACAAACTTGACGAGCGCGTACGGGATCTGGAAAAATTACGGATCCTGTACGTTATCAAATTTTTATGATATACGATAGATATTTTCACCATATCCGAATAATTAAAATATAATAGAGCGCCGATTATCATGAACTTTATTATTTAAAAGGAGTATGAGTAATTACTAATGTGTAATTGCACGCACAAGTGCATTACTACTAATTTAAAAAAATTCGTATTTGAAATACTTCAAATATGTATCCAGTTTCATTAAATAATCTATTTTTCTTTACACACAGCTTGTTATTATTCAAAGTAATATCAATATTTTAAGTATTCTTGTGTAATTAATTATCATAATTATTTGATGAGAATAGACTTGTGGAAATGATAAATGCGCTGGCTCATTTAAAAGAGAAGGAAGTATGCGTTGTAGAAGACATGGAACGCGAACGAAATAAATTGACGAAATCACGCGAAGATACTACGAAGATTAGAGAGCAGTTAAATCATTTTCTTCTATCACTACGAGATTTAAGAGAAGAGTATAGTTATAAAAGAGAAGAAGCTGGTATGCTGGGAGTACAGTGAGTTTCCAATATCAGACAAATTCGAATGAATTATTTGAATCGTAGTATATTCATCATTCTCCATTCATGTTTAGGCCTATTTTGCGTGAGATGGATAAAGCAACAAGATTGCGAGATAATTTGATTAACAATATTGAAAGAATGAAATCTGTATTAGAAGAATATAAACTTGCAACTGAGAAAAAGAAAAAAACTGCTTCGAATTTATCATCTGGAACGAATTATTCTAATTCAAGTTATTTCAATTTGTTTTTTACTTAAGTGGTAAATAGCTTATTTTTGAAACTTTTTGTGAGAATATGGTAAGTGCGAGGAAAAATTCGTTTAGAGGTCTCTTCTTATAATGAAAATATTGAAAAGCACAGATTTATTTGATGAAAGAATAAATTCGTTTGAGAACATATACTAGAGTAATGAATAAATTGATTGGAAAAATTTCTGATCGGTCGAATCGTCGAAAAAACAAATCTCTGAAATTTGATTTATGTAGAAATACTTGAATGAATCATAATAAATTCTAAAGCGAAACTTTTTCTCTCCTAGTATAAAAAGCACGCGAGCTATCTTTGGTACGATAAAGCAGACGTTTTGCATCGTTAAGGCGCGACAACTTAATATCGAGTGAGACGAGTATGGCAATGAGTATAAACCATTCGCCTTGATCATAAACGTCAAAGAGGACGTCGTAGTATCGTTAATAAATCACCAATTATCGATAATTATCTCAATATTGTTCGGTCAAGCATCGATACCTAGGAGGGGGTATCCGATCGACGACGATCGCGAATATGCGAGCGATGCCGATGAGATGTTGTTTAAAAGTACCTATCGTTTTTCACGCGAAGCTTTTCGACGTGCTATAAACGGGAAACATGGGCTTTACATTGGATTTTACGCGAGAGCTTATAATTTATCGTATCGATCGATATAGAACTATAATAATGTAAATTTGTAGTGAAGTAACACATTTAGCATGTTATCGATGCTGATAATAATAATGATGATTCGATATAATAAGATGTCCGAATTATTTATACAGAGACTCATGATTTTCATGAGGCGACACATGGGATAAATACAATATATCACATGCATATCGCTCCTATGTTATTACATAGCACAGGATGCACCGATTAATATGCCAATGAAGAATACACAACATCTGAGGTCACAAGTTAATATGTCAAACAGGATGCGTATTAAAAGGGTTAACCGCAATTCCATTTAGTACAACTGTTCGATTCAATTTCAAGAAGGCGCTACAACTAAAAGTATAACTATGTTTTTGCCGGATATTTTATTATACAGAGGACACCGAGAATAATATTTTTGTTTGATTTATTTTACGATTATTCCATTGAAAACGATCTGCTCTCATTCATTAGATATGTCTCTTTAAATAAAGTCGTTTTTTCTTAAATAACATGTTTCATAAAATTCAAAATGATGGAAGTATTGAAGTATTTCAAATGATACAGTTAAATGTTACACCCGGTATTATCTCCAACATAAGAGTTGAAATACAAGAAACGTTGGACCGATTCAGGTGACTCATACATAATTGTAGCATGCTCGCGCTTAATCGTCGCGCACACGTAGCTCATTAATTTATTATCTCCTCGCAGCAGGATCGTTCGAATCTCGATTACACGATTTTTCTCTTTAAAACGGACTCGTTTCGTTCAGTGATCCGTTGAAACGCCTACGGACCTTTTAAGCGGACTACGTCGACCCGCACGCACACACACACACACACACACACACATGATATGATCGTATTAGGTAAGGCAGATAGTAGAGAATATCAGGTGAGTTCGTTGAAACATCTTTTGACGCAAACAGCCTCGGTTAGAATACGTATTAATGATGGGTTTTACCATGGAAAGAATAAATCTGCATGGCAATTTGAAAGACCAGCCGAAGGATTTGCAGAGCCCTCATCGCGTGACTTCTTTCGAGCTCCTGGTTAACTGGATTACTGCATTAAAGTGAATGCACATCTTGTCATCGAATTTAAAATTCTTTATGCTAGTCGTGTTCCGATACATAGGAAATGAATCTAAATAAGGCGGGTGGGTCTAACGTCGTTTGCAGAAGAGTATTATTAATCGATTAATGCAAGTGCAGTGTCGATTAATCGACATGCAGTGTTTAATTCAATGCAGACAGAAAATTCAACTCAATAAAATAGAGCGTCGGATGTTCGAATTATTTGGAATAAAATTTGTTTCGATAATGAGTTTTTTGTATAATCGGTCTGAAACAATCCAATTTGTTATTAAATGAAAAATTAAGCAATTCTTTATAATTCCCGAATGATCTACATATAAGTAAACGAATAATAATTCATTAAAAAGTTGTTCGATTTCGCGTGTATCGAAGGATGAAAGTAAAGTACGTTTCTCTTTTCTAGGACGGTTAAAACATTCTGTCGTAAGTCCATCCACCCTACTCATCGCCAAGCTTCATTGAGCAGGATCCACGCGGTTCTTTTCGTATTCGAAAGGAAGCTCGTTCAAATTCGTCAGCCCTTTCCTATTGCTGCTTTATCCTATAAGTATTACGTTATGACGTCTTTTTTTACAAACTAGTCACACATCCAATTAGTATTCTATTATTTAGGAGAAAGTTATGCTATACGATGATACAATTGATATGGTACAATTTTCGATAATTTACGATATGTAAATGTTGTTCGGTTCTTAACACATGAACGCCGGCCCTTTTATTGTTTGAACTCTACGTCGTCCAAACGGATACTGGACCGATGAAAAAGAAAAGGTTTAGTGTTAACAAATGACTTTAGCTAACCTAAAATATCTAACATGTTACAGCAGATTACTTGGAACACCCTGTATAAACGTAAATTTATACTCTACCCAACAAGTTGACCGATTTCACGTAGGCGTAGAATTAGCTTGGCTTATGGCGATGCTAAGGTATACATATGTAATATTGAGAAAAGAAAAGGGGAAAGGGAGCGAAAGAGGGAATGAAGGTAGAAGGCGGGACGGTTGTTCATCTTTTTGTTCTTTTTTCTTTTTGTTTTTTCGTTCGTTCTTCTCTTACCTTAGGCAGAAATCTTCGTCGTCGTCGTCGTCGTCGTCATCGTCGTTGTCGTGGTTCGATCGAAAAGGGCGCGGCATGTATCGAAAAGGGATCTCTCGAGCTTCCTTTCCATCTTCTCTTTTCCTCGGATGATTTGGGGGGCCAATTAGGGCCGGCGTTGAAGCCATTAATCCTTTTTGGTAATTTGTCCGTACTCGGAATTGATTTAAGGCCGACGCGTGGACGAAGGAGGAGGGCAAGGGTAAGGGTAAGGGTAAGACGAATGTGTATTCGTAAGGTGTATATACTACGAAAAGAGATAACGTGTCAATTAAGCTACCCTGCAATTCACCGCGGGAAATTATGTACAGAGGGCATGACACGCGAGACGATAAATCACATACGAATAAGCCGCTAACTTCAGTCCTCCTTTCGACGAATATTTATATCATGTCCGATTTAAGAATGATAACCTATCTTTTACTTTTCTACTCGTTTATTATTATTATTATAAGCACATATCAGCTTTATTTTATTCAGAAATGAATAATAAGATACGCCTAAATGTCCGTCATTTATAATCATTGAATTCATTCCAATCGACTTAATTACAAAATTTCATGTTAACTTTCCAATTCTTCATAAATTGTTCAAAGTTGCATGTTATCCTATTTGTTTTTATATAGACCCTATATAAATCCGTCTAAATGTTTAGATACTAAACTGGATACACCTATACACATTGAAATTCGAATAAGTAACATTAAGCTTCAAAACGTTCTTTTGATACGTCAAGTCAAACGGCAACCGTCTGTTACACCTTTCGCTTACGTCGAGATTGTAAGTAATTCTTTGCAATGTAACCTAAAAAGCAAACAGATCGATCGAAATCGGCGTAAGCCGAGTGGCCGGCCAAGACAAAACCGTGGAAAACTGAGAGAAATCTTGTGGCAAATTATGCAGATCGATAGAGATTTGCATTCACTTAGCATACACCCTGGTCGTTTCAACATGCGCCCACACTTTGTAGAAGACTTTCATCTGTTTACCATAGGAAAAATATGCGCTATCTAATCCGGATGGATCTTGCGGTTAAAGTTGCTCTCACGGCACCTTGTCTTGTTCCGATCGTTCTTCGAGAATCTCGAGGAATCAATTCGTTCAATGATCTTACCTTTTTTATAATACTTTAATAGATTCTTATTCTTTCTGTTTAAAGTATTACTGCGATTACGCACTGCTATCTCCAACAATCTTATTTTAAAGAACTCTTCTAATCTATTTAACTTGCGATCTATTTATCTTTTTACTTGGGTGAAAAAAGTATTTTAAAGTCTCGTCTTCGCGAATGCTTCGCACTCTAGGCCTTTTTCGTTTGGATGAACCAGCAACTCGAGACGATTTTTCTCTTTTGATTATTATCGTATTATATTATTGATAATGAATCGCTCTATTAATTTATCTATAGACTGGAAAGAAAAGAAAAAAAGTTGAAACAGTTAGGCGCATATTTAATATAGAATTTAAGCGTGTGCGAGCGACAGCTGGTTTGCTCACGAAACGAGACGGTGCCGACTCGGCGCGGTGCGTTCGAATTTTGCAAGTCGACCGATATAACTCGGCAATTACCCGACACGCGGAACCCTTCCGTAAAAGGGAAAACGCAGGTTAAGGAATCATGTCCATTCTCAAGGTCGACCGGTATCCTACCGGCTCTCTTACCGCGGACTACATAACGCGTTTCTATTACGCGGTCATTTGCGGCGATTGTTGCGTGTCTCTTGCAATCAGTGCCTCGTACGTAGCTACACACCGCTGCTTTCTCCTTCTTCGCTTATCTTATGCTCGCCCTTTCTCCTTTCTTTTCCTCATCCTCTTCCTCTTCCTGTTCCTCTTCCTCTTCCTCTTCCACCTTTTCCTCTTCCACCCTTCTTGAACGGGAAACTTATTTAGACTTATAAACACATATAGTAGACGACTATAATGTAGGCTAGACTTGAATAAAATCTAATTTCAGGATCTTATAGCAATTTACCCATTTTTATCTAACATTTCAAGTCAAGCTAGAAAAGAAGGGAAGAAGCAGAAGAAGATAACAAGGCCGTTCGGTGATATCACGAGCGTTATCGGAGATCGAAGAACGTTTTAGTCGTGGCAATAATCGAATCGACCTCGGGTCAGAAGCAGCATCGACGTACTAGACGTCCTTGGCCAGAGACGGCAGATGGTCGGCAAGACGATGCTCGGTGCATAACGCGCGCACGCGCATACACATACTACACAGTAAACCATCCTAACTCGTATTCGTGGATACGTACGGGTATAACTTACGGACCAACATCTCCTTTCTTCCGATCTTCCATCCAGAGGGAGAGAGAGAATGAGCATTCGTTCGGCCAACGAACAAGAGCAAGAGAAAGATCGTGGGCGCCTCGAGTACCTCGAGAAGCACGAGAATTTCCTCGAGGGTGTATCGTATCGTCGTTGCTTCTTCTCGAACGACAACTTTACCTCACCCCCCTCTTAATCCCACCAAAGTCCCCTTTCTCTCCTCTTCCTCTAACTATATGCAACTCGTATTCCTTCGAGAACACTGTGTATTTTCACAGCTAGCTACGAGAAGATTCCTGGCTAAAAGTATTCATAGTTTCTTCAGAATTTATTGTCAAGTGTTTAGTACGTTAGAATTTCGTGCAGGTGAAAGTTGTCCATGTCGTATCAAATGTGGGGAAAAATATCTTATGATATTTTCTATAGCTTGCTATAAATCGTAATGTTGATATATATTGCGTTATTACTTTCCTTTTTACGGATTTAAGGAATTTTTCTACGACACGGTGTTCCGAAGCGGTCACCCTTCAAAATGCCGAAACCAAAATGCTAGCCAGGTCCAAAAAAATATTCCGGTACCGGGAATCGAACCCGAGCCTCCTGGGTGAAAGCCAGGTATCCTAGCCACTAGACCATACCGGATTTATAGCAGAGTAAAACTCATATATAATTAAAATAAAATAACCAACATTTTTGATCGATAGGACATCTACGTAAACATTTTTACAAAAATATAAAGCAGGTTAATTGAAATAAAATGGAAGAAATTGTGTTAGATTGGTTCGGCGATTATTATAAAAAAAAAAAAAATACAAAAATACTCACCAAGACGAGTAATAACGCCTAACCATAATAAAATGTGAAGGAATATTCATTGACGAAAATAAAAAAAATTTATCTCTTGAATGTCATCGTTTCACGATCGAATTTCTCAGCTATTTATTGCACCTTGGAAAGATAAATCGCCTCGTCGAACTAATTTTAATATCGCGAAAGGCCTCGTCGTCGTCGTCGTCTACATTCCAATCTTGGAGCAGGAAGAACGCGACGTATTCGTTAGCTTCTACTCGTTCATGTAAATCGCTTAAAGCCTCGCTTTATCACTTTGCCGATATACCGATGAGATTAGCGATACTAATCAATTCCATGGAAAAAGTATCACCTTACTCTTTCGTAACTTTTCTTCATAACTTTAATATTCCATTCAAGATGGATCCAGAATCGTGTTTCTTCGTTAACTCGATTCTACTCCCATTCATCATCTATAATTTCACATTCCGCACGTTACCTGGATTCCTCAGTATTTCTAGCCTGAAACTACATCCAGAAAGAATCGCATCTGCGATGATAAGAAAAAATTATTCCTAATCATTTCGTTAATGACCTTAATACATGAATTCTATAGTATTATAATTGAATTGGAATTTCTTTATTCTATTTGTATTCATAAGTTAGGTTAACCATGTTTATATTAAAACAATTTATTTAAACAAAAATTGTTTCTCTACACTTTTAGAAATGTACAGTATTAGAAAATCTGAAAAAATAAACTCGAGGAAAAATTGCAAACGGTGAAATAATTAATAAGATGAGCCGTTAGAGTTAGAAAAATATATTGAAGCGTGACAGAGACAGAGGCAAAAGGGAAAGGGAAAGGGAAAGGGAAAGGCAAAGGCAAAGGCAAAGGCAAAGGTAAAGGCAAAGGCAAAGGCAAAGGCAAAGGTAAAGGCAAAGGCAAAGCCAATGGCAAAAGTAAAGAAAAAGAAGAAGTAAAAGTGGACGGGGTAAGAGGTCCACAGAAGTGGAAGAAACGAAGCGGGTAGAGCGGTCGTTTGCCTTGGATCGAGGTTCGAAGCAGTGCACCGGTATAGAGTATATACCATGCGTGCGGTTTTGTACGGCGCGCATGGTAAAGTCCGGTGTGCCTCACGGCGGCAACTTCGATCCCGATTCGAAGCCGCGCGCATTCCATTTCTTCGTTCGTGAGTAGTCGTTGATATTCGGTCTGGCTCGTCGATTATCGGCGTTACTCGGCTTCTTACCGGTACGATCCATCCTTTCGGCCATGTTCGGCAACAGTCGTGCATCGACGCTCGTTCGGAGTGGAACGTCGGTTTTCGTGCTTTCTCAGCAACGTATGGTGGTAGTTGCGATGCTGCTGGCGCTCTTCTCGGCACGGGACAATGTCGTGGCCCGAATTGTTTTCTTCTAATCGTTCTTTCCAAATATTTCTTTCTTTTTTATTCGTCGCGATCAAATCATTTTTCTTCTAAAATTTTTCGAAATTAGTTTATTCGTTGTGTTTAATTAAAGACAACTCAAAGACAGTGTTCAAGGATTGACTCGTTTAGTGATCTTTTTTGATACTGTATTATTTTTCGTTTCTTTTTTTTTTAACTCATAACCATATATTATTCATTCTGTGACGTGGGTTGTGTACAGTGGATGTGCTTCGATCCTATACTCTTAAACTATTGAAATTAATATACTCTTCAATACTTTTCCCTGTTATTATTTTCTTATATCAACAACCCCCCTCCTCTTCTACCCCCCCCCATTTCTGCCACGAATTCAGTGTTCATTCTTTTCGAATTTTCCTGTGCTACAAACACCGTGCTTGGAAGATATACGACAGAAGAGTGGCTTGGATAAAGCCAAGAAGAGAAGAGCTATTTCCATCGAGAGAACTCCTCCAGCAAGAGAGAGAAAGAATCAACAGGTGGGAACCTGCTTGCTCACAGGTATTCTTTCTTTTTCCTTGTCGCCACCTGGCAACGCAAGAACGAAACGACGAAAGAATATTTTCTTATTCAATCGGACCAAATATTTGCAATTTTATTTTATTTTTTTATATTTTTTCACGCTTTCCTTGATATTCTCATATAAAACGGCAACAACTACGAGAGAAGTCATCTTTTTTATTTGGATTATAAAATTCTTTCGTTTTCTCGCGTATAACTGAAGTTATTCTTAACGTTTCTTTAACATTTGTTTACCGTGAGAATCTAACAATAAAGGTAGAATGCAATTCTCGTATCTTCGCACGATTCTTTAATTCATTCGCACATGGTCATGAATATTTACACGATTACGGTATCGTAATAAGGATTTTTTTTATTAAAAAATGTATTTAATCTTCGAATCGTAAGAAATTTGCAACTTTACAGTCGAGACTCCTTTGAACGGTCCCAGACTTGTTGGCTTCGTTTCTTTCTTGCTTGATTTCATTTCGTGACGGATTAAATGTTTTCAAATTTGACGTGCAAATCTTTGAAAATGGATAATGGAAAATAGTTAGGTAGATGTGAATGTAACGGACATTGGTCTTTAATTTATAAACCAACTACTGCATGAATTTTAATGAATTCTTTTTGTTCTTGTATAATTTCTTTTTCTGCTTCGTCTTCATCTTCGTCTTCGTCTTCGTCTTCGTGGTCGTCTTCTTTAGCGCGAGCAAGTTAAAGATAACGATCCTTACCGGATCTCCGGCGTTCGCGCATTTTCTCGTGAGCCAACTTAGGGTCTAACAACAAGAACAGGATATGAATGTTTCTTTTCTTGTATTTGATTATTATTCTATTATTGTACTGTGAAATGAAAACAATTATGAATTGGAATCGATTACAATTATATTCCTAAATTAACGTAATTTAAATAAAAAATATTTGGATTTCTTTTTTATAATAAATATTCGTAGCTTCAAAATTTATCTATATGTTTATTTTCTTCAATCTTTTTTTTCAAAAGAAAATATTTTTTTCCTTGTATTTTATGTAAATTATTCTTTTGTAAAGAAAAGAAATGTAATTATCATTTTAGCTTAAAATCACATTTTCTTATTCTTATCAAATTTTCCTACATTTTATTGGTGTCAAAAATATTGCTGAAAAATAATTACCCGAGGAAGTGTTTACAAACTTTTGACCCACCCTACAAAGAGAATGAATTTCATTTTAATTATATACGACTTTTGAAAATCTATCTTATTTTTCTGATTAAATATTTATACATTCATTTCGACATGATTTAAATGGAATATAAAATCGGGAATAAAAACTAAACATTACCGTAGCAAAGTTTAAAAGTTGTAGGTAATATTTTTGAACGTAACATAAGAACGTAAGCGTATTCGTGAACAGAAAAGAAAGACGAGAATTGCTACGCGTGCAGCAATACGATCGCGTTAAGCCGCCATTAGCGACACGCTTGACATTCTCTGGATATTTTTCTCCCACAAAGTAAAAGAGTATGCGATTTTGCCTGCACGCATATTTTCTCATTGGATCGAACAATTTCTTAACTCCTTCAAAACGAATCGATTCGAAATAAGTAGGTACAATAAGAAAAAAAGGAAAGAAAGTTAATCGAACTATCGAAGATTTTCTTCGATTTTGTTTTTTCTCTTTTGACTTTGAATTTTATCCCAAGAATACTATTTCATTTATTTTATCGAAATTATTGAATAACATTTGATGACAATTTTTATGTATTGCAACGTAAGAAATTTGAAAGAATTTTTGTTTATTTAGAAAATTATTAAAATATGTTTAGAGAAATCATAAATAACACGTAGTAGAGAGAAAGTGCAATTAATTCTATTCCAAATTTCTCTAATTAATATCATCGACCGTATCTGTATCCTTCAAATAGAGAGATGGCAAACGCATGCATTTTATGTAACGTACATAAATTGAGAAACAATAAAAATAACCGAAGATTTTTGTTCCGACATATTTAACTTGAAATCTTCACGAAGATAACATATTTTCTATCTTACTTTTTTTAAGTTACAGTTAATGCAAAATAAATCTTATTAAAAGCAAAGATTATTATAAATAAAAATAAAGACAAATCGGGACGAAAAATGATCAGTTTAATTCTTCTCAATTCGAAAGAAGAAGCTTGAAATGTATAGTTCGTTTCTATTTCACGCTTTCAACGTTTATTATTCTTGCGGTTTTGTATTTGCTATATTTTTTCATCATCATCATCATCATGTTCATTCCTCCTCTGGGAAGATATAAAACAAGCTCGTTTATCGTTGGTAGTAGAAATCATGCTCGGAAACAAGTTTAGCATAGTAGTTTTCGAGTCGGCCTTGACGTGAATATTCGAAGGTACGGTGTATTTGAAAGATCTTCACTTAACTCACTGTATATAGGATCGAGGACTACAAAAGTTAACCGCTGAGGGTTCTTCTTTTCTTCTTGTTCTTTCTATGTCGATCGAAGGTTTCTTTCTCTCTCTCTCTCTCTCTCTCTCTCTCTCTCTCCCCCTCTCTCTCCCTCAGTTGCTTTCTCATGAATGAATCATGACTACCTTTAAGAACGAAGAATTCTGCCGTACGAGGAGAACGCTCACTTGCGGGTACGAGCATCGATACAGGTAGCTACCTGCGGTTGTTAATTATGGACGAGCAGCAGACGTACAGAGCTATGGCATCTCAGAAGGTCCAAACGTAACGCTTATTAAAATACCATCAGCCAAATGCGTCGATCGTTGTACTCTCGCTCTGTTAGGTCGTGACCCTTTTCCTACTCCTTTTTCTTTGGTTCCTTTATTTTTTACTGCTTGAAAGGAGCATCGTTCGTGAAAGCTTGGCACGTTTCTTTGACACCTTTTACGAAGGGCCTACCTTCGTAAAAAAAGGGGATGAAAGGAAAGTCGAATTCTACAGTTTTATGACTTTCTTACGTATATGCGTGCGTGTATTTGGAACAGACTACAAAAATAAGAAGAGAAGAAGAGAAGTGTGCAAAAGTTACTTTCCGTATGAGAGAAAAATTGTGCTGTCTCATTATTTGCATGAGTTTGCTGCCGACGTACCGACAACAACCATACTACGAATGGCGATTGCTATTCCTATGGTACAACTATTGTTCCGTGTACGCTATCGCTTTCTTGCACAAGTTCGTGTTGTTTCTATCGTCGACTTGACTTGCGTTTTTTTTTTTTATAATATCGTCCTTTTCCCGTAAACGTTCTGATACTATCCTCGGATTATCCTTGTCCAAGAATTCGACTCTGTATCAATAAGTCTTTACGGCTTTTCGACAAGAACTCGAGGAAAAATGTGATCAAAAAAGTTGTAGGTAGTACTCGTTGAATGTATCTTCTACCTGAACGCGACGAACTTTGAAGGATAATAGATCTTCCAGGAAGATTCATTGTAGAAAAAAGTAATCCAAAATATTGAGAAATATTCGAATACAGAATAGAAACGAATGGATTATATTGAAAAATATTTTGTCGAAATGATCGAAAGACGATAATACACGGAGAATGATTTCTTTATAGTAATATCGATTCGATTTCGATAAAACAAGCTAATCTCAATGGTAATGTTCAGCCATTGTAGCGACAATCGAGCGTCCTCAGGAAGCGTCCTCGGGGAGCGTTCTCAGGGAGCGTAGGTGAAACGCGATTACTTCGAAAAGAGCACGCGCGTTTCTCAATCGGTGGGTGCCTTGGGTGCGGGAGGTCTCTCTCCTCGATTATGACAACATAGGATAGTGGGCGGCGAGTGTCTAGCCAGATGTTGGTTCCTTGGCTCTGATATTTTATGTTTCCTCTTCTCAATCGATTTCATTTCCAATCGGAAAACTTCTCGAATAAATTTCAAATGCTGTCTTTGCGTGACGAAATACAAAATAGTTTTCTGGCTTTACATTTATTGGCTTGCACTGAAAGTTTTTGTGATATTCATCGTTTATTTAAGTATTTTCTACTATATTTTTGTTTTCAATTACACGGGGAAGGATATACTCGTCGTAATCCAAGCACACTTCGTAATCTCTACAAACGAACCTGGCTGTTAAGTTACATTTATGCGACCATACTTTAGCAACTAAATATGTTCAATAGAAACGGTACTCTTAATGAGACGCGGCTTAGGGTCGATAAAATATCATTCGAAGGTAGAAAGATGAACGATTGCTCTACTTTGAAGAACCTTATTACGCTAGATTCGTCGGAATCTGGACTAATATGTATCTAACTATAACTCATATTTTCATCCGTAACTTTTATAGAATGGATATGTTCAATTACGTAGTATATTTCGCGCGTGCGCGTGTGCGTGCGCGTATACGTAGTTATGTGGAACGCATAATTCCTAAGATTTTTTTAAATTTTTATTCGTTTGTGTGATTTAACATGTTGACTAAAGACGATAGTCACCACAGCCTGTTTTCTCATTAGAGTCAGGATGCTCTCTGATAATTAGTTATAATAAATTTTTATAATCTATTTGTTAATCAAATGCATATCGCAAAGAACAAATTTTTAATTGCACAAATAAGTAAAGTGTCTTTATTTATAGTTGTTATTAATAATTATATAGAAATGAATTTAGAATAATAAGAAAAATTTTATTTTTCTACTTAGAATGTTTAATTAATTCGCTTAACGTTTGATTTGTTAATAGCATCATCGTTACTCTCTACAATGGTGTGAAGAGATTAATAAAATATAGAATACATGAAAATAGTTACATTTATAAATGTAACATGTATGGTTAAATATTGTGCACACATATCGGGATTTAAAAAAATTTGTTTAACCTAAATTTGATGTACGAAGTATTATCTCGGTGTATATTAAAAGATAGTCTTACAATTATACTTAATTACACTGCTCAATAATTTATTATTAAATGCTTAAGCGATAATAAAAATTTTATTTTGGCCTTAGGCATAAAGAATTCGAAGACTCGCATAAAATATATTGAACATATTTATGATTGCAACGGCAATGTTTAAGATCAAAATCATTTGAAATATTTTATTCAAGGTAATGCACGGAACAAAGAGTTAAATCTGGAATAAAGCATATATTCCGAATTAAAAAGAAATTTGTTCTTTTACTTACATTGTGCATACGTATACGTTATAAGAAAAGGAAAAAAAGAAAGATAAATATGCGGGGGTGGGAGTAGAAGAGACCGGATGTCCTTCGTGAAAGAAAGAGAAAGAGAAGGATTCGAGTAGTGGTATGAGAAGGAAACGGAATAAAAGAGGAAGGGAAAAAGAGGAAAGCGAGATGGTGCACGCGCAGGCTAACCTATTTCGCATTAATATTCCCGTTGGCAGGCAATAGCCATTGAAATTGCGAGGTTCCAGAGCGAGCATAATCGGGGAACGGTCCGTAATCTTGGGAATCGATACGAGCGCCCATTTGTTCTTGTGCTGAAACTATAGCGAGAAGGAGGAAGGGAAAAGAGAGGAAGAAGGTAAAAGAGAAGGAAGAAGAAAGAAGAAGAAGAAGAAGAAGAAGAAAAAGGTGGAAGGCGTAGATATGCATGTTGATGCCTTCGGCTATCGTCGGTAAGCGTACGCCCGTTCGTTCGTTCGTTCGTTCGTTCGTTCGTTCGTCTTTGATTTAAGAGTCACTGGTACAAGATGCTACTTGCTAAAATAACGTATCGTGAAAATCATGTACATATGTTTGTGTATTTTGTCTATATAATATTGTTTATTTTTAGAAATAAATTTGTAGAAATGAAACACGTGTTCATTGAAGCACGTGTATTTTTTTTATCTACGATATTTTTTATCTCATTAAATGCACTTGAGTTTTTCACTTTCTCTCTCTCTCTCTCTCTCTCCCTCTCTCTCATTCCGTCTTGTATAACTTACATTAGCTATTAACCAAATGGAGAACTCGTGCGGAGATCTACCGATCTGATCTGTTCGAAGCAAAAGGCGATTTATAACGCACCGATAATAGATAATGGCGGCACGGCGATTGTGGTTAGTCGATTTTATGGGCTCACAGAGTCATTTTGCACGGTGCCAAGTCGAAGTAGAGTTTTTCCTAGCTAACTCACAATCAGAGTCATTTGCGACAATAAGCGATTCCGCAAATGTCGATGACACGGCCTCGTGAACGGAAGGGTCATTATATCCGCGGTTAGCTCGCGAACCGTGAACGATCCTTGGAAAATTATTCTTCCACGCGTCACCGGCCGCTGCCCACCGCCCGCTGCCCACCCACTCGACCACCAGTTTCATTCTTCTCTTTATATCGCGATTTTCTTCTTTGACGTTTCATCAGGAACGAGTGGGCTTCTGTTTTCAACCGGACGTTTAAAGGAATCAAAAAGGGAGACCGTTTAATCGATGATTATTATCCAAGTACATATTATGAAAATGATTTAGTCGAATGCATTTTTCAACACATAGCCAAGTTTTAAATTCCGACCGACAACGAGGAAATAATCTTCCAATTGCAAATCACTCACTTATATCTTCATTTACATCTTATATTCTAACAATTCTAATTATTATTTTCTGCTATATATTCTTTGATCTGTCGCGAGCAGCTGTTACGCGTAACGGTTACTTTTCAACGGCATACTAACATAAGAAGTATGATCGACTATACGATTTAACGGCTCTTTATTAGTTTTTTCTTGTTGTGTTGGTGCGTAGTTTAATGTAACGCCAATTTATAGCATAGTTTAACGATCGAGAATGACGATGCTTCGATTTTACTATCTCTCAACGCTAATACGATCTTCGTGTTTAACTGCAAGAAAATGCTAAAGATCCGAATTGAAGGAAAAGATGTTGAGCGAAAAATTCATGCGTGTTGAAAATGTTGTTTCCTAGCAATTGGAACATTACTTTAGAGAGAATGGTTTAGTTTTAGGACTAATGTTGGGTGCTATAACTACTTGAAATTTTGGACCATTTGTACAGTTGTAGTTAGTTGTAGTTATGCTTTCCATAATGCATAAGGAGTTATATTTTCGCTATACACGCGTACAATCAATATCATAATCTGCAAATCCGGTTGCATTCTTGAACTATCGCGTTTCACTCGAGTAAACTTGATAGACTCTATTACAGAAAATCGCATTGATACATGTATATCGATATTGATGATCGTAAAAATTTATAGTCCTTGACTCCATTAGAGATCACGTATTACTTACCGGCATAATTACTCTTCGTAATTTCCATTTTATTTAAATCTTCATTTGAAGAAATTTTACAAGATTTCAAAGTATTTAAGCACATGTTGTTTCTTTTTTCTTCATTGTAATGAAAGATACTTTTTATAAAAATACAATGTAAATTGTAGAAGCAGGCTTCCGAATTATTGGATTGTTACTTAATATAGTATAAATAATATATGGTTTGAACATTAAATTCTTATTAACGTACTTTGAATATTCGATAATTTCGATGTGATATTCTTTTCGATGAAAATTTCCCCCTCCAAAGTCACCACTGCGCAAGAACGTTAAAATAAATGTACATTTGTTTTAACAATTACATAAAAATGTAAAAAGGTTAAAATCAAAACGTTATATTCTTAAATTTGATTTATTAGATGAAATATTCCCTTTATACACATGCGCAACATTCGGAAAGTGATATAAACAACATTTAACAAAAGTACTTTAACAGAGGACAATGACTCAGTCCAACGGTGGATTTCGAACAGGACGGTACATAGATCGTATACACCGAGCTTTTAAACAACAATAGACATTTCTATCGATTAATTAACAATTATTTTAATATTCTAACACACTCTACTTATATTTCAGATTATTTAGACACATATACGTACTAGTTCTTTTCGATTATAATTTCCCCCTCCCAAGTCACCACTGCGCAAGAACGTTAAAACAAATGTACATTTGTTTTAACAATTAATGTAAAAGTAATGTAATGTAATGTAAAAGTAATTTTATAGGTGACAATGACTCACAATCAGTTAAACGGCGAATTTCAAAGATTGGATTGTTACCCAATATAGTTTATATCACTCACAAGTATTTTCTTTTGGTTTGCTATTTATTGTAGCATGTAAAAGAACGTTGAGGGATAACTAAATGAATTGTTAAATGCTTTGCAGCGAATTTCTGCTGGTGAAATGTGTGCAACTTAAATGGTAATGTTTAGCTTGAGAAAGTAAAGAAAGATTGTATATACTCATAAATGTGAGATTCCTCGCATTTTTTTCCTTCGTTATTTTTTAAGGTAAGTTTGTTAAGGTAAACGCATCGATCGTATTACCCAATGATCCAACTCCATCCACTTTCTTTCGATTTCTCGTTCTCCTGTGTTTGGAATTTAGATCGATTTTTGAACTCGTGGATTGTTGGGAACCAGCTTGGGACGTGATCTCATTATAGGTATAATTATGAGCAATTACGCGAAGCTCTCCGTGCTATCTATCGCTGTTACCATTTCGAGACTCTCTCCTTCGATTCGCGAAGAATGCCAAGGATTAGACTCGTTCTTTCGCTATTTCTAATCCTCTCGTCATAGTCATCGGATATCTCTCTTCTACTAATTCTTCTTCTTATTCTTCCATTCTATTCGTTCAAACGTAATCTGTATTCATAGTACTTGCTACTTATCTTTCTCTTTCTCGATTAGTAATACTTGAAGTTGAGTCAAAGGAGATGCAGCAGCAATCCACTTGCTGTTGATTCTAAGCCTTTCTCCGAGTTATGCGTTCGCAAATAATAACCATTGCTAGAAGAGAACACAATTAAAGAAAACGGGTGCTTCGCCGTGTTTCCCTCCTACATTTTAGCAAGCATCAATTGCACAAGATTTTATTCTTGCGACAGACAATTCCTTGAATGTCAGGTTGAACATAGAAACGGCAACTTCTAGTGTCAGATGTCTCACTTTTTGTCGGGTCTTCAAATCCGAAAAATGCTCGAATAGAGAGAGGACGATCTTGTTAACGAGTAATTAGAATAAATACATTTTTACATTTATGAACCATCCAAATCGTTTCTATGGCTCTTTATCGTAAAAAAGAAAGGAAGAAAGAGAAGGAATAAATTTAACTAGGATGAGAACATTTGTACGATGATCTGTGGGTAAGCAAATATCTTTAGTACCAAATCCTTAGGTAGTATTGTTAGCTTGTGCAGGTACTCAAGGTTTCGTTGATTTAGGTTCGTGAGTAGTACAAATAAAAACTGGTTATTATCTTCTCCTTTTACTATGGTGACTCATAAGGAACAATTTACTCGGCTGATTTTGCTCCACCGTGTCAAACATCGACTTTGATTATCGCCGTGGCAATTCGATCTGTCTTTTTTCCTTCCTTCCTTCCTTCCTTCCTTTCTTCCTTCCTTGATATGCGATTTACGATTACGATAATGCGCTCGACGTTTATGGCGATTGGAACGTTTGTTTCGTTTACGCGTTTCAACCTTTTTGCGCTTTGCTTCCGACGTACATCTTGAAAGACAACCGTGTTCCTACGTCGTCTCTTGAATTCTTCACTAATTCTTCACTAATTTATTTCTTAAATATTTTCTTACTTTTAATTTTACTGTTACTTTCAATAATCAATTTATTTGTCATGCAAGAAACTTTACTTCGCTTCAATTATAGAATATCAAATCAAGAGATTTGTTCAAGATTCGAACCAGGAAGATTAAACTCACGTGCGCGAGATTTTACGCGTGCGACTAAATTTGAAATTGTTTTAACATATCTTAACGTATTACTTGCTCGCTTATCGTAAATTTCCTGATAAAATCAGAGCTACGTTGAGTTTGTAATTTCATTTGTGCCATACGCGATAACGAAGTATGCGCTTAGAAATGAACGATGCGTTAAGGAGCATCGGCGGGCATTGGGCCTTTCGAGCCTATTTAATCGGTTCGGTGTAAGAAATGAAAATAAACAAAAATAAACGGAAGAAGAAGAAAATAGAAATCTTAATGGAGCACGGAATTACCAATTCTCCGATTACCAATTTCTGCCGAGTTAACTCCGAGGACGCATTCTTGCGTAGAACCACGCGGAAAAATCTTTCTTTTCCTTTTCCTTTCTTCATTTTAAAATCCCATCGAGTATGACAAATATTTTGTATCCAAGTTTAAACGTATTTCCGTATCACCCGAACACAAGGCACAATCTTATCGCTTATATTCTCGAGTGTAGCGTTGTTTTCTCAATGGCTCATTCTTCAAAGATTTACGATATTCTCGTAGCTTTTATCGCTTTTGAAAACATTCTTGCCAATGTCACCTAAGGAAAGAAAGGTGGGCGTAGACTCTCTCGACATTTTGCGGTTTACGTAAATGTTTTCACCAATCTACATGGCGTTTAATAATATAAGCAAATTTCATTGGTTCGATTTTTGTTGTTTATTTAAATAAACGCGGATTTTGTATCGAACACTACACTATACTAGTCGCAAGACTATGATTATTTTGAATTTGAAAATTTACAAACTATAAAATAACGCATTTTTAATAATTAGTTTCATAACCAATAACTCCTTTCATTCAGAACCCGCAGATTTTGTAGTCCTCTTATCATAAACACGAGTCAAATAAAAAAATCAAGCTATCAACATTCAAACGATACATTGATTATATTCATTTACGTATGCCAAAGACTCGGCACATCGAGAAATGTAATAAAAAGCTTAGCCCAGAACATTTTGATATTTAAATACAATGTATTCGGTTTAATGCGATCGTAAATAGGCATCTCGAGTTGTTTTCAAAGAGCTATCAAGCAGTCGAGTTGGTTGGTTGGTTGGTTGGTTGGTTGGTTCGTGCCAGTGTTCAAATCGAATCGAGTTGTGGTGTGTCGATAGCACGAACACGTTCGAGACCATTTAGCACTGTCATACTTCGCGAGCTAGCGTTTATTCCGCACTACGCCTGCACGACACTCGTAACTTTCTCCCTTATCCTACACCCTCTTCCCCCTTAACCCTCTTATCCCACCAGCCCTCCGCAATACCAGACACACGTTGACCTCCTGGTACTGCAATTTTACACTCACACGCATACGCACACGCACACGCACACGCACATTCAGTACAACGTATCAGAATTGACATTTGGAATGCTAATGTCGATTAGCGAAATCGATACTATCGCACGCGAGTACTTACGTATGTTTTTTCGATTACGAACCACGAAATACGTATTTATCCGTCCTGTTCTGTACCTTCTTTTGCGGAAAAGATAAAGCAAAATGATAGCTAAATTTGTTGTATTTGACATTTTTGTATTTTTAACAAAATTCTACACAGTTGTATACAAAAAATGAAATTATAGAAAAAATATACGCAAGTGGGTTGAAAAATTTCGAGCTTAATCTCAACTATGGATTCACAGTCACAGCAAAGTTCATAGTTATTTTTATACACATTGTCAGTTATATCTTCGAGCGCCGAGAGATGTAAAAACGATATTAGAAAATTATCAAATTATTTAGCGTATATGTGTGCGCCGTGTTTTGTTGCTATGCAAGTGATATGCATATATGCGCGAGTGTGTGAACGTATATATATATATGATATGATATGTAAGTACTTATGTTGTCCACGACGATGTCTCTAATGTAAGTAAGAAACGAAGAGAGAAGGATAAAGGCTTATCGGTTGTGAATGCGAATAGGGTCATAAAATAATAGGACAGATGACTGTTGGATGTTGCGTCACGTTCTTCGTTGTACTCGGTGTTCGTGACACCATTCCTGTGGGTTATTACGATTAAAGAATCAAGATTAGAACCCTTAATATCACTAAGTCTAAGTGCAGTTTCGGATTAGAATTATTTTTTTGTTGATTTATTTTTTATCCGATATCTTCCGCAATACGATATTATCGTATCCAAGATAGAAAATAACGCTTCCTCTTACAATTTAATTGAATATTTTGTTCTTTTGGTTTTTAAAACTAGAAAATTTTGTTTGCACCAGCAAGTCACGTTCGTATCTAACAAAACGTACAAAATTTCAAGATAGAAGTTCTACGTATAATATTAAATCGAAGTAGTCGATAATTGGAGCGAGTTGAGATTTTGAGATTTGCGCGTACACGTGCACCAACTAATATCTCCTGAACGTGCCTCTCGATATTGTATAACACCTACGCGCCACGTGTCCTAATAGGATTTGCGTTTACCGCCTTTGGTGTCATAACGCGCGCGCGCGCGCGCACATACATACACACACACACACACACACACACACACACAGGGCGAGGGCCTTGACGTCGCGTCCAAAGAGAGACACGAAATTAATTTGTTACCGGAAGACGTAGGCACGTTCGTATCTGCCCCTGGGGGGCCTTAATACGTAAATATCCCGCTAACATCCTGATGGAATACGCCGACGATCGATAAGTTTTGTTGCCAGGTGTATTTATAGCACACCAAAGGGATCCCATAAGTATGTACTGTGGATCGATAAGTACGCATACTGTAAAAGAAAATATTTTATCGTTAAACACATTTTATTTATTTTTTATTGTCTTGCGTTATTAATTTTGACTAGAGCGAATTTTGTTCGTAATGCGATTGAAAATGTTTTCAATGAATAAAATCGAATATGTTCACTTTCGCCGTCTCCCCATCAACATAAATTTCAAATCATAAATATCATTATTGGAAGATAGAGGACTAGTATATGCATTACAATAAGACGACGCGTCGTCTTATAGCGTGTAGAAAAGGAAAGCATAATACGAGTCCATATCATTACTGCTAAGAAACGCGGTAGACAGTTATTACGGATCGTTCGAATCCTCCGGGTGTTCTTTCTTCAGCACAAAGGAGTATTTACCATCTCTCGTTGTTTCTCTTTCAGAGTTTTGCTCCTTTTGCTTCCTTTCAGCCACGCAAAGATCGAACGGCTCTATAGCCTTGAGCTAAAAGTATAGAAAAGAAGAAAAAAATGAAAAAAGAGAAAGAGAAAGGGCAGGAAAATTTGTTGTCTATTGAAAAAGAATCGATTGGCCAAGCAATACTAACAAATGCAAAGTTTGCCAATGATTAGAGAAAATGTTATAATAATATGGCCGAGAGGCATCTTTTCCCGAATATCTTAATACTTCAAATCGAGTCTTGATTAGTCGACTATCGAAGAAGAGGATGACCATAGTACCGTGGAAAAATGCAAGTCCGTCACCTTGTTCTACCGTTTTACGATGAACAGTTTAAGCGAATTTATTTTACGCTTTAACCGCAAAATTCCGCTAGAACTTTTCGACTTTCCCATTTTTAGTAGTTGGGATTGCGTAGTACCGTTAAACGTCTCTCGTCTTCGTTGTCGTCGTTGTTCTTCTTAGAGGATACGGGAAAGAGAAGAAGGAGGCATTCTTTCAAAGAAATAATCGTCGAATACTCAAGCTCCTCGAGAGTAAAGCCAATGGAGGTCGGATAGAATTTCTCACGGATCGGTCTCTTACGAGATTCTATTTTCCACGAGCAAGCATGATGCTCTCGTTTCCGCTCGTGGTAGTTCAATGAAAGGCCCCATCCCGGTTGTAATTTATCTTGATGCATTGCGGAAAGAGAGTTAGGAAGCCTTTACAACAGTAAAGGCAGTAGCCAACCACTCCAACCGCTCGAATAATTCGTGCTCTTCTACGCAATCATCTACATAACTGAGTAACCCATTCGATTTTGTTTCTACGTGTTAAATAAGTCATACGCCTGGTTTTTGATGGCTTACTTACATCAGGGAGATTACGGCCAACGTTACATGCTAACACGCAAGAGCAAGAGCTTAAACGATCGTTAAGGTGGTTTTAATGTGATTTAACAAAAGGTACGTGCGATCGCTAGCATAATCCGACTTTAAATAAGATTCATATTGTCATAATTATTCCTTTTTTACTTTATTGGTTGAAAAAATTAATGAAAAATCAATATATTGCGATTGATTTTATATAATACAATGATTATATTATACTAGATTTAGAAATGAATTGGATGCATTTTTAGAAAGAAATTGATTATTTTGTCAAGCAACCGAATTAATTTCAACACGTTTAATTCGCTATTGTAATTACCGGCATGCGAGGGCGTTCGAACGGATGCTCGTCCGTTCGCGTCGGAAACGTACATAGTGTTGTATGTATCTGGACAGAATCGAAAATGACATCAACGCGGTGTTATCTGCCGGTCATGGTCACGAGGATAAAAGCGTTGCCGCTCTTCCCAGAGACTTGGAAATGTTCTTTTGTGCGTGCGTCTGCGATACGTCCGTCTTTGAATTATGTCAGCATTTCGTAAGATAGAGAAAGAGAAAAATAAAGACACACTCTTAACGGAGTCGTTCTAGCAGATCTAACAATTTCTTTAAACAAAAATTAAATGAATAATCATTTTTCTATTATCGTATATTTTTAATATTAATTGTAAATGCATTTTCCTTCGTAATTTCTATCCTTTGCTTATTAAAAAGAACAAGTTCTCTAGGAATAAAATTAATGAATAGAATCAAATTAATGAGACACGTGGAAGTTTAACCGGAAGGTAGAATATTTCTCGAAAGAAAGGAAGTACGATCTTGTTCGAGCTCCCTTCCTTCCGGTCAATCATAGCGACTGGACTGGCAGTGACCTCGTTGTCTCATTTGTTCAATAGGATATCGGGTGTCCAAGGTATCGACTGGTTCGTCGGTACCAGTGGATGTAAATAAAACACGTGGTCTACCGCATTCGTGTCACTAATACGGCATCCGCTCATTGCCTGTCGCAAGCCTTTTTTGTTACACGTATGTACACACACGCAGGAGATGAAGTAGCAAACTGTGCGGAAGCCATGTTAGCAGCGAATCTAGTTTGCAGTAAGTTCTTAAAGTCTTAACCGATTCTGGAACGAGTTGTACGACAAAACGCGGGTATATCCATCGTTACCGTGTGTTGTCCTATCGATGACGACCATGGAAAGATAAAAAAAGGAGAACGTCGATGGATTATGACGAGTTCGTTGTAGCCTAGGAAAAAGAGATTTCATTCGACTTTAATAGAATCTTTTCTAATTGGTGTCAATCTTGTCATTTATGTTTTCTCGTGTTAACCACTTTGGATTTACTTTATTATCGTCCAATTATAATAGTATGATTGCTTCGAAAATATAATATACATTAAGCATTCAAGTTTCTCTAACAGTTTCATTTTTAATACTAGTTTTAGATGTACTCATGATTTTGAAGAGACTAAGATATTTGAAAGGTAAAATAGATTCTATGAGAAAAAGTAGATCGTAAAATTGGACAAAAGTAAACAACATCGAAATAGAGCCAATTCTTATATCGCGAAAATTCAAATCATATACCAAATAGCATAAATCATAAATCGTTACGGTACCGTAATCGTAACAGAACGACTCAATCTCCTTAGCCTACTTACTAAGGTATAATCAAGGAGATAAAGTTACTTTGGAAGAGAATAAAAAAACAATAGGAAAAAAATATTACAAACGATTGTTTGCAATAGTATAATACACGCATGAGCGTCTAGTTGTAGTTGTACTATAAATCGTGCATCGAGTTAGAACTTGGAACGTATACTTTGGTACTGACGTCATCTTGATCCAGCAAACTTTACGATCGGCGACCGACCGATAATCGTGAGCTGTGCGAATTCCTTAGTATGTGGAAGAGGTGTTAAGGCGCGAACCGAGAATAATCGCATGCACCTGACGAGAAAATTGGAAGAATTCAGTTTTTACAACAATTACAAACAAATTCTTTAGTTTGCTATTTGATCATTTTTAATGATTGCAATAGGGCTACGTAAAGCCCTCTCGCACTCTAAAAGAAATGTAAAATAAGTAGGAAGATGGCAAGGTATTTCGATCTCGATTTCAATACATTGAACGAACTTGTACCATGAAGAGTTTCAAAACCTGCGAATCTGGTTTTTCTTCCTTCGTCCAGCATGGCGCATTAACATTCGTCAACGATTATGCGAATTCTCGCGAAGACTACGAGCGTCGACGAAAGATTTCTCTCTTTCTCTCTCTCTCTCACGTTGGTCTTGGATCCATCCCGAGAAAGTCAACGTCCTACGTGTTCGTAAATTTCGCGAGCGTGAAATACCCCCCCCCCATCGTGTCGTCGACTCGACGATTCCATATTCCTCGAATCTCACGAAGCGATCGCTAAGAAAAAAGAGAAGAAAATTCAAATGTAGGTATTTTATGAAATGCTGATTTTATTTGTACTTAGACGCGTATACGCGTTTTGTATAGAGCAATAAGATACAAAGTTGGCATGGTACGAGGATTCGAGATGACGTTTGCGATTCGCATCGGACGTAAGGAGAGCAGGACATAAAAGGCGACATTCTCTCGAATTCAGGATGTTTCTCCGTTCGAAATAATAACCGCTTGGCGGGGCAAAGTGTAACTGGACGCGGACGATCGATGAATTTGAGTGGAAAGTAACACCCGAATGCACGACGTGTGCCAAGGTAGAGAACAATCAAACTAACCAAGCAAACAAACAACAAGCGAGCAACCGAGACTAGGGTCTTGTGGGAGTTCATATCGAGCGTATTCATCTTTCGTGTAAGACACGGCCCTGTCGTGTCGATCCTTGCTCCATTTTGCCCTGCTAACATCCGCGCCGTGACGAGGGCCGATACGCTTTGGTTCGACTCGGTTAGGCTAGGTTAAGTTAAGTTAGGCTCGCATCGCATCGCATCGCATCGCATTGCATCGCATCGCACCGCACGAATAGTTTCCTTCGTGGCGTAGGTCACGAGGTGGAGATCTCTCAATGTGCCAGGAGTTTGCCACGGCATCACGAGAACTCGCCTGCCGCAACAACTTTAACGATTTACTTCTCTTACTCTTTCTTATTGTAGCATTTGTATGTATGCGCGCACCAATAGTTGTGCTTGATACAAATACGAGTTCCGCTTGAGAACGTGACCCTGACTATCGCGCACGATTCCTTCTCAGAGGAACTCATCGATACTTCGCTCTTCTTCCTTTTCCAGTTCTCTTTCTATTCGTCACTGCTGACGATTATTTCCTGAGATAATCTTTAGGTAGCAATAACGTCGGGATTGGATTTTTAGATTTGTAGATCGATTGTAATATATTACTTGTAAATTCCATAAAATAAACTTTACACATTTTAACCGAAAAAGCTTCCGGTGTCGGTCATAGAAGAACGTACAAGAAGATCAATCAAGAAGACGTATGTATTATTTGCTTTCGACGATATTCGATATTCGATAGTTCAATGCCGACCAGCAGGGTCATCGACGACCGGGATAACTAGTCGGCGAACATTCCAACTCATTGACTCGTGGAGAGGAGAAGACGAAGCCCCGATGCTGGTGCCCCAAAGCACCATCTTGCTTGGAATGTACAATAGATAAACGTATGACCACCATTGTGACAGAGTCCGTCGTACAAATATTGACTCCCGTCGAGAGGAAGACCACCTCCTTGGCTTGTTTTATTCTCTCTTTCCCTTCCTTTTTTCTTTCTATCTACTTGAAACCAAGATAAGAAATTATCGAGACGAGTCAAAGACCCAGGTGGTCGAAGCTGAGATATTTTCTCTCTCTTATCTTCTCTATGACAATACCAACTTATCGTATGTTGGATTTTGGAGATTTTTTTTCGACCAAAATTTTCAATAGGTTTAACATCCAGGTGTTTCTTTTTGCTTCTTTTCGTTTCTCTCATTTCTCATTCTCGTTTGCCTTCGCTCGTTGCAGATTAGGATATCTTATCTACGGCGCGTGTCGTGTTTTCGGTGACGATCAAAAATCGAAGAATCCATTTGTTGCGTATTCTTATATTATATCATCACTCTGCTTATCAATTTACGATGATTTTTTTTTGACGATGAAAAAATCGACGAATCTATTTATCGTACATCCTTGTTAGATATGAGTCATCCGCATAAAAGTGGAAAACGGGGAGAAAGTAGTTTTCTTTAATTTATTATTCGCGAGTATACATGCATTTCTATTACTTCATATATCGGAAACTTAACTTTTTCATGTAATCGAAAGATTATGCTTCGCGCGTTTAGTCAATAGAAGAATTTCATTCAAAGATATGTTTATTACTTAAGAATTAGTCATTTGATAGGTTCGGTAAATTTCATGAATCTTCAAAAAGCTATTAAAAGTTTTTCTTCTTTATTGACAAGACCACCATGGAACTTGGATGAATTTTTCTTCCTTGTGTACATTTTAGTGTAAATTTCATCGGAGCGAACGACACCTGCGTATTGCCGATTCGTTATGGTGTGGATACTGCGACGCCGACAAAGTGCATTTTTGCACGTACGTCTTGGCGATAAATTTGCCGTGAAAACAGGTCCTCTAATCTGAGCGACGGTTATCTTATCGCCTACACCGCCGACTGCACCGCCGACTGCACCGCCAACTGCAACCACTACGCGATCCTCTTGGTCATCTGGATTGCCACTTTTATAGCAAAGATTCTTGGCTTCCTCTTTCGTGTTTCCTTTTATCCTTAATATCTTTTTCTTTCCATTTCGAAAGGAAAGACGAAAGGAAATCTCGATCTTAGGACGAAAAAGAATGAAGAAAGGAAATTCTCAAAGGAAATAACGCGTTAGAAAAAAAGGCTCGATCTTTTCTTTGTAACGTCCCTTTCCGGCATCGTCCGTCGAGGATGCGAAACTCGATCGTGCATCCATGAACCTTGACGAAATTCCTTACCGCCAATGCTTTCGCTAAACTATCATCGATTCTATTTCTATTTTACATCTTTATTTCATTCTTTATCGTTATTAGAAAATATTATTGAAATTTTGTTTGAAAACGAAATTTTCGCCAATTACGGCGAGTTTATTCAATCGTAATATTCACTGATAACAGCAAGAGGCTTGCCGGTTCTTTATGATTTCTTATCGCATTTACAAATAATCTTGCATACCATACTCGTGATAGATTATTTTTGATTGAAAAAAAGGAGGTAGAAAAAGAAAAATGTAAAAAGGTAAAATGGGAAATAATTGGAATAGGTGATGTTAAAAGCGGAATATGTCGGAGTATTCGATAATTACTGCAGTAAGGAATCCGCGGCCTTGAACGCGTTCGCGTTCGCGCTCTCGATCACGCTAATTCACCTAGCACTTGCGTGTGTCGTGCTTGTCGATATGCGTCCACACTAGTATTTCTATAGCTATGGTATTAAGTCGGAAGAGAGAGAAATAAAGGAAGAAGTGTATGAGGCGTTCTTGAGTTTGGAATGTCGTTCCTTTCCGTTGACGACTCTCAACGATTCTCGTTTCTTATCTACCTAAGGTAGCTCGTATTGACGAGTATCTTCTTTATAGACTTGTTTATTATTATGGGGGAAAGTCCGTGTGTGCGTGCGTCGATATTTACTTTTATTGCCGTTTATTCGAATACTCGACGATTCTTACATATCTTCGAAACTTGGACTACAATATGTATAGAATGTTTAATTAGATCCCAAAATAATAGTCGCAGCGTGAATTTAGAGTTGAAAGTTTGGCCGGCACGATGTATAATGTGATCCTTTTTGCCGAGTGAATCGAGTATAAGATGCACCACGATGGTGCGCCGTGGTGCGGCGTGGGCGAGAGCGTCGACAAGAGCTCTCTTCGTCGTATATGGCGAGAAGAGAGTCGAAGGGCAGGATGCGCCATTTATTTATGACTGCGTGCGTCCTTATTTCCCCTCCCTTCTTTCTTTACTAACATAAGCGTGTTATCGCGTTGCGATCATTAGTCCTCTGCATTGGTCCAACGAACTAGAGATCGTGGGTCGAAGGATCGAAAGGACGATCGAATCAATGGATTCTTTCGACGAGCTCTTATTTATGACTGTCAATTAAACTCCAAGAATAATTGTTCTACCAGCCGAACCTCTCTCTCGCGTATTTTCTATTAATATTAGTCGCGATGATCTTGAATATCATTAGATACCGTCAAACTTTTTAAGGATAACAAAGAACATATTTTTTCTTCCTGTCCAAGCTGGAGGAAATTTAAAATGATGATTTATGTGTGGGATTTATAGGATTTATTCGATAAAGGGAATATAAATAATAGTGCAACACGTTTATTCTTCCTAATACTTATATTACGTCAGTTTATTACATACAGGATGTCGATTTATCACTACAACGCCAAAAAATCAGTCTTTCATTTTAATGAAATTTTGTAGATCTCTTCTCAATCTTAATCCCGCAGGATCTCACGAAAATTGAAACTTTTGACAAAGTAAGTGTTTATTATAAAGAAACAAAGAAAGGATTAAAAAAAATCGAAAGTCGTAGAATGATAACTCGAGGAAGGGCACGCCCGGCAACCGCTAGTTCCAGTGTTCATTATCCTACGGCTCGATGCAGGATTATTTTTAGTGCACGCGTGGGCATAAATGGGCGCATAAAAATGCACATACCTGCCGTCAGCTTGTTCGCCTGCCCCCCCCCGCCCGCCCGCCCGCCCGGATCAGCGATCTGAGCGAGCTACGACCGACGGAGATAGAATGTGAAAGAAGAAGGAGATATTTCTCGGCGCTAAAAGAGAAAAGAGAGAAAGTGATAAGACCATTCGGAGAGACAAATGTGCAACCTAAAAGTCAAGATATTCGAGCGTGAACCGGACAAAGTATTGGCGCCATTGAAAGTGTTTCACGCGAGAAAGATTTCACGCTTGTCCAAATAATGGACAAGATCAAAGTTTTCAGGTGATTTTAAATATCAATCATTTCCTTTCGTGATTTTCTAGGCCAATTTTTTGTTACTTACTAATGTCACTTTCGAACTTTATAAAGTTGGTAGAAAATATTGTTTTGCTTGAAATTCTCTTGCTCTAAAAACACGTATAAATGTTTGTTTCTTTTCTAACATGTTAATTAATCTAATGTTTTAATTGGGAACTCGTCGATACGTTATTCTATACGTCTATGACTCGATAAGTAAGCATCGAGGAAGAAGTTGTCGTAATGTACGAGATTTGAAGTAACAGGTCAATGGACTCTTGTACCAAGACAGTTGTGTTGAGAAATAGCAGCAAATTCCATTACTCGCGTGGACAAGAACGAGTAGCTAAAGCTCGCGAGTTTCGTAATACACGACACGTGCGATTTCACGATCGTCCGATGCATCGACGACGCACGATGACTCAAATCTCCTTGTTGCGTACGTTGATCGTAAGCAATACGATCGAGAGATACAGAAATACCTTTCTGAATCATCGCATCTTCCGTCGGTCCATAAATCGAGGTCACAAGCTGGCTCGAATCTTTCCTCTGGGTCCCCTGGAGATGGGATTTCCGGTTCGGTCGAATGCTTCTGCGCTGAATCACTAAATCCAACGACCACTTGAGAATCTAAAGTATAGGGAGAGGGAGAAACGTTATATATTTCTAAGGAGTCCCACGAGCTTTGGTAATCGTCAACGGAGAGAAAAAACAAAGGAAATTAAAAAAAAAGAAAAGAAAATGATAGGTTTGACCAAGAAAAGTTTCTAATAGTAATGTAGAACATTCCGTATATGATTTGACTATATCAGGAAACAAATAACGTTATTTTTTAATTCGAGCAATGTTATGAGACAACACGCGTCAGAGTTTCTCTAGTCGTGTTATTTAAGAGCGTGGCATTAGGATTCGTTTAGGTCGTCTTTTCGATAACCATCGGAGAGGATTCTCGCTGGAGGGACGAGTCCAGCAGCAAAGACGACGACGAGGAGGTCTCGAAGGTCGTTCCTTGACTTTCCACCCAGTCGTTGCAAGACTCCTGCAAGATCTTGTCCTATTATTTTCCACTTTTTCCACGAATTTTGTCATCTTCTTCGTCGAAAGAAGCAGAAAAACGTATAAAAAGACGAAAGGATTGGAATGAATCTTGGAGCTGGTCGTATATCGTTATTATTGTCCGATCTGTTTTCTCATCCTTCGATATTCGTTCGTTTTTCGCTTTTTTCTTATTGTTAGTCGAAGGAGTGCTCGGTTTTAATTGGATGGACGCTACGAATAATCCACGATCGGCCATCGAAATAGCTCGAGCGTGACGGGCAGACCCCATGGAGGACGTCAATTAGAAAGCAAAGATAGTCGGAGGGCTGGCCTGGCCTGGCTTGGCTTGGCCTGGCTTGGCTTGGCCTGGCCTGGCCTGCCTGCCTGCCTGCCTGCTGCTCTCGCAGAAAGGCTTGTAAATTTAAGCGAGGACGTTTCGCAAGTCACCGTCTCGTCGCGTACCAACCCGTGCAAATACGATCGCTAATAGAACGATAATAGCTGAATTACAAGTCCTATCTTACGATGAGTCCACGTAAGCGAGAAATTATATCCCTTTTTGATAGCTTTAATGCACGCGACTGCAATGGCTTATCGAACTAACAATAAGATAAATTTCAACGCCCTGTTTATAAAGATGAGATTTTACAAAGACGAGTTTTGCCCACGTTTTCTCGATTGAAAAGAAAAAAGACCCCTCGGTATTCATATTATTTTTTTACTTTTCTGTTGCAGGTACGTTCAAAAGAAAAATAACATAGAAACATTTCAGTAGGGGTAATGTACTATCATTTTTCATTCTAGTGTAATGTTTTATTTTATTTCTGGTATTTTAAAACAAGTCTTGAGAAGTGAATAGTTGTTTTGATAAAATAAGGATAGATTTACAACAGGGATGTCTAACATGCGGGCAGTGGCTTGAAATTTGATACGAATTAATACGAGAAACTTTTTCTTCGGAATACTCTTCTTTTTTTTCCATGGCTCTTACCATTAGACTTTCTTAATCCATTTGCATCCTTGGGAAGAATAACAAATGATGCCTATGATGAAACATATTTTAATATGTAGTATACATTCCAGTAACTTGTAGCAATGATCTATCATATACAAATATATACCAGTTTAATCAGAATAATTCGATGTCATCTATATAGGAAGACGTTACCGTTCGACTCTCGCATAACCGCTTAATTTAATCGAGTTTTCTCGGTCCGTCGCACTCGTCTATTAATAGTACCGCTCGGAATCGGAATGTGATTCAGGACTTTCACTGTCACCTTCCTCGCGTGAGGTCCATGCGCGCTCGAGTTCCTGTCCATTTATTCATTGCCCCCTCTATCTAACTTTGAATTTCTTTTTCTTCTTTCTAACTTATTTTCCTTGCTTCGACGTTTCGTCATGGCAAATTTCGATGGTGGAGAATCACGAGTCATTACATATGCGTCGTAATATTTCCTTTTTCTTTATCTTTATTTTTTCTTTTTTCGTCGTTAGGTTAATGTCTGCCTTAATGCATAACCGGCTGTGCATAATGCAATTAATTAAATTCCAGTACTACTTTACTCTCTAGTAAGGGAAAATCGTAAAAGCAAATAGTGCTTCTGCATTGGATTCCTTTTTAAGTAATAATTATTCTTAAAAAGTTATTATCTCATTATATCATTTCTCGTTTTCTCGGTACAATTGAGCCCTTGCAATTCCGAGAAAAAAATCTGCCTGTATAGCCGAGGGGCGTAAAACCAAACCTTGCACGCAGAAACGGAAACACAAAGAAACGCGCAAAAAAAGATCTCTGATAGTTCACTAATTTCGTGCTCGAGAAAAGGACATCGATGGATTCTCGTTGCGTATCGAAGGATTCTCGTGCTCGGGCGTGAACGTTCGCGAGGATGAAACGATCATTCGTCCGGTTTGTTCTCCTTCTCGCATTTTTTTCCTTTTCAAAGACAGAACGTAGAAGAATCGCGTGAGAGCATGCCGTTTCGTTTCCTTTCCTTTCCATACCATTACGAGAGAGAAAGAGAAAGAGAAACAAGGAACGTCCTACTCGTCCAATCAGAACCCTCGGGCTACCTTCCATCGTTTAACTTAACAGAAGGTTTAAGACTCGCTTTTCACGAGCGTTCGTCTTGCGGAAAGGAACGCTCTTCGAATTCCTTCTTGCGGACGTAGGAGCAGACCTACGGACCTGTGCGGAAGATCGGACCGCACCGATAAAAGGACTTTACTATTTCTTCATTCTCTTAGTTCCACGACCTGTTTTCCTATCTCCTTTCATTTACTTCTTCTTCTTCTTCTTCTTCTTCTTCTTGCGTGTGCCCCTGAAGATACTCGACTGTGTTACTTACCACAGTGCTATTTTACTGTTTGTCCCTTCTCTACATACGTCCAACTGGTTTCAATCTAGATATAAGTCGACTTGAAATTATGTCATTACTATCTTACTTACGTTAATATCTGCGTTCAAGTCATTAAGAATTTAAGAATATCGATAGGAGATATAACTCGTCTATCCTTTTATACTTTGTCTGAGTCATTTTTGTAAAGTCTACGAGTAATCGAGGTTGAAAGATTTTCAATTTTTCCATTTTTTGTCAAGGAAGTTATTTTCTATTCTTCTTTCTAAAAGTTTCAATTGATAGACCAATATAAAAATCATATTCCATTTCTTTCCCAATACTTGTCAAACTATATTTAGCTCATCTAGAAATGAAGAAATCGCACGTGTAATCGTGTCGGATTAAAGTAGTAGAAGTATCTATAATAGAGAGGCGTAATAACAGTGAGTTTATTCTTCAGGCGGCCCTGATAATCGACCGAAACGGAATTGTCCGTAAGTAATAATCGCGGTAAGAATAAGACTGCGGGTGCACTCTAAAGACCACCTCTATCGGTATTTATACTCGTGAACACCACGTGCTCTAGGTCGGACACCACGCTTAATCCTGGTGAAAGTATGCACTTATAAGCCACGGTGCGTCTAACGCGAGATTAAGGCGCACGCAGCAAGCTTTAATTATCCGCTTTGCGTGCCGTCCTGACGCCAACTCGCGTGCTTAAAAAACACACAAACAAAACAAAAGGAAAATGACGCAGGGTTACATATCGCTCCCTTTCTTGATACTTTATTTTCCTCTATTTTCGTCCTCTTCACATTCGTGTCGCTCGCTTTGGGAATGAAAACCAGTTTCCACTTATACTTCGAGTTCCACGGAAGAGGAAATTTCGTCGACCTCCGCGAAGGAAGGTTTCGTGGGACCGCGTACGCGTTACTTTCGAGTGACCTTTTCATGAACACGCATCGCCCCGAAGAAAACGATCTAATGATTTCACCTACGAAACCCGAGCTCGCTTTTTTAGTATTTTTTTCTTTCCGAGAGTTATTGTCCGTTATTATTACAGGAAATAATTGTTCTTAAAACGTTCTTTAGAATTTTGTCGGCCTATGGTCGCGAGGCCCTTTGCGTTTTTAATCTAAACATTTCGAGATTAGATTTAAGACTTATACTGTGTCGAAGTAACAGAGAAGTTTTGAAGAGGGTGTTAAGCAAGTAAGACGCGCGTTTAGTCCAGATAATGCCGTGCAGTGAGTGAGCTTAGCTTCCTCGCGAATTATCTATGCCTTTGCTAAGAGATTGCGCTTGGTCAACGGGATTGCTAACTGGAATTGAGACTGACTCCATTGTTTTGAGTACCGGCAAGATTGATCGTTTCCTTTTTCGACGGATTCGCTTTGCTTGCCCGCGCACGCATACATACGAAATACCTTCGCAAATACCTTCGCAAATATCTACATTGCAATCCAGTTACCAACGAGATGGAATATAATACGTAACACGATGACTCCTGAGGATGTTAATAACCGCGACGATCTTTCGTACCGCGAGTATTACTTTAGAGGTGTATCGTTACGCGTGGGTGGCTGCTACGATCGAGGAGATTTCGTAACGTCGACCGGTTCTGATTATATTTTACGTTCGCTAATTTATTATAATTTAATCGAGAAACGATTAAACGCGCCGCGACTTTCTCGCCTGACAACGAATCGGTCTTACAATTTTCCTCTTCAAGATTATGACGCTGAATAGGAAATTAGATCTATGTTTAATTATTTATTGGCTGGGGTATGCCGGGTGAGCCTATTATTCTTCTGAAATGACTTGCTTCAAATAAAACGGAGAAAAGAATACAGGCCTATTATTTGAAATATTTATTTCATCGATAATCGTGACAAGGAGACTCCAGTATGACACCGGAATAATTTGGAAAAAAGTTTTACGAGAGTAAAGATTGCCTCTCCTCGTCGAATTTATGGCACGAGCATAAGAGCCACTGCATCGAGAGTTTCTTCATACATTTCCATAACAATGCTTTTAGTTTCTTCTTTTTACTCGGAGAACGTTCTCTCTTTGGATGTGTGCTCGAATCTCCGCTAGTTGATACTCGGCAAGATTCAATGGCTCCTCGGGATGTATCTACCCTATTCCAATCCCCCTTTATTCCCCACAAATCCTACCACCATCCCTACCACCGTCCCTACCAATGCAACAAGAGTCGTTGCACGTTTTGTCTCTGTCGAGTAGCTCGAGTAGTCCGTATAGGGATCTACTAACGCGATACGATCTTTCTCTTCTTGAAAATTTAATCCTTCCGTTCTAGGGAAATTAAAGTGGATACTGTGCTTTCAAATAAATCGCGTCGCGAATCGCTAAGAAAGTACATAGAGCTACGTTTAACGCTCCTCTTCGTAATTCGTTCCACCGTATTTTCTACGCATATTATTTTTCATCATTTTCTTATCGTCGAACCGTGACCATCTTACCGACGGCCATCTTGGATGCTTGCCAAAGATTCTACATTTTTTAAGGACAAATATATTTGTTTCGGTTAAAAATATATATCGTAGACTTTTAAATCTATGACCGGAGAAAGAGTTTTCTTATGTTTTCCAGATTCTCAAAGGTATAGGAACGTGTAAGTAACGAATGGGTTTCTTTCGTACTATTTGAGATATCAATTAATTCCTTTTGATTTTTCTTTTGTATGCATGACGGATTACTTAAAAGATTAAAATAAATAAAATTGATGAGAGAAACCAGGTGACAGATATCTTTGAGGTTAAAAAATTACAGAGATAAAATCTGAAAGAAGTTATAAGGGGCTAGAAGAAGAGGAGAAGCGATGCAAATTTTCGAGCGGTCGTTCGCTTCCTTTCGTCCGGTCGACCTCGATGCAAGTCATACTAGAGAGAGAGAGATAGAGAGAGAGAGAGAGGGAGAGGGAGAGAGAGTCTACTAAGAGAGGAGACCGTCTGAAAGAAGCTTATGCTTCTCTCTTTGAAACACAGCAAAGGTTTGCGCGCGTCTGCGATCGAGGATTCCAACGGATAATCCTGGACGGTAGCCGGCGACCTTGAAAGGGTCTCTTCGAGTCGCGTGCCCTTCTTCTCTCTTTGTCGCTGCCTTCGGGCAGGCACATCGATTCCAATGCAGGATTGCTCGGCTACTGCATTTCGAGCCTTCTACCTTCTACCTTTCTTATACGGAATATCTAGAAAGTCCTGTTCTTGTCTTTTATTTTCAAGCAATTTTACAGGTTGATCCAGCAAATGATAATTACAGATAAATATGAAATAAATGAATATAATGTGCTTTTTTCATAATTTCCCGCAAAAATATAAAAACAGAGCGATCTTTAAAACGAACGATCTTTACTTTCATTAAAATAATGAATCCACCATTGAATAGAATTGCCGTCGGAGGTTCATTTCGAAAGATTAATCGATCGCGTTCCTCTTATTTTTTTTTCCAAGGTGACAAACGAGCCGCAAAATTTGGACTTTGGAGCGTTTTATCGATCGATTTTATTCGAGTTAGTACTTGCAATCCTTTTATTCGTAGCGAGAAAAAGAGGAGAGAGAGGATTACGAAAGGATTGTTCGACGGAACGAAATGGTATGACGCGACGACGCATCGATCCATCCGATCCTCTTTGAGACGATAATGATTATTATCGTCTCTCGGTAAAGGTACGCGAATATAATAGGACACGAGTGACCGCAGATTAATGATCTCTCGGTAATTAACAGCACGTATTAATATCGTATAATTTATAATCTAAAGGTCTTCAACGATGAGAGGTAAAAAAGAAACGGAAGAAAAGAGAAAAAGGAGGATCGATGTTAAAATCGCCTATCATCCACCGACGATTTTGCTCGCATGCGATGTACTAAGAAAGTATCCTGTTTTCGGTATGATGAATCTACCGGAATAATATTCAAAATGAACAATTTTATTCGTACTGTTGTGTACTGTAATATGTTTATGCATTTGAACATGCAAAAAATAAAATAAAGAATCAATCGATCGCTCTTATATATTTATTTTCTCTCGATATTCTCTACTAGAGGAATGAAGGAATAAGGTTTATTATAAATTTCAAAGGCAAGAAAATGATTGAAACGATAATACTTTATTATCGTCGTAAAAGCAGAGCCGAGTTGAACTATGTAGTAGGTACTCGTACGGATTTGGTTCGATCGAGTGGCTACGTCTTGACCACAGCGTAAATCCTAGTAGAATCTTATTTTGTGGTCTGGGAGATATCTCGAAAGGACGTTTTCTGCGGTGAGTGACACCGTACCTCCCTCTCGTTGAAGTCTCCAACTTAAACTCGAACTCGACCACACGCGGATAGGAGAAGACGACCGACTACTCTCCCTTTCCATCGAAAACTCAAATCCTGAGAACGCTTCCCTTCTCTATTCTATTTTGTTCTTTCGCGTTCGGTTAGAAAAAAAAAATGATCTTTCGATTTGAAGTTGGTTCGTATCGATGTTCATATCATCGCGAGAATACTCGCGTGGAAACGCGTTTGACCTTAGGATCGGGCTGACCTTAGACTCGAGCGTTCGCCGATCGGTAAGGAAAGTAACGACGAGACAGACTGCGTTACCGGATGATTCATTGCCCCTATTGGCGCGAACGCCCTGAGGCTTCTTCTTCGTCCGTGCAACCTCTCTTCTTCCCGCCTGAAAGAACTTTACGCTACCCTAGGGGAACGCTCTCAGCGTACTGAGAACGAGCGTATTATTACTGTGAAATTCTCAAAACCGTTTTCCGAACATTTAACGGTAAAACTTACCGCGGACTGCAGCGAGCAGCAACATCGTTCATTTGGGGTCGGGCCCTTTTAATTCTTCTTACTCTTAACTTTATAATAGTTTCTGACACGGCACATGATAATCCTTCCCTTCGTGACCGAATCTTCGCGGTTCAGAAATCGTTAACCCCTTGTTACTTATTTTCTTGCAATCTGTAGTCTCGCACTCCTAAATATTGTGTGTATTGCTTTATTTTCTTCTCACGATACTTATTATTTGTCCGTATCCGAAGCCTATAATATTTGCCACAAGTATCCCTATCCGTTTAATACAATTTAATTATATTAATCGAAGTATTTATTGTGTATAACACAGATCTCGTTAGACACAGAGAAGTAGATTCGAGGTTCATTTTTTCCTACCTATCTCTCATCAAAAAGTAATAATAATATAAAAGATCTAGCAGATTTTTGGCGTCGTCGCGTGCGTTCGACATTTGATATTTCCTCGATCCTACTTCCTTTTCTCATCTCGCATCATCATTTTTGAAATTGATATCAAACCGAACTTCCGCTTCATTACTCGACAGTCCATTGCTGTTACGCAAGATGAGAAAGGAGAAGGAAAGGTACAAAATTAAAAATAAAAATAAAAGAATAGAAGAAACTTGTGTACGGGACGACAACGCAAGTCGTGCCGAACAAACGACCGTGATCTATCCGTGCACGATCTCGAGATCTATGGTGCAGAATGAATAGCCATGAGGAGGACTAATAGCGACTCGCGCGAGTGCTCTTATAATATCGGATCACTTTCACGGAGAAGAAACCGTGAAACGAGGCCGCCGACTCCCACGGTGTTACATCGTGAGGCCTCGTCCCCATACTTCTCCTACTTCTTTTCTCTTTTTTCTTTAAAACTTGACTCCGCTTTTTTTTATCTTTTTCCTCTCCTACCCATTTGCATTTGACGACGAAATGTTTTCGTGAAAGCGTAATGTAATGTGAAGCGTAAAGCTCCTTATACTTTTGTTTTTTTCATCTTACAAACGTTTGCTCTCTTTAGACTTCGACTTCCGCCTCGAGGAAAAGGAAAAAAGACTCCCTGGTACTTTCCTTCCCTGTTACAATGATGTCCGCAATCTCTATCCTTAAATAATATAGAAGAAAATTATTTACAAAAGCATTCCTTGTTTTCTATACAATACAAATGATACAAAAATGAAACAGAATAACGAGAAGAAAAGAAAAACAAAGTTATACAATTAAAGTGAATTATAATTTTACTTGCACTTTTTCAAATATAAATTGTATATATAATTATTACCTAGGGTTTAATTATGTTTATATTATTGTTTTTATTTATTATTTCCATGAAAATGTTGACGTTGAATACAGTATACAATAATTTGAAAAATTGAATCATGTAGTAGAAGATGAAAGGAAAAGAAGGTTCGTGATCGGTCGATTAATTGTTCGATAGACTCGCCAGCTGTTGTGTTAGAGGACGAGTCGAGTCGAGTCGAGTCGAGTCGAGTCGAGTCGAAGAGAATGTCATTAGCCAGGAATTGACCATGCTCAACGTCTACACGGATAATGTTCTCATTAAGTGTCCTTAGCAATTAAGTAGCAACAACGTAGTCTTTTGCAGTTAATGGTAGATAAAAAAAAAAAGCTTTTAGCGATTATTTCGCGCCTCGCTCGAGTGTTACTTGTACTCGCATTAATTTAGTCGTTTTACGCGATCTTTCGAGATAATCTTCTTTAATTCTCCATGTTTTCAATCTTTAGGGAGTGTCGGACCATTTATCGATCATTCTTGACACATGCATATAATTATGAAACATATTTCTTCATGATATATTTGTAATAAACGTTCTTATGCTGATTAATGGACGAATACATACGAAGACTAATTATTTATTATTAAAAGATTATTTAATCAACTTATTTAACCAGTTAACTGTAGGGACTCCTTTGAAAAGTGTGTACCTAAATTATTGTTTTAATGTTTCTGGCCAATGATGAATTTGAATTTGAAATGTTCATCTGATAAATTATCAGGTCTCGAAATCGTTTAATATTTCAATTATATTAATAGACAAGTCGTCTAAAATGAAGGAAAGTCGAATACGTTGATTGCTTTGATAAATAATAAAAAACTGAGACGTTTCGCTTAAGAGGAAGATCGGAGGTCGTTGTTTGCCTACGGCGATGGTAAAGTCGATGATAATTTCGACTTGAGCGCATGGACGCGCGCAGCAGTGCGCGCAGCAGCGCACGCGTCGATCGAGTTGTCGATGTTATGTGTGGCCCTCGCGCAGGATGAAACGAAGGCTAAGTTCGCACGCCCTGCGTTCTTAGGACGATCCTCGGTTATAACTTTCCGTAAACTCGAACAGGTAATTCCATTAGTGGTTAGAGAGAAAGAGTGGGTGTGTTACGGTGCCGCGTGCATCAGAGTTTATCCAAGTTTTTACAGTTATCTTAGGATTGTCCCCGACGAGACCAACGCACACGATTCTTTACTAACTGTCTTTCTTTCCTTATTTATTTATTTTTTTCTCTTTTAGCTGTGTTTCTTTTCAGAGCGACGGAACGATCAATGATTATTTTCTTCCGTTGGTTCTCTTGCGCGGACAAATTTATGGCATTCGAAGTCTTGATATATGTCAAAGTAAACCAACAACAAATAATACTTTTTTGCAATTAGTTGACAAATAAAATAGTCTTAAAAGCGAGAAGGGCTTGGGATATCGTAACAGTTTTCGATCTACCGCAAATGAAAATTATTCCTAGATAATTTGCTGACACCTCGATAAAAACCTACTTATTCTGCGTGTCAGTCCGGGATCAGGTCTAACGTATCTCATCTCTTGCTTAAAACCGCAAATTATTTCCGTTACGTTAAAACATTGTACCCCTCTATGAACGTACCTACCAACCTAACACATAAATTGCATTTCGTTGACACGTACCTATGCAGGCAGAGTTCAAGAATATACTGCTGTATTTCGTCGTAGAGTTGATTTCACGGAGTCGCATGACCGTCGCTAAACTTACCGCTAGTCGGTCGCATTTACTTTGAATCCTCCTAATGCGTCACCTTTCTCATTGTTTCGCATCTTCAAACGCATAGAGGATTCGTCTCTGATTCATGGTTTATTCGTAAATCATATAGCATGGTTACGTGAGTCTCCAAGAATGTAGGCAATGAAGTGCTTTAATAATACCCGATGGCGTGAAACCAACTCCACATTAACGAGCACGTCTTTTATTATTTTTCTATTTTTATTAACTATAGAACAATTTACATCGAGAGACATTCCCACGAGAGGACTTGTCTTATCAAAAATTCGGATTTTTTGGTGTCAAGTACGATTAACATTTGATTTGCTAATTATTGTAAGATCAATGCGTTATGCTTTTATTTATCCTTTATAAATAATATTTAAACGATGATTGCTATGCAACGAATTATAAACTCGCGTTGGTACAACTCGTTAGTTCGATAAAAATTATTCAAATATTTTTACGTTTGATATAAATATCATAGTTAAGTGATATAATAATAGATCGATAAAAGAAGACATCAACAAAAATAAGCATAACAAAGTGTATGGGCTTTTTTTGAATAGAGATCGTTAATTCATCTCATTGTATCATGCTATTATCCATGCCTAAGTAAGTACTTACTTACATGCACATGTTTAAAAAGGACACGAGATTTGCTCGAGGCACGACTTTGTAGTGCGATTGTCCGCGATCTAAATTAAGATATATATCTCTGTGCAATTAAGAGCCAATCTCATCGGTAGGAGTCCTAAGGGGCCATTATTATCACGGCAATGAAATTGCCGTTCGAAACACACGGTGAACCATCGATTATCCTGCGTAAGAAAGTGCCGTTAGGAGAAGTAATAATAATCACGCTACGGGATGATCGAATTCCCATACGTTTCTACCTTGCATTTTTATCAACTTTTCTCTCTCTCTCTCTCTTTCTTTCTCCGATTGTGAGTAATTCCCTAATCGTTTCTTTGAAATTACAAAACGTAGTACTTTCCTGATCGTTCCCGTCGCTACAGATTGCCATAAGTTATCAAGGTTAGAGATCAAATTCAAAAGATCGCTCTCAATCTTGCCGTTCAAATCTTTCAATTTTGCGTGTTACTATTATGAACTTTACTTGGCATTGCTACCTCTAGGTTGGTAGAATGATAGTATTTTTCTAACTAACTTTACTTAATTTTTCTTTTCCCAGTGATCTAAAGAATAACATCAAACACATAAGTAAAAACTCTACTTGTAAGCTTTAAAAAACTTCTTTAATTATACGTTACAAACACAAACGAACTGTAGAGAAATATAACATAAATTCTTGAATGATTTACCGTATATGGAGTCGAACTCGTGTTGCGTCCTGTGTACTCTTGAACCCGGCACGTAACAACTCTTTCATTCGCTGTACATATATTTTTTCTTCTATATCTCCAGGTTGTTAGAACTTGCGAACAATAGGAAATAGTTTTTCGTCGGTTAGAATCCGTTACTTGGTTTCGCGCTTTGGGATTCCTAAAGAACGAAAGAACTGTGAAGCAAGCGGAAAGCGCATACCTACCAAACGTTGCTAAAGTTCGAAAGAGCGGGCACGCCTCGTAAACCGGCATTCGAACCATGCAAATCGTCGTGTTAGCCTCTAAGAATCTTTGAGGTCGTGCGAACCGTAAATTTTAATCCTTGTCCGTATAAGGGTAAGGCCGTACTCTCTTTTTCGAATGGTTGGAATCATCGAATCGTCAAATTTCTGTTTCATTGCGAAGATATAAAGCGGAGGAAGCGGTTTACATGGCGATTTATAGCCAATAGCTTGCCGTCAATTTCTAAGTCGGTGAGAAATAAGTCAAATGAAAGGAGACTCGTCTCGTCTCGTAGGTGGCGAGACGATTTCTTTGCTGGATTTCATCGTTCCACCTTAAAAACTCATTTCACCTTCCGTTAACGTTTTCTACGACGAGCGGCACCAAGAGAAAAAGAGGAGAGAAACAGATTTGAGAAACATCGATCTTCTTTATTTATAGCCGACCTTAACGGCGCGGCAGCTATGTTATTTGTTCGTCCGTTCGTTCGTTCGTTCGTTCGTTCGTTCGTTCGTTCTTCTACTTCTTCTTCTTCTTCTTTATGTCTTCGGCATTCGTGGAGAGAAGATTCCTGAGCCATTAGGACGCCGCGATTTTTCTACGATTTTTGTCTCTCTTTTCTCGTGTTAGTCAACCAAAGACGTAACTGGGCTGATTGATTTTCTCAGAAAATGTGGTCATGTTTTATAATACAGAGATACTTGACTTTTTAATATTTATCTTGGTGTTTTTTGGGCGACAACAGCACCGTTGCGCGATATCTTTCCGGAACGTAGGAATCTCCATATTCCAAGGGACGAACACGGGTAGTATATCCACATAGCTTACACGCATATATGTATATGTATATTAAATATAATATATAAAAGTTCTGCACGCTTACCAGGTGGTCTCAGAAATGACGCGCTGGCTCTACATTCAAAGGGTCTGCTCGGTTCGTTCTTATTGCTTCTCGGTTTACATCCTATACATATACCATCTATCCACAAGGAAACGTCTCGATATACGCGTAGGACCTTCGACGAAGGGAATTCTTTGAACTTTCCATTTCATAATAAAAAGAAGCGAACTTTTATGACGAAGGGAGAGTTTATAGATGAACAGGAGAAGGTGTCGAATTTCAGTTAAGAATTTAGTTTGCAGGTGGCCTCCTCCTCCTCCTCCTCCTCCGTCTTAGGTACATCACATTTTTATATTACCAATATAGTAGCGAATGGTTGCTGGATAATTTGGTAGAAATTCTATTTATGCAATATTTTGCGATGTAATATTTTATTAGATATTTATAAATTAGAATCGCTAGCAAATGCCCATAGCTGTATCCCGTTAGTCCGTATAAAGAAAGTCTAGAAATTTGATTAACTTCGTGGCTTATCAAGTTTTACCCGATCGTGGCTCATTTTCATTCCGGTCGGGAAAGTAAGTAAGTGCGGAGATAACAAAAGAGCAATATCGTCGTTAAGACGCGCCGAGGTTCATGAATATTGTTCGCAATTACGTATATGTGCGGGAATATACATTGCTCGCGGGTATAATTAAGGAGGATGGTGGAGAAACAAGGGATAGGGATTCCATGTGGTTTTACGCTCGAAGTTTGCTCGTGATAGCACCGGCCACAGAAAAGAAGGAGGAGGAGAAAAAGGAGGAAAAAGTAAAGGAGGGGTTGGAAGTATCTCTACGTGCACCGACCTACCTGCACTTAATTGGACAGTCTTCCTTTCATATATACACAGGGGAGTGCATAGGTGAATGCATAGTTTTATCGTTAAATCATTTTCCAGGGCTCACGGCAGGTCATCGTTGGGTTATTGTCTCGATTTCATCGACAGACGACGATCTGGAATGTTCAACCTCCTCCCCGTTCTAAAAGTTACAAAAGGAGAAACTTCCGGATCTCGAGATCTGAGATGATCTCCAAGAGAACAGAATGCAACGTTGAAGCTTTCGCTTTCCCTCGAAAGTCTTCGCCAAGCATCTCTCAATTTTCACGCTCGTTAGAACCTCTTTGAACGTTAGATCGATGATTTCGTTTAGTTGCTTGGTTCATGAGAAAAGGAAGAAAGGAAATAAAAAAAAAAGGGAGAGAGAGAGTCGTTTAAACGGTCAACCACGGTAGGTCGAAGGAATTTGGTCGAGTTTCTCGTTGGAAAGATAACCCTTTTCTCTCTCTTTCTTCTCGTTCGAGGTCGTAGGTAGCCACGTGCTCTGTACGATCCTTGCCGGATAAAAGGAGAGGAATCTCCGGGTTCAGAACAAGCGGGTCACGAGCGTCACCCCGTCGCCGTTGTCTCCACCCACCCACCCTGTCTTTCTCCCGCTACCAACACAACCAAAACGATTCGAAATCTGGGCTAGGCGGAGTACACTGCTGTAGCCATGCAACCAATTCCTTTCCTTCTTTTCTCTTCTCTTCTCTTGTTGTTTTTTCTTCCTTCTTCCGTCTCTCTTGCGAGCAAGGCAATTTAGTATACGCATATCTGGAATGACGTATGGTTCTCCAGTCTTGCAACATTCTCTTTCTTTCTCCGTCTTTCTCTCTTTTTCTTTCTTTCCATATAACTACGGGCAATCCTTCGTCTACCTTCCTTCGTCTACCTTCCTTCGTCTATCGTCATCTTTCTCTTTCGCGTCTCGACTCTCGGTCGCCTTCGTGTCTGCTACTTGGCTGCTGCACCGTTACCTAACCTCCAACACCCAGGACGCGCGAGTGCGATTACACGCATGCAGCGACTCCTCTTGCTAATCTTTAACTTAAACTATTATCTTTTGTCTACGTCCGGTGTTATGACATTTTTCTTCTTAACGCGATCTATCATTTAAATCTATTTGCACCAACTGTACTACTTCGGGTAGAAAAAAATGTTTTCATTTTTGAAGGAACATTAGAACATATAATTCCACGGGAGCATAAAATTTGAGTAATAAGCCAACTGGTTTAAACGGAGACTAACGTTTAAATATTATTGCACAATACGCACACGGTTAAGACGATCTCGCATCTAGCATAGAAGTTTTCTAACTTCGTGACTCGTTGCTTGCGTTCGAACGTTTAACCGGTCATAATAATCCACGATTACAGATGCAATCTCTTTGGTAAGTGATGTAATTGTAATATGTCACGAGTATGGATTTAGATGCGTTGTATAACATTGCTATATGACCGACATATTATTCTGTCACTCGGCGCGACAATAGGCTCGCGGGGAACACCTTTTACGAGTTGCGTAAAAGACCATTGGGTCTTGGATTACGTAATAGGTATATAGTATATAATATAAGGCTTCCTTCTCTACGATCTATGTTTCTCTTCTTTATCTTCTTTATTGAATTCATTTCTACACAATATCCTACGTGTCGAACATATCCGTTACCGGATGACGCTCATTTTTCTTTCATCGAAATCTAAGTATATATTGTATATTTATATGTAAGAGTCTCCAATAGTAGTTGTACTGTGGTTTAAAACAGTCATCCTCCTTTTACTTCCTACCGATATGCATCTGGATCGTCTAAGAACGATATCCTCTCGGAATAATCGCGGGTATCCGCCTGGCCGGACAATCGGTTCAACGTAAACGAGATTCGTAATTAGTATAATTAGCGTTATCGTATTGTAATTGCAGCTTTAAGCCAAAACGCTCTGGTCGTAAACGTTCCAAGCTTCGTTAAATGAGAAGACACATTTTTTTCTTTTTCTATTTTATGTTCTTAAATAATATGCTTCTTTACGTTCTTCGAATTAAAGACCTCTAGAATACATCAGAATTTCATTTTGCAAAATGTAATAAAAGCTTTTCTACAATTTTGTGTTCTTTTAAATGTAACAAAAAAAAGATTATAAGAATAAGGTTATTATTTTGTATTCCTCTTTATGATGCAAATAAAGTAGACACCATTGAATTAGATATTCCTAAGCTATAGATTATGTGCGTACAACGGAATAAATATATACGCGTATTTGACGGTGATTGCGTAACCTGGATTTCGCAAGATTATTACTTTTTCTCTTTCTCTCTCCCTCGTGACGTCGAAAGGCCGTGAAGGTTGTAGATTATCCACGGGTTGAGGTGACCGTACGGTACTCGCATTTAAAAAGTATATTGACCTGGTAATACGTGGGAACATTTAGAAACGAGCGTACTTCTCGGTTACTCATGGATGCATCTAACGTTCCTTTGTGTGTTGTGCGTTTTAGTTTGAGCGTGACGTACTGCTATAACTAACATAAAATTTCACAGACGCGCTCGTAAATTATTACGCATTTAGTTGAACCCCAAACGACTTTTTCTCGCTATCGTTTTCATCATTATCATCTAAGACTACTTTTCTTTCCTCTCAATTATTCAATCTAACGAACCGTGCATACGCATGCATCATTTTCTTTCGCTTATTCTTACGAGTCGCGAAAGTGTTTGTTTCCATTAAACAAAATGAAGTCGATCACGTTTGACGAAGGATGCATCGAATGTTTTCGAGAATAATAAGTTGGAAAATGAATCGAGTACGCGTGCGTGCGCGCACTCGAAGCAGTTTCATTATCTTACCCCAGAGCATTAATATAAGTAAAGTATACAAGCATAGAGTATAGAGATTGTTGAAAATAAATGATTCTCTGTGTGCGATCGTGGAGAGAAAAGCGGATGTCGTGATTCTCCCTTCGAAATCCGTCCACTGGGTATATTTCACTTGTTAACACGGATCTCGCGGTTTTATCTGCCGCGTGAAATCTTCGTGAAACTAACGCCTGATTAATTAGCACTGCTCGATTGCATTGGTGCATGCACGTGAATCTTAGCGTTGGTATATAGTAACATGAGTATAGAGTAAGTAATATTCAACGTTGGTTATTCGTCGTTAAACGGGTTGCACATCCTAACCAGTCTGGCTTGTGCTACGTTAGAAGGATTTGTGGTTTATTTCCAATTCAATATACGATGGAAGTTTCTAATTTGCATTTTATAGATCCTAACTGTGGATCGTTAACATATTTATAGAATAATTTGGAGAAGGACGTCGTTTACATAAATCTTTACATTTTAAACGTCATTATTTTATGTTAATGAAAATCACCTGTTTGTTTAACGAAAACTCTAGTAAATATAGTAAGTGAAAATAATGTTGGTAATAAAATGAAGATTTTAATTTACAAATATATGTAGATGTATTGTTTTGTTAAAAAGACTCGACGATTAACCAAAGAAACGAAGAAGGAAGCTTTTAATCGATCGATCTCTCAGGTATCTCGAAGGTGGTCGAGGTGACCCTCGAGCATCCGTGTTTCTTCTTCTTCTTCTTCGACTACTTCTTCATCGTCTCCTTCAGTTTGTCGCGAGCATAAGTTTACGTCCGATGGCAGTCGGTAACCCGCATTTCCGGCTTCTTCTTCACGGTTCTGCTGACCTCGCAAAAGGGAACGAAGACATATATAGGCAAATGTAGGCGCATATATGTATATACTTGTCTATATTGCATCTATTTCTTAAAAAAAAAAATTCCAATCAAATATGCACACATAGGTAATATAAGTTTGAACGTGTAAACGTGTAGAAACGCGTACTTTGTGTCGATTTACTGCGACGTTCTGCATTGCCCTCCTCCTCCTCCTCCTTCTCCTCCCTCAAGCACCCCCTTATGCATTCACATCGTGAGACCTGAAGCAATGTCGAGAAGATTCTTTCTTTCTTTTTCCGTTTACTCGGCAAAAGGAATTTGCTAAACGGTCGACAGGAGTGCAGAAATGCTGTACGGAATTGCGATTATCAAAGTTTTATTTCTATGAGCATTTACTATAACCTGAAGTTAGAATTTTTTCATGAGCTTCCGCACACTCGATTCGTTTAACGCGAATCCTGTTGTCCGATATTCGATAATCTTTGTTAAGTTACCCCCCCCCTATGTACGACTAATTATTTTCATGGTTGCTAATTAAAAATCAACTTTAAATGTGACACTCATCCGATTAACGTCTTATTGGACTAAGTAAGTGGATCGTAAGCAGTAGGCCGTGCCACATTTTCGAGAGAAAACCGTATGATCTCCTTTTAGAGTACGCTAAGATTCGTGGAATTCTTAGCTATTTTGTTGTCTTCTTTATGTGTTTTTATATATACCTCTACGTGTACGCGTACATCTATACGTGTACTATATCTATGCGTATACAAGGTGTCCCAAAAGTCGCTTTACCTAGAAAAAAGAAACATACGAAACAAAAGAATAAAATTAATCTAATAATATTTAACGCGTTTAATGTGACAATAATTTTGCATTGTTTTGCCTGTGACGCTAATGAAAATTATTTATTAATAGCAGCTGAAAAAAAATAATTGAAGATTTTGAGTTAGGTAAAGTGACTTCTGGGACATCCTGTAAGCACGCTCATCTCTTTCTTTCTTTTTACGTTACTCTCTTTTTTCGGTACAAAATAAAAGTACTGTGTACTACGATGTTACGATGTAGGTGCGATAAATCCTCTCCATTTATTCCAAACTAGGAAGGCAAGAGAACGTAATCCAGTTCTTTCCCTCGTATCGTGAGAATTTGTCTTTATGTGTTGCTCGGTAAATGCGTATACACTTAAATACTTGCACACGTAAGAATCTCCAGAAAGATGATACGAAGATTCGTGTCACTAGGTGACAGAAGTTTAATTCTCGTCCTTCCTCCTTCTCTTGACTCTCTTTTTATTTCTTTACCTTCTTCTTCTTCTTCTTCTTCTTGGTCTTGTTTTTCCTTTTTTTCCTTTTATCTTTCTTCTTTCTTCCTCCCCTAAATAGCAAGCCGACACAAAGAATCGTCAAGTCGGCATGCTCGGGGATCCGGTTTTTCTTTTATTATCTTTTCGACATCGTACCATTTTGTTTGGTGGCGGATCGAGTAGAGAAGAAACAGGAACGAGGTTTATGCGTTTAACATTTCAATGATTTTAACACAATGCCGATCTTAAAACTTATTTACCGACACTGATCTTAGTTTCTTAAGGTTTCTATTAAAGTAATGCTAAATAATATCCAAGCACTGACTTTTTATTCAGATATATGAGCGCGGAGGAAAAGATATGTTGCTTAAAAGCGAAGTAAGGAAAACTGGTTTTCTTGGCCTGCTTCTTTTATTTTCGTCATCAAATTTTTGCCCAAGTCGTGGATTTTCTTTTGGAGAAGTTGCATAATTGCTAAAAGCTTTGTTTATTATATTATTTGTTTTTATTTAATGATAAAAAAGAAAGAATCCGTTATACAGTCAGTGTGCATCGCAAGAATTGAAGGCAAACGATGTAAGCAAGAAACGAGATATCGATCACCTAAGGAGTATATGTTACCGATAGCACTTATCGATTTCAAATGTCCAACAACTCGACATCGTTCCGTAGTCCTCGTCGTCGTCGTCGTCGTCGTCGTCGTCTTTGCCTAAGATCGTCGCCGAGGTAAACTCGTTCCTCCTTCTCCTCCTCTTCCTAACAAGAAATTGATAAATCTACTTTCGGTTTTACGATTGCACATCGTGTGCAACTACGAATATATATATGTATACGAACCACCACGTGAGCTACATATAAGGTAACGGAGAGTACGAGCAGTTATAATCTCAAAGTTGGCGCTGTGCACCAGCACGAAACTAAACGAACGAAAAGTTACGTCAAGAATCCAACGGAGACTTTCTGTGAGAACGCGTCTCTTTCAATTATCTTTTAAAAGTCGCATAAATACGAGCCTAGTCACTGGCCGTCGTGAATAATACGAGATACGCGATCATCGTGCTCGAGGCGGATGGCCTTTCTTACTTACTTGGATTTTATATCATCCGTCAAACCTGTAATTATCTCTACGGAAAGCAGTTAACGCTTCCATCGATCAAACGACCCTTTTCCTCGTTATAGATTCTAAAGAAAATAAATCAAAATAAAGTAAGAAAGAGAGGGAAAGAAGAGAAAAAGAAGAGAGGAATTGTAATTACGTAAATTTCCTTGCCGTTCTTCGATTTTTCACGCTAGTTTAATGGCCAGTAAAGTGTAGTTTCGCGGAGATGAAGTCTCGTGCGGGAAACTTCGATGCCCGCAACGGCGGTGACACTCCTCTTTCCCGTCGTCCATTAATATAACCAGCGTACCCAACGCGATATCTTAATGCACGCGCGTGCTAGGACGACGACGACGACGACGACGACGACGTCGGCGTACTACGGATACGAGTGGAATGTGCCTATATATACAATACATACATCCTAACGAGTTATACTCCTCGCATTATACTCGCGAGGGCGTGGTACATCCAAGGAACGTCGTAAACGTTGACTTTCGCATAAATCCTTAAAGATGGTTTAATCGAGCCGAATTTGCAAGTAAATCGAAATATATGTACAATAGTTTTGAATTATTTCAAAATATTCGAACGAGTCATTTTTAAACGGAACGAAGCTTTACGATTGGAAAGGACGTCTTAGAGAGACTTTGAGCTTGTTCGAGACGTAAGGCGTAGGCCAAATAATAAAATCGATGCATTGTGTGTCTCGGTTATAGAAGCGCATAAATAGAAGGGTTCGCGTGCACGCGCGAGTTACAACTCCGACCGTGGCCGCCCACGCGTCGAACGCACGCACACACGCGCGCGCGCGCAGGTCAATGTATCCGTGTATGTGGCCTAAGTGTTGCTTCAAACCCGACTGGTTTACCTGGCTTGTCCGATCACGATGCTTCCAAATGGACAATGGACGCCCAATTCTAGGCGCGAAAGAGACACACAGGGGGTGGGGGAAGTTCAGAAGCTATTTTCGCTCTTGTAGGAGTAGAAAAAGATAAGTGGGCGTCCCTCCCTTTCGTACCTCGTCGATGATACAATCGCCAAGATCTACGGCCGTCCCTTTTCGTCCATGACACGAGTTCTCCTTTTCTCGAAGACGTTCCACCACCACTCGACACAATGTAGATATCTGTATATATTTAACCCGACTTACTAGAAACTCCTTCTCTCATAGTTATTTATTTTCTTGTGTTTGGAAGACGGTGTTAATCGTAAGATGATTCGTTCCGCTAGTAATTCGCTTCCTAGTTTCTTAGATTTATCGCTAGATCGGATTGAGAGTTGTTCCTTGAACACAGTTTATAAACGTTAGGATGTAGCGACTGATTGTTGTCTGGCCAGTTACGGTCTTGAAATTATCATTTTTATTTTAGTAACATATGTAATAATAACTTAAATCAACTATTGTTTTATTTATATATTTTTGAGACGGCAAAAATTAAAAGGCGAGAAGCCGTTGATCTCGTTCTTTTCCCGTTAGGCCTTTCAACAAAAAACGTTTTCATCCGGCCTACTGTCTTTTTCTCTCATTACTTTTCTAATGAATAGCAATAGCATAAAAGATAATCCATTATGAAATACGTTAATACTTCGGTAGCTTTCTACAGAAGCTAAGAGCGCCTTTAAGAGATCTCGCAAGTAACACGCTTCGTGGATTTAAAAGCTGACTATTCAAGTGTACTCGCTACTTATAATAATCCATCTTATTGTTAGATTTATCGATCGCATTAACACCTTCCCATTAGAGATTCACTTTCGCGATGCTAAAGTAATCATAATCTTCATTGCGAAATGACTCAACCACGTACGCGGTAGATTTCATTTGACGAGTCTCAAAAGAAACGAATTCTCATGAAAATTTTCTCTCATTATCTACGCAATTGAGATTCGTTCGTATCGTATATTAATCGATAAAAGATTTCGTCTGAAATATTCGCGTTAATAAAGTTTCATTGTATCGGTCCTACGAGATAAACCTAGGAGTGGAGTTGAATGGAGTCGAGGGAGGAGAAGAGTTTCAAACCGAGTCAGTCAATGCAACATGGAAAGAAAAAGAAGCGCGTGGCGCGCATTTTAATAGCATACTTTTTCGAGTCATTATGTCAATTATCCTCCCCCTCTACCCTTCCACTCTGTCTTTCTTTCTATAGTATATGGAAGGCGCAGGGTGTCTCTGTAATTATAAAACGTTTTACATCGCACTGGTCTAAGACGAGAAACTGCGAACGAGGGCGTTAAAGAGAAAGAACGCAAGAATTGTGTGCGTGTGTGCGTCTTTCTCTCTCTGTCTCTTTCTTTTTCTTTCTCGCGGAGACCGGTGAACTCGTAAGAAGGACAATCGTAACGAGCTTCTTCCTCTTGGTCTAAAGTGTTTCTCACTCGAAGGATGGTTTTTCTTCTCGTTGGAAAAAGATGAGGAAGAGAAAAGTTCCGAAGATAAGTTCCGAGGAAGTTTAGATTCCTAGTTGGTCGCGGTAGAAGAATTCACGACTCGTTGTCAAGTCTCTTGATGTTTTCTATTTCTCTCTTCTTTCGTGGTTTTTTTATTTGATTCCTAAGAACGTTCGGATGATGGGAAAAACGTGGAATGTCACGGGATTAATTGAAATCAGCATAGCTCGGCGCCGTGGTAAACGTTCCTTCGAAGAAACTCCAGCGACGATTAATGACCACGATCGTTTCATTCATCCTTCCTTTGGATTGAACTAACGCCGAGTGCTTTCGTGTCAAAGGTCAATGCCAAGCCCTTACTTTTCTCTCCCTCTTTATTTCATCGAAGGAATTCCTTATTTTCTTCATTCGCTTTTCCTGGCAGACGACGACGACGAGGACGACGATGACCATGCGAGAGCTCGCAATTATTCCTCAAATTACGATCGGAAGGTGGAAAGGGGATTGGGAGGTTCGAGCTCGCACGAGAAATGGCGCGCGGTTACCTTGGTAAATTATAATTCTAGATTCACATTTTCAGTTTGAGAGTAGATAAACGTCGAAAGGAGAAGTTTTACGATCCTACTCGGCCTTTAACACAATGTTAAGTATCATACTCTTCTCGACGCATGCGCGCCTCTACTTTTAGTAAGAGCGAGAGAGAAAGGAAGAGGTAGTCTGAAGAGGTAGTGCAAAAGCATGGTACACCTCACAAAGCCCATTGTTCTACCTCCCTGCGGTAACACGTCGCTAAATTTTAATACCAAGTGCAACTAATTGTCTTTATGGCGGTACACGCGTTCCGCACAATCACCTCCGCTAACACGGAATTAATGTTCGTGTTCTTCCCGTTCCTTTTCCAACGTTCCGTACCACGTGTCCTAGGAAAATATCATTTATCTCGCGTATTTTATTTATGCGTTATCGATCGATATCGAAATGTTTTCTACTCGATACGTAAGACTTTATTTCGTTTGAACAAAGTGGAAGTAAATAGTTGAGGATTCGTGTGCATTTCCAAAGGCAAGAAAAGTCGCGCGACACAGCGTGAAATCGAAGCTGGGAACGAAGTTGGATAAGGCGCGCAAGGTGTGGCTAAACACGCTTGCAACGAGCAATCATGTGCTATTAAATGGTGCAGCCCGACAGAACGGCCGAAGGAACGGCCGACGGAACGGCCGATGGAACACACCACCACTGGTCGTCGTCTCTTTCTCTTCTAACAGCAACCAAGTTTTCTGCTAAGGACTCGTCAAAGAAATTTATGTGTGCGTATCAAACGACGTCCATTACTTTCCTCTTGAAAAGCTCCCTCGAGAATCATGGCCTCGACCCGAGATATTAACCGTCTGTCTTTTTCCTTCCACCGTAGGAAGCTTCAAACTCTATTGTTCTCTCTTGCTCTTTCTCTTCTATCATACTTTGTCATCGTTGAAAATGGGAATCGTTAAAACGTTACTTTATTGCAGAAGAAAATTATTGATAATAGGAATGAGGATCCTAAAATGGAACGTAATAAAAAGCTTTTTCGTTGAAACGAAGAAAAAGTAACTGGAGCAGTTTTCGAGGCGAGCATGAATTTAGACAAATGCAAGCGTCGAGAATAGAAAGAGCGTAATTGCGCGCGCGCGCGTCACAGCGATTTACGACAATTTGTACGACGTCGTGTCCGTGCCGCGCAAGAGTTACGCCAGCATATATTTGACGCCGTGCCACGTAACTTCGATGTTACCACAACACCGTCGTCTTTTTATTTTCTTACGTTTCGTTCCTCCTCCTTTTCTTTCTCGCGGTTTATTCCTACGAATGGTCCACCGTCGATCGATCCTTTTCTTTCTTTCTTCGAAACGACACCCACGCAACTCGACTCTTGTATGGCCCACCGAAAAAGCAAACTTTAATTTCAATCCTCTCGCTTTCTCTCCATTTATCGATCTTGATGTGCCAACCACGGAACAAGTAACTCTACGAGTTACGAACGTGTCCGAATAAATTTCATATAATTGGATAACATTGGTTATCGTCCTTGCGATATTAGATTACGAGGAATGCGCTTTGCTCGATGATTTTTTCCTGAGAAAAATTTTAAATAAAAACCAGATGGTATTAGAGACCATGGCTGGCAATGAGTACAAATGAAATTCAAGGTAGATTGATAAATCATTTGAAACGGTACGTTCGAGAAATGCCATTACGGGGGGTTCCATCGATGAAAGAAATAGCATCGTCGTTGTCGTTTCGTATCGATCGCAATTACTGCCGACCAACGGACAAAACGAGCCGCATTTTACGCCACGCACTCTTCTCTCCGCGTTCTTGGCGAGAACGCGGAACAATCCGGGAACAGATGTCGTTCCAAGGAATGCCGAGTAGTGGCGAAGAATCAAGTTCTTCCTCGTTTCTTTCCTCTGCTCGAACCAGATACAGGAATCGAGTTCTCCGAACTTGCATCCTCTGATATAGGTTGGATACTAACTCCATTTTCCACAATCTTCCTTCCCATCCGATCGCGAAGTCAAAATCTACGTTTCATCGTTATTCGTAAATCTTTGACACTCGCGATCATCGACTGGGCCGCCAAATTCCAACGTCCATGCGTTTATACATTTAGGTGTGTTTTTTTTCTCCTTATAGTTGGCCGCTAAAATGGGTCATGAATAGACCGAGATTCGGTTTCCAACATTTTGTGGGCGGTGCTTCAGTCGATTAAATTATCCAAGGCCCCGTTAACTTTGCCGTTTCGAAACCCTTTGATATAGGGTGTCTTCGTTTAAAAGAAAATACTTTGATAAATAAGAATTTTGATTGAAATAATTTAGAATTTTGTCAAGGTGCCGTGCATTAAATTCCATTACTCGCTCTCAGTTAGTAATGACGCGAGATACGCTCGTGCCACTGCACACGTTAAAGGAAAGGGATCGTGAGGGTGCACACACATCGTACCTACCTCTACGTGATAAAGTCGCTGAAGTAAGTATTTATCTTCCTGAGGTATCCTCTTTCTTCTCTCTTTATCTTACTACACTTCCCCTTTCGAATTGGCGTCCTGCCGTGAAAAAGAAGGTCCTGGCCATGCACCACCACTAGTGATTCTTCTCTTTCTCTCTCTCTCTCTCTCCCATCGCGACGATAAATCCTCGTTCGTTCTCAACGGTGTGCAACAATGAGCCCCCAGATTTCCCTTTCTTAAGAAAGAAAGAGAGAGAAGGAGAGAGTTTAGCTCCCCCGACCAAAGACATGGAGAAACGAAAGAACGGCTGATGGTTGGCGGGAGTGGTGGGGTTAGGAGAGACTAGTATACGCTTCGAGTATATACCAACGTATCTGATAGTTCGAGCGTGAGTTATTAGTGTAGGGTGTATATAGCGTCGTAAAGGAGCGCAAAACCCGCCTTTACGCCATGGACCTTGGAAAAGAGTAGAGTCGTGTATACACCACTCTCGGCAGATCCACCGATAGTTGCAAGAAACGACGTGAAATTACGGCGCGAGACTCTTTGCACCGATTTAATGGAAACCTTTTCTCTCTTTCTATCTTTGTTCGGTCACCGCTCGGTGATCATTTTTCTTCCCTTTTCGTTCCGAGTCCCCTGAGCCTTTACAAGTCCTGGAGAAGTTTTCGTGTCTCCGAGAGTCGGACAGAAGATTTAGATTTCAAGGGGGGAGACTTGGACGATCTTGGATTCGTTGTCTTTCTTTTTATTTTGTTATTTGCGTCAGGCTCGCGTTTGGACTTTTATGCGCTCGTTCGTTACCTATCTTCTCTCGCGAATAGTCGATTAATCGTTCGACAATTCCATTCGTTCTTTTCCTTTAAACAGGACGAATTTCTTGCGTTATCTCGTGCCCGTATGTTGTTTAAATAAAATGTGTGGCAGAAGTTTGTCCGAGAAAGGAAAAGGAAGGGTGGGTTTGCGTTAAGTGGAATTCTACAGGAAGTTGAATTGACAGAAAATACGATGGTAATAAAAAGTTTTCTCTCGACGTAGAGACGCAGGTGGAACTTTATTATCTGGTTCGTTTGTTTTTTCTTCTTTTTTTTTGTCTACTTTATCACATCCGATAGAGCAATTTTCGATCGTTCAATTAGGTGACCGTAGCAGAGTTGATTTTTGTCCTCGTAATTCGTTCACAAAGATCTCATTGGAAGGACGCATTGGAAACGATCGATTGATCGGTGCAGTCTTCCGATAGGTATACATAAACCACCAACTACGGCTGCTAATGTTACCGTTGCCACGACTTCGATTTGTTCTTCCTTCGTTAAATGACCAGTTTATGGAATTATTTTCAGCGGTTTTGCAATTGATTACACAATAATGATCAAATTAAATTTGTTTGTTCTTCTAATTTTTTCGTGACTTCAACAGAGAGCCACGAAAAAGTGGTTCATATTATGATGATGGCGATAATAGTAGCGTCTTATTTGTCGAATCAACGTTAAGAGAAATCCTTAGAAGACTGAAAAGAAGAAAAGAGATTTCGAGATCGTTTATTATGGCGTTGCTTCATAGATGCGAACCTTGATGCTCGTATGTTTTTCCATAGCTACCAAAGGCGCTGGTACCGCGAGTTTTTAGCGCGTATACCGTGCAACGAGACGGGAATAACAAGGATAGTATTTGATTTTTGGAGCAGCACGTGTCGACGTATTCGAACGAACGAAGAAGGTGTCGCTACCTCATACGGTCCCGACATCGTGCCTTCTTGCTTCTCGAAAGACCGCTTCTTGTAACCCTCGCGAAACCTTACAAGGGACGAAAGGCTGCGGCCCGAACCGAGAAAGAGACGTACTCGGTGCATCACGTTCTTGGCCTTGCACGGTGACAGAGACTTGACTTTTTGGAATCCTCTCTGTTAACCCCTTAACCCACTTGATCTCACGGAATCTCGACCTCCCTCGACCTCCCTCGACCTCTCAAAACTCATCCTTTTTATCTCTAACCATAAATTCATTTTCCTCATTTCTAACGCCACATTTATTTTCTTCCTTTTTAATCTAAAATCCGATCTCCATTTACTTTTGTATTTAATGAGGAAAAAAAATAAATTTATAAATAAAAGTTAATAGATCAATCCTTTACCATTCTGGTATTTGATCTCATCAGGCTATTTTCTTGGTCGATGTTCGTCTCATAAAGCCGACTGGATCTGAAAGACGTTCCGCGAGTCTGACAGGCAAGCTCTTGGAAGCAACACGAGGTATTCGAAGACTGAAACCGATACCGTCGTATTAAAGTCGTGTCCTCCGCTTGCCTTTTTCCGCGAGGTTGCCTTGGCCGATGACATCTGGACGACGGTCAGGAATGCCGAGCAATAACCGGTCTCCCTTTTCTCTTTTTCTCTCTCTCTCTCTCTCTCTCTCACTCGCTCACTTACTCACGGGGTGCATTTCAACCTAGCTGAAATTCCTAAAGAACGGACACGAGTACGTGTCCAATGTGAAACTCGTGCAGACTTCCAGTTGTCGTCGTTAGGTTCTTACGATCGAACGAACGAACGAACGATCGATCGATCGATCGTTCGATCGATCTTCGTTGATCTTTGAGAACTTAACAAAAGTATACTAATAATTATGATGATACAAGACTTAATTTGATAGTTGATAAGATACAATTAACGTATTACGAGTAATAAAAATTCGATTATTTTTAGAATAATTATTCCCATCCAGTGTTACTCAACCATTGATATTAATACATTTCTTAGTATGGTAGGGCTTGTTACAGTCTCTAGGTCATACGTTTAGAAGGTCCCTCGAAGCATAAAGAGGAAGAAGTGGGTTCCACCCTGACCTTATGCGTGTCTCGTAGCAGCTGCACTCCTGCTGCCGGAAATCAGGCAGGTGGGATGCAAATTATTCAATTAACGTTCGAAGCCGTGGGTCTCGACACTGTTGGGTTTCTGTCGTTGTCTTTTCGATGGCTACTAAAAAACAGACGAAGAAAAAGAGATTAAGTGGACACTTTGATTGGCAGAACGCGTATCTCTTCGTAAAAAGACAGTATATCTCTCTCTCTCTTTGGAAAGACAGCTAACATCGTCGTTTATCTTAAGACTCGAAGCAAGGATTCTGAATTCTTTACGCTCGACCCGCATTCGCCTAATTAGCATCAAACTCGGGAAAAGAGTCAGCGATAGCAAATAAGACACGTGAACGTAAAAATATCTACACCATGAGTCAAAGTTAATGGGTATTCAATCTAGGCTGAACTTTTGTTCCTTTTACCAACTTTTGTATTCAACAATTATTACTAGAAATACTATGCATCTCTATATAATGCGGCCCATGTAAGATAAAAGGTTGGACATCCTTGGTGTGAATAGAAGCGGGAGAGAAAGTGGTGGGTGGGTATCGAGACGATATCGGAAACGATCCTTGCCGGTTTTCGTTTCTTTTCTTCGACCTGACCTCGTCGTTGATGTTCCTATCCCACTCTTCCCTCATTCTCTCATGGAGACTCATAAATCCAGCCTTTGGCGATGTTAATCGGCATTAATTAAATTACAGCGCTTATGGGAGGCGCCGCGTGCCTTCGCATTACCGTTATACTATAAGTACTACACTGTTTATTATAGTATAGTATAGCATACGTAGACACTTACACCAAGTTAGTATATGAATGTAATTAGTAACTCTCGCGGGTTTTCTGTCTGCTTTTGAACGCTCGCTTGCTATGTGCTATGTCGAGCGACTTGGAATGTCCATTAATTTGTCAGCCGGTTCTAAACGATCCTTATTATTTCGTAGAGTTTATTAAATAGCAGAGAAGGAGAGAGGACGATTTACGTTGCTCTTTGATCGCACTCGATCGTGGAAATCGTCTAGCTTTTTCTTCTCACGTTGTCGCACGTCTGTCCTTCGAGATTCTTCCCAGGTTAGGTTCCTTCGACGATTCTGCGCCAGCAATGCCACGGACACCCCTCCAAGTCGTAAAGAGCTCGAAAGGAGCCGACGTTTATTCGTTTTACTCTAAATAGTACTGAAGATGACTCCGGGTGCTGTGGTGGTATTCGCTTATTCCTACTAACCTTTTTTACGTACTTATACGATCCAATCGAAGTATCCTTCGCGATTTATAATTTGTCTTACTTTTCTGTTGCAGGTACGTTCGTTCGGAAGGAATCAAAAATAAGAGAGAAACGTATCGCTTTGCGAGGGTAATGTACTATTATTTGATATCATAGTAAAATCATAAAGTTTATTTCGGATATTGAAAGAGTGTTCTACATCATGGGAGCTAAAACCGTACTATTCCCATGAGCGAGTCGCTCATCTTCATCGGCGTGCTACGAATAATAGGTGATCAACAAGGCAGAACGAAGACTGAAAGAGTAAAAGTCCAGTTGTAAACGGTAATCGAAACGGATCTCTATCTAGTATCACCGTTTGCCGTTGTTCCCTCTTCGTGCCTGCAACTTCGATAGGATAGGGCAATGTCAGAAACGTCTTTGTAATAATCCGCGAACAACATCGTTACCACTGACAATGCGAAATCCTCTCGCGACTAGTCGAGATATTCTGGGAAATATTCGTGAGAGGCGCCTTCGAGGAAGGATAGGTAATAAAGTCGAAAGAGCCAGGCGCAACCTAGTTGGTTCAAAGAGATATAGTAGCGGCAGATCTCATAGATATTTTATTATCGCACATTGAGTAACGACCGGCCAAAGGCGATGTTCGTCTTTCACCTTGGCAACCGATCTCGACGCTCGAGACTTCTACTATCCATCATGATGCGTAATGGATCTCCTCGAGTAACAGGGAAAGAAAAGGGAAAGAAGAGACGAATAACAGACGCGAATGCAAATCGCTTCTAAGATTATTCTTCGTTGACCCAGGCGTCCATATCTCCACTCTCGTATTCCTACCTCAGGCCGATTTGAAATCTAGGCGAGCGAGATAAAAAGTGTGTTCACGGGGCAGAGCAAACAGAACCGAGGAGCAGCTACTCTCCCAGCTCTCTTAGGGTCTTCTCTGTCAGCGAGTGCTGCCTCGACGGTTAACAGTATCTTACTCCCACCATATATTTTCCCTGCTCGAATAATATGCGAGCAACGAGTAATTCTTCTTACTCTCGCAGGTGGGTGTATATAGTATATGTTTTGCTCATGCGAAAGATGCGCTTTTAAGATTTAAATTAGAGAGAAAAAGAGGAGTTTGGTTATGTTCGCTTGACAGCACGTTGACAATGGGGTAGTGATCTAACGGCACTCCTCCCATTTACGTATCGCAGTTCTTCTCCTTCTTCTTCTTTTTCTTCTTCTTTTTCTTCTTCTTCTTCGGAAGCATTTCTAAACGCGATCCTCTTTCCCCATCTTTCTTCTTATCCCAGAGTCTCGCGTGGGTGGCTTCGATTACCATCCTCCTTACTTTTCTAACTCCATTTCCCCGTTTCTCGGATTCTTCAGTTAGAATTACCGATCCAATGCCGAGTCTTTCGAATCGATTGGATTACTCAAAACGGTTGTTGCCTTAGTCGAGAAATCGATACGTCAAGTTCTACAAATTCTTTGCTTTTTCTTTCAACAAAGGTAGGTCGAAAAGTTTTTAACTCAAAATGGAAACAATTTATTAGTCTCCTTTCGAGTCCAGTGGATTCTGGTGGCAAAGTCACGTCTTATCGAAATTTCTTAACACGCCATATATCATTTTAAAGACTGGGGAACGTCGATAAATAATTGTAATATTTTTCGAAAGGAGAATATTTATTTTTGCGTATATGCGCAAGTGTTATTGAAAGAGATTAGATAATTCGAAAGTGGGACGAGTTGAAGTTAAATCGTAAAATTATGCGATAGTTTACGTTCGATAAAAAGACTAACGCGATTTCCAATGTTTATTTTATTTATATTTGTGTAGCCGGGAAGAACGGGAAACGATCTCGACAGTTTGACTTATTATAATATGACACGGAAGAGAGTACTCGCGAGTTAGAATTTCGAAATCTCGTTTGTAATCTACTTACATATTTCTTTTTGCGTAAGTACGTATTTCTGCGAGCTTCCAGTTAGTAGGAACACAGCCTGGTGTTAATAATCTTCTGGAAAAATCTTTAATTGACAACGTTATTAGGAATTTAGGTCGACAGAATATGGTAGGGTGTTGGAAGATTTACACTGAAACTCGATTACTTGATACGTATTTTACACGCACTCCGCTTTCTGCGTACGGCTTTTAACACGCGATCGAAAGTAGGAGAGATTCATTATGTCTCGTAATTGATCTTTCCTTCGTTATACGCGAGCACAATGACACTTACACAGGAGGGAGTAGCTAATTTTTCTTTTCTCTTTTTTATTTCTTACTTTTTAGCACGCATACAAAATGCATATGTCATACTAAATGGGTCGTTCTAATATATGTTATTGGCTATATCTCGAGCTCAAGGAAAGCAGGATTTAGATATGTTACTGTATACGACGATAGGTGAAATTATGGACCAATCTGCAATACTATATGACAATTTTTCTCCTCTTCTGATAATTAGTTAATTTTCAAATTGCTGCCCTTCCTAAAAATCATTTGCTTACGTATTCATGACTGTGTAACATTTGCACATGCAATGTTTCAATGTGCCAATATTTCAGCTACTCGAGAAGATACCGACAATACACGCATACCTACAAGCATCCTGACTCGACAAAACGCGATCGAATGTAGAAGAGATTCATTACGGCTTGTAATTGATCTCTCGTTCATTATACTCTCGCGTAATGACATTTACCGAGGGGGGGAAGGAATATTTTTTGTCAACGTTTTTTTGCACGCTTCCCTCTCTTTATTTTGAACACGCATAAAAGATGTATCTCGCTAAACGGGCCAGGGTTAACGACCTCGACGAAGAGAGGAAGAAGCAACGGAAGAGGAGAAGAAGAAGAAGAAGAAGAACCAACGGCGAAAAGATACCTCCTCGATTCTGCGTGCGTGGTGTTTCGAGTTAATCGTGCATGTCCATACCCTTGCTTTTACCGTTCGTTCGTATAATAATAATGATAGTAAACTTCTTGAAGGATTTGAAACGATGGCGATCGGTAGGACAAGGTAATTCGCGCTTTGTTTCATCTCATCTCCGATTTACAAACAAGGAAAGTGCCAAAGGGAAGTAACTTCTTAGATATATCCGTGATAGAGTTATAATATTGGGTTAAGTTAAAAGTTTCTTTGTATTTTCCCGTTGGATAGATTTAAGATCAAATTACTGCGAATATTACAAAGCTGCTAAACAAATTTGATGATTTTAATATTATGAATACGTTTGACAAATAGCTGCTTTATGTTTTTTCAATGTGGAAACTCGAATGTAATATTTTAACTACTTTAAAAAATATATATATATTACATACAAACTACATAAACCTAAATCTATTCAGACTCAACAAAACACAGTACTCTATCATTCATTCGATATCTTCTGAAGCAACATCAAAGTAAGTATTGTTGCATTGTTAATTCTTTCAAATACATTACTTACGCTTACCTTTCATATTCTACACTACTTTTCTTGTTCAATTACATTCTATGGAACTGTACTTTAAGAATCGTTCGCTACTCTATGTATAATATCAAAGATTTATGGGATGACAAGGAGAAAAGTGGACGTTGCACGTATTCATCTTCATCGACTAATTATCCAGTTAATTACATCGACGAGCTAACATCCTAACGTGTCTCGAGTTTGCGCCTACCCTTAGAATCTCTATGTCAATGGATATTATAGGAAAGGAGAAATATTAAAGTGTGCTTATAATTGGATCGCGAGAATATAGTAGTATAGTTAGCGTTTGTGCAACAAAATCACTCGTCTGGAATGGATACACGAAGGGTGATCAATTTATTTTTATGACAACATTACTTGCACAATTCTATTATAATATTTTTGTAATGTAGAACAAAAAATGAAAACTAATATTTAACTTGAATTCTAAAAGCGACAAAACAACAATAAATCACAGCAAAATGAGCTAAATATAATTACCCTAATTGTGTAAAGGCTACTTAAATAAAAATAATAATGAAACGATGGTCGTAAAAGTAATAGATATCGTCATTGGCAATAAATAATAATCGCTAAGCTAATCGTCATCTATTTGCTCGGTTGTGCTCCAATTATATTCTAGTCTCGAAACTGTTTGACTTACGCAAGAACGACGAACGACGAACGACGTTGTAGAACTGAAAGAAGCAAGTAAAAGGAGCAACCTTGCGTCGCAAGAATCGTGGTAGGAACCGTGGTAGGAACCGTGGTAGGAATAGTGGTAAGAATCGAGCACCCACGCCAACAGTATTCCTTCCTTTTTCTTTCTTATTGTTAGGTGCCTTTCTCCCTCTCTCTCTCCCTCTCTCTCTCTCTTACATTAGTCGGTAGTCCAGTCGAGCGAGTCCTTACTCGAGAAGTCGACCGAGCCAAGGAAGGAACCAACCGGTTCTCTCTCTTCTCGACTCCATACGGCTTTCCCCTCTTCACCCTTTGCTCCACTCAGTTACCTCGATCCGCAAGACCTTCTCTCCTCTTCTCTTTTGCCAGGCCTTGCGCTCTTTTCTTCGCTAAGTTCTTCGACAACGAACGACGTGAACTAACTTCGAAGCTCCAGCAGGGCCTGTCCGACGACCTTGAGCCACCGATATGGGTTCAAGTCCGCTTATAAGAATTCTGATGACTTCTACCAGGTTGTGGTGTGTCTTAATGTTCCTAGAGTTCGCATTGAGTTTTATTTTTACGTTGGTCTTGTACGAAAGTATCTTGAGAGAGAAGTATTTAAATTTAGTTTTATTGCAAATATTTCATTAGATATCCGAGAACTTTATGCCAGGCTTGCAATTTTATATCCAGCCTGTATAAGATTCAATCGTAGAATTCCACGATGGTATTTCCAAAAGAAAATGTAATTCCTTTATTGTAAAATTCGACATTTGAAATAGCAAGAGACCAAGTTGATATTAAACACACCTAACTGGTTGCAGTGTAGACTCTTTATAAATGATTCCGCCTCGACCTCGAGGCCGGCTTTCCTGCACCTGGACTGTAAGAAGAACGAATCGGCTTTCTTTGATTACTCTTCTGCGCGGCTTACTGGTGTGTTGTACATAGGAACGCGTATAGAAGCTTCGGTAACCACTGTAGGAGGTAGAAACAAGCTCTACCCTCGGCCTTTTTCTCGCTCTGCTTGACGCGATGGAGCACGCAAGCAGCGCTCGATAACTCGCCAGGGCCGTGCTTACGCAGCAGGACGATACCGATCGACCCGATAACAGTCCCTTTCTCGATAAGGAAATACATCTTTAACTGGGATCATACCCTTCGATAATGGCTAACCTATGCGACTGCTCAATTAATCAATATAATACAAATATTTTATTCGAGGAAGAGAATAGTAGAATGCGTAGTCAGTTTAGGGGCGTGGATTAAATTTCGAATTTTTATTAAATGATCTTCCTAGAAAATTTAATACCATGATTTCTATGACACATCGTCCTGTGCTATTCGCAACTTTGACTACTATTTCATTACAATGGAGTTGGCTACGTAGTTCTCGAGAACATCAGCATGCAAAGTCTGCCTCCTTTGTCTTTGAAAGTTCTCGGAGGGTTCCTCTTGTATCTTCGTACTGCTCGAGAAAGACGAACGACCAACTGCAGCACGCGAAGTGCTGTCGCATAATCAAGCTAGGAGTCTTTTAATAGATTACCTTAACTGGGCCCACCCATCTATACTAACACGAGTACTTGCTCCCATGTGTCTCTTTGCATACGACATTGGCCGATTAAAGTTTCGTTTATATTAGAAAAGCACGTATATATTTTAGATAATTTTGAATAAATGAGCAAATAGATTTTGTTTTATTTTCGTTTTATTTTCGTTTCGATAGACAAACATATCAATCACGTCAAACCTAATCGAATTAACATATATATCGTGTTATGTAATTTTTCAATAAATCCGGTTCCACGCGAGCCAACCCGGATATAATAACTATTAATCATATACTATAGGTTCTATTGGCTAAGCTAATGCGTTGTAAAATCTAACTAAAGGAATTATTTACCGTTTGCTGAAAGATCGTAATGTACCTACTCTAATATTTGTGAAACTTAAGTTAATATAAAGTAAATAAATCCGTAATAAAATGGCAGAAAAAATGATGAAACATTTTGTAAAACGCGTCTTTCGTTTTTTCCTAAAGCAGGAAAAGAAGATGACATAATGGTCGTAGCCGTTACTCGAGGAAATCGTAGCCAACTCGATATAGTAATCGAGGATCTCACGCAATACGTTGATATGTGTAGACATTCGAATCCCATAGAGACATTTACGAAGTAACGCTAGGCGTCTGGACTACCTTGTCATGGCTTTTTCTTTCTCCATTTTCGCGAGGAAGAACGCACACGAAGACGAGTTGCAACGCGTGGATAAAGCGAGTTCAGCCGTGGGAGGAAAGAGAACTCGGCGATTCGTGGCGAATCGCGAAGCTTAGCGCTGAGAGCCTTTTCAAGTTTCCACGATGTTGGTGTTTCATACAAACGAATGTAGTAGTCGATCGCGAAATACCTATCCTCTTCCGGATGAGGGAAATTCTTTGTGAAAAGTATTGTAAAATAGTACTGACGGGAAAACGCGATGTTACTTTGAAAAGCACTACTATGATAAGCTATTTCAAAGATGTCAGAATGCGGATGGACTTTTACGTAACTGTTTAGTAAGAGTTCACATACGACGAGAACGCAATTGCCCCCGATGCTTGGATATAGATCAAATTATTACTTACGGTGGGATTATATTTAAATGTGACTCAGTTTATATCGTATATGTTATGAATTTGATATTCAATTTTTCTTGATTGATTTAATATTATATTTTTTGGTAAATAACAATTTTATAATAGGACAGTTCACGAAATGTTATGTCGGGAATATGTTATCCGATTTTCATTCAAAAATCGTGCTTTTCTCGTGAACATTTCCATAGATAGACATTTGTTTTCTCTACAAGTATGGCTTTATCCAATTTTTCCCACGATTTCTCGAACATCTGTAAAGTAAAAAATCATGTTTCGAAAATGTGCGTTAAAAGAAGGTTAACGTCTATCTGAAAAGAGATTTCTAGCTAAGATTCCAGAATCCGAAGTCATCGTGCGCGCGTAACTTCTTGCAGTAAGCTTCTAAAGAACCCGTTCCAATCGTCGACTCGACCAAATCGACTAAATTCATAATTGTAAAACTCGAATGGTTAGCCGACAAGAGTAAGACCCGTTACTCTTAACATTTCTACGAGTTGCGAGGGATCTCAAGACTTCTGCGAAAGAATAGAAGCTACGTTAGCAAACGCAACGGAATCTATGAAACGTTTTAACGAATTTTACTAGCAATTGCTTTTAAAATCCAAAAAATATTCCAATAATTAATTCATTCATTGAATTCGGACACGCGAAAAAGTTTGAAATATGAACGAAAAGAATTTGGGGTGCTATAAAATTGTAGTGTCGTTGTATCACGATTGATATCAAAATTGCAGAAGCACAATGGTGTGCTGAGGACGAGCGAACAAATTTTTCACGCACCAACGAACAGTTCTGTGCAGATTTATTTTCACGTGTATGTAAGAGTACATAGAAGAAATCTTCGTAACTCGATGAAACGAAACGAAATGTGGACGACGAGATAGAAGAGAAGAAGTTGCACCTGCACGGGAATAAATTTAACGATAGTCGTTAAAGTATCGAATTACAGCGATCAAAGATAATTAACGCGTTGAGAAGCTTCCGAGAAATTGCGAGAAAAGACGAACGATCTACTTTTTTGTTTAATCCAATTTATTTTGCGTTTCCTTTGTATATATAATTATTTGTAATAATTTGGAGCTGAAAATAATAATGTATGTATCGGTCTTGGACTTGAGAAAAATTACTCGGAGAGAAAAATGACGACGGAATCGAATCCCGATTGACGTCGATCATATTTCGCACTCGGTGGAGATAAAACATGGTAGATAAGGTAAGGCACGTTTGATAGAGCTTGGATGAACGTTGTTGGACCGCTGCTGAGTAGTCTCGTAATAGATCAGTATAATTAATTCCTCCTCGCTAAGAGAGATCACTTTTGGAATCTGAGAATGCTACGCGAATCTCGCACAAATACAGAAACGCACGCATCATGTATATTTCTCTCTTTCCTTTCAATATAAATTTCCGTCAGTGCGGTGGATAATTCGAAGAGAGGATAATAAGCCGAGAATCTTGAAGATAGAAGGTTTATCGTCGTAACGAGACGATTCCATCTTGGCGAGAATTAGTTCAATGAACCGTTAGCCCTTCTCCTGATTCTCCTCGGCATAAAAAGAGAACCCTTCCCTTTTTTGCCGTGATCGGTGTCCTTCGTCTTAGAGAGAGTCTTTCTCAGAGGGAATTTCTTCTTGCGAAAGTCAGTCCTCGGGGTTTGAATGTATCGCACGTAAACCACCAAACGGGCCTTCCGAGTTATGGTCGGCCGTTTTGAAAGGGAACATCGGCCCTCGCTTCGCGCCAACCAGAACAGAAAGAAATTACGATCTGTTCGTTCGTTGGTTCGCGTGCGAATGCGCGATACCTCGTATTTCCTCGATTTGTCCTTTTTTTTTCTTTCTTTATATTTTTAGTATTTTATTTATTTCACCTTTTTTTCTCTTAACGTTTTCTGCTTGGTATACTTTTACCTCTTTGCCTCTTCATCCTTGCTCGTCTTATCCGTTTCGAAGTCGAGAAATGTGTCGCCCACGAGAACGTACACCGTAAACAGTGTTCTTCTTTCGATCGTTCCTTTTCCTTTCGATAAAGGAAAAAGAACGATCTTTACGTCTTGATAATAAACGACGAGCCGATTCGAAACTTTCCAACGCACCTAATAAAGGATACCAAAATTATATGCTGCGTCAATATCTCTTTGCTAAGCTTTCTTTTTTATTTCTTTAAAAGCGAAATATATTAGCAAATAATTACCAAATTGTATGACATTGGAATCTATCGATTAATTGATATCTCCTATAGAGTAAGAACATGCGATCAATGTCTTTGAACAATCTTTTGTTAAAGATGAATTACACGTCTAGAAAGTAGACTAGCGAAACGATCTCACGATTCATTGTTCCCATCGCAAATGACAACGGTATTGTTATCACGTTGAAGTTTCACGGCTTTTTGATAAATTTTCCTTTCGGTTGACGATCTACTTCCGGATAAAAACTCGGAACTTTACTTTTATGGAAAGAACAGAGAAAGTTATTTCCTCGCTCTACTTTTGTTTTATTAGACCAAGTCGCACGAGTTGATCACCAGGATTTTCTATACATGTTTCGACTAAATTATGCAATTTTTTGTTTTAATTAGTATCTGTTGCTCGAAGAGAAATATTTTGTAGTAATTTCATTAATTTAGAAAGAAGTATGTTCAGTCAGAAATGAATATGAACAGGGTAGAATCTGTTCAGACCATGTTACGAATGACGTTAGCAGGTACCACCTCTGGTTACGATAAAAATCGACATGACTGGTCGATAATAAAATGACTCCATTATATGTTCTTGTAACTGTATGCCATCTAACCGATTTCCAATCTGATTGTGAACCGTTCATTTGCCAAAACGAAAACAGTATAATAAAATGAACAGTCAATCCATTTGTTTGACACTAAAATTTACAATAATTCTAAAAGTGAACTTAATCGGTTTAGCTTGCGAGCAGCTAATAGAATTTTCTCTTCTGTCTCTCCTCTGCTACCTGCCCGAACTTGGATACCTTCCAGATAAAATCACTTTGAAAGCAACATAAGGATTAGCAAACTCATCTTGACACTTAGTTTAAACGGTCTCAGTTGCACCAACACAATTTAACATTTTTGTATACCTTGCAGATATACTTGACAGACTCTTTGCTAAGTTAAAAGCGAGACGTTTGAATAAATAGGAAGTAATCTCTCTTTCCTTTCCGAACGATTTAACTACCCACTCGTCTCGATGACTTTAACGCACAGACTTAACTGTTTCAATCTTGGTCGGTGATCAGGATTCTCTGCAAAAGCCGCTACAATGACGAAACGCTGACTACTTTGATGAAATCAAATCCCGCAGACCTTTTTATTTAAGGCTGAATTAATATGAATGAAAATAAAGAAAGAAAGATAAGGGATACAAAGAAAAATTCAATCGTAAGAGTTGGAGGAAGGATCTCGGGGACCACACATGTCGAAGGTGCGATCAAAACAACCATAAGTTTAAGAGTTAACGATCGAATGCTCGGCCCAATGTTGAACACTGACGTAAGAGGGGGACACTGGTTTAACGGCAGAAACGAGTTTTGGAAAAGTTCGCTTATAAAGTAGCTTCACCTTAACCCTATTCTCCCCTCTTTAAGAGTAGCCCTTAATAAAATGCAATATCGCGGTTAAAAGTCGTAAGCAAATGATCGAGGTGGCATTTACAAGCGGACATGTAAACGTGGTAGCTTCGTTAAATTGCGTTAAATTCGAATAATCCAGCAATAATATAGCAATAAATAGATAAACCTGAAAGAAATCTATGATGTGTGTTGCAAATTCGAGAAAATAAGAAAAAATTCGAAAAAATTCGAAAATTAGAGCTAATCGGATCTTTGAGCTCATATCTCATTCATAGTATGTTCAGTAATAAAAAAGTCAACTTGTCCACTTAAACTTTACGACTCTTCCAACCATAAAATAGATCGATTAAGATAAAGTAATTGGATGATTCAGTAGGAAAGCATACTTTTCTTCTTGAATGGTAAACAAAAGAAGAGAATATTTAAAAGATAAGGTAGGTTAATTAAAACTCAGAGAGTAGAAAGTTGCACGAAGTGCCTTACGCCACTTAAAACAACGGTCCAGCAATCTCTCGATGCATTTGAGATGCACGTCCGAGTCACATTTTCGTGTCATCGTGATGGCTACTGTTGAGACAACGAATCATATACATACGCGAGTGAGATCGTTCGTGACTACCAAGGACCCACGCAAAACTTATTCTTTCGAGCATGACTCCAACGCTAAACGCCAACGCTGTATTCTGCACTAGGCAACATCATTCTTGCCAACGTACTATGCGCACAAAATATTAAACCTAACAAAAATTAGACTTGTAATACAGATGAAGCCAAATTAAAAACGTTTTACGTTATTGCTGCACGTTTTAAAGATACTCGATGTTGTCACAGTTAATATTTTAATAGTAATATCAATTTGCATTTAACTGTTAACCCCTTAATCAAAGAAGATGACTAAACTCGTTTAAAGATTTGATTTCTTTAGTAATACCGGAATAAATAAATCATTTGTTTCTCACGTCTATTAAAAAGACATTATACTCCGTGATTCATCTTTTTACAAATCATTAACTCGTCCAAAGCTTCCTGTCATCATTCATACTAGTTCATTCTGAATCCAAATTTCATGTTTCCAAGCAAAATGATCGATAATCGTTTGAAAATCTTTTTAATTAACAAGCTAAAAGATTTTGTCTCTTACCATTCATGAATTAATCCGAACTTTCTTGTCTTCATTTTTATCATTTTATTACGAATGAAAATAAATTTCATACACGTTATGCACGTTAACTCATGAAATATTTCCGTAATTAAAAGGTTGCTATAGTTCTTAGGACACAAATGCTGGCAGTATTCAGAGACTCACCCGGTACATAAGTATACATATATTTACATATGTTTGGATGGAGATTCCGCAAGTAACAGGAAAGACATTTACGTGGCTTGGTCCTCTCTCGCCAAAGATTTTCTTCCTCTCGCTTCATATAGTATAGCACACTATCGTTCTCCGGAATTACGCGTACACACTGAGTTACCACAGTCAACGAACTCGACGCGCATTAATTACGTGACGTAAGAGAAAAAGAAAGAGAAGGAGAGAGAGAAAGAGTCCTATTTATATACAGCGTGCTTCATAAATGTATGTCAATACTTCGGTAAGCAAATTTGAATCCTTGTCATAGAAGTCAGGAAAGTGTGGTACAGTGTAGGAAACCAGGATTACTAGAAAAATACAATCTCATTGTCGGTAAATTTGAAATTGGAAATTGGATTCCACGTGTAGATCTATTCCATGAAGCATTGACACCTATTTATGAAGCACCTTGTATATCTGCAATTCTTTCTCCTTCTCTTTATCCTCTTATTTGCCTCTGTGGATCACGGATAAGGGCGTGGTTCTTTTCTTTGGATACTCCCTCGTACTTCTTCCCCTCCAGCAGCTTTCGCAGTTGGCTCATGTAATTCTTTAGGAAGCGGCACCAAGCATGGAGAACATTAACGAAGTGGATCGTCGTCGGTGCACGACTTACATGTTTGCAACGTAGGTATTGTCCTTTAGCAAATGCATTCGTGTGCATTAATCGAGCTCCACCAGTGTGCTCGATTAATTCTCCTGTCTCTTAAAACCGAAGAAAAATGTGTCTCTGCTACAGAGTTGAATTGAAAAAAGGGAAAACGTTATAAACTCGTTAACGTTCTTAGAAATTTTCATAAAAAATTATGTCCCCTTGGTATTTTCTGATTAAGAGAAAACATCTTTGGTGGGCAATTCCAGTCGTAAGATTATAGGATTTAATGTACCCAATGGTAAAAGGGTCTTTTCAACGTTCACGTTAACTGGGTTGCGAGAGAAGAAAGCTCACGACAAGTGGCAATTAAAGGGTGTGATTTAGGGGCACGAATGGACTGCCTTTAATGCACGAGTCACTTCTAAACGCGCGATTTCATAGAAACGTGAGAACCTTCTGGGGTCGGTAAAAAGAAATTCTTTCGCATAACAGCTTGCTGGTATGCTAGTTGCACCACTTTCGTAGCACCTAACATTTAAGCATTCTAACCATTAATCGTCTCTTAATATTACTCTTAGAATAGTCGAGAAAACATACAGCATTCCAAGCTCGAAAAATTTGTCATACAAAGTTTCTTGTATTTCTTCGAACCTACTAAAGTTTTATATAATGAGTCCTTTTCCTCATTGCACTTTATATACATACATACGTGCTTACATTCTAACGATGACGTCAGATTTTCGGAGAAACTCATGTGCAACGTAAGATTCAACGTACGTTTACGCGTATATACAAGGTGTCCGAGGGTTTACCAAGCAATTGCGGGAACGTATTCTACAAGAGTACGCTCGTGCAGTTTGGGAGGTAAACTTCGGGACACCCTGTTTGTACATACGTGTACCTTGGTGTATTATTATACAATGTAGGTATATACATATGTATATACATACGTAACTATACTTATAGTTATGTACGTGGACTGAAACGCGAGCGCGGCTTGCGTTTGGTCCTGACTTTATTAAGTCCGTACACGGAGGAGGACACGAACGTAATCGAGATCGTATTTTATCTTGGTCCAAGAGTACTCTAAGAGATAAATGTCCCGCTAAATTTATTCAGAGAACGACAAGAAACGACGAGAAACGACAACTCTTATCTTACCTTCTCGTACCGTAGATGCACGTAGATATTGGCTTGCCCACAAACTTCTTCCTAATTTTTTAATATGTACCTTCAAAATCCAAAAATATGTAAGTACTTTTTAAGGAATTTAAGTATAACATCATTGTTTACGGATATTTATTAAAAATCAATGAAAAATAAAAAAATTGGGAGAAGAACTGCGGTCAGAATTTTGACATTTTTCTTATATTGTCATACAACGTATTCGTTTAAATCTCTTTGATGATCATAACTTTATTTTACGTAGACCAGCTCTTATTATGCAAAACAAGCAACGCCGACACGCCTACAACGACAAATCCAATTTAACGTAGACCGCTATCGAGAATTCCTAATGCGCTCTGATCTCGACTTTACATTCAATTTATTATCGAGTTCGTTTACTGACATTTTTTATTAACGATATGGATCGGGAAATGTATCTTTCTTAAGGCTAAGATCTTACACGTTCGGTGCCACGTGTTACCAGATAATTGAAGAACTAGTACTGCAGAACTAGCAAAGCTTTGCGAAATGTAATGGCATAGAGAGATACTAAATTAATCACAAATTAAATAGAAAAATGTTATTTAAATATATTTAATCTAACTTGAAATTGCTCTTAAATGAAGTTTTTCGATTAACAATAAGAAATGTTTCTTTTAGTGATAAATAAAATAAAAGAAAATGATTGACATATCACAATTGCCATCGAATGAAATGAATAGTTCGTAAAAAGAAGATTTGAAAATTCTTATATATTCAGCAAAGATTGTAGCAAGTACCGTTATCGGAACACGTGTTCTGCTAATGACACTGGCTCAAAAACGGCATAGCACGAAACGTGTTAAAACCTAACGTCTTTCAAACCTTGACGAGAAACGCCTCCACTCGTTCCTACTATCTTTCCTCTTCCTTCTTTTTCTAACAATTTTATCGTTACATTAAAATCTAATATTTCATTATTTTCTTCGTTTACTCGTAAAATGAAATGCGTAGGAAATTCCATGTACGGTCCTTTCAGTAATTCTCTTGGTTCCAATTAAAACGCACGAACTTTATTACTATTATTTACGAACGTCTTCTCGTATATCAGATACTTTAATACCAATTTTGCTCCCGTAGTACGAAGTAAGTCCTAGGTATTCTACGTACTTCTAGCGTGCGGATAGGTACGTACCGTTCCATGTTTGCTAAAGTTGCTAAAGTTGTTCTCTAAAGTTGCTCTCTAAAATTGCTACATTACTCTCTTGGCTATTAGCCTCGTTGCGAAAGTCTCCCTTTTTTCATTTCCTATTAATATCTCGCTATTCTCAATATAGTTGCGATAGTCACGATGAGTTATGTGGATGGCGTATGTTAATTATAAATATTATACGTTTGACATTTGAAAAATTGCAACTCTCGTTTCACTAGCCTATAGTTGATTTTACAATAGAACTACAATTACGAAATGTAAATGACCGCTAACTATAAAATAAACATACTATTGATAAGAATATAATTTTATTGAATCATAATACACAATAACTTATGATATGTTTATAATAATAAAAAATTTCTTAAGACTGCAAGAGTGAAACGTAGAAAAGTTGCATGTCACTGACACGCGTGTTAACACGCGAATGAATCAACGAATATTTCTCAACTCGGTATAATAAAAAATCACGAGGAGAAGAGCGTCGAAAGATCGGTTCGATATAAATACGATCGTAATTCGATTTCATCCGAGTGAGTGAGGAAAATTTAGGACGATCGTACGTCGTGTACAAGGAACACGGTGACGGACGCATTTCGGACGAACAATTGCCGATAAATCATCGAAATGGATCGTACGTATCGTGATACGAACGAAAAGATCGTCCCAGATTCTTTTTTCACCGATAGCCCCAACCAAGCACATCCCGAATCTTCGAATACAATCGTCGTCGTTATTCCCGAGAGAGGATCAAGATCGATGACATTATGCGCCAAAAGATTTCTTATCGTCTTACGAGTAACGTATTAATATCGTTTGTTACCTTCTTGACGACGACGACGACGACGACGAGGCATCGATTGCAAATGTTAAACTTTATAAACAAAATATTTATTATGCAGGTTGGGGCAAATTAATCCTTTCACAAATCAATTTCAACTATTTATAATTGAAATTCACCCTTTGACAAGTCATATTATCTAATTATTTGCATTTATACAAATTTTCTATTCGATGACATTTAACTTACAGTAGTGAACTCTACGAATGTAGTGATTGAGATCACCGATGAATACAATGGCTTCTGAAAAGAAAAAAAAAAGAACGGGCAATGATTGCGTATAGCCACCATGACAGACAATATGTAAAACATCACCGAAATGGAAGATCGAGGTAGTGGAAGTTGGCTCAATCGGTAGTAACGAAGGCGTGGCATACGAGATCAAGCACGTTCTTGCTTCTCAACACCCCTGAGCATAGTCTAACTCCCGAAGAGAACAATGTATCGACTTCGTCGATCATGCTAATGCCGTCATTAACGCCGATTATTGCTTCTTCTCCTCCTCCTCTTTCTCCTCTTAACCATGGCGCTGTACTTTGACTCTCTCTTTCTTTCTCTTAAAGGTTAAGTAACCAGTCCTATGAAGTTTCCATGGACTTTATCGTCTCAACCGACACGCCTTCCATCCAGTTCTACAAGCTCACGCTTACCGGTAGATAATGTAATTCAAGCCGCGAACAAATTGATTCTTATGGTATGTACATACTACCTGTACGCGAACCATGTTCGCACCCAAACCGTTCCGAGATTTCCAAGAATTTCATATCTGATATATAAGTTGCCTGTGTTAAATTCATCGCTTTGTAATCGAACGTTTTGAAAAATATTTGCACTGTGCGAGAAGCTACGATTTAATCGCGTTTGCTATGCTCTTTATTACGATTTATCTGGATTTATCGATCTTCCTTAGAACACTCGTGATCCTTACGTTTCTACATTTATCTTGTCGGATTTTGTTGCTCTTCCATTTATTTCTCAAGTTTTAACTGTCTACGATTTATTGTTAGTCATTTATCCTTATTTAAAAAAGAAATAGAAAATTGCTAAGATCTTATTTACTGGATGCTCTAGAACAAGAAGAAAATGAGATAAAGTTAAAAACACTTCAATTATTGCCGGTCAAATCGGTATGGACTTTTTGGTCAACCCAATAAAAATGCTATGTAATTTGTGTCGTAGGTGTATCCCGGATGGCGGGGACGTCGGTTACACGATGACGGAATTGCAACCGTCGCCGCCAGGATATCGTGTACAGGATGAGGCCCCAGGTCCACCTTCCTGTCTCTCGGGGACCTACAAGTATACGAGTCACGGGCATGACACCGAGACTACCAATTTCAAGGGTGCCACGTCGTATACTCAGGAAGGCTATGGCCATAAGAAGAGTCCGTCCAGGACGGTGCCGTCTAACCAATACTATCGCCGCAGAAACGACGGTAGGAGGTCAACGGATAACGAACACGAAGGCACTAACAACGTCGCAAACAAAAAGACCCCGATTGCCGGTTACAACGAGAGTAACAAGAAGAATACTCCGGGCTATAAGAACGACAGCGGGTAATTTTAACCATATCATAGTCTTTAAGATCGTTCATTGGTAAAACCTAATACTGATCATCCAAAAAATCGAGTAGAACGGAACATGATTTTTTATATGTTTTTCATCTTGGTAGTTTTTATCGTTTACTTACATAATCTACGAATCATCGCGGTAGGACGCAATTTGTCTTATGTTAATTTCACTAGTTAGGCTCGTTATTCCAGTATTAATAACATTGAAACCGGAGAAGGAATAAAGTCCGAGATAATTGTAGGTCGGTTCTATGGTCGTCCGTCCGTCCGTCCGTCCGTCCGTCCTGGTTGGTGCGCTTCCAGTTACATCGAACTTATTGACTATTCCATAAATTATGCGGCGTGCACATATCCTGGTAATAAAGTGGTTCAATGACACCACCCCCCCCCCCGTATAAGAACGCGTTCGCTTGCTCGCTGACTTCGCTGTCGGGATTACCACGTATCGTAAGTGATTCATCGCGTTAAGCGCTAATAACAAGTCTCCGTCGTATTCATTCGTTCTTGTTCCCACGCAGAACGATGCGCGCGCTAAGATTGTCGTCTTATTGTAGTGTTTATGTTCTCTTTATAATTGATTGCTTTTCGCACAAAGACCTAATCGATATTCCGGAATAAATTATACGAAATTTATCAATTATACCTTTTGCCTGTATACCTTTAACAAACGATTCATCAATGACATTGATGATTACAACTCGTTCTACTGCAAACTCGATAGCATTCATTAATTTCTGCATTTTTATTATTCATAGGAGAATTAATTCGAACGATTTGTAAGTAATATAACGACAACTCTTGGATTCTGTTAGGTACAGCGAGACACTTGGATTCGAGAGTTTCACTCTCGCACTCAACGAGCGGGACGAAGCCTCGCCACCGCCAACACCACCAGTCAGAGACGCGTCCAGTCTCAAAGGTGTCTGCTACGGACCAGGACACGAAAAATATCCATCCTGGCCGAGCGCACCCGAACGACACCCAGACGAAGAAATCCACAATTTGAGTCACAATGGATCGCATCGTTCTAAATCCTGGACCGATCATACCAATTATCCGAAAGAGAAGCCAGCTCAGTATACCAGACCACATACGAAGAGACCTAATCCGGCCTTCACTCAACAGGTGAATTCTTCAAAGACCATGCATGCAGATATTTAACACGTGTTTTATTATCTTTCGATGCAATTACACAAGCCTTTGTTTATTTGCATAAATCATCAGACAAATATAATACGTATACTGTTTAATAATCTCGCGAGATTGTGATCGAGAATTATATTGAAAAATTCTTATCGATAAACGTCACGTTTATTCAAGAAGCATTTATATTGTCCGATGATACTTTGATTATGAAATTTTGCTTAAATAATCAGCGCTGTTTTTATATCAGAGTGAAATTATTTGTCTTCTTTTCTCTGTGTAATGACATACGAAACGCTCGTCACGTCAGTTGGCCTCAAACCGTTGTCGAGTCACCGCGAAAAGAAATAATATCGAATCGTTATGATCGTTGTTTTAACGTTAAAACATATCAAACTTTTCATACTTAATATATTGAGTCGCAATATCGCAAAACTTTCGTCAATTTTCCTTGCATCGACGGGGTCGATAAAATCTTTCTAGACGCACAGTCTCCTTTCTCTCGATGACGTAATCAAATGCTAGGAAATATCTACCGTCATTGGCTAAAAGTGAATCCACACTTAGGGATTTAATGGTCTCTTTGCTCGCGTGTATCTGCAATTAGATGTGTACTTGGTGTTCCTATTTGCCACACCGATGCAATTTAAACGTTCTCCCGGTTTAGTAGGATGACTAAGAGACATCGTGCTAAAAAAAATAAAATTAAATCAAATGGTATAGGCTTGAAAGGCAGCAGCACTGCTCGCACGAGGAAAGTTTAGTTTAGTACGAGTTACTAACGCGAGGTTCTCTTTTACAGTTGAAAACGGTGATGGAACGTTGTGAGAAAATACCAGCCGAGACTTTCGAGTCGCGTAACAGAAAAAGCGTCGAGGATGAGCCACGTTTGTGGCCTCGCGTAGATCGCGAAGGCAAGGTATTGGGAGACGCTGAATACGTTGTTCCGTCACCACCGGAAAGAGAACAACAGTCGGCTCAAACTCTTAGCCATGCGGATCTTGAAGCCTATGTTAGAAGTTATCAAGATCCTCAAGTATCGCAGGTAATTTAATTCGACATTAATTGCTAGTATTATGAAAAGTACAAGAATTTTTTGGTGCAAATTCTATAAACGAATTTTTCGATTAGGTGGATTTGTACAGAGAAACAACATTGACGCAAGCAGGTTTGGAAGAATACACGAGGGTCCAACATTCTCAACAAGCAAGCTACGCACAGTCCGAGGGCTATCACAGTTACGTTTCCAGCGTTGATTCCACTACCAACACACCATTCCTCGACAGGTAACTTCAATGTGTCATTATTTATAACACCATGATCTATTTATGTGTTTCAATGAATTTGTCATTTTGAACAGACTACGAAGAGACAGCGAAGCTGTTGCGCAGAGATCAACGCCTTCTTGGGAAGACACGTCTCGAGAGGGCCGAGACAGTGTGGTGACAACGTCGAGCGGCAGCGCGTCTAGCAGTGAAACGTTAAAATGGCATGGCTCGATGTCAGACGTAAGCGTCTCTAGTGGATTACCAGCGAGACAAAGTACATCGGATAGGTGGCATCATGGCTCGATGTCCGACGTCAGTAGCGTCAATGGTGGGATTATGACTCAAAAGTCGAATAACGTTTGTCACGATAAGTGGCAAGATTCTATGAGCGACGTCAGTACCAGCGGTTTGTCGCCAACGACTAAAGGAAGGCATAGCGAAAAGTGGCCGGACAAATGGCAGGCTTCGATGAACGATCGGAATAAACAAGCCCAAACTCGAGCAAGTTTACCGGCAGTTATTGGCCACTGCGTGGCTTCTGCTTCTGTTGGAGATATTTGTCAATCATCGACTGTTCGAGAAAACAATTGGCAGGAGTCCAGTATCGACGAGGTTTCTCTTGATAGATCGCAAAGTAACCATACTTGGGATGGTTCTATTTCATTGGACAATGATAAATATAGATCGGTTTCTCAACCAATGCCGCAAAGTCCGACCAGACAACAAGTTGTATCTACGAGTCCGCTAAGTCCCGATGGTTGGGACGCTATTCATGGTTCAATGTCTGATGTAAGTCAGACGAACGGCGTACAATGCAACAAGCAGTTAATCGCTTACAGCGCCAGAGTGCAGACACCGCAACGACATCTTTCGGAGAGTGTATTATACTTGGATCGCGAACGTAATCAACGGAAATTGTATCCTATTAGTACTACACAGCCTCAGGAATCGCCACAGTCCTCTAGGTATTAAGTGCTTTTTAATATCGTTGATGGAAGATATATGCGAGCATTTAACTTTGAATTTTATTTTTAGAATGGCACCCACGTCACCGCAGCAATCCCCATTGTCGGTAGCCGAACGAATTAGCGAATTGGAGAAGCAGCAGCAGCAGCAGCAACAGCAACAACAACAACAGCAGCAACAACAAATGCGTTACACGTATCTAGATCCTGAGAAACGACACAGAGTTTCCGACCCGACTTTGAAAGCTATTCAAAAGAAAGCACTGTTATCTTTTTACGAAAGACACCACCAAGGTTCTTGGAGATCGGAACCCCAATTAGCCCAAGGCTCAGGATCCTCTCCGCAAAGTCCTCCACCGCAACCTCCACCACGACCAAGACCACCTTCGTCGAGACGAGCCAGTTCTGCGTCCGATTATGCGAGTGGCACGTGGAGAGAAAATTCTGCTAGAGGGCAAAATCAAAATTCTGATCTACCGAGTCCTAAGCATCAGCATAGTAACAGCTGCGGTAGCCTTTCTACTGATTTATTGGGTCCAGTTATCGTTGGACCTGCTATATCCATCGACGATTGGGTCCCAGAAAGACCACCCAAGAAGCCCCATCTTAGGAACGTTTACAACGACCGTGTTCCTAGTCCCGATTTACCGCCACCCTCGCCACCAACGGTAACAGAAAACGAAGTCCACGAATGTGACGATCCTTTGCCACCTCCGCCGCCTGAACTCAGCGAAGATTGTTACCCCGATAGCCCACGAAAATCTAGTTCCACTCACCACCAACTCGAGGAAGGAAAGATACATCGTGAAAGATCTTGCGAACGACACAAATCCGAAAGACATTCCATGAGAAGATCGAAACACTGCAGCAAACGAGATCTCGATAAAACTTCGGGCAAATCTTCTCCAAACTCTCCAACAACGAAAATATCTTCCCAAGAACAAGATCAACATCAATTCGTAAGAACTCCGACAACACTAAAACACGTCGATTCCGAAATGGTGGCCCATGAAAATGGTATTTCACCGGGTTTCGCTACTCACAGAATGATGAATACTGGTCGTTCCAGTTTAAGATATCCGTCGACTCAGAAACTTATGATTAATGGAAGAATAGCGAGTACGAGAAGAATCTCGGAAGAAAGACCGTTCCAAGCCAGACCACCCGCGCAATTACCCGATCTCATATCTCAACGATACAGCGATTCTGGAAATCAAAGACCAGCTCCTCAAGTTCCTGTTGAACCACGAATCATCCGACAAGAATCAATGAGAGTAGAAAGTACCAGGATCGATGCATCTGGATTATTGCGTAACGATTCTGGTCAGAGATTGGAATCCTCGTCGGGGCAAAGGCCGCAGCCTCAAGTACCCAAAAGTACCGATAAAATTTGCACCGCAAATCAATCGAATCATCAACAATCAAGACCGAATTATTTACCTGTGCCGGACAATTCGAAAAATCATAGCTTTTCTCTCGGTAGTCCTGTAAACATGGGATACGAGTTGGCTTCAAAATTATATTCACCCGAAGGAACTCCTCAAAAATATCACGAACCACCGAAGTACATGTCTAATCATTATTCTCGTCACAGTGACACGCCGCAAAGGAATTATTACGCTCTACCACCGAAATATATCGATGCACCGAAACAAAAACCACAGCCTCAGTGTCCCACGGATCGGTACAGTGCTTCTTCGCCTAGTTCTCCACCCCCACCTTTGGCGCCGAGACAGAATACTCCTGGAAGGAAGTCTTTACCTCCACCTCCAAGACCTGCTCCTCCACCTCATGCCATTCAAGGGTAAGTAGCGAACAATGAAAAAAATCATAAATGTAAATAGTATGCGCTCTCAAGTGCAGTAATTGAATTGCGAACAAGTGTTTAAATCTGGAATGTCTTGACTAGTGATCGATCAATTAAATGAAAGATCCTCTTTGCGATTTATTAACGATCCGCGAAAGTTTGCAAATCCTTTAAGCAACGTTCGATCATGAGATCCTTCAGAAGCGAGTAATAGGTTTAAGCACATCAATCAACGATGAATTACAGATTAATTAGAAATGCTTTCGATCTCAGGATCGTACGGAATGAACTGCAACGATGCTGACTCGCATTTACTTTCAATTACGTATATGCAAATTGCGACGATATCTACAACATCAATCGTATCGTTTATTTAATGATTTCGAGAGCGAGAGCGAGTTTCAAACGAACATTTTTTTTTTTAACGATTATATAATATAAGCTATAAAATATCATTGAAATTACTTCTTCTTATTCCAGATTTCTTCCGACGATTTTTTTCAAAGTTCCAAGATACAGATTCGTTTCAATCCGTCTATCGTCCAATTTTCTTATTTGGGTTTTGAAAGATTTCTGAGGATCTTTCCTCATCCGTCCGCAAAACTCGGATTACGCGGGATCGTTAATTATTTTCCTCTTTTCTTTCGGTCGACCGAATCGCATGCATTACCATAAGATTATCATTGCAAATCTAACGGCACCCATTACCAGTCTGATTTACGAGCGTGTGACTTTCTCTGAATTACACACCGGACACGGATGGATTTAAATGGCTTTGTGTTTCACTCTGTTCTTTGCTAACACGCGTTAAACCTGATTTCAAAGAATTTTCAATATTCGATTACATTTACTCGCAAATAACTCTAACGATTTATTGACAGAAACACCTTACGAATTTTTCTACCAAGTATACCGAACAATAATTTGACTACAAATCTCGATTAACCTGCATGATATCTTTTTAAAAGGTCAGGAGTTACCGCGTGCATAATTTATCACGAAAGTTTAGATTTCAATTCATTCTTAGAGCACAGAAGAATAAAAGTGGCATACAACGGACTCCCGTAGAACGCGAATTCATACAACGTTCCACGTAAAAACAGTGTTATACGGGATTCTACTGTAGTTGTTCCTCTGTCGGTGTAATAGAAAGGAGCCTATTTGATCATCGACGCATGATTTTTCTCGTGCCACGGGGTCTGATCGAATGATCGAAATATCCTTCCTTCCATCTTCCTCTTTCTTTTACTTGGAAAGAAAGAAGTTTAACGATCGAGCAATACTAATCGCGATGTCGGTAAATTTGTGGTACATAGAGTAGACAGGATGTAGACTCGATCTCACGACGCGATAAATCTTTTCACCTTTCTTTTGTCTTGTTCTCGCTCTGATTGGGTGACTACTTGACTTCGGTAAAAGCCAAGCGACGTGGTCGTCTTTCCTCCGACACGCACTCTGACCTCCGCGATACGGTTCGACGAACGATCCCTTTTACTTATTTCGGCCTTCGACAGGAAGATCTTTACCAAACGATTATTTTCCTCTTGTTTTCCTTCTCCGGCGCTTAACCTTTAGGATCACCAACCCAACAGGTTCGAAATGTCAGAAAAAAGGTTAAAACGTGCGCCAGCACGGGCGTGTTAGACTATTCTGTGCCAATAGAATCGTGTTCCTTGTTTTCTTGATAGAACCTACGTACGGCGGAAGATCGAACCGTGTGAGAATCGGGCTAGTCGATCCAAACAACTCGCCTAACTGGGACAAACTTGTGTCGAAATCGATATTAGAATATATGCTTATGGTTTCGATGGGATCTTTTTAGGATAGTTGTCAATTCTTCATTATATTAACTATACATTAAGTACCGAGAGTATTCTCGTTTTGCACGCGTTGTTGTTTCAAGGTCCTTTGCGAGGATTCTCCATAGAAGGGTAGAAAGTACTCCGTACGTGGATTGCGATCGCGATCGTTAGATTTATGCAAGACGTCCAATGAGAAGAGGCGTTCCCTTCGAAGCCACTCGAAGAAGAAAAGTTACGTGGCACCGGCCACGCTACCTTATCGCACGATCCTCGTTAAGTTTGAGGTAGCTTGAAACAAGAAGAAAAACAACGAAGAAGAAAAAAAAACGAAAGAGAGGGAAAAGGTGGAGTAGTCAGGGGGAATAAGCGAAGGCTTATAAGTCGTCTTACCATGTGTTTTCACTTTTCGTATCGTCGGCCGTGCTGCACCTGCGCTAAGATAATTGGCCCGTGAATTCTTCCTTCGAATGCGTTATTGGCCACAACGTCGGCCAACGTCTCGTCACAACGTCGCAGTTAATGTTTTCTCTATCTCCTTTTTTTCTTTCTTTTTCTCACTTATTTTCTTCAAAGTTTCAATCGGTAATCACTGAAGTTTCTCGTTAAAAAGAGAGAGGAGACTACTACTAGAATAAATCAAGCAATACTTAGCGTTCTACATCACCAACGAGCATTCGTGAGTCACGATTTTATGCATTGAATATCGTTTAAAGTCTATTTACTTTCTTATTCGAAAATTAATGTCACTTCAATTAGCTTTGTCTTTATTCTGATTGTCATTTCCTCTTTCATTTATTCTACATATGTTTATCTTGACCTTGTTCTTACTTTATTGAAATATCTAGATTATTATCTTGTTATCTTGTCTATATACTTGCTCATTTTTTTAAGTGGAACGTGTCAGTGAGAAACAAGTATTTTGCTTTTTTTCCAAACCTCTTAGGCTAATTTTCTTGACAGATTCCAAAACTGCAAGCTTAAAAATCTCCTTCCAATTCGAAAAGACAAACCTAACGACTCTCTCATAAATAATCAATTCCTAGTATAACTTAGAAACTCTTATATACTATACTCGCAAACTTTTATTTATAAAATATTTTCCAATATAAATTATATGGAAGAAAAATAAATAAAAAACAAATGTAAATGTATTTATAGACAAATATTTGAGCAAAGTTACGTGGTATTATAATCTGTTAACGTATGAAACTTGACTTATTGCATATGTAGATAATTATGGTTTGCGGAGTATGATAGAAGTTATTTAGCGAAAGGAAAGAAAAGACGTTCATTTTATCTATCGCTATGTCTCACCTATGGAAACTTCGTATAAGTATATATAAACGCATGCACTCTCTTTGAACAACCTTCCGTAAGGTGTAAACGTCCTCTGTAGGTACATTCTGAGACTCGTTTGGCGGCTCGTTAAGAAACCGGGTCAATCTAATGCTATCGTGACTAATTCTAAGCGGGTTTTACGAATGATAGCGCTAATACATTTCTTGGCTGATTAAAATTCTTCAAGGAAAGAGAAAAAGAGAGAAATGTTTTCTTAAGGGAGATCAACTTAGTATATGGTTTCGTATAAGATTACAAGGACGCCTCGAAAAAGGAAAGATCACGAATGCATAAAAAATTAAAGAAAAAAAAGAATTAATAAAAAATAACACGTCGAGTAATAAATTATTTTCAAACAGTTACCTCGATCATTAATCAAATTGTCCGAGATTTTTAATCTGCAATCTTTAAGAGTATAAGCGAACGTGATACGCGAACGAGATGAATAAAAGCTTGTAAGAGAGCTCGTTTCACAAAAGATTAATTAAAAGAGTTAATAAAAAAAAGTATATAAGTAACCATATAGAAGTAAAAGTATATAAAAACCGACATACAAATAAAAATAAAAAACAGACGCGAATGCATCTGTGTTTATTGATTTTTTTTGCGGAATGCGATAAAAGAAAAATGAACAAAATTGGAGGATCGTCCGACGAGCGTGAATCGTTCTGGTTTGAACTTACTTACAATTAGTTAGGAAGATGGCTTTCGTAGCGTGGAAGGAACTCTAAGAAGAAGTGACAGCGAATAGGAAAAGAGGGACGAACGAGAGAAAAGAAAAAGAAAGAAGAGAATGGCCACCGACTCGAGACCGGACGACACCGGACACGAGCTCACGGAACCGTCTCGAGGAACAGTACATATCTTCTTGGTGACATTGTCTTACGAATAAATGCTTAAATTGTCGGGTATTATTAACCAACCGATTTACCGTTATAAAGCGAGTCGAGAAATAGCTTGATTTTAACATTTGCTTTATCTCTTCCTTGGTTTTACTTTTCATTTACGTGGTGTTCCTTTTTTATTTTTAAGTAATATCAAATTTTTGCCGCGCAAAATAATAAAAACGAAATACCAAAATTCTTGGATCTTCATTGAAAAACGGTTCCTCGCCTTACATCAAAGAAAACATTTTTATTCTCACATGTAGTCGAAACTCTAGTCTAGGAATAAAACACAAAGGGCTCTCGTTATTATAATATTTACGCCATACGATCGTAGATTCTGAGGAGCAGCTGCGGCTGTGGCTACACTCGGCACTCGGTTTGTTGACTCGGACGCCAAACGATTCCATGTCGTAAACATTTGAGATCGTTGAAACGTCTTCTCGCCTTTTCTCGTAAACGTCGCGTGAAACGAGCCCGGAACAACTAGAAGAAAATATTTTAACCGATCCACCAGCTTCGATGAAAGATTGATCAAGTTATACGTTTAACATAGGATTTTATTTCTCGATCGTTCTTGTCTACGAGGAACTTGGAAAGAACTTGGAGTAGCTGTAGGCTTCTTAGGGTTTGAGTACATTGTTGCTACAAAATCGTTGGAAAATGACCGTAAAGGTCGCTGACATCAAGACCGGTGGAAGAAGCACCGTAGGTGCACCTGCGTTACCGAAGGAAGAACCTTGGTTTGTTCTCTCTTACCTACGGACGTAGTAAACCGCAGAAGACAAGGCAGATGCATTTACCTTGGCACCTTCTCGAGAACTACCTAGCGCCTTATATTTTCTCTCTTATTTCTATTTTATTCGGATATATATCTTCTTTATTTCAATTATATTTTATTATTAAATTCTTCATTTATTATTTATATCATTTGATGTAAAAAACTTTTCAATCATCGAGTAATACAATTTTGTCTTTCATTAAGTCTTTTTCATTGGAATTTGATTGACCATTACATATTACAGTAAACGTGTGATTGTTTATTCATCCGAATTTGATTTGATTCTGGAGTCGCCTTAGTTTGTACGATGAGATTATAGGGAAGTTATAAATAACTTGGCACGTAGCAGCGAGCTGCTCGCATTCCCATCTTCGTGGAATTTATTCGCGAGCTTAAGAATAATCATAGACGGAATGGAAGGAAAGAAGAAAAGAGAAAGAGAGAGAGAAAGAGTTAGATTCCTGAACGAGTACCAGGAATAATTCACAGTCGACGTTTCGTTGTATATCTTTTTGGTAGGAAGATCGGTTATCGGTTATTATTTGTAGAAAATAATCGAACAATAATATCAAGTATAATTACTGTAATTTTAAATGAAAAAAAAAAAAAAAATGAAAACAATAATATTAATGCAGAATTTTAATGAAACTTTTCAAACCGATAATTGAATCGGTTCGTTGTACATTTAACGTTAATACCGATCAAGTAAAAATGATGACAATGTTAAACGCAACCTGAAGTCTGCTATTTTGTTCCTCGACCTTCTTGGTGCCGACTAAAGAAAGAAGCCGAGACATTCCTCCTTAATAAACCACCTAGTGGTCGGTGCCATAAAGAGAACGGTAGATCTTGATCTCTAATCGACACCGTCGAACCAAGCAAATGCTTTACCGTCAAGAGGATGGAATTACGAGGGTCTGGAAACTCGTGGAACTCGTCGAATTTATTGAACGAGCAAAAGACACTTTCCGAGAGAAAGAAACATCGAATCCTAATGCAAGATCGATTGCACACCTTTCCAATCCCCTTTTTTCTTTCCCTTTCTCTATTTTCGTTGGAAACTCTCTCTCTCTCTCTCTAGCTAGCATTCAATTAGACAGAGATTAGATAACATTAATCGAAATTCACGATCAAAATACTATGCTTCCATACTCGTTGATCATTTTCATGCAACAATGAATCTTATTATTCATGCACTATTTAGAAAGATAAAAGACCGAAGTAAAAAAAAGCTTTTCAATGTAGATAATATAAAAATCAATATCGAAATATAGATGTATATATATTGTACGCATAAATCTGGAAAGGATCCGTTCGTTCGTTTCACGAACGTGCAAAGTATGGCTTCTTTTGCGTGGCCATTTGCGGTTAATTCGAGGCACGAACTTTCCCGGCTCTCTTCGTCAGACAACGCCTTCGAACTATTACGATAAGAAAAATATCTTACGAAGAGGTACCGTTGCCCTCCTTTTCGCAATCTATCTTCCATTTCGCTTGCAGGAACGAGAGCGAACTTTAAACGCACTTTCTACAGTGAGTGTGCTTTTTTCTTTTTTCTTTCAGCACGCTTTTCCTTCTCTTTCTCTCTTTTATTTTACGGAAGTGCCAACGATAGCAACGAAGCACGACAGAGATAAAACGATCAAGTAAATATATAATAATTCTGATTTAGCCGTCTCTCGCGTGAACGAAATAAAATTCAAAATACAAACAATCGACTGATAATATTAAAGATACAATTTCAAAATGTACAGTATGGATCTTTTACTTTTTTTCTTTTTTTAATAATTATGTCACGCGTACACGCGAAGTTTTCTCTTTGCTCGAAAATAAACAAAAACCAAGCCAAGATGATCGATCGAGATCAATTTGCGAAGTGAAAATAACTTATCTTTCTTACAAATAAGAAAAATATTATAATAGCTCGTTGGACAACGACACTTTGTCGTCGTCCACTTATTAATCCAGTACTCTCGATGAAATGACAGTGATGATTATTAAAGACGTTGGGGGATAGTGCGAAAAATGCAAGTCTTGCTTTTGGAAAGTAGCCAGGAACCATTGGAGACGCACGGGCGGTCTCTCTTCCGTCTCTGTATTTTGTCGAATCACGCTGGCGAAAAGTAAGAATAGAAGTTTTCACAAGCCAAGAATTGACGAACGAACCGTAAATTTTTCTATTCGTAAACGCGCAAAAAAAGCGCTGGGATTTCGCGTGGGTTTGCTGTTTGAAAAAAAAAAGCCAACGGAGCGTACCTCTTGGCATTCTTGAGGAAACGAGAACGCTTATGATCGTCGACAAAATCAACGCTGACTTTTGGATTTTTTATTGTGTTCATATTATTAAGAAATGTTAGCGAACATAATGAAAAGAAGGAGCAAGAAGAAGCAAGAAGGAGAAAGAAGAGAAAAGGAAGATTATCCAAGTCGACGTAAATGCGTACGTCAAACTCCCTTACCTAGGACAATCGCCGGAGGCTGTGCTGGTTTTCTGTCTCGGGACAGAAAAGCTGGTTCGGTCGATCCTCGCAGAGACCTGTTATTACAGGGGAATGCGAAAAACGAGGACCGGACCTCCGTGGATCGAGGAAACGATAGAAAAAATCGACGTCGGTGTCCGAGCTTAGCTTAGCTTACCCGGTCAAAGCCGTACTTTCAGCCGTACTTTCAACCGTACTTTCAACCGTACTTTCAACCGTATTCGACAAATATTCAAATCACAAAAGTAGACTATTTAACGATTACGCTATAATATTTTCTTTTTAATTGTTACAATTGACAAAATAATTACAAGAAAACTAGTCGACGTTGACCAGTCAAAAATAACGAGGAGGAAGTCTAATATTTCGTGCCGTTCGACCACTGCCGTGGTGTAATTATCGAAATTATATCTTTCGACGACAGAAAGAAAGAAGCCCAGAAAATAAAAGAAAAGAAAAAAGGGGGGAACGTGGCTGTTAAATCTTGTTAGGTATTTAGCGAGAAAGCTTGTAGGGATGAAATCGAACCGGTTTTTGAGAAAAGACGAATCAAACTTCGATCGTCGACCTACCGTAGTATGTGGTACCGGTAGCAACTTGCTGCTCATCGGAGACCTGTCAACAAGCGCACTAGCTCGAACGTTCTACCTACTCGTTGAATCCAGATCAGTACCTCAGATAGGAAGACGCATCGAGTCTCTCCTGATCGTTTTTTCTTCGTCGTTTCTTCATCGTTTCTTCATAAGCCCTCGGCTATTATTGCCCACCAACGATCGCGCGAAAAATCTAACTTCCTTTTAAGCTATTATTTTATTCATAACACATTTTTCATAACATTCAAAGAGAAGACTGATGTGGATGCGAAATTTGTATGTAATTCCGAAAACAAAACTAGCGTACTTCTTGTTCATTTAACGATAAAAATATAATAAAAGAGAAAGAAGAATGTGTGCTATCGCAGTTTACCTTGTTCACGCATGCAGTCTGTTCTCTCGTATAAGCGCTACCCCTACCCAGCAACTTACTCCCAACCTTTTACTTATCTTCCTCGGCCCGACATTGCCCCTCCATCATCCTCCCACCAGTCTTTCACGAACCGTGCTCCGAGTTATATCGTTGACAGCGTTCTGCAAATCACTCTGTCTTTCTTTATCTCCCCTTTTAACTATTTGAACAGCTTTCTTGACAACTGTCAAAATCAACCTGTTCTCAAATATGCATTGTATTTCATCGTGAAAAAGAAAAATGTGTTTTTCCTCCTCTTATTCTCAATGATGGAATATAAATCATCCATCGCTATCGTGGAATTATAGTTTTAGTGTTATCCTGTTCTGTGCTGTTTTATTGTGAATTATTGGCTGATTTTTCTCGTGTGCGACAATATGTCGTGGGTCGAACGATGACCTGACGCCCATCCGGTGACATCTTCTCCGTATCGGTCATTGAACAGATGTTGAACCTGAATCCTCAGAGCTTGGTTTATAACATTGGCAGCATGGTTTTCGGAAGTAATAAATTTCGGATACGAAGGTACTAACATGATTTTTTCTGCAATCATAATAATTATTATACAAACTTCTTACATACACGGTGTACGAAAAGATCCACGAATAAATTTATAACACGTGTTATAGCTTATATGACGGGCTATAAGTTTGTTCATTTTGCAGATAGACAAAATTTCACATCACTCAAGTTTTGCAAGTTCTTTTTTAAATAAATTTGAAAGTATTGTAAAAATGTTATTACCCGTTGTTAGACTGATACGAAAAAAACGACGACGTAATACCGACAAATCCATTATTCATAAGTGCGTTAAACATACAACCTACTATATCTCGAAAAGTATTATCCTTATCACGAACAATTTCGTTTGCGTTAGTATTAGTGCACATAAGCTTGGTTTCACGTTTCGAGCGCTTGCTTGGCTTTGGCGTCGAGCCTAATCGATACTGTCGATTTCCCCTTGGCGACCACCATTCCGCCGTACAGTCACAAATTTTACACTTCACTTCTATCGAATAAACTTAAACATGTTTCTTCTCGTCTGTCTCGTCTCGTTTGTTGCTTGGAATCCTTTATCATCGTCGTTCGAATCGATCTTAGGTCATTGATCTCATCAAATGTAAATCCAATACTACTATCTTAAAAAATGATTATTCAGGAACATCGATTACGTTAGTGATTCTCAAATTTTGTTATGTCATATTTTAACAAGTACGCTTTGCGAAATAGCTAATCATTTTTTCCTGAGAGTTAGGTCAAAATAAAACACATTTGAGATCACAAACAAATTTGATTGAGCAAAATTCAGCTTTGTAAAAATTATGAAAATTGTGTAATTTTTCTCGGCACCTCAGAGCACTAAAGTTCTCATTTTGGTAACCACTAGACTATGTCATTTTTTTGCGTTCTTACATATGTAATCCTTTATTGTCAGTTCATAAAATATTGACAGATAAGAAAAGAAAACATTTACTATCTTAAGAGCGTCGTTGAAAATAGAATATTTATTGGAATGTTTGCTCCTTGTGTTTACTCTTAGAAATATTAAAGATTATTTTACAATATTATCATCTTATCGGAAAATATCATCGATAAGCTTACAAATACTCTCGGCTATCCTCCGAGTAATTTTCCTAGACACGTGATTTACTTTACTAGAAAGTATCATTTAAAAAAAGTTTCTTTATACTTTGGAGAGTTTCAACTTCTTGCACGGATACACGCGCACACACACACATACACAAGTGACTTCTTCTATAAAAAATATTTCATTAAGAAAAAGTTAGCGATTTTAAGAGTTCTCGTTTTTTTGACATGCACACGCAGCAGACATACGCGACATAAAACAGGTTATTTTATTTAAAATTTTTCAAATTCTCTTCAAGATAGTAGAATAAATTTGTTGTCTATCTTTGATAATTATATACGCTTTGCTAACAGAGTACACGCGACAGCTTCATACGTGTAGGTCGCTAAGTTTTACAGGTGTCGGTTTACCTGGTCTAAGAACTAACCGAGCGAGCAAAGCCTGGGAACTATTCGCTCGACACGACCGCAAGAAACAGAAAGAGCAGCTAAGCAAAGCGATTGTAGCCATCTTATTCTCTCTCTCTTTTTATTTCTTTTCATCTTCTTTCTCCCTCCTCGTTTTCCTTCTACATCCGATGTGAGACCATTCTCCGATCGATATTCTTTTCAGCGCAAGGACGCCTTTATTTATCGAACGACGATCGAGATTCATCGAGGTCGAGAAAGAACTCCTTCGATCTCCAATCTAAAACGTTTCGAACGGAACGAAGATGACTAGGTTCAATTCGTTTCATTCAACCAAATGGTGTTCTCATTTAATCCCTTGTAGTGTGATACCCTGTAGCGTGCAGCAACAGCGCTCGGTTTAGTTGGCCCAGTTTGTTCTGCTTCGTTCACACTATATAAAACCTTTTCACAATAATTATGCATAGAATTTCGTATATTATGTAATTTATAATATTTCTTCTTCGTCTCGAAATATTGTTAAATATTAAAACACAATGCCGATAAAAGAAATAAAATCATTATATAGCGGTTAATAATTGATTTACCCTCGCATTTCCGTTTCTCGCGAGGTAAGATCATTCTTCGCGAGTATTCACGTAGCTCCCATTTTTTGTCGAGAATAATTCGAGCGGAAAACATTCGGCCATTCAGTGGTATTCGCCCTCTTGTTATCCTTAATTGGATAACGCGTTGTATTGCTCGAGCGTGTTAATTATATTGAAATTATAGTACAAGATATTGCTATGTTATTATACGATTAACCGGAAAATAATATACTAGATGTAGTATCTAATAGTAATAGTCGATACCTCGAAAGTACGAAACTACGTCCGTTCAAACTGTTAATCGTATAATACTCTGCAGTCACTTTGATTAGAAATCTCTCTAAGCATATTTGGCAAAAAAGTATAAACTCGTATAATTCGTCTAGACTTTAGGAACACCCTGTAGATACCAGCAGTACATATAATATTAATTGGAGAGACCTTGCAAGAGATAAAAATAAAAAACACGTGAGAGATAGAGAGAGAGATATATATATGTAAGCGTATACTTTGACGGGACGTAATTTTGTGCTCGGTGATATTAGCAGCGACGATCTTTCACTAGAGCGAACACCGAGCGGCAATATCATCGACGTACAATTAGCGATACACCAGACCCTAATTGCACTCACCTCGGACGGATTAACAGGTACCTCGTGGTATATCGATAAGGTCTTTCTCGATCGATCGTCGTTTGGCATTACTGAAGAAAGTGCGCTTATCTTCCTTCCTGTCGTTTCAATGAATCTTTAGCTAAAACTTTGAGTAGTAGTAAACTCGTAGATCTGGTATCCTCTCTCTTTCTGGTCTAAGCACGCTTTCGGATTGGCCTCGGGGTGAAAGGTAATGAGCCGGCACGGTAATCTCGCTTAGAAAGAGGAGATACGTCTCGATACACCGATCTTTCTTTTCTACCATCAAACGGATGGGCTCGTTTGTCCTACGTCAAATAACTATTTCACTTTTCATTTTATTTCTTTTTCGCGTTTCCTCTACTCTTATAACTTAATAATCTTCAATGCGTTAATATAAATTATTTAGTAATTATAAAAAAGTAAATTTTGTATGTTAAATTAAATTTGGAATTCGAAATTTGGAATTTAAAATTGCTCTTTTCAAAAATTTCATTATAAAAATAGACAAAGTAACACGTCCGTTCGGCTTTCGAAGGAAGCGAAAACGATTGAAAAGTATAAAACACGAACGATGCGTATTTCCGTGCGATAAAGACGTTCGACGATTTACGGCAGGACGAGTCCGCCGTCCTATGACTTTCCGCTTGATTTATGGTGCCTTTCAAAGGGGTTCTCCTAATGTTCCTCCTGAGCTACGAAAGAAAAAGAGATGGTCGATTCGGTGGCGAGATCGATCGTGCCAGAAAACTCGACGTTTCGAATTCCCTTCCGTAGAGAGAAAGCAAGTCTCGCGAATGAAAACATCGGGAGATGATACTAATTATAAGTTCGCTTAGTATTTTCAATATCTTTGAATATTTTTTAATTAGGTAGAAGAAAGTTTTCAAAATATTCTACAACTTATATTTTCATGCAGATTAGTATTAGAAATTGACGTTTCAAACACCTGTTACGTGTCTGATCTTATTGAGAACGCGAGCTGGGAATAGTTAAATATACAATTATTAAATATTCTATACCACTTAAATTATTATAAGATATTCATTTTTCATTACTTGTAATTAATTTTATTGATTTATATCGTTTAATGTTACGTTAGGCATAAGAAAAATAATAGGTCCGATTCCGCAAGCATAGTAGCAAGATGAGAGAAGCTTATTATTAGAAAAATCGATCGAGCATTGAGTTCTGAGAAATCGAGCGTTGGCTCCGACTGCATCTCCGGCTGCATCGAAGACTGGTATCAGTAGACTGCAGTTGTCCTCTCGGTTTCTTTCCCTCTTTGCCATTAGCGAGGAATGTCAGAAGAAGAATCATTTACCGCGTCGTAATTGCTACAGCAAAATTGAGTTCTTAGACGAGATGGAATTAGTCGAGGTCGAGTCCGTAGAGATGAAATTTCTACGATGGAAAGATGATCAAACTTTGTATTTTTGTTTATTCGTTTGTTCGTCGAAAGAGACAAAACGATTTGAATTTTCTTCAGGTGCCAAATAATTAGCCACTCGTAGTAAATTATCATTTTATTCAATTACGGTAATAAACGGAACAATTTGATTTCGATTTGAGAACTGCCAATGAGTCTGTCTAAATAATTTGAATGTCACGTTGGAGCATCCTCGGTCAGTTTGCGGAAGCTTAGTTCCAGGTAGTACCTCGAGCATAAGGTCGAATGTTCTTTTAAGGTGGCAAAGCGAAACGTTCTTTTAAGGCGTTAAGCAGCATGCCCTTTCGGATTACAACCGTTAACTATGTCGGATTCTTTTTCCTTCGGTTGATGCTCGCTTCGACTCCTTTATATCCGCTTCGCCGGCTCCATTGCTTACCTTAAAAATCCATCTTTTCCGTTATCCTTTGTCTTTCGAAACAACTTCGAAAGAACCGCCTAGTTCTCATAATCCTATCGCCTTTTTACATGTCGCGCCATTACTTTTCTATCTTTCTTCTTTCTACTCATCTTGCTTCATTTATTACCATTATTTCAGCACGGTAGCTCTACTTTTCCTATCATCTTATTGTTAGTATTTTAGTTATTATCGTAGAAGTATTTTTTCCTCTTGTTAAAACAAATCTTTCCGTTTTAGCGAAGCAAACTCCAAATTAAAGAGAAGAGAGAACGCGCAATAAGATTAAGACAAAATAATCGTAATACTCCGAAGAGATGATTTTTTTTCTTTAATACCGTTTCATTTCTTTGCGAAAGCACAGTTATAGAATCTTCGTTAATTGATTTTTTAAGCAAGATAATCATTAATAAAGAAACTAGTCTGAATCTAATTTCTAGGAAATAGATTAACGATTTCTACTATGTAATCGCAAGCGATTCCCACGATTGGTACACCGATTCGCAATTACTCTTCGTCATCGTCAATTCGTTTAAACGTTGATTACTCAAACGAGAACAATATTTTCATTAAAGGATGTTCACTTTGTTCAAAATAAGTAAGATCTTGTAAATACAATGCTGTATCGTTTATTATGACATTAATCTTTGTGTAATCGTATTAGAAAGTATCATACTTTCATTTTTTCGCGACGAGTTCTCGTATTCTCCCTGTCTCTTCCTTTGCGAATTATTCCAATTCGCTTGCTTATCTTTATTCAAATGTCCATGTGAAAAATTAGCCTCTCGTCTAAAAAAAGAATACGATCGTGCCTGTTCTGTTCGGTAAACATTCACTTTATGTTTGATCTATAGGTATAGTTGAGACTACGTAGCTTGAAATCGATGCAACGATCGAGATCTCGACATCTGTCGTCACAGCTGTGTCGAACCGTTTGCCAAACGTTTTCCATTCCTACCAACAGAATTACCTACAAATACAATGTCATGTGTTATCCTTAATTTCACGATTGATATTCTTATCTTTGTCAATAATTATACTTTCTTTCTTTTTAAATCGGCCGAAATTAATTTCTTTCTTATTCTTTGATACAAAAATAGATACGACTGTTTTTATTTTCAGCTGGACGCTAACTTTTCTACACAAAAATTTAATTTAATTTAATTAAATGAAATTTTGTTCGTAACGTTAGACGTTTTTTTTTTTTTTATAATTCTTACGACCGTATTCGTTCTACGTTTCGTATACGTTTCTACGTTGAAGTATATCTATAGAAAGGTAAAACATACAACTCGTTATAGTCCGAGTCATGGTGAGCGCGAATTGCGAGAAAAGTAAAACTGGAACGACGAGTGTTAAAAGCGGAGAATGCAAGGTATGCGAATGTAACGCTAATGTAAGTCTCGAGACTCATCTATGCTCTGATTTCGAAATACCGAGATTTACAATCCTCGAGCTTGTGCTCCTGCATTCTGTCCTTCGTGATTGATCGTGACATAATCCCTGGAATATCACTCGAGACCATCAAGAGTATCATAACGGTAAATATCTTTTTTATTTGTACATTTTAATCGGATATAAATCGAGTTGTATTAATAACTCGAAGAAGAAGTCTCGAGGAACTTTGAAACGCGAGTAACGGATTATCCAGTTTACATCTTTGAAACTCGACAAACGCTTTTAGTATGGCACGGCCCACGCGAAAGTGCTCGACTAGCCTCGATTCGGATAAAAAAATTCCTATTTTTTTAGAGAGGGAGATGCGTTCGAACGATCGAAACAACGAATTCAGGTAGCACCTTCTTCGGGTTCTCCTTTCAATATCCCATTCTTTTCTCGACATAGACACTGACGTCCGTAATCTCCTTTCTCCGGTCTTTAAACCCAACGAGAAAAGATCTTCGATCTTTACCTGCTCGGACGATTCTGAGTCATTCTCGAAAACTTTATTTAATTATTCCAACCTCAAAACTTTCTCAATTTATACTTCAAAATTGTTTGTTTAAACAAATGATATAGTGCGAGAACAGCGATTGTGATTGATTGAACATGATAAAATAGAAAAGAAGGAGTGCGTGGGCGACTTCGTCGAACTCACCTCGAGTCTGCACAATAACAATAAGTTCATTAGCAATAAGTTTATTGTTCTCCCCCAAGAGCTCTCAGAAAGTCGATTGCCTTCTCGAATATCGAGTTTCTCTTTCGTGCTCTCGAAGGGAAGAGAAATAGGGACAATTTTTACGATTGTCCTTGATATCGAAGGTCGCGATAAAAAGTGCTGGTCCTGTTTATTTTCTATATAATTTCATCGATTTTTCTCAGCGATTGCTACCGAATTTAATTAAATCCCTAAATTTTATTTATTCCTATATTCGAGCAAACATCGAACACCGATCGGATATGTCGTAAAAAGAAGAAATTTATCCCGGATGTGCATAATTAATAGCTAGTGAAAGGGAACGAAATAATTATTATCTTTAACGTTTCTCCTCGAAGATAATTTAAGTATTTACGTAAGCGCGATCGATGAGATCCATGTTTATGGATTCAACGTGTCCCCGCCGTCGCCCGTATAATTCCTTGTCCTTCAAACGATTCATTCGCATTCTTAACTTATCTGTTCCCATAAAATTCCATAAAACAATTTGTCGTACGAGTTCGACCGATATCATCAACGCGGTATGAGTCATTCTTTTATACGGGCTCTTCGTGTTATACGAATGGACACGAAATATGTCTCGTGTAAAATTAAATCTATAAAGTCTGATACGCTAGGGTTTTTTTCACTTTCAGTTGGACGCTAACTTTTCTAATCTCCTTTTTATTCATTGTTTAAATCATACAAGATTTTACATTGAATCTGTATATAAGAATCGTTATTATTATTGAATCAATTGAATATTTAAAGAAATAAATATCTGGTTATTATTTCCGAGGACGTTGTAAAGAATGAATAATAAACTGAGAGAATGAGCGTGGGTGCATCGTTGTTGCATTTGTGTTTGGAGGTCAGCTAGAATATTGGTATTAGTGTTGATATAAAAAAAAAAAAACGAAATGAATCTTCTCCCCGATCTTTGGAAAGTAGAGGAGGTCGAAAATTGTTAAGTGTGTTAATCCCGGATCGTACGAAGGATGCGCAATCCTATCGTCCATGATGATCGCGCGTCCTTGTCAGGAAAGAGACTAATGTAAGAAGAAAGAGGAAAGAACGTTTTGTTGGGTTTGCTCGCGGCCATCAACTAGTATCGCATTGCTGATTGGTGGTAGTGCATTGGTCGTATGATTCACTCGGGTCGAGACCTCGCATCCGACCGGTTGTTGCTCGAGCAAACGATAACGGTTCGAGACTCGATTAATACGTAATCCCTTAATTGGCAAACGACACGTGAACGCACTCTTTTCTTTTCTTCGCGTCAACTTTGAATTCGCGGAAGCGTAAACATCACCGCTGACGATGATCGTTCCCTCTTCCCACGGACAATATTTCACGGATAGGAAAGAAAAAAAAACAAAATTCGTGAAGAATTTATAAGTAGCCTATAAGAGTAGGCTTTTCAAATCGACGTTAGTGCCCACTCATAACAGTCGTTCTTCATTATATTATATGTGAGAGACAAGACTAGTATTGTCTTGCTTTCATTTATTACGATTGTCGTATCGTTGAGAGTTCAGATCGATCAACTTGACCTAAATATTGGATGGTGTAAATAGGAGCTCGCTTTTGAAATAATTACTCTTCTCTTTCTATCTCGCATCTCAAAGAAACATGATCGTTGGGCGAAGATATAAAGTTATGTAAAGTTCTTTTATGATTTTCCTTCCTACCTCGTTTCGTCACGCTGCATTTCACGGTATAACGGTAGTAAAGATCGCGATAATCGGATAAATCGAGCGTATTTTATAACCATTTCTATGTTAATTCGACTAAAAGAGAATGCTCTATATACTAGCAGTTATCTTCCGACTCATTTTATCTCCATTTTATCTGTTTATTTGACTTCTAGATCTCTTTATCGCGTCACTTAATCTTTAATTATACACGATAGGCTAATAATTCTAAATGACTATTTTTCTAAGCATTTGGAAACAAATTCGTGTTGTTTGTATATAAATCGTGTATACCTACTGTTCAAACATTTTAGTATTTTAATGTATTCTCATATATTTTTATACAGAATTAATTTTATTGTATGTCGGTGATGGATAAGACAAAACGGTGAAATAAACGGTATTAGACAATTACGAATGAGCGAAGATAGATTCTAATATATGAACTACGATCTCGTGTCAGTATAAACTGGTATATACGTACCAGTATAAAAGCTAGCTGTCCGATAACAAAGAATAAGCGGCACATAGCGATGCGGGTGCTTCCGATAACTCGATAAGCACACTCTTCTCTTCCCACGCCATAAATGTTTTGTTTCAAACACTTTACGCCTTGTATTCGAGTATAATTTCAACGCTAATGAATAATAATGAATAAAAAGAAAACAAATATGACGAATGGTTGCTTTGAAAAAAATGAATTTATGGATAAAATTTGTGAAATTGTGTTACGTATGAATAAATTCAAATAGAAGATCATTTCAACGAAAGAGATATTTCCGGCAAGAGTGGCAATCTCGAGCAAAACGAGATACGTGTCGTGGATGTCACGAAATGAGCAACGTCGCGCGAGATAGTCGATCTACGAGCAAAACGAGAGATTCCAGAACAAAACGTGACGTTTCGTTTACTTTCGTGATAAATCCGCTCGGCTTGATCGCACGGTTCATCTGTGAGTTGTCCAAAAACTCTTTCAATTGCATGGTAACCATGTCGAATTATATTAGGCAACCCTAAACATTCTATCCAAAGTAGATTTCTTCATTATTTGTTTTTTAAGCAGTTAACAAATTTGCAAAATTAATCCAAGAAATTTGGATTCTAATATCATTCCATAATCCATTGAAATTAGAGAAAATCTTCTAAGAGATGATTCGAGAGTGAAAATAATTAAAAACACACAGATTGCAGATTAGATTTTTATGTAATTTCTCGAGGAGATGTCCTCGATTCCAGCGAACTTTCATCGTCGTTCCATTCGTATATGTACATATATAAATCATGTATATTTGACTTGTACTCTCTATCGTAAGGTTTCGCGTACGATGTAACGTTAATTAGTATCGACGATTATAGAGCGAACATGCACGATCTCGAGGACGATTCATTTAGGTACCTTTTTCCCTCGGGTCAATTCACGAGGAAAGTTTTCGTCCCCAACTCGGCGAGTCCCAGTTTTCCATTGGGTAGTAAATACGAGTGCTCGAGGAATCGAGAGCTCGACCCGAATTTCATTCCTGGACGGAACGTGCTCCGGTATAATACATCCGTCCTTCCTACAAAGTACTTATACTGACTTTTTAATGACTGTTGTCACAAAAATGTATTACGCTCGAGAATTGACATAAGCTAATTTTACTTGTCTTTGATATATCATTTTTTAACTTTAAGATGTTCAAATATTGATTATAAAATAAATGTTATTTTAATTACACGAAAGAAAACAAACTTTCTATACTGAAAAACTTCCTTACTGAAAAAATTGTAAGATTGATTACTTCAACTGATTCCGGTATAGTATTTCATCGGAATCTTAAACTTTTTACTCAACGCTAAAGGAAAACAAACAATGAAGCTTTTCTTTTAAGTCATCGTAAATCTTCCTATTTACTTATATACACTTATAATTTCGCGATCGTAAAAGCAGATAATTCAGTTGGTATTACGCGCGCTAACGAAACGTAATTACGTTCCACCAACTCTTGCCGACAAATCTTACGATCCACACGCGATTTCTACGAATTTTATGCTCGTGACTCCTGATTCCTGAAGAGAGATCGATCGTCCGTTTATTCAATTTAATTTGTCATCTTTCGAAAAATCACGTTCTTACGTCATTAAAAATTCATGCGAATGCTTGAGCTGTTATCCGATTTTTGTCGTCTTGGGAAACATTGCTGGCGCGATACTTAAATCTTGACGCTTAAAATATTAATCCTTATTACTTATAAATTTTTAAGTACATACAAAAAGCTTCAGTATTAATTCTTCTCATAGTAATATATAAGATACTGCTTTAGTTTTCACACCAATCACGAATATTTCTCACACTTTTATTGTTTAGTATTATACGCAAGATCCGATAACTGTATTGTGAGCTTTTTCAACCTCGAGTGAGAAAAAAATCTATCAAGCAGCCCGCAAAAATGGTCTCCACAAAGAGCACTTTCCATGCGCAACGGAACTGACCGAAACCGCTAAGATCGACCAAGAGAAACGTAAAAAACAAAATTGATTTTAGTTGCGAACATCTTCCTTCACGCCATCTTTTTACCTCGATAAAAGACATTATATCTGAAAGCTTCCGTCATTATATAGGAAGTATAAAAATACTCGTTTGCTTTTCTTTTTTGTGATCGTAACAACGATCCATTTGATGGCACAGATGATTCGGCCGAGGCCGTGAAACGCTTTTCGAAATCGCAAGTGAACCAAGGCCACCTACTTTTAAAATACTCCTCGGACAACGCCAAGTTTCACTCGAACACCAAACGTGTTTTTACGCAAAACATGTTTACGTATGTTCAGTGATGAACACATATTTAAAAATACATATATGCATTATTTATTTATATACATACGTGCTCATATACTTACATACAGGCTGTCGCAGAACTTGCTATGCCAAAATGAATAATTATTTATTTTTGAAGTATTTACAAAAGTTTTCTGCTTTTCTTTTGTAAGTTTAAGATGCAGCAAATTTTTATTTTATCCCCCATTATAAAAATATGATTAATAAAATATATTAGGACGGGATATTAATTCTCGGTTTGTTAAAAATGCAACTTTTGCGACGCCCTGTATGTTTGATTTCTTAATGGACTTTTAATGGAAATGAACGATGAACTTCCGTATCATTAATAAGCCTTCAATCCTTTGTCGTTAAATTCTTTTGATGTCCTCGAAATTAAAAAATGATTTTACCATTTAAACGATCCATGCTACTACAATTTAACTTCAGAAAGCACTTTACGATTTGACAAACCGGATGAAAGAAACATCGAGCCCCGAATTCGGTACTTTTCACTTTCAGTCTCTACTTATTTTAAATGAGTTCAAATTCGACTTTGTTCTCTTAATTGTCCTTTCGTGTCTTTTCATTGAATAGATTTCACTTAGAGAGAACTACCTAGTTTCTTTGACCACTTTTATAAGCACTGTTGCGTTTCATTTTTCGTATTCGCTCGACGCATATTTTTGTATGTTTTAATTAGGGTACTTAAAGGTGAAGAAAGATTTTTAGAATTAAAACAAGGACTAATTCTTGCGTTTGAAATGAAATTTTTTTCCATTAGCGTTTGATATTATTTTTCAAGCTTATAATGAAATAAATAATGTGTAAATATTGTTACTTCGCAAATTGAAACGAATTGCAATAGCTAAATGAAAATAATTTGGCTTTAGACGTATATTAAAAGACATAACTCGCAACATAATTAACATTTGCGCAATTATATTTCTCCATGCTAATTCATATTCATCTAATAAATTTCATATCCGGGGAATAGAATGAAACATTGATTCGACCTATAGATCGTAATAAACTCTATCGACGTAAGTATGTATCTCTCTTGTCATTTCGAATCAAACGAATATGGCTCTTATCCGATCATCAATCACTGGATACAGAGGGATCTTTATGCGACGCGAAGTTTCCTTCTGTCTATACTTTGCTAGAAAGAAATGAATATTCGTCGCTAGCAGAGTAAGAGACTTCCTTTTCAAAGATAAATATCGAAAGGAAAAAGTGAACGTTCGTGTAACCGGTATCCTCTTCGGCCTCCTACTCCTTCTTAAATCATATCTACAAGAAGATAGGATTGTACACGTGGTCGAACTCGATCGGAGTTAATTACCAAGGTGTCGTAATGACCGATCGTCTTTCTCGGTTTACCGATGTCCACCCATCGTAGGTCTGTCCGTCCTAATGAGAGTACTCGATACCAACGTCCAGACGTATCGATGTACCTACCTAAACTTGTTGTCGAATCAACCAAGTGAACCTACAAAAAGAATCTAAGAAAGAGAAAGATATTTATCTATTCCTGTAATCGAAGTCTAATGGACGTACATACAGGGTGACCGGATAACACAATTTTAATTAGCTTGAATTACATTCTTTATGTACCATAAACAATGAAGCCTTTGAACGGTTATAACTATTCGGTAAAACATTTTTCGACATTAAATCGTATAAGCTATCTTGCCTACTTGATCTTATTAACAGGTGATATAAAGTTAATTTATGACCGCTTAGTACACCCTGTATACGAGTAGATGATACTCTGTATTCGTTGATCTTTATGGCTCCGATCTATTCGCAACCGCTTAATTTTCCTTCCTTCCAGATCTATCTCTCTTTGAAATCGTTTGAACTCCAATTCATTTGGTAATTACTTCGTTATTGTAATTATCTTATTACACGAACCGTAGGCGTAACGTTTCGAGACTCTTCAAGATCCAAATCTTTCTCTTTCAAAGTATCCAATAGTATACTTTCGAATGCAAGATATTTCTCCAATCGAATTTATCAGATTAACCTAACGTTCTAGGCGTCTATTTAAGAGTATCTAGATATTGCGATATTAATATCTTTTTCCTAATAAAATGATATCCACTCATTAAAGAGAAATATCATCGAAGTTAGTTTGATTTAGTTTCGAGTCTGAAAATTACTCCAAAGCTCCCCCGAAAGCCATAATTCTTATCGATCGGTTGTGACAAACTTTATTAAACTGAAAAAATGATAAATTATTCTTTTGACAGGTATTTAACTTTCTTAGCAAACTAATGCGTAAGCAATCTGCTAAGAACAAAATTCCTTTCTCAGCCAAATAATTTTTTCTTTACCTTTGCAAAGCTTTTTTTCGGACAGCCAGTATAATATTAACGTTGAAAGAATTTAGTGAAAAAAAAGGTGGGTCTTATCGGGCTCGTAAGCACTCGTGTACTAATGTTTCTGATACAGAACGAAAGATTAAAATACGTGTCCTCCAAAAGTAAAAGAAAGAGAGAGAAACGCACAAACACGAACGTACATACACGTATAGCTGTTATCGATTTCTCCGGTCTGATTGTAATAATATCGATAAGCACCTGACAGTTATCCGGTATATAAAAGTTTTCGATATACGATAGACTCGAGAGAACACACTATAATATGAATTCAGCGATATGCTCATCGATTATGATGATGTATTTGAAACATGCTTTTGCTACCGGTCGGAGGAATGGAGCAATGTTCAATTTACCGATAAATTATACCAATCGTTCGCCCACTCTTCCGTTTATGCATATTTAATATTTTTTTATATTATTTTTCGATCGAATGAAACGATAATCCTCATGTGAACAGAAATTTCAATTAAATTTATGTTTAATGTTCTCTCTCGTAAAGATTCGATCATACTCGTGTTAATCGTAAATGAAGTTCAAAAGAAAAAAAGAAAACAAATGAAAGAGAGAAAATTGTATGTTTTTCTTTTTATTTTTATGACACACTTTTTAAAATATTAGAATGTCGATCGTGTCTCGCGAAGATTATTATATCGAGTATACGTTAAAACAGGAAACGCTCCTGTGTGGTCTCTTATGGTTGATATTTTTTACCTTTAACCACCATTCTATTACATAATTCTATGTACTTATTAAATTATAGATATACACCAGTGTCGTGCATACACCCATTGCATAACAATGAAGTTTATTACATAAAGTATTCTTTAGAGAGATTATTATCGTGAACATTAGGTTCACTTTCTTCCCGTTCCATGTAATTCTCCTTCCTTTCCAACGTTCATTTTTATCATTACATCAAACTTGAATATCGAAGAAATTTTATGGTCAATTATATTATATCAAATGTCTTCTTATTTGGTATTGTAAGAAATGAAAAATGAATTTTTTTCTAAATGAAGATTTCAACGAAGATGGACTTGGATCTTCGTTCACTTTTATCGAAAGATTATAAATTTCAAGCGATAAGTATTTCTTATCTTTGTTATCTGCAAATTGATCTTACGAAGTTTACCATAAATTTCCTCTTTATACACCTAGTATACTAAATTGGGTTAAAGTTTCGCAGAATATCGGACCATATATACCCGGTGACGCGTTTCTTTTTTCTTTTTTCGTTATCCAGTTTAGCCGTAATTGACGGAATCATCGAAAAACGATATCACGGTCTCTCAAAGGCTACGCGTGTTGCGACGTGTCTTGAATAGATTTTCTTTGGAGCACGTGTAACAACGGTTCTTCCAGTTTGCCGATAAGAAAAGGAATATATCTACGTATGTTTGCGTGTACACATGTAAACATGCATACATGCATGTATACGTATGTAGTTAAATGTTGCAAAGAAGGTAGAACCACCGCCCGACACGATTTCACGTCTCGACCTCTTCGCGTGATTAGAATCCGGACGCAAATTTTACTTTCGTCCTTCCTTCCTAAGAAACTTTCTTGAACATTCAACGAATCAATGGGAAAGAGAGAAGAACGATTGTAAGAACATTAAAGTCTCGTACACGTATATGGAAGAATACTTTCGTACATCGAAAGAGTACGAAAGTGGAACGTATCGTTACGGGGGACGGAACGGGACAGCTGATTGAAAATAAAAGAAAAAATAATAATAGACGAGATCGCTAAAGAAGTCAGATTTTATAAAAAGAGAAGTTATTAAGAGGAACGAAAGTAGCTGTCCGTGACGAATTATAATTACGACAGATTATACGTTCGATCATTCTTTATTATCAGTTCAAGATGAATCCATTAGTTTTAGTGGATATTTGTTGAATAGGACAAAAAAAAGGATTGGAAAAAGAAAGATATGGTCGGAGAGAATAGTAGAACTATTCGAGTATCTGTTGTTTTAATAAATTGAGAATTAATAATCTCCAACGACCTAAACCACCTAAATGGAAAGTTAAATTCTCGATGCCATCGCATTGAGACTCGCGTAGCATCGAATAAGTTATTATATCTAACAAGGAAATTAATAGCAAATGCTAAATCATTAAAACGTCAAGTTAGATCGAAAAAATAATTGAATATGTTTTTTTTCTTTACTCCTTCTTATCTCATCTTATCAAACGAACAGAAATAATAAATCTTGGAGAGGATACGTGCATAGCAAGTATTCGTTTCGCCTGGACGATTACACTGAAAGAAGGTTTGCTTTTAAGAAGCGGACGTTGCTTGCAAGCGTAGAAATTTTACACGGCTTCTTGATCTCGTTCATATGCACGATGGATGATCGTCCTGCATTCCTTATACAAACGTACAAAAAATATAACGTTTAATTCCAGTAGCAACGATCCGGTCCTGCTGCTTCTACGATTTATCGAAAGCAGTGTCTATTTCTAATCTTCTTCCAATTATTCTAGCAATTTATGAACCTTCCAAAATATCGGTGTTAACAAGATCGTATAGAGCCTTTGTTCGTGATTTGTAAACTTTTTCAGTTCATAGCGCACTAAAGAAAGAGATAAATATATCTCTACCTGTTAAAATAAATAAACATTAATACAGTATCAACTTAGTCCCATCTCCCCCCTACACATTATGCATTTTATTACTATAAATGTTATTATGGTCTGTGCCTGTACTACAGAAAGTTTCATGTCCCGTTTCGGAAGACGGAAAAGCATCTGTGGGAACGTCGAATAGAAGAACCTGACGAATTAAAATTCTAGCGGCGACGCTAGCCCATATCCGGTACCGATTAAACCTTCTTTTCATCTTAATACGGTTGTCGATGTTAAGACCCTGAAGTCTCTCACGGATTTATATTACCGGTTCGATGTTTCGATCGACCATTAATCAATACGGTCAAACGATTAATCATCGAAGATTCATTTCTATTGTTGCACAAACTTCACATCAGACACAATGGTTTCCTTTTATTCTCGAATTCTCATCAGAGGTTGCATTGTTTTCTTTCTGTTAATATCTCGAGAATTTTGTTAACATTCAATTATACCGTAGAAAATTAATGCACATATAATCAGCATTTTCATTGAAATATTTCATTGCTAAAATTATATCTATCAAAATATACAATTATTATGTCAGTGATAGTAATTTTTTGTTATCTAAATTTATATTCAAAAGCAATCGAAAATGTATTTATTTAAATGCGCACAGTAAACGCGTGTTTCTGGATTACGTGAAAGAACATGGGAATCGTGTTTTAAAAACGAAAATCTTATTCTCAGAGCACGTCGCTGCATTCCGGATTACAGAAGGAATCAAAGGCAACAGCCGCTTACTAAAAACGTGATTGGACAGTTAATATTAAAAGATCCATTAAAATAAGTGATCAGAACTTTTCGATAAGTCAAATAAAATTGAAAGGCATTCGAATTTGCATGGAAAATCTTAACTAATCGGATTTTTTCATTTCTTTTTTCAGAAGCCAATCAAAGGCTTCTTACTTGGCGTACAGAAGAGAACGTGGAGCCCCTGATAGTGAAGGCAGTTACAAGAGAACAATGTCTCCTACTTCACGTCTAGAAGATTGGCCACCTCCGAGGGACCACGATGATCCAGTTTTATTGCGTGTCACGCCGCACCATCAGTTACAGCACCATCATCACCATCATCATAATAGTCATCAACAGCAGCAACAACAGCAGCAGCAACAGCAACAACAACAGCAATCGCACGAACTTACCAAATCTCATAGCGTTGATGCTCTTCATCATCGATTGGAGGAAACTACAGTTCAACACCAACACTCCGTTGAATCGATCGGAAAATTATCTCATGAACTAAATAAGAAACTTCAAATTGCTGACGCTAGAACGCGTAATAGTGAGAACAACAACAATGACAATCTAGAAGATCGACATCATCATCATCGTCATTACCATCATTATCAAGAAAAAAGATATCAAGAAAAGAGGCACGATTATGAGCAACGAAGAGAACGATTGTCTCCGCAAAGCGTCGAGGTTCTCAATGATAGGAACAGACAATTGGAACGGGAACGTCGAAAATTAGCTGCCAGTTGCGAACCCTTGTCAGAAAACAAAGAGGTAAGTTATTATTCATTTTATTGATTTTTCTGAAAAGTTCGTGCAATTGTCTAGAAATGTATGAAAAGTTTTTCTCGTTTCGATATAATTACCTAATAATTACCAATACTATATTTCTCTGAAAGGTAAGCATTATGAAAGAATGTGCATTTATTTTGTTTACTTAGAAGCAGCTTTGTAATGCGGACAATGGTAGTCAAGCAGGTGTCGGTGAAGATCTCTTCCGCGAAAGAAGTGCAACGATCGAGATGACCTCGCAAAATATTGAGCTACTGAACCGTAGGAATGAGAAACGATCGTCAAGCGGAGGAAGTACGTCAACCGGTACGGTGTGCTCGTACACGGTAAGCACAACAACCTCCTCGACGACAACTACGATTACAAGCATGACCGGTAATTGCTGGCCGAGAGGACAGGAAAATGTCTTAGCCCAGAAGGCGGTAGAATCGATGTCTCATCATGACAAACCGCCACCACCGAGCAGTTCACCACCAAGATCACCAGAAAGAGAAAGCTTGAGAGGAGCAGTCCCACGAAGATCCGGAAGCTGCTCGAGCTCCTCCTCTTCCTGTAGATCAAATGATACCACATCGTCTCCTCGAATCATGACCTATCAGACCCCAACTAAGAGTACACCAAATTCCCCAACGAGAGAGGAAATCACCAATGATCAAAGGAAAGTATCGAGTCCAACTCAAACGGACAGTACAGTTTCTTGGAACGGATCCAATTCTTCTGGTCAACAATCGAATCAGCGTTCGTGCCAAACGAAAGAATCGGAGAATCCTAAAACGGAAAGGACAGAGAGATCGTCCAGTAGTTTGAAGTCGAGATCGACGGGAAGTAGATTCTCTTCGAATTCTTCTTCATCATCCTCCTCGTCATCTTCATCTTCTTCATCATCGTCGTCGTCGTCGTCGTCGTCGTCGTCATCGTCGTCTTCTTCGATCTCAAGTGTATCCAAATCCTCGGCATCTTCCTCGCCAAGGAACTCACCTGTTGACGAACAGGAAAAGAAATCATTCTCAACGACTATTTCACCTTGCGTCTCTCCTCAGCCCGGTATCGAAGGCTTAACTTTGGTACAGCGTACCGAAGTCGTACTCAGAGTTAACGCGGCTACCAGTGACGCGGCATCACAGACCGATCTCATGGAACAAACCGCAGAACAGAATGTTGTCAAACAGGAGGAACCTCTTATACCGGAACCTAGAAAAAAATTACCGGAGGAGATCGAGTGCGAAGAACTCAGCAGAGATCTTGCCAGTCAACTCAATCCAAACGACAAATTGGTCCCTATTCTAGGTAAACATTATTTCCAGATATTATTCTTTTATTTTTAATCATTTAAATCTTGCGAAGTTAAGCCGATTATTCTATGGGGTGGACTCGTAATATCCTTTGTTCAGCCTCGTTGGATATAATCCACTTACGCGTATAGTTTTACATTTATCGCGAAGACTTTTTTTAACTTCTTTTATTATATTCACATCATTTTCTTACCGATTTTAATTATTTCAAGCAATCATTTTTGAACAACATAACATTAAAATCGCAGTAATCTGTGTATCATACTCTATAATAAATAAACTATGTGTCATTTTGAGCGTAGGAAGTTTTCAGCATAACTTGACCTAATTGATCAATCCTCATACACGTGTACTACGCGTTGGAGCGAGAAAGAGAAAAGAAATAGAATTAAAAAGGGGAATCGGAGGGGGGGGGTTAAATGACGTGTAGTATTAGTATAGCACCAGAGCGACGACCCTTTATTTTAATAAGCGTTAAACGAATCAACGACCTCGGTCGCGTTATTCAATTACACGCCATTGCTCTTTCTTGCTCTGTCTTTCTCTCTCTCTCTCCCCCCCTTTAACTCTTTCTAATTCGTGATAGTAATAGATGCAACAGTCCCTGAGGTATTACGGCTTCTATGCGGTACGCGCGGAAACTCCTGAAGCGTGAAACACCGAACGAACAAAGGGAGCAAGCGCGCGAACAAAGACCTTCTTCTTTCTTTCCCTCTTTGACGAACTGACTTTGCGCTCGACTCAACATTTTTTTTCTATCCTTATCAGTTCCAGTACCGGAGCACAAGAAACCCACCGACTACGTTTCCGGTCTCTTTAGGGTGGAAGCGACCTTGCAATCAAGACCAAGGCAGAGACTCTCCCTCGAGGAATCGATGGCCTCTTTTGTCGTCAATCAAGATGACGATGAGAAAAAGTAAGTTTTCATTATTATTTTTATTCGATTTTTATTTTTATAAATTTGGAACTAATTCAAATACAATTAGTTGTGTTTTTTCTATGCGTTTCTTTCAAATGTATAACCTAATCTTAGCAAAATGAGGATCGGTTCTGTTTGAATTATAAATTATTAATCAACAACGATTGTAATACAATCGATAATCAAATTTGTAAAAAGATTTTTTTCCAAAATGATTGCCGAGCACTAGGTGCTATCTACTCTATTGGTGGAATTTACCTTTTACACCGGTAATAAAGATTTGGGATTAGTTTTTTATCTCGCCGCTCTCACTTCCCAGGATTTTTGTTACCACCAATAGTCCCTTAGAAAAATAACTCGACCGGTTATACGCTTACATATATCTAAATACACCTACATACGAACACACATACGTGCATATATATCAAAGAGTGCGTTAATTAGTTCCAACTAACTGAATGCTATTATACAGTTGAACCGATTGCTATGGTTAGATTGTGTATTTTAGAACCATAGATTTTCACTCGGATTAAAGAATGATTTCGTGCTAGTTTTAAGCTCACAATCTTGAAAGACCATTCGGACGTAATTAATCACCGTAAACGGTGATCACGATATAAATTCTATGGACGATTCGTTCTTCTTCGCTCTTTTGGATCGGTGCCAAGGATGGAAATTTTCTCCGTTCACGATATCCCGCTGTGAGGAAGCTAAAGCTATGAAATAAGACGATAAAGAAGAAGGAGAAATAAAAATAAAATGAAGTAAAAGGAAGATGATCTCGGCACGTGCTCGCCTGAATATCGCGTGCTGCTGTCTCCTCCTGCATGTGCCAAGCGAGCGTTCACATAATGATTCTTTATTATACCGACGAGTGACGTTTACGTAGGCGTAGACACACCAGGATTCCACCCATGTATCATTAATGGAGATACATTAATGCTCGGAATTTAATTGTCTTTTTTTCAAGCCCGATCGTTTCCAACGGCACACTCCATGATCGATCGCTCTAGCGTCGATTTCAGATTCTATTTCAGATACGATTTCAGATACGATTTCTCTTCATTTCCATGAGAATTCTATCCTTTCTATTTTCTTTCCAACGTTCTCCCCATAAGCCTGAAATTTCATTCTTTTGATTGGATAGTTAAGTCAACACTTTTCATTCCAATTTAAATATCGTTTATGATAACTTCCGACTCTCAAATTGGAACTGCACTAAATTTCAAATAGTTCAAACTATAATTATTCTGGCACCAAGCTAATGTTTATATATCGTATTCAATAGTCTTGTTTAAGAATCAATTCTATTGCATATAGTGCATCTTTATTCGGTAATATTTCCATCTCTTCATTTTTACATTGATGAATATAAAAACTGTCAATATTAAAATAAACAATATTTATATATATATAACTTGTCAGGCTTATGGGTAAATAGCCACTATTTAAAAAGCTGTCAGTAAACTGACGTAATCCTGACGTAATCCTACAACACAACTTGATTAACTAACAAATTATAATTTGATACTGACACGTATTTACTCGTACCAATTATAAATAAAAGAATCATATACACTGATTAGGTATTTTATTAAAAATACGTAAGCAAATAAATAAAACTATATATTCTTTATTAGAAATTTTTGTATAAAATCCCCAAAAATTAGATTTCTTGAATATGCTTTAGAAAAAGAGTATTTTGAGCACGAAATGCATACAAAAAAATAGTCTCTTCTTTTTTAAGATTGAATATTTTCTATCTCTTTCCTGTCCTTATTTCTCTGTCTCTCTCGATTGTTCGAGGACAATACTTCCACTGGCATGCTTAAGGAGAAAGTACTACGAGCATAAGATAGTTGCGTAAGCGACCATAAATGATATTGTCAGGCAACAACTACTCGGTGGTTGTTGTCTAGATATCATATTATTTGCCAGTCTTGAATGAATAGTTGGTAGCATCGTTGCGACCCATCGTAGTGCTTATCGTATCCGTGCCAAGTTCGATAACCGTACGGAAAAATGGAGAGGAAACGATCGGAGAAGTACGGGCTTGTATAATAACTTGAAAATTAACCTTAACATATTATTGACTAATTACTATACTTCTGTTTGCACATGACTAATACTTATTAAAATCATTACGTAGAAAATTATGTAAACCTTTTAATATTGTTTTTTATAGTGTCTGCTTATCATCAAAATTATTTTAGTAAGAATATCAATTGCTATTGATTATTGTTTGCGATAATTCAATTTAATACCATGTAATTTTTCTAAAGTTAAATAATTTTTAAGCATTTTTAATTGGACGATTATCAGATTTAATAATACGATGGCTCGCGATATTTCCGAATGTTAAATCGCTAAGCTACTTTCACGTTAGTACAATTAGTAATGCTTTGGAAGTGATAATAAAATATTCACCGTGCTAACTCTGATACTTAGGAATTCTCTTCCGCTTCTCATTAGTTTATACCGATCACGAAACGTAGGAAGGAGACGTAATCTACCACTACTCTATCGATGTGGCATCTACTGCAATTTGTCATCGATGGAAAAAGCACTCGTTCTTACCGTTAACAAGATACAAACGCCTTTTTTTTTTCTAACACTTTCTCCTCTTTTATAGATTCATGCGAATGAAAAGCAAACAACATGTATTTATACGCGTAACCATAGTGTATGCGTTTATGTACGTGTGTACGAGTGTAATTGATAACAGATGCGTTTAGAATAGAACTTTGATTTTTCATATTTTTTCTTTAAATAAGCAAAAAATATTACGTCATTATTTTGCTTTCGCATGAATTCATAGTTTATTGTTAGTATAAAGAAAAATATATGTATATACTTTTGACTTCAAAGGATACTCGCTCCTTGTACGTCTTCCGATGATTTCATCAAAGCTCGGAAATCTTTTTTCTCTTCTTTATCTAACAGCAAAGATTGACTTCGTCGATCGCTGATTCATGCGTCTTCTTCGTGTACATAATCGCGATTGGTTATTCTTCATATCGATTACTCAGCCTAGAATTTTTATACTTTTAAAACTAGTCTCGAAATAATCGAGAATTCTGATAATGTGAAAAATAAATATTAACTTTGATTAGACAGAAAAACGAGACAGGAGATTAAGAAAATGGATAAAACTGAATTTAACAAGCATTTGCACGAGAACGCAAAGTTGAAGATTTACGTAATTATTTTGTTATTTTTCAGACACGAAAGTATACCTTCTGTTCCTGTCACCCCATCGTCATCTGATCCAAGCAGTCCACTTTCATCCACTTCGGCATATTTCACAACGTCCGAAGGTAAAGCGAGGTTTCTGACGAGATATTCTCGAGAAATAAGTGTCGAGGATTCAACAAGATCGGAAGATACGACAACGACGACGACGACGACAACGACGACGACGACCACGACGACAACGGCAGTCGTTACAGCAGATAATTCGGATCTCAGAAAGAAGAAGGTAATTAAAAGATTTTTATTTGAAAAATAAAACGTTCATTCTCCTCTAACTGCCCGTGAAACTTCGCTTAACGAGACAGAAGCGAATCACTCTAACTTTCATCCGTATTTCTATCCTACATACACATATATATCTACATATACAGTACCAAAGAAAAGTATTGAAAGGCAGAAATTCTGTAGGAAGTTTAGAATTATTTAAAACATTATTAAATAAAGACATTTTTTTATAAACTTCACTTTTCAAGTCTAAAGTTTATGTATTAGGTTGTCCCATAAGTTCTTTTTGTTGAAAACTGTATATATATAATATATATAAGAATATATATGTGTGTGTATATGTATTTCGATGCATACATATGTAGAAGAGACTCGACAATTTCTCGTTTTAAACGTTACGAATATAAGGACAGAGACGGTTACAGAGAGACGGTAACAGAGAGACGGTAGCAGAGACGGTAGCAACGACAATAGGGGAAAGTTTATGGGTCGCCCACGTTCAGCTCATTAGATTTATCTCGATCCAAGATCGATTCGTCTTCCGCAAAAGCGGAGGAGACTCGGCCCGCTTTCTCAAAATTCTCCTCGTTTCACTGAACTAACGAAGAAATCGGTGGGGCCGGGATGATTCGTTCGCTTTTCAGGAAGAACTCATGATGCGATTGGATAAAAAACTAGTGGTTCTAAGGGCTGAACAAGAGGCTGTTAAAGAAGAAGGCGAAGTTAACGATGCCCTTGGTGCAAGAGTGGCTATGCGTATTTCCGCAGAAGCTCGACCAGCTGAAGCTTCCAAATATCGACTTCACGTAGAGGAAGTTGGCAAGATTACTAGCCTCCTTCTTAGTCTTAGTGGAAGATTGGCTCGTGCTGAAAACGCCCTTTATGGTATGCCGGCCGATCACGCGGAGAGAGTGAGTATTTCCCCTATCAAATGGGACTACATTTTTCTTTCTTGATTTTCTATACCGTTAGCAAAGTTCTACAAAATACCATATGCTAGTTCTGATTTGATTTACTTCTTTATAATCAACGTAGTTGATTACGCGGTAATTTATTTTGAAAAAATATTCAGATCTTTTCAAATGAAAATAAAATATACTAATATTTTATTTTTCGATCATAGAAAATACTGGAAGGCAAACGAGACAAGCTTATAGATCAATTGGAAGAAGCAAAGGTACTAAAAACCAACATCGATAGGCGCAGCATCAACGTTTCAGCAATTCTAGCGAAATATCTAAACGACGAAGAATTCATCGATTACCAACATTTCATCAATATGAAAGCGAAGCTGATAATGGATACTCGAGAGATTCAAGACAAAGTGAAGCTCGGAGAAGAACAATTGGCTGCATTGAAGGAAGCTATCGACTAAATAACGATGATGAACTTTCATGGAGAACGTGTGGGGGATTTTAAATAATATGTGTTAAGTAAGATATTCGTAAGTAACGGTCGTATTTTTAACAAAATCCTTACACGATAATGCTCGGATATTTCTTGAGAATGTTAAGTAAAAAAGACTTCTCATTCATCGTCTTTACGATGCTGAATAATCGATGTCTGAATTTAAAAAGCAAGAAAATGTGAATTTATGTGTATTCGATCGAAGAAATAGAATAATAATGTTCTTTCGAGTTTTAGGAATTTATTCTTTTTGATAAAGATAATAATTTAGAATAGTACACAATCGTACTTGGAAAATTATTAGAAAATTGTAATTAAAAATAATTTTAGGTAACCAAGAAAGCTCGTACCGTTTTAAACACTAGACATATAGTTGAAAAAAAGGCACGAACTTTCTGGAATCCGAAATAAATGATTTTGCAGTTTGTGAAATTATTGGAATTTTGAAGAAATAAAATAACATTTCACGTGTTTCACATATTCTGTGCAAATTTTGGTTCAGACAAAAAGAATGATCCTCGAGAGCCAAGTACCTATGCTCAAGTGCCGCCTAGTCCTTTTTAAGATTACACGTCGAACTTCTCCCCGTGTGACCCCAATAATCCGCACTAGAAATAATCTTTCTCTTTAACTTTATTAAACTATAAGTTTACTAGAGGGTAACATGAGGAAATAAAAAACAAGAAAAGCAAAAAACAACAACTATTGTACGGGAAGCTTCTTCTTTCGATCTCGTCTCGAGGAGAAAGCGACATAGTAATCGCACGAAAGTGATACGAAAAAAAAAAAAGAAAAAAAAGAAAATGAAGCAAAAGTGATAAAACATGATATGCAAATAAATTATAACGAGCGAACGAGTCGAAAATTGATTGCCAGCTCCGAAATGATTTAGATTATTTACGAGGTACAGAAAATAATCTTTGATTATTTTTTTTCGTCATTTCTAAAGAAAAATAAAATAAAGCAAAATTGTATGAAAAGATTAAAGACAATACTTCGTTTGTACGAATACGCATCCGTACTAGAAAAGAATACAAAAATTATTATCGTATTAGCCTATTATTAACAAGTTTGTGAATATTCACTTGTAAGAAAACAAAAGTATTTCTATTGTATTTATAAATTATTAAAAAAAGAAATGAAAATTCTTTGACGTATAAATTGAAATAAGTATTGGATTGTTATAGGAGCAAAAAAATATGCCGTCTGGAAGATGGTTCGAAATGCCACGCCACACCGCCATGTATGATTTCGGTGTAAAATAGAATTTGAAAACTCTTCGGAAGGTCTGCTAGCGCTAAAAACGAGATAAGCGACTAAACTATATAATTAGAAATAAAAACCGAAAAAGAACGATAAAAATGTAGATTTGTGGTCGCTGCCTGGTGTGAGCATTTATATTTTCGCGTAGGTTTTTTACGAAGAAGCGAGACATTTTGAATGAAACAAAAAAATATATAAAAATAAGAATAAATAAATAAATAAATATGCTATACCCGTGCTGCCTTCTTATATACGATATGTGATATAAGAGTAAGGAGCGTAACGTCGCTAAAAAACCGTTTTCAACGTTTCGACGTTTCATCTTTCCGCGATTATGCGATCTTGTAAATGTACATATATATTATATAAATGTTTAGTAAATAAGTGCATACACATGATATACGATCAATCGTATTATCGAAGTCACTTACACGTGTTTATGCATACACGTATACACATAATATGTACACCACGTACACGAACACACATATACAGATAGAAGCCTATATAAAAATTACTATTTTTTACATTTCATTTTAACCACGGGGTTCCACGCGGATCCCTATGACGCTTGTGATTTTACTTATTCTATAGTACCGAGGACCAAGGACTCTCGAAAATAAAAAATACATATTGTAATAATGCCTTGATGCAAATATGCGAATAGATTTCGAGCCTCCATGGTGAAACGGTTATCGAGTAAAATTGTATGCCTAATTCGTTGTTTGACATCTCCGTTTGATAAGATCTCAAATTACAGTCCATTAATCTTCTCCGTTATCGATATCGTTTGGTCATCGTTCAAGTTTATCCGAGAACGGGGAGGAAAACTCTGTTGGGAAAAATGAAATTGTTAAAGCAAGGAATACCTCCGGTTTTTTGAGCTCGGTAATGAAACATTTACCGTAGACTCAAAGATCTCGCGATGGAATCCTATCTTTCATCGTCATATTTCTTTGTTCTTTTTATCTCCTACATTTATAGAAATCATTACCAAGCGATACGAAAATGCGATTATTTTCTTATTGTCAAAGACCGAGCAAAGGGCATACAATTTTCCGACATAATAGTCAGTTTCTGTTCCTTGTTTGTTTCTCGATTAATTTTTTTAATGTCAACTTCATGTTATTAGAATATTCTGCAGTATCTCGCCATTAACCGGAAGATAATAAAAAGTAAAATAAAATAAAATGAATTAAAATAATGATAATTAATAGTTCGCATCGTCGATTTGTAGTAAAAGATTAAAAATATGGACGACGACGATGGCGACGACGACATAAGTTGCAGTAAGATAAAAAATCTTTTTCTTCTTTATCCACATGAGCGCCCCATGGTGCGGCGCAGTTATAAGAATTGTACATAACAAATTATCCGACAACATGGTGCTCTGGAAATCTATTTTTTACGAGAAGAAACGTTCCATTAATTAATTCCTAGATTTATATCGTCTTTAAGATCTTTAATATTAATTTTACATTTTCGCTCTGTAAATATTATTAAACATTATTCTCCTGCGTGATGCGAATATTCATATCCAGTTTATACGTATACAATATACTTGCGTCACACAACTGCAAGCGACTACGATAGGACGTCGTTAAGTTGACAATATTATCGCATACGAATGTATTATGGAATGAATCATTACGATAATTACCTTTCTCAAATTCGCTTGAAATAAATAACATGTTGAAAATTATTATTTGCTGATTTATTTCATCTATTTTTTATCATCAAGTAAAAGTGTATTTTCGCTAAACTATATTTTTATTATTACAAAAGTAACTAATTAATATATTCATCATTTCAAATAAAAAAACGATTTTATTGGATTAAATTCTTGCACGGCAATTAATGTTATCAGCTAACTGTTAATATTTTCAAGATTAAAATAGATAGCTTCTATATCTAGAAATTTTATATCCTTATGAAATTTGTTTAAGTAAAAAATAAATATATTTATAAGATACACACAAAATATAATAAAATAAAGTGAATTACGAATTTAGTTTAAAACTCGAAAAGGAGTTATTTTCTCATTCTACGATTAATTCACTGCCGGTAAGAAAATTTTCTACAAGTTTCCTACTATACCATAGTCTATAATATTAACACAGTGTTCTACTATATCATAGCCTATTGCATTAACACAATTTTCTACTATATCATATGCGAACAATTTTTCTACAATACTATAGACAAGTAATATATCGATAAGGAGTTCATTGATATATAAGATGATGGCGTATATTTAAAAAATATGTGCTAATTGCCTGTAAATATTCAAAAATTATTTTATAAAGTATGTTAATAAATATGTAATGCTTATACTAGTACATATATGTTTAAACAATCGTAAATATAATTAGAGTGCGTAAGAGTATTGGACGTACCTTAAAAAATCGTTAATTAATCGAAGGAAACGTCTATTGTTCTCTAAAGCACAGAGTATACATTCGGCGTACCGTCCTCTTCGAAATTCACCTTCAGAATGAGACGTTGTCCTCTATGAAAGTTCTTTTATTCAAAGTTGTTTATGTGACTTTCCGAATAAGAAAATTCTGTTTATTATGAATGTTATAACCGTTGAATACACGCGCAACGTTCGGAAAGTCATATAAACAACTTTCAATAAAAGAACTATCACAGAGAACAATGTCTCAGTCCAACGGTGGATTTCAACGAGGAAGGTGCTCGGAACGTATACTCGGTACTTCTAAATTGCATTTTATATTTTTTTCGATTAATTAATAATTATTTTAATACTCTCACGCCCTCTACTTATATTTAGGATTGTTTGCACGCATATATATTTTTTTAAACATTACATACATATTAACGTACTTTAAATATAAATTAATCTCGATTCTATGTTTTATTCGATGAAAATTTTACCCCTTCCCTCCGAAGTCATCACTGCGCAGGAGCATTAGAATAATTACATAAAAATGACAAAAATACTAAAATAAGAACGTTGTATATAATCTTAAATTCTATTGATTAGATACATTATTTCCTTCATACACATGCGCAACGTTCGTATAAACAACATTTAACAACAGTACTTTAACAGAGGACAATGACTCAGTCCAACGGTGGATTTCGAACAGGACAGTACATAGATCGTATACACCGAGCTTATAGACAACAATAGACATTTCTATCGATTAATTAACAATTGTTTTAATTCTCTAATACATTCTTCTTATATTTCAGATTGTTTAGACACATATACGTACTAGTTCTTTTCGATTATAATTTCCCCCTCCCAAGTCACCACTGCGCAGGAACGTTAAAACAAAAATATATTAGTTTGAACAATTACATAAAAATTAAAATATTCAAAAATCAGAACGTTATAATTTTAATTGCTATTTAAGATACACGTATCTTGTTAATATAATAAAGTTTTTAGTGTATATTGTCTTTATTCTACACTTTATCTTTTAAATATAAACAAGATACGTTTACAATAAATAAAAAAATAAAATCGATTTATGATATATTTAATAAATAAATTATCATATCAAATTGTGACTAGCGTGGCAAGTACGTGTGACGGCAAGATTGTGTGCGTGAAATACATTTCTATATGGTCATTCGGAATCTCTAATTGGTCACTTCACGTCCGAAATAATTATCAGCCAATCAGGGCTCTTTGCTGATTTTTCTTCTTTCTTTTCACAGCGTCGATGCTGGAAATCGCACGGATACTACGTTGTCCCGTTAATCTCTCATAATTAAAAAATAGTTTCTAATGTGTGTGTGTGTGTATGTATGTGTGTGTATGTAAATAATTTTCCTATATACTAACCGTGGACTTCTTCCAAAGAAAATCGAGGACTACAATACTTAGTAAGAAGTAAGAATGTTTTGGAGCTATTGCAGAACTCCTAATGCTAACTGTTTATATTCCTTCGATCGAAGGAACCACATGTAGGACCTAGAAGGTAGCCTCGATCGATCTGGTCGAGCTTTAACCAAGCTAATTCGAGAACGTGTTCAGTGTCAACGACACGGGAACCATGTACACGTACGTTCACGTAAGATCCGCCCCTAAATGGTTCACCAATAACAGTAAAGACATACTTCGGCTATTGTCGCCCGTGGAAGACGTGCTATCTTGACTATAAATTCAGAGAAAGGGTAGAATACCGATTGTACCGATCAAAGCAACTACGAGGATTTCAGGAATGCGTTGTTCCTACTGACAACGTACATCACCAAACTGAACATCTCTAATTTTAATGTAATTTTACATGTTCATAAAATAGACCAGTTCTTCTCAACGTTTATGCAGTGTGATCTTATTCATTTGTTTGTAATTGTAGTATGGATCGAATATTTGCTATATACAAATTTTAAGATAATGACAGAATTACGATAAACAAGAAAAAACTTATGTTCTTATCTTCATCAATTTTTCAAATCTGTCAATTTATATTTATCCTTAAAACTATCATACAGAAATTATGTGAACGTAAGTCTCAAAAGGAGAAAAACTTTAAATATCAGGATAAAATTGAGTAATCAACTTTCATAAATATGTCATCAGAGCTTAGTAAATAGGAACGTAGAAAGTCTAGTACGAACGTAGGTATGCCGCGAACCTTACTAGGTATATGCACTCGATGTACCGTGAAAGCTCTTGGCGGTCGTGGTCGTAGTCGTGGTCGTAGTCGTGGTCGTAGTCGTGGTCGTAGTCGTGGTCGTGCTACAGCATGGATTTAAAGCCAGAAAATTTATTGTTTCGCGAGGAGGCGGACAGAAGCGACGAAAGGGATGAAACGGGGGGTTGTACATGCTTTGGAGTATGCAAAATACAGAGAAAGAGACACAGATAGATAGATAGATAGGTAGATAGAAAGAGAGAGAGTGAGGGAGGGAGAAGGAGGGAGAGGGAGGAGAAAAGGGGAAGGTGCGATGTAGATAGAGAGAGAAAGACAAACGAATTCGAAAAGCTCTGGCAGACGACCGAAAACCAGTCGCCTAGGATCCTGTTTTCCCCCATCCAATCTGGCTCTGTTTCAGCAACTGCTTCGCAGAATCTTTCCAATTTCTCTCTCTCTCTCTCTTTCTTTCTCTTTTCTTCTTTCTATCTCAATCTATCTCTATCTCAATGTCTCTCGTCATTAGGAATAAACGACGTACGTCGTGTCACCGATCTTACGAGATCTGAAGAATTCACACCCTAACTCAATGTGAATTGGAAACGCTTTTAGCTTTCCCACTTAGTCCTTTTGAGATCCTTTTAACGTTTTGTTGCGGCCATCTCTTTAATACGCATTCATAAGAGTCAATCGTAGATCCATGATTACGTGTCATTTATTGTTCAGGGAGAGCTACGCGTGCTTTCTTAACTCGTTCAATTTCTAGATATTCTTTTAGCAAGATAGTTCGCTTGGGTTGGTTCGGCTTGTTCAGGTGCTCTTCTGATGGATGATCGCTAGTTAAATAGACGTTCTTTTGTATTCTTCTCGATCTATGTTATGTTCTTTTCTTTTTTCTTTTTTTAAATGATATTATTCAAACAGGTGTTTGATTGTTAGCATTGCCTGTTAGTCGAAAATACGTGCTACATTGTTTTGGGAACAGCATCGGCAGATGGTTACTTGTCGAACTTTTATTTGAATGCAATTGTGTACAAAATTATTGAGTATTTTAATGTTTTTCTGTACTTGTCTTTTTCTCCCCCTCTCTCTCTTTCTTTCTTCTATTCTCCGAACCAACATTGGAAGAGAATTATTTTTTTATTTTAGAATACCTCTTTGGTATATTCTAAATTTTTGGATAAATCACACTTAATTTGATCTATAAGAATTAATTGTTAATATTATTGTTAACTACCATAGTCCCACACACATTAAGCAAAGAAATAGTATTCCTGCAAATGGGTACTATAACATGTAGCATAAATATGCATAGACTATCTTATAAAAAAGACGTAAAATTGTATCATCATATTCTAGAATACGACGATTGGAAAGTCAAAAAGTGACGTTTCTTATATATCCATTTTAAAGGCTAACTTAGACAGGAAAGAGAAAACGACGTTAGACTTCTCGATCGTGTCACTGGATAGAATATCCCGCTATTCCTGAGACATATATACGATGCCAGGCCTCATATGGTATTCATGAAAACGACGTATTCGTCAATGACATGATCGGTGTCTCCGAATACAAATCTACGCTCGAGTTGCAACTGCGTGGAAACGTTCCTACTATTTCTGTCCTTTTCCATAACGATTTTCTTATATTTCTTTCTCATATTTTCCTATCATTTTTGTACTGTATATTCAGAGTTAAAGAAAGAGAGAGATAAAGAAAGAAAGATTTTTCTGACGAATGACAGCAAACGAGAACGTCAACGTATACCCGATCTCGTATATGCGCAGCTAGTCGCGTGTGTCATTTGAGTTATTTCACACATGGCGGTCGATCGATGAATATCGCATTCCATTCCAAGAGTCCCTATCGTCCCTCTCTCTTCCCCCACTCTTCCCCTACTCTATATCTCTTACCTTCCCGCTATGCACGCTATCTTTTGCGTACATACCAACCGATGGGTACAGCTCGGAACGCATAACTACGTTCCTTCGAATATCGTTTAGAGTGACTTACGTTAAAAGTGACGAACCTATCAAAATTATGTAAGGATCAAATACATCGATGTCTCATAGGTATTACCACTACCGTGTTTCATATTCCTATCTTTTCCTTTACTTATATCGAGAATTGTTATTTGTTCGACGGAAGTCCCTTTAATCGGTACAAAGTAACAAATTAGATCACGAATCGGATGAGAACCTGGAAGAAAATCGATAAACGCGTTATACGGCGAATGTAAAGGATACTAGAATCAAAGAGAGAGAGAGAGAGAACAAGATAGGACGATTGTGCTTTGATAGGGAGCACGATCGTCGAATAAATTATCAGTATAAAATCCCATTTTCTCGGATAGAATTTCACGCGAGTGTTCCGCAGGACGCACAAGGCTGGGACGGTCAGATTCGTTAGTCTAGCGAATTGAAAATACAATGGCTGTCGCTTACAGGTGCGGCTGTGCATCTCTACCTGCATGCGATACTACTCGTAAAATTAATTCCTCGCTAGTGAACTGACATTATTATGTTCTGCATGCTATGCGACTAAATTATTAACCATCAAGTTTCATTCTGCTAAAGGATACACGATTTATACCTATCCTGCTTTCTGCTTTTTATTTGTCTATTTTGATCTAAAATATTAGAATTTGAAAAGTTATTTATTTCATTTTTTGTTTTATAAGTACTGAAATTGGAAGATCACATTTCGCGTAAGCCTCAACAAATATACTAAATATCGTTTTCCTCGTGTCGTTGAAATCAATATTAGAATAATTGAATATATCGTACGTGAAGAAACATATCGATCTATTAATTTATGCACCGGATGTAGGAACGAGCGCGAGAACACGTTTTCCTAGCGTACGATCTGCCGCCTTTAATGGAGCATCGATTATCGAGTCAATTTCCAATAAGATTCCGAGTACTCTACCAATACCAGATTCCGGCTTTTACTAGAAGATCGGATTCCTTCCGGTATTTTCGTCTATATTCGTCTATTTTATTTTTAAACGATATCGAATAATATCTCACAATTAGTTATATGATTAAAACTTTATGTAATATTGAATCATTGCTAATAAGTTTGAAAAATTTCATATGTCTCATTCAATCCTTCTCCTCGTTTTCCTACATAAAAGAAGATATTATGAAAGAGATGTACATTTACTAAAACCTGAACGACGACCATTCATCGAAGGCATCGTTGAACATTCGAGTAATCTGATAGGACGATAATTCAACTCGCGAATGAATCTCGTTGAAGGATGATTAAGCATCGTAGGACGAATGGTATCGATCGTAAATCAATCTGGATGACAATTTTCTATAGTATTACACGAACGCTTGCTCAGAATTCTCGTCTACTGCATACAAAAATAATGGATATTTGAAATTGATAATTCATAAAAGGGAATGATAGAAAATCTATAAATTACTAATTGATTTATTATTTATCTACACAAAAATATTTACGGCAAATGGAAAAAGGACAAAATATTAAATCATAGTAATTTTAAAATACTTAGACAGTTCTTGTTTTTATTAGTATAATACTGACCACTTATATTTCTAATAGTTTTTATTATTATCGACGATTCATTTTTAAAATACAAATGAAAAATATTGAAAAATTCTGACTCTACAAATACTAACCAGTCATTTAAAAATCAGATTACATACATAAAAGAGAAACATGAAAAGAGAGAAAGAGAGGAAGAGACAAACACTACTGCGAAAGAGGTTCGTGTTGAGCGGCGTAGTGCGCTTATTGTAAAGCGGAAGAAAATGCAGTTAATATTACGTCCGCGTCGGTACACGAACGAATTGCAGGACGTTAGCAGTTATTTGCGAGCCGTACGAACGAGTCGTATACACGTTAAACAGGAACGAACAAACCAACGAACGAACGAACGAACGAACGAACAAACCAACGAACGAACGAACGAACGAACGCATCGGAAACGACCGCATAGTTGCATGAATCAAAGCAATTATCGTCTATGCCGCTCTTGGGTTCTTTCACTTTTTCACTCTCTCACTCTCTTCCTCTCTCTTTCTGTCTTTTATATTCTCTGCCGACCCTCTCACCCTTCACCTACCCTTCTTCCTCTTCTCTTTCTCACTCTGTCTCTCTTTTATCAATTGGTTTCACCAGTTGGTATGCTTGCTTGCTCGACAACTCACCTTAGGAATTCGTACGAAGCACTTTTATATTATTATTACGCTTCACTTTACAGAGGTATAACTAACCGCAAATCGCTAAAGCGCTGACACGCTAAAGAAATGTAAAGAAGAGAGAAAGAGAGAGTTATTAAGCAGCCTGTAATAAAAAAAAAGTATACCACATTTGCAAGTAAAATATTTCCCATTGAATGTATATTTAAAATCTACTCTTTTCGATTATTTTTAGTAACAGAAACTGTTTAATACGATTCAAGATTTTAAAAACTATATTTCAATATTAAAAATAATATGAATAAATCAACTAATCTCATCGTTTAACGTGTTAATAAACTACTACTAATTTTCTTTAGCGTTTTTTTCTTTTTTTATCTTTTTGGAACACTCGGTATATTCGATAATCCTTGCATTATTTACTTGTATTTACTACGAATAAAGAAAATAAGTAGTTACCAAGTGCTTTATTGGATAATTTCATCGACTATAGCAATATCTCATTAAAGACATATATCTGGTGGTTATCGTTCGAATTACGATCTTCCGGTTATTGGGTGCATCGATAAAAAAAAACACATAACAATCTCGTATCTGACCATCCGTCATAGGTGTACCTAAAAATAGAAAGAAGAAAGCAAATCGTTATTATTAGCAACGCACAAACGATGGATTATTCGCACCGATCGCGTCAGCGTCCGCTTAACGCTTTGAATTTATAACTCCCGTTGCCGGTATAAGCGTCCGGTAATACTTTCGCGCGCGCTTTTAAAGCACCGTCAAGCCCCCCTTCCCCCTAACACCTTTCTGTCTTTCTCTCTCTCTCCGTATCTGTGTGAATCGAGATTTATAAACTCGGAACTCTCGTGAATGCAGCATTCATCGAACGATGAAAACTTCATTCGCTCGTAGATATCTCGTAAAACTTTCTTTTTCGTTCGTTCGTTCGATCGTTCGTTCGATCGTTCCACCCTTTCGTGTTTCTAAAATGTCGCGATTTATTAGCGAAAGAAAATTGTTCATGGAATTCTGTTTTAACGTGTAAATTATCCTAAAATTGATCGAAAATATTAAAAAAAATACCTACAAGTATGTATTCCTTTCTATTCCTATTCCTCTGAGTAAATTTCGTCTCTTAAACGTAGATCTCTCTAAATGATTTATATCATGGCAATTAATGAAACAAATCACAATGACGTGTATATATGTATATGTAAGAGAAAGAGAGAGGTAGAAACAATAAACTCTAAGGATAACTTTGATCGAGAAACTCGCATGATTTCGTCCAGTTTCAGACGTTACGAAACACGTATGTGTTGTTCACATGATTCATCTCTCCCATTGCGATGGTACAAGCTCCTCCGGACGGTGGCGACGAGGGGTGACAGTGGGGGTGCCACTGGCACAATGTTGCCCTCCTCTCTGCACGCGACAACTCACGAAACACGCTGCAATACACGCTCATTTATCTGTAATTAATTACACCGTGACCTGGTGTATTCCTCTTCTCTTCTCTTCTCTTCCCGTCATACCCCTTTGCCCCTAACTCCTCCTTCAACATTCCCCGGCCTCCACTCGTCTAGCAAATGCATTTCTCTACATGCGAAGTACTTAACCGCGGCTAAATTGGCAGGAAATAATCAAGATTCCGTCCTGACAGTATTACGTACTTAATATTCACTGATTATGTATCATCCGCGAACGTCAATGCATAAATGTGCGCACGAGCGCGCATCCTACTCATTGGAATGTGCGATCGTCGTCCTCGCTGAACTTTTTTACACGCGATCGTTACGAATCACAGAAAGTTTCTTATTATATGAATATCTCATTGGAGATAATTATTAGAAACATCGTAGATGATGTCACGAAACATGTAGCATTTAATCGTGTATGTATTATGTTTGAAAATTCATTAAAGCTGGTCGAGCAAATCGAAGTGGTGGTTCCTTTAAAATCGATAAAACGAGATAAAGAAATGAGAAGAAGAAAAGTGACCACCCTCGAAGAAGCCGAGTGCATGAGTAAACGTTCTAGCAAAGAGTCCGTGAGTACTACTTTCGTCGATATTTATGCGGTGGCATGCACGACGAAAAATGAGTATGCTCGTTCCCATGGGTATAACTGAGAGGGTAGTAGGAAGGGATGGTACGTTCAACGAAAACCATAAAAAGACGGATAAAGTTGCTACGGTGCCGTTGAAATAAATGTCACGAGTTAGTTACTGCCTCGCGGAGCGTACCACCACTGGTTGGACGATTCTCCGCAAATTTAACATTCCAAGTCCTTCCCCTATCTCATTATTTTTATGCTACTATTTGTAATCCACATTAAGATCCGTGTTAATCTTCACTTTTCTCTTCCACCACCTTCGCGTTGACCGTTTTAAAACAACTACACCTTTTTAATTCAGATTACTTTTTCCGTACATCGAGTATTTTGTCTCTATTTCACATTGTTATAAGCTAAAGTTCCCGTTATTCAAATATTTTCAATGTTTTTATTAGGTACAATTAATTTTTGATTGCTTTTCGTTTAAGCCATATGGGTCGTAGGTGTATAAGTTGTGAAACTTTTAAATGGACGAAAAAGAAAGTCCAAAGAGAATTGGACTATTCGTATTATTTAAAAATCTAACTACGAAAGATATTTTCTCGTTAGCGTTTGTATTCTTGAAGGAAGAATCTCAAGCGTCACTCTTATCTGAGAACGTTGACAGGCGAATCACTGCAACGAACGGTCTAATAGCGGAGAAGAGAATACGGAGGTTCCTAGCTGTTTCTCCAATGTTATCTTCCGCTACTTATTTTTATTCTCTCCCTCTGTATATTCTCGACAACGAACCCCCCGATGCGTGTAATAATAAACGTTGGTTTTACGGTGATAAAGCAACGTCGAGACCGGCCTCGTGTCGCTTCCCTTTACCACGAAAATTCCTCTCTTCCGAGGATTTTTCCATCTCCTTTACTCCTCCATGCCTTTATTATCCTTCTATTTCTTTCTTTTTCTCTCTCATCTCGTTTTCTTCTTTTTCTTTTTTCGTGGCTTTCCAAAACAGTTATCCTAGGATCGACAACAACGGGAACTGAAGGTTAACCATTGTAATACTCTCGTAATGTCTTTTACACAATTAACGTACCATTTCTAATTAAAAATAACATATCTATTTTAAAAAGTATTTTAGGTTCGTAAAATATCAGACCCTAAATTTGACCATAATTTTGTATAAATTCATAAATCTCGATAAATATTGTCCTCTCCACGCGTACAACGTACGGATTTACGCGAGTAGAATTCGTATGGAAGTCACATTTGAATATCGTTATTACGGCCGTGTTTGCGAGCGTGCTTGCTAACTCGGTAAGATGCGATGAGACAGAGAAAGCGACGGGGGGGGGAGGGTAGAAACGAGGAGAAGGACGACGACAACGACGAAGGTATCTTCGCAATTAAAATTTCTAATTACTCTATTAGCATATTGTATTACAGACATGTACCTTCTTAGAATTCTTCGAAGACACTTTAACTTGAAATTTTCCATCTTGAACTTGATTTTCCACGAATTTTAATCATTATTTTTTTTCATTATTTTTTTTAGATTTTGTTAATAGGAAAAAGGTAGTTCAAACAAAATTGAAGAATCGATAAAATAGAGATCTTTCTTGATCGTACTATCATTTCTCATCGAAAAGATGTTCGAAGAGTTTGTTGAATTTTTCCTATTGGCGTCCACCCGCATTGCCATTTATACGAGATTTGGATTCGTTTCTACTACGGTAAATCGTTTTCTACTTCGACATGTTCATCCGATTGGTTAGTAGGAAAAGGACGATAGGGAAGAAGATAGGGAATGGAAGTAAAGGGAGTAACAGGAAAATCGAAGGATGATTCACCGCTTTTGGGTAAATTCCTTTATGGCCCAATTTCTGTAAACCGCACGGAACGCGAGATTGAGTGGAAGAGAAACTGCGAGAGAGGAAAAGAGAAAGAGGACAAGAGAGAGAGAGAGAGAGAGAGAGAAAGGTAAAGGCGATAATCCCGCCAAGTGATACGGCCTTTAGATTACATAAGCGTCGTTCGTGCGAGATCAATACGAGGGCACGCGAGAGCCAATATTAACGATCTCCGAAATATGCCGGTAAATATTTGGCGACCATGCCTAGCCCGCTCAACTCAAGGATATCGTATGCTGCTCCACGTATGTGTTCATGAGTGAATGTATGCATCATCTCGTTTCTATCTAACATGCATACACGCACATGGTCTAGCACCTATACTTTGGTATATGTGGATATATGTAGTTTATACGTTAGCAAGCAACACAACCGGCTTTTAGCAGCCGGCTGGCAGAAGGGCGAATGTCGACGATCGACTCGAAACAAAATTATCCTCCAAGCGCGTTCGCGAAAATGAAAATTGATTGGAAGAGAGAATAGGGAAAGATAGGAACTAAGAAATAGGGTAATTGTATTTGACATGTTAAATGAAAAACGCTAAAGTACTGTTTCCAAGCTCTCTTTAATTGAGCAGTTTTCTAGTCCGAAAACTGATTATCTTAATTAGAATTCCTTATTTTCAGGTAATTTTGAAAGTTACCTTAGACGATCATTACGTTATCGAAAGGAACGGTCACACATTTTCGTTCGCGTATTCTACCGACGATAGATTAATAGTAGAGTGTGAGGGAGAAAAACAAGCTGCCTACGGCGTAGTCATCCAGCCGGCAAGAAAAGCCTTTAGAGCACAGCTGTACGGGAACCCTTGTGTCGAGCGCAACTTGCTTACATACACACACGCACACACACAGACATTTAACTACATAGACGATGGGAGGAACTGCAGAGTTTTCTCTCTATCGCACTCTGGTCAAGAAGCATGAATGAAATTGCAGTTACGTAAATACAGGCCGCGCGATCGTGGCGTTGCACGTTGCGCAATTAATTCGTAAGAAGTATGTCGAGTCGCGCAATTAAGGGGCGCCACGTTGGTTAACGACGCGAGAGCTTTTTCCTACTCGCTAGATGTTTTTTCAAATGGAATCGTCTCCGTATAAAATGCTAGATAATTCTTCCCTACGTTTATTAAGAATTCTAAAAGTAATATTTATAAAAAACTAGGATAGTCATTAGTGTGCCGTTCCTACAAAACAGTCGTATTTTCTTCGATAATCCTTTATTTCTAATTACATCGTACATTTAGGTTTTCCGAAATGTTCGTACTGATCTTAAAAAGCGAAAATGTATTATAGTATGCATTTATCGTAAGAAGAAACATTTTCTGGACAACTCAATACTTTATGTTCATTGCACCTGACATTTGCTTATTAACATAAATAAGATGAAAGGATTCGATATGAGTATATTTCTAATCTTCCATTGTCAGAAGCAATGCATACGATGGTTTCCGTTCGCACGAAGGAAAGACGATTTGCCGCTTTACCGAGTGGAATATTACATACGTTTCTCGCTTGAAAGCCAATTTCATACGTTACAAAGGCCAACTCTTTACCGTCGACCTTCTACGACGTCCGTTTCTCTATTTTGAAATTGTACCAACCCTCCTCCTCTTACTTTAGAGAGTGGAAAAGAATGACAATGGAATTGCTTTGCAAAAAAAAAAAAACTTATACAACCAATTGAAATAAGAATTTTACGTAATCTACACGACCAAATTTATGTCATTTTTTTTCTAAATGTTCATTTCAATTTTTAAATTTTAAATCAAGTCGGTAAAGGTGAGAAAATTTATGAGACATGGAGTGTATTTACATAGAACGGTCTTAAATATTTCTGATACCATCTTGACAAATGGGATAAGATAAGATACTTTATAGTTTTATATCATAAGACTCAGACCTTGCGAACTTCAATAAGCAGGAATCGTTTGGCATTTGCTTATGTAATTGTTCGTGAACGTTTTCTCAAACGATTATCGTCCGCAAGGACATTACAAGCATAACTCGTGCGGATCGTGGATTGCACTTCCTCGAAAACTCGACGACCAAATTCGATCGTGGTATTCTCCCGCAAAGTTTCGAGACGACGAAATCTGCGTTGGTCGAGTAACTAGCTTCTAGGAAACAAAATACTAGCGATGATCGTTACATTCGATTTTCTTCCTTAAACTTTCTTGGAAATAATTATTTTGTAGCATTTATAATACTATTTTGTATATTCTTGTTATTATTAATGTTGAGTAAATCAATTTCATCCGAATACATTGATTACATCAGCAATATTAATGGAATTATTCGAGTAGCCTGTTTGAAACGTTTCGCCCGCTATAGCGATGCATCGATAATCAGAGAAACAGCAGGAAGTTTCCGGACTTCAATAACAATCCGTAGATCTACGAGAGTGATCTCGAAACGGGGCGATGCATCGTGTCTCATAGTTCATCGAGAACGGTTTAACAAGCTTTCGCTTAGGACGAAACAGAATTTGGGGGAGAGATTGGCGCCCGCGAAAAGATAAATTCACGAGGGTACGTCTTCCTCATCAATTTCATGCCGCGTTATGTGCGAGATTCCACAATTTCAATCAGGCAAACGCACGTCGTTTATCCATCGAACGTATCTCTGCGTTTATCGCGTGCGCTTGTGCGTTTGGGGGGGGGGTTCATGGTAACGTAGAAGAAGAGTAACTAGGGATGCAGCGAAGAGAGGCGGAGGGCATCGAGGGAAAAGCAATTTGCAAATAGATCCGCCGGCAATGTCGGTAGAGCCACGGTACCGCACAGGACGCACAGGACGCACCGGACGCATCATAGGACTAACGTTCAGGATCGTGTGCGACGCCCCGTCGGCTCGAATTCGCGTTAACGCTGACGTTCGCGTCCACTCTCTCTCACACACGCACACACACACTCTATCCTTCAACGAACCTTTCTCTATCGCATCCATTCTATGATATCAGATCCGTCGATGAGATTTCACCACTCGTCCGTGTCAAAATACTAATTAGCTGTTCGATGCTCCGCTCCCTCCCTTCACTACGTAATAGCTCTTTTGTATCACTTTATATATGTATTACCTTTATGGTTCGAATCTTGCTTTCTAGATAATTGGCATAATCCCAAGGACCGAGCCCTCGTCATCGTTTCCTTTTTTCTCTTCCCCCAATTAGACACTTCTTTGGTCCAGCCCTTTACCGTAATAAACATTAGTCTTAATGATTAGTCTCTTTGGGCCATTAGGTATGCTAATAAATACGTATGCTAATGGGTCATCGAATCGAAACGAGCGTGCGAACGGGAAGGATTGGTAGGTGTGTAAGCAGGAGATAATGGACGGGCCAGTGCACCCGGCGGGTTGCACCGGCGACGATGCACCGGCAACGATGCACCGGCAATCCGCATCCTTTGCCCAGATTTCCGACGATAGCATTCTGCTCTATTAAGCGATCGTTCCCGAGATTACGCGTAATTGCTAATACTACGATTACTCATAGGGAGGACGTTACAGGGAAAGATATTCATTCCGAGTATCCATCTGCAAAGATATTCGTTTCATTTTTTCGAGTCATTATGTACGGTACATTGTCAAAATATAAATCTTTCTTCTATCTATACAAATTTGTTCGATTTTGAATAACAAGCGAATCCTTGATTTTTCTTTTCTTACCGACTATAAAAAGCCTCTAACTATCTCTCAAGAATATTCGAGCCGGTGAATAATATAGAATCGTTCGCGTAGTTCGCTTGATTCATGAAATCTGTTTCTCTCTTTCTCATGATGTTTTCGAATGTCTTCTTCCGAGCTGTAATTAAACTGAATTATGTATTTTGTCTATGGCACACGCGAACGATACCAAAGGGGAAGGATGAGATTGAGGAAAACTTGTTGGCGGTGGTAGAAGAGTTCCTTTCGACGAATGCTAGCTAGTTCGGTGTTTCGTTTACAAAGATGTTGTATTCATGAATTCTCGGAAGCTTTCAAAAAGATGAAAGTAAAAGGAACGAGAAAAATAGGCGAATATCGGTCTGTCGAAGGTTTTGTTAGAATTCTTTGAAAATTCGAATAGATCAGATATACGAAGGCGTTCAAATTTTTACTTCTTTCAATTTAATGTAATTAAAAAGCCAACCTGAAATGTCACCCTAAAATGTTTTGAGAAATTGTAAAGAATAAGAGTACAAAAAAATGACTCCGATCATAGCAAGTATGGATTTATTACCCTAAAAAAATAGCCCTGAAAAAAGTGCTCTAATCATTGCAAGTATAGATTTATTAACTTGCAACACTCGTTAGAACCTTTTCGTTATTTATTTCACCGAACGGAATACCTCTATTTATGGTAGCAATAATTTTCTCGCGCTTCGCTTAACTTTCATTGGTGTGCGAGCACGTTAGTATAGTATGGTTGGTAATGCCGTAGATTCGCTCGCGCGTTAGAAGCCTTTAAAGCATCGATGACTAACCACAGAAACCGATGGCATCATCCGTACTAGAACCTAAAAAAAGCGATTGCTTGGGTCGAGTCATCGTTTCGCGTGATATTTTATAAGATGTACCCCTAAGATGTGGTAACACCGTAAGATCCTCAAACAGTTGTAAATCATTTAAGGCCACCGCCCACTTTACTACGATAATCTTTTACTTGGAACATACTCTTTGCTCGAGCTATTATGCTAGGTCTTGTTATTTAAACTATCTTCGTGTAGGTATTTTCCTTCATACTAATTCTTTAACTCTTTTCTTCTAATCGAACGAATGAATAAAACAATTAACAAAATAAATTGAAAAGATTACCAAAAAATCTTAATTTTCCTTTCCTCGTAGTTGTTTTTGACCATTGCAAAGAACGATAGAACGCGTTCGAGAAGCATGTAGCTGTTTTTTTATTCGGTAAAACGATTGCGTAAGAAGCATAGTTACAGTTTTCGCGCAACAAATGACTCGATTCGCTACGAACACGAAAGGTACTTCTTGCTGGTCTGTAGTTTGCTAAGAATACAATTTTCTAAGGATGGCGAGCTTAATGATAACCGCGCTCAGGTGTTATATCGCTTCAGACTGAGAGAAATAGTAAGAGAGAAAGACCATCGTTATCTTTACAGCACGTATATACAATCGCCTCGTAACACTTTCGACCTCTTTTTCCTTTCTCGAGCGACACGTTGTAAGACGTTTCTGGAACGATTCACCGTCGTGCACCGAGTTTGCGGGTGCATTCGAATTCAAGAAAACTTACATCTCTTCTTGGCTTTGCGCGTGCATTCAATTTTTTGTTAAATATTTATCGGTCAGCAAACGATTCAAAAACATTGATAGAATATTGATGCCGATGATCGTTGCTCGTATAATATCGCAAAATGCACGACATCAAATACACGCATACGTATGTAAGTATTTGCTAAATACGCGTGTTCTTCGTGTACCGTCTGTTACACGTTTTAAACAATTCTTTTTTTAGATTATTCAAAGATTTCGTGTCTTATCGCTAAGTTTTCCATACGCATACATACACATAAGTATGTACGGTGTACGTGTAAGTACTCGAAACGATCCAATTTCATATATCGTATGTTTTTCTTATGTTAAAAGTAGAACACCGAGCGAATAGGTATATGTACTTACGTAGTTGCTTCCTTTTAAAGAGATTTGTCATCTCTTCGTCACGAGTTTCTCCACTGATAAGAAAAAAATATTCATTTCTTGCAATGTGTACTCTGTAAATCGTGTACAGGGTATCACAAAAGTTTCCTTTATTAAGCTCAAAAACAAATATATAAAATTACAATGTAGTTTAATGATTAGCGCAATTTATAAGTATACTGATCATATTATAAGCAATGACTGCATATAAGATGGTAAAAAATAAAACTGAAGAACAAAAAATCTAGAATGAAACAAGCACGAGACACTTACAAGTAAATAATTAGTCAGATTTTTCATTTTGCATCGCGTACTTAAATGTATATCTCATTAGGATACACATAATTAGCCTTCATAAAATTGCATAAACGATATGAATATCGTAGCGAAAGAGGAATGCACACACATATACACCTTTACAATTTTCTTCATGAAAAAGCATCCGAGCACAATTTTCCAACGATTATTATTATAGCTCATAATTAGAAATCATTCGATAACCGAGGCATTCGATAGCGCAAAATTATTTCCATCAGCGACGTTGGTGCTCGCGCAATAGTTGGAGCTCTAAGGAATAAAAAATAAAAAATAAAAGTAGAAGAAAAAAAGCATGAAAGTAACGACTTGGAACGTTCAGTGGAAGTAAGTAGTTCTAAATCACGCGACCCTCCGACGTAACTTAACGTTACGAGAGCAAAATCTTTCGATTTCAAAGCAATTAATTTGCCCTCCCATAAACCTCCTCTTCCTTCTCCTGCTTCTCTTATGAATGCTCACTGTGATTTTTATTTCCATAATTTGTTATCGTTAAAGCTCGTACGAAGGATATCCCGGTTTAACCGGTTATGCGTATCAAATCTTTGAGTGCGTGTGTAGTATAAACACGTATAGGATCGTAGCATAAAAATGGAAATCTTTCTGTTGCGAGATGTATCGGTAAATTGGTTCGTTTTTTTATGGGAAATGGATCGCGACATATCGATAAAGATCGAAGTTACCGCCTTCGTGCGATCTTGCTTTTAATTAAATAATCTATTATTCCTACAATCTACGAGTATTCACAGACAACTTTTATTCATTATTGAAAGGATAACCTCGGTAAATTTCATGCGTACAAAGAGGTATTGCTTTTTTATGGTGAAATACATATTCATACTTTATTTATAATTATAACGCAGAGATATTATGCGTTGACTGTTAAAACATTATTTACAGGTAAACATGATATAAGATATTTTATAGGAAACGAAGGTAATCAATTATTTATCGAATATAATATACAATACAGGACAAAAATAATATTATTTTTTGATACAATTTCTTTTTAATCCTAGTAATTATTACAATTTGAAAAAATTTCACATTTGAACAAAAGAATTAGGAATCATTTGCAGAAGTTTGGATAAAAGCTGTGGAAATAATATTATTTAATGCAATCTTATCTTTCAGCAATAATCCTCGACACTCGCATCGACTACCTCCGATAGAAATAGTCGAATCACCAGCACTGACTCATACGTAGAGACGCTAGAAAAATTATTCACCGGATGCGACTCACGATAGACTGCCGTTGTTGCTTGCGTAATAGTAAGCACAGAACCGTACGGATACTTCTTGCAATCATCGTCATCTCTTTCTTTAACCAACACAAATATGCACGCGCAGTACTATCGTGACTCGATCGTGGAGGAACTTACAACCACTAATTGCTCGTTTACATGAGAAAAAAGTAATAAAAAGAAAAAAAGAATTTCCGGTGACTCGATCAAGGAATCATAGAAACTCGATCGAACTTACGCGTTGGTAAGAGCGCAAAAGAGAAAAAGATAAAAAAAAGAATTGTAGACCCTCGAGGACGAGGTCGTGTTAACACGAAGATCCTTTTCCCATCTATCGAGGGAAATTAAGTAAGATTACTTGACTGTAATCGCCGTGGTAATAATTTATAACTACTGCATCCTGAGTTGGTCCCAACACGTTCCAAGCATCTTCCATCTCACTTTATATTCATACATTCAAAATTTGTGTTATGCGACGAAGTAGGGCTCGGTCTCGGTGTGTAAAGGTCAAGGATACAGTTGGAAGAGCTATAAGGAGCTCCTCTACGTAATCTCAGCTGTGCCGTGCTGTGAATTCCGTTCATTCGAGAGTAACGTTCTTCGGATTGAACGAGTATATACCTAAAGTATGCAGTAAGTATATATATGCATATATTACTACGAATACGTTGTTATTTCTATCGCGTAGAAACTCGTGACGCATCTTTTCATTCATCGGCGAGTTCTTTAAGTTAATACGATTTTCCGCCAATTATTTATTGCACGGCTGTGATGTTTGTTCGATGCGTATTTTCTTACTATCCATTATACGTATTAAAATGATTGCTCGAAAGTATTTGTCAATTGTAAAAAAGTTGCTTCAACCATTTTGACAATCTTTTGAACATTCCGCTGTGGTCCGTTGGAATACTTATGATGCAAGCGACAATCTTGCTCGGCGCTTTCACGCATGAATTAATCATCACCCTGTTGGAAAAGAGAACTGCATTAAACGGACCAACTAAAGGACAGAATAAGGTGAATAAAAAAGGAGTAGATAAAAAGTTATGAAACTCCACGCGTAATCTTCCAAATTCGCTGCGGCATAAAAGAAAGGCGACATAAGAGAAGAACGAGGTCGAGCTTGGTTCAGAAAACGCGAAAGTTACTTCTCAAAGTGTCTATTCTGCATTCAACGCGTGCATAGTCGTTGTGAAACAGGAAAACACGTCGTTTCGTACCGCGCCGGATCGCTAAATCGATTTATGGAATTTTTACAAAGACCAGATATTTTATTAACAATAATTAATAACAGTACGATGGAATAGACTACATCGCTGAGTGTAACGCAAACGCATCGTAGCGTTTACTATTCGTAGCGTTAAACTATTCTCTGGACCAGGGCATCGAAATTAACAACGCGTAGGTTTTTGTTAAATAAAAAGAAGGTCTCGCTTGAAAGAAGTTTCTTTTTCTACATCGTGGCAACGGCCGGAGGAAGAGCAAAGCATTGAGATCGAACGGGGCGGAGAGGGGCGGAGGGGAGTGGACAGGGGTGGAGAATCCGTGCTATTGTTGTGCCACCATAGTCGCGAATTGTGAAAGAGACAGCTTTGCAAGAGTGGGCGACAGAAAGAGAAAAAGGAAGAGATAGAAAAATAGAAGAAAAAAAGAATGAGCAGACAGACGGACAGACAGAGAAGAAGATTCAGAACGTGGGTTGAGTTTTAGCGCAATGCCGAATTTTCCGCGCTGCTTCTCGAAGACAGACGCCACATTGTCTCTGAATAGAAATCGCAAACGCGCGAGAAAGAGATAGTAGTAGGGAAAAATAAAGAATAAGATAGAGACGGAGGAGGGAAAAGAGTTGGACTCGCAATTTCCTGGACACGAGAGGCCGTTTAGCGATTGCGAAGTAGCTCCTAACCTTTCCGATTCTTTCTCGAGAAAACTTGCACTCGCACGATAAAGAGTTTTTCGTCCAAGATAGAACCCTTGCTTTTTTCTCTAAAAAGAAATTCTTAGGTTGTATAAATAAACTAACAAAGAAATCTAAAAATAATACATCGCACGGTAGAATACTCTGTAAAATAAACGTGTTATATTTCTTTGATAATATCACCGTACTATTCTTTCTTTTTTGTGTCAACTAAAAATTATTTAGACAAATATTTTAAACGTATCGTCGAGCGACCATGTACAATCGTTTTGTAGTTTCTCTCGCGTTTTGTTCCTTTTATTTTATTTTAGCTTGGCAGTTGCAGTCAGGTCATAGCAGAGTAAACGTCGCACAAGACTGAAACGTTACTCTCAACAATGCCATGTAACTTTTAGTTCCCACTCATATTTCAGTTTTATTTCATATTTCAACCAGAAAACTTACTTTTAGATTATGTTAATAAGCTAATTTTTTATTTATTTCTAATTTATAGATTGTATAATTTAGGTTTTAATTGGAAACTATTTTTATGATTTTAACAAACTTATTCTCAAATGATCCATAAATTACTGGTTTTAAAGAAACCCACCTAACAAATATAATTTAGAATGAAAGTTTTAAGGAAACGAAACGAAATTTGGTCATAGCATCACATTTTCTATACCGATAGTTTAGTAAAAATAAAGAAATAAACATCTTTTTTGTTAAAGTTTAATCGAGAAACAGAGATAGAGGGAGAGAGAGAGAGAGACGATATTGCAGAGTTTTCAACGTCTTTGAGAAAAGATAGGTGAAATTGTGTAAGAAAAGTCTGAAGAAGAAAACTATCCATGATTGGTAGAGAGGATCAAGGATGTCCTGGTTTTCTGGGACGAAAACAAGCGAAAACTGCGAGACAGTCTTGCGTATTCTATGCGAAGGAAGCGTCGGGACGCGTTGCGACGGTGAAAAGTTTCCTTGTCGCGTTTGAAACACGATCGGACGATACATCGCTCGTACGTGCTGTGTATATCGAAATGGTAGTCGAAATGGTAGTCGAAATGGTAGTCGTCGGTTAACGTCGAGTTTCGTGCATATACGCGCGCCGAACGAAAAACGCTGCTGGGGTGGCGCACGTGAGCACCTTGCATACGCTATATAACGTGTAATCATGCAGGGAGTATAAGGATGCTAAAACGAATAGGAAGTCTTTGTTCTCGACTATAAATAAGAGGCTACAAATGATCCAATTCATTTGGTCCATCTCTAATCATTTTTGGCGCATCTATCCTATTTTGAAATTCATTATAATTCATCATTCGTATTCGGTAAGAAGGGAAAAAAAGAAAGAAAGAATTGGTGAGCCAGGATTTAAACCGAGGTACGCAGATTTGGCAAGTCTCTCCCTACCGTAAAATATATCCTCGTACAATGAAAAATGAAGGAACGCGCGTGTATACTCGATGCGCGTCTCGAAGCGGTCCCTAGAGGATTCGCGAGGGAAGATCCGGGAGCTTCGCGGGTACGACGAGACGAGAGTGCGAAATCTGCCGGAACCGGAAAGCGCGTCATCGTCTGCATATCAACGAATGGCTCACGGGAGGAGCTCGAGGAGGAGCTCACGGGTTAAGGTACGACGAACGGGAGGGCAAGAGAGAGGGGTGGGATGCGGTTTAATAGTGGTGCATTTCCAAGTAGCCTCCTGGCACGAGGTCTACGTGTACCATAGAATGTACGACGCGAAAGAGGACTTGCTTGCTTCTATGGTTAGAAAAAAAAGAAGGACGGATGAAGAGCCGACGAGTCGATAATTGGCGGCTCGGTGCTCTTTTATTCAAGGTCGATGCTAAAAGCTTCGGCCCCGATGCAGCTGGTTCCACCGAAAAATCGCTCGTAATTTCCTAACTTACCGTTATATCGTATCTACATCATTCTACTCCTTGCTATTTTATTCATTATCTAATGGTTCTTAACGAACACTCCAATTCGTTTCGGGTGTCTCTACTTCGACATCCACTTTTCCTAATATCATACTTTTTTTTATAAGGGTATACCGAATAAGAGGATAGTCTTATTTCTTAAATAATATTAGCTTGTCCCATAAGTTCTTTCCGCGCTACGCTATGTATGACATGGATAATATGTATAATATGGATCATTGTGCAAAAACGTTAAAACAAATATACATTTATTGAAAGAATTACATAAAAATGATAAAAATACTAAAATCGGAACGTTATAATCTTAAATTCTATTAATTAGGTGGATTATTTCCTTTATATACATGCGCAACGTTCGGTAGGTCATATAAACAACTTTTAATAAAAGAATTTTCATAAAAGAGAAAGTGCCAGTCTCAAGGTGAATTTCGAGGAAGACGGTTGACAGAACTTATACCCAGTGCTTCTAAATTGCAATAAACATTTTTTTCGATTATTTAACAATTATTTTAATACTCTAATACACTCTTTTTATATTTCAGATAGTTTTAACATATATGTACTAGCATAGGAATTTCGTACTTATTAACGTACTTTGAATATTAATTAATTTCGATTTTATGTTTTATTAGATGAAAATTTGTACCCCGCTTCCTCGAAATCGTCACTGAGCAGAAACATTAAAACAAATATTTTTGAATGTTCGTAAAGATCGAGAGATAAGATCGGACACGTTCATTTTATCTCCCTGACGTTGTTCAGCTTGGATAGGATCAAAATCCGATGCGAGAACGTCAAGCCAACGTTCTCTCCGGAGGACTCTAGGACTCCCGACGGACGTCGCTACAGGTCGTTTCGAGGTGATCGAAATTCGAACGGACGAATGTCACGCTCCATACACGAGGCAACGTTTAGTGTCCCAAGTGTTTTTTCTAAACGTTGACCTAACCGAGTCAGGGTTTGCCATTGCCATTATTTCCACTATCAGCATTTTCTTCTTTTCATTCTGTCATTCATTCGAATAGAAAGTCCATTCACTGTTCGTTGTTAAATAGATTTATATGATGCAACGATGACTATCGTAAAAGTACATCAAACGAACTTCACTTCCTTACAATTCTCCTTCATTCTTCCATACCTTTCGTTGACCATTCTTTTCCTTTCTACTCTTACACTTCACTTCAAACAGTTTCGATTTTTCATTCTTTCTATAAAGAACTTCGACGGATACATTTTTCTCTCCTTCCTTGACTCCCACCACTTTCTACATTTTCCTCTTTTAGACAAGCTGACAGACGGGTAGAGGGAGACAGAGAGAGAAGGAGATAAAATATGAAATAAAATTTGATCCTAATTTCTCTCTCTCTTTTTACAGATGAACATATAGAGATAGGGCGGCAGAAGCGATTTACCCGATCGGCTGGCGTGCGACACTTTAGTTCGACGGTATCTTCTGGCGGACACGGATTTTCCTCCCCAACCCCTTCAGTTAGAAAGGCTCGAGCCACGAGTCGCGTACACATGGCGCATGTGTTTGCTCGGATCAAGTCGAAATTCGAATGGAAAAGCCGTGTTTTTTTTCTCCAACGATACGCACTTTACTAGGCTAAAACGTCGTGTAAAGGGTAAAGCTCTGAACGTGAAAACATTCTAGGAATTTCGTCCGCTCACCCTTGTCGTTCCTCCTCCTCCTCCTCCTCCTCCTCCTCTATCACCTGCAATATCCACCGACGCGAAAACTACGATCCGATTCGCTTTTGTTTTCAAAAGTGGACTCGGAAAAGAGTTCACACTCGTGTATAGTCTATTCTCTAACAATTATATTCCTTTTTCTCGTGCAAATATTTTTCTTCGACATAAAAATTCGACACAAGATTTATTTTTCATTTGTACTAAATATCCCCCGATTTGGATTTGCACGACTTATAATATTTTATTCGCACAAATGAATTGATTTGAAAAAAGAACAGTATTCGTAATTTTTCACGAGCGACAAATTTTGTTTCACTGGTTTAGTCAACGATACGCTGTTGGCGTCACAAGGTGTTTGCTTGCTGTATTATGTTTTCGAGATATCTAATCGGTGTCATCGGAACACGTATGTTTCGTTATTTTTTTATCTCTTTCTATCTTTTATTTTTATCTTCTTTATTTTCTCCGTCCTCCTCGTTTAAATTCCACTCATGACGCTGCAAAGATATTTCGAAAGCGAGCTTCTACGAAAGTTCGTTCACGGAATCTAATGAATCCTCTCTTGCAAACTCTTTTTACGTTTCTCTTCATGGATATTCCCAACGTCGAATATAATCGATGTCTTAATCGATTCTACGCCAGATGAATTCTAAACAACTAATTTCATTTATTATCGATTTCCAATTTGCATAGCCCCTAATTAAACCTGATCGATTCTAAAATCATTAAAAATCTAAAATGCCCTTCGAACTTTCATCTAAACTTCAAATAGGAAGTCGCAAAGTTCTAAAGGAAGACTAAAAGACTAATTACAACGATAAATTTCAAACGTTGCTGTTGCTGCTGCTACTGAAAAGAAGAAGAAGAAGAAGAAGAAGAGGAAGAAGAAGAAAAAGTGCAGTCTTTGGTAGACAAGACTACGGATAATAAAATGAACGAGTCCCTTTTTTTCAAAGTAGAAAGAAGAAAGTGTGAAAAGAATATAGGAAACGCAGGACGACGAGTAGAAAACTAACAAAGGGGTAGAGGGTAGCGAAACAAGAAGGGAAGATATTTAATTCTTTTCTTTTCGCCAGAGGCACGCAGTGTACGAACCATTAGCTTCGATCGCTAAAGAGAAGGTAAAGGGAGGGGTAAGTATAGCAACGTCTTGTAGAAAACGAAAGATGAAGCGTAAATAAAGAGGGGAGAAGATGGGAAAGAATGAAAGAAAAAGGAAAGTAGAGATGGGTTCAGCGGGGGTGGAACTTTCCAACGATCTTTTAATCTAAATTAATGCTTTTAACGAAATTACCCGAAAGCTCGCAACGCGTCTGCCTTTTTCACGTGCCTATGTTAGACTCGGAGCACTCGTGCTCTTCCGGTATTCCAACCGATCGCTAATCTCATCGTTCGCACGTATAAAAAGAGAGAGGTTCTTTTGTCTTGGAAGAAAGGAACAAAAAAAGGAACAAAAATTAACGAATTCGAAGTCGCGAGATTAAACTTCTTTTCCAATAATCGATAAGCGAACAGGTTCATTTCATACCAACTGGTCGATAATCGAAATCAACGAAAAGCATATTCTTAGGATACTGGTCACTGAACGCTGTTGCCAGTATTAGTAGATAAATGTGAATAAAGAAATGTAATTAACGAGGAAGCATAAAAAAAATGTCGCAAAGATAGGCAAAATAAAGAAGAGTAAAAAGAGGAAAAAAAAGGGGAGAAAAGAATTGTTGGATAGACAGGACTAAAGGAAGGGTTTGAAATCGATGAAATGCCGATCGTAAAACGAGCCGAGTAACGTAGAGAAACCCTGAATACGTACGCGACTATGAACGCGAAGGTAGATAGTCGTGATTCTTCTCCCTTCGATCAGGGACAACGAGTAGGAGGATGACGACGGCGACCATAGGTACTCTCATTTGACTCGTTCCGGAGATAGTACTACGTTCGTTCGTGCCTTGGTCTCTCCCCTAATGGCGGAGCAATGACCTTGCAGCATTTCGTAGTGGAAACTGCAATTCACTCGACTCTCTTTCTTCTTCTACTCAATATCTTTCTCTTTCTATTCAATCTCCCCAGCCCCTCTGTTCTTTCTCTTCTCTTTTCATACATCGATACTCGCGTATATAACATGTTCGAAAAAGAGATGCGTCGCAATCTATGACCATTGCAATGGTCGTTTCAGTGGAATTCACAGGAACCCCGACCACTTTAAAGATCCAAACGTGGCTTAAAGAGAATGCATCGTTCAGTCCGTACTTCCTATTTTCTATAGACGTTACATCCCCTTTTTCGCTCATTCTTTTTACTGTCCCCCGAGCGTCTGGATTTCGTCGTAGACGATAAAGATTTCCGATCGTAGGACGAATCGAGCGATATTATTCTACCAACGACGAATGTTTCATATAAAGGAAACGACTTCAATTACTTCTATTCTTTCTCTCTTCTGTTTTACCACAGAATCGCTATGTCGTCGTAGGGGTATGGGTGGAAAGTGGGTAGAAGTTTCCAAATATCTCCAGTAATTTCCACCGTGGTACAAAACAGAGAATCGTGCTTAACGGATAACGCGAGTAACTTTGAGATCAGAGCAGATTGTTGGCTTTTTGCACAAACCTACCCGAAATTTAGCATAAATGAAGGATTCCTAGCGAGAAGTTTCAGAGAAAGAGAATCTATGTCGCTGGTCGAGTTTACAAATCAATTGTAAGGCATATAGAGACTACCGGAAAAAAGGGGGAAGATTGCTACGGGTTTTAACGTCGCCCTTAACGAACCTTTAATGCCGATTGTAACAGTCGGTGACGAAGGGCCTCACAATTCCAGGCCGGTCCGAAACTGACACCGAATTCCCCGGCATTTAACCCTGGTGCGTTAACCTTTTTGAAACCGAAGCAATTGCACTCATTGTCGGGAACGGTAGTCAACTGATGCTGGAAGAACAGAGTACCGTGATAGTAGTAGTAGTGGTAGTAGTAGTAGCAGCAGTAGTAGTAGTAGTAGTAGTAGTAGTAGTAGTAGTAGTAGTAGTAATAGTAGTAAAAGTAAAAGAAAAAGAAGGAGAGAGGGAGTGATTCAACGTTTAATTGGACGTATGCTTTTTTACGAGAACTCCCACTCGCAAGTGTGGGTGAATGTCTGGTGCTATGGGTGCGAGAATTTAAGGATTGACTGACAAAGAGAGAAAAAGTATAAGATATAGAGAGATAGATAGGAGAAGTATCACGTACGACACTTGCCCATTTTCGTTTTATTCGCGTGCTCGGTAGCCTGACCGTACACCGCGTAGGTATGCAAGTCACGCGGCACCCGCGGAAGGTTAACAAATACGGCCACCGCTAATTGACTTTTTAACCGCTAATTAAGCCTGGCATGTCCGGCCGTGATATCGTTACGCCTGCCTGCAGGTTCTAGTGCTTTTATACGCTACAACGTTCCACAATTTTACTCGTTTATTTGTTTCAATAGTTTGCGTCGTTCGATTCCAAATTTTTCTTACAAATGACGATTTGATCGTCTCGTAGATATAATAATGCCCGCGTTTATCTAATATATTTCTAGTCTTAATGAACTAAAATTAGAGAATAATTCGAAAATTTCGTTTTCAACGGAAAACTTGGTTGAGTCTGTATAAAATGTAAAAATTAGTCTGATTCTCTCAAAGTTTAGTTTTCTAAAGGTTTCACTTCGACCGCGTGTGAACTGCACGCATGTATTTTTTTGAAAGTTAAGTATATTGTTCGTTTTTCGGCTCGCTCGCGTTACTTTCTCATGACCGTACTTGAAAATGTGGGTTAATGGACGCCGAGCGATTTCGGGAGACGCGCGCACAAGGGTCCACGCATCTCGCGGGAGTCGTTTTTTCGCTGGAGAAAATTCACACGGTCCAGTTGGTTCAAGGACTTGAACCAACCACGAGCAAACTCGAGAGGGAAGCGAATCCAACAACGTTCGAGCGCGGAGAAACAGGTGCGCTGTAATAATAAACGCTCAAACGTCTTTCCTTGTGGTGACCCCGTTAGCAGGTTTTCATGTGCCCAATGCTTGCGTGCGCATGTGAACACGTAGAAGACGCAGCTGGAATTAGCCTACGACGATGAGAACTCGAGCGAGTGCTCTCGTCCCCTGAGTTTCGTTTCAGTTTTACTTCTCGTTCGAAATGCTTTCGAAAAATTATTCGCTTGCACAATTTCAGTACTTTACCGTGTAAAGGTGGGACTAAAGCGATATACGCAATGTTACCAAATTTTTATTTCGGTTTAAACGTATGAAAGTTTGCAAATATTGCTCATTGAAATTGTATTTTTTTTTTTTTAGAATATACGTATATACTGAAATAATAAAAATAGCTTCGATTAATGCAGTCAATTTGTAATCAAAATGAGACCGCATGCGATAGCAAGTGCACTAGTTTTTAACCTCTGATCTGATAATCTCTCACGATATTCTCCTTAGATTTAGCAGTCTTTGAACTAAGCCAATATCCTAATAACAACAATCAAACAGTCATTAAATCAATATGTCCCTTTGGATTCACTTATTGTTAGTAGTAACGTGAAATTAGTCTCTCAACTGTCCTAGGTATATTACTAAACCTTCTTCGTTAAGACCACTTGACCCCGCAATCGTTGCAACGAAAAAAATAAGGGACACATTAAAAGATGAGATGTAGCGAAGCAAGCATACTCTTCTTTATTTTGTTCGTGCTCATCCTCGTGCTCATGCTCGTGCTCATGCTCGTGTTCATGCTCGTCTATCTCGCGCACATGACTAAGAACGAATAAACGTTACCTTTATTTTTAAACCGTCGATGTAATTTGCTCTTAATTGCCTCAATTCGGGTCGTTGTATTCTTACGTTCGCGTGCTTGGTGATTTCAGTTAATTAGGACCAAGATGCATTTTTCCTTCTTTTTTTATGACCATCCTACACATATTTAAAAATAACAATGATCTTTGAAATCATTAAGAGTACATGTTATATATGTAAACCAATAAATGTTTATATGTTTTATATTGCATTAATTTCTTCATACCATTGTAAAAACTATGATAATATTAAAAAATCATAGAAACGTAGAAAAGAAAAGAATATGCAGATTACAATATCTAATCTGTCATGAATTTGCTGATACTTCCAGTTGTTAATAATAATGATAATAAATAATATTTCAACAGAACGATTTCTCTCGTTACAATAATGATAAACATCCTTTGAGCTGCTTTAAATTGCGAACTGTGTAGAATTATCGTTGATGCGACGTAACAATGTTCTCTCACTCGAGGCAAGAAACGATCCACGGTATATTACATGGAACGTGCAACTACGAGGTAAATATTTTCGCATCCGTGCGTTAATGCGAGCGTACATGCGTATGAACGTGCCAGTAGAGAATGGTGACTTCGTTATCGACCAACTCCGAGTAATGCAAAGTATGATTCGTGTTTCTCCAAACTTTCAATGGTTACCGTGAAATCTATTTTTCTATTCAAATGTTTATTTCGATACGCTGTGAATAAAAGATTCTCCAAATTTTCTACCATTTGCCCTACTGGGTCACTTATGATGCAAATTATTTCTAATTATTATAAAAATGTATGATTAGAATATAATTTCGTGTGAAAGATGTGGTCTTATCTTATGTTAAAAAGGTAAGATCTATAGTCATATATCAGAAGGAGGAACGCTTGAGAAGCACTGTTTACTTTCTGGTAAGATCGGCACTCGACCCCAACGGGACCTCATTCCGGTGTACGAAGAGACATGCACTCAGCCCAAATTTACGTGCGAGTGTTTACGGAGTAAGATGGCGCCAGGTTGCCACCCTTACGTGCATTAACGGGGCTCTCTCAGAGGTAGTATACCTGATACCCTTCTTGCGTCTCTACCTAGACAATGGGGGGACGTTCCTACAGCATCCAACAACAATGCTTTTGGAACACACTGACGTCTTTTCGCGTCTGGAAAAAGAAAGACGGTTTCTATCGTACTACTTGAGCTGGTACTACCAGATAGATGGGTGGATGGTTGGAAGGAAGGAAACGTATTATCTCCAAGAATGCTACAAAGATCTTCTAAAATCACCTACAGATCGCCCTACCTTGAAACCAAGAATTCTATGCTACAGTAGAAAAGGAAATACATAAATATCCAATTTTTTTCCTATAAATTCTATACAAAATTAGAATTTAAAAATGTACTCTTGGACAGGTAGAATAATTTCATGAAACTTTAGAGAAAATGCAATTTGAAATTAATGTTGTTGATACGAGTTATGTTGATTTTAAGATCATCGATAATTTCTGCAATTTTGTGCAGCTTTTGTAATGGCATTTTAGCACTAGAACCAAATAGATGATCGTCGAGTGCAAATAACTGCATTATGCGCTACATAGGTGTGTATATATCACTATTGGTAATAGTGTTTCCCTTTGTAATCATATTAGGCAATAATTAATCCTTGCATGCATATAACATGAATTTAACTATGATTTGTGAAACGAAATGTACATGTTAAATAATGAAGGACTTTAATAGTAGATATTTACCGTGTATCAATCTATAAATGCAGCTGCATCGATTAGTAAAGATCTTTGAATAAAATCTGAGTAGACACAGATTCGCATCGTGCGTGACCAAAAGGTAATTAATCAATGCACCGTTCGAATCACGGTATCGTTGCGGATTTGCGTCGATATTCTCATGCATACCGGCTCAATATATCCTTCGGCCAATAAGTCAGTGGTAAATGCGCGTCGGAACGTTCATCTTTCGAGCATCATAATCCATCGAATGACTTGCATAATTCATTTAGTCCATCGTTGGACGGCTTCGAAGTCTGCCGTCGAAGTCTGCCGTCGAGTCGCGATATCGTCGCAATATCGTCGCACACAAGCTACGTTCTACGAATGGTAATGGCATTCGCCTGCATATTTAGCATTCGAGTTAGCGTCCTTCGAGTACCCATTATAGCTTCGGATCGATCAATAACTTCGATCAATTTTAACTTAACTTTTCTCCTATTTCGTTAATTTTACTTAATATGATTAGTTTCAAATTTATGAACGTTTAACAAAGTCACGAATTAATTGAATGATAGGTAAAATAAGAAAAAATGAACTACAGCAAGAAGATGTTAACGATAGCGTGCCTATTTAGCAGGATTGTCTAAGAAATTGTTGCTAAACTAGGTCCCTCTTGTTATCCTTTTTGCAGCGAAGGTACCCTTTGAGAAGGTAGACTCGAGCACTCCTGGAAGAAGCAACGCTAACGCCTTGCACCATTAGCCCCCCGTTACAGGGCCGAGTTGTAGGAGCGAGCCGCACTACTCCTCGCCTAATGGTCTCTAATATATCATATTTTTTTTCACCTGTCACCTGTACGTCATCCATTTTGCGGCAGCGTGCTCCGCGTCACTGCCGTTGGGGACTGGCATTTCATCCATCCTCCGTCACTTTGCTACCACGTACTTACTACTTCTTACAACTTTATACCGTAACCTCTTCCATCTTAACTCATTTCCATTCCTATTTCCAAACGGAATATATATAATAATCATTTGTAATCTTTTTTTTTCCTCATTCAAGCTTAATATTTAATCTCATTTTATAATAAATCGTATTTTCATATTTTCCTAACTTTTTTCTTTTATTTCTTTTTTTTTTTATTTTCTTTTTCCTCGTATACAATAGAATTCATCCTATACTAGAAAATAAATAATAATATGAGAGAATTCCAAAGGCGCAATCTTATGTAATCGAGAAAAGCTTACGGTACCGTTTTCTTTCGTTTCGATTTTACCTTTGTCAATTGGATACCGTCCTATCTATTCAGAAATTTCACACCATATCTACTAGTCTATCTGATCTGCAAACCGATCTGCATCTTCCATTTCTAACTCTTCGTGCTTCTTATTTTCTATAGTACACGAATTCCATTAGCAATATATACAACGACTCCCAAAAATACTCGAGATAAGATTATTCGTGTTACTTCGTTTAGTTTTAGTCATCGCATTATTTTCTTGATTTTAAACCTCAGAAGACGTCGCATTATATAAAAGAAAAATAAAATAAAAAGAAATTTAGCAAAGAGTTTTCGCGTATACACGCTTGCAATAATTTCAAATGTCTCTCGCACGGTCGCATTATCTTAAGATACGAAAGTATCTCTCGACTTTCTTCTCGGAATCCTGTGAATTAAATATAAAGTTGATAAAGCCGAAAGTATGTTTGGACTTTACTCGGCGAAATACTGCGTAAAGTCGAAAGAGGTGGTAGGTTGGAAGAAGAGAATAACAAAGCATTCCTATCCTGGGGAGTGTCTTTCATCATAGCATGCTACACCATAGTACAAACTGCAGTTGACGTACACTAACAGTAGGTACTACACGAGCGTTTTTAGAGTTCAACTATGAATACTTGTCAACGTTTGCTCGACTTTGCGAGAATTGTGAGGATTGCTACGTTTATAATAAATCATAAGAGTATAATATATTTAAATAATGTTTTACAGTAAATAAGTTTCAATTTTTAATAGAGTTCTTCAGTTTACTTGTTTATTATTTTAAAAATGTAAGTTGAATACGTTCGGAGTCTTACTGATACCAACTTTTATATGTTAGGGGAATCTATGTATAGAGAAACATTTTGTTAACTATATAAAAGTAATAACAAAATTGTCAAGTATTCATAGTTTGATAAAAGTGCTTGAGAACGATCAAACTTGTTATTGTTTCACGAAGTAGAAGCCACTCGTCGTCCAAATTGTCAGCGCACACCAATTCTCATTAATCTCGAAAGATGCATGAGAGAGCTCCCATCGATATTCCAAAACATTTGAAATCTATTTCAATAGAATCCTCAAAGTTTAGTTCGAAGAATATCAAGAAGAATCAGGCAAGTTTATCAATGCAAAGTAAAAATGTCAACGATATTTTTCAATTCCTCAAGCCGTGATCGTCAAAAGGTGCTACTTATCGGTTATGGTCGCTATTTTGAACCAGTTTAACGATCTTTCTTTCTTCCTTAGTTTTAGTTAGAAATTTTTAAATCCACGGCCGACGAGAAATTGGCGTTCTCGCAGCAGGAAAGAGTTCGTTCCGCTTTATCTGCACTGGCCAAACGCCTTGCCTAACCCATACTTAACGTTTCTCGACATCCTAATCTCGCCGGGATACTACAACTCCGATAAAGACCGCATCCTCCGTGAGATAAAGAGCCACCGTCATCCGTCAGTCTACGTTTTTTTCTCTCTTTTCTCTTTGAATACTCGTCGAGGAAAAAGCTTTACCATTATCATGTTACGATACTAATACATTATGTTGTTAGTAATTATTTATAAATTAATTTTTTATTCGTCATTTCAGTGTAATTTTCTATTTTTTATTCAAATAATCGAAATATGTAGAAATGAGCCTACTTTTAAAAATCTTAATATCACATTTATATCATTATTGATCGATGGTCGAGAAAGATAGAGAAGCAATTGCAGGTATACACTTTCTCTTCGTAATTCGCAACGAACGACATCGATAAATGGACCGGCGGTTGGTGCGTGGTTTCGAGGACGGAAAGTTTAAATGGTACATCCAACGATTACATCGAAATACCCTATCCTTCTATAACATTACGCAATCAGGATTACAAGGGAGAAATTTTACAAGTTAATTTTACAGATTTGTTCGTGCATCTGATGTATATCAAACCAGTTTCATTAATTTTCTAATATACACTCGCACAAACGTATATATATTCATATTATGGAAATAATTCATTTGAACATTGTCGAGAACCTAACTTTGATTGTTTCAAACGAAAATAGTTATACTGAAGGTTGATTAAATGAAATTTGCGGTTAGCAACGAATACGATGTCGTTGTTTATCAAGGAAGAAACGAATGCCACAGGAACTATGAAATCAATTGTTTTTGGTTAGAGCAGATAGATAAAACAGTTCGTGCTCGAAAGTGGAAGTCACGATTCCGTTCGTTCAATAGCAAGAAAAAAGCAACTTTTTGTAAGTCACGTGAATCAGCAATGTTGTAGAACACGGAAGAAAGGATTAGCCTAACGGAAAAGGAATGGGGATGAAAAATTAGGGGGAACGAGTAAGGGAAATCTCGCGTTTCTTATACCGAGGACTATAGGAGTCGTGTGTTCGTGACAAGTCGTATACGTAGTAGGCGTATCGATGGGATTAATTGAGTGCTCCCAGCGAATATAAGCGCTAGTCGTTCATCGATTTTCCTCGAGTTCATAAGCCTAAACCACGAGCGTACACGCTTCGGGTTGGATGAATGGAGGGATGAAATAGATTAACGCGAAACGGGGGAGCATTTTTCAGAAGCTCATAAGACCGAACGAATTTCAAATCTTCGAGCAAAAAGAAAAAATAGAAAGAAGGGGAAGGGGAAGGGGAAGGGAAAGGGAAAGAGCTCGAGCTATCCAAGCTTAGGAAGTGACAACCTCGCAAAAGTAAAGCGCTTTTTTCTCTTTTTCTTTTCTTCGTTGTCTAGCGAGAAATGTGTGTGCCCGGAGGATCAATCGAATGATTTGCCGAACGTGCTTTCAATCCGTAATGGAAAATCGATATCATCGTGGAGTAAATGCGCGTTCGAGTATCTATTCTAAGAACTTACGTATATTCTCTCAAGAAATACTAGTACACTTACTTTACTCACTTATTTACTTATTGACAGCACTGTAGCGAATGCTTCTTAAGTCTACTTATTAAATAAACATTATTTTAAAGAAGCGAGTCTAGTTCGAAAATGCATCGAATTTATCGAATACTTAGAAGAGAGTTTTCAGCTGGGGGAGGCAAAGGATATGAAATAATGAATAATTCTGTGGACGATACTGCACCGTGTTAAATCGTAGCGAACGAATACCGTCAGTTTAACCTCCGATCGATATCAAAAGCTGAAATAAAGCGCGTTACGTTTGCGAAACGTTCGATCCGTAAGCCACAAATACCGCTCTTCGTACGCTTGATCGCGGTGATATTGCACCATCGTGCGCCTACATATTTCAAATTTTACGAGTAACCAAATAGACTACTACTACTGCGAGTTTGGCAACTTACCAAGAGAAATAAGTTTCGTGTTTCGGAAAGAGTGTGTGCATCGATACTTTTTACGGGTAGAAGGGGAATATGTACGAGTACTTTGTCGTTTACACGAGACGTACTTTAAATTGCGAAATCGTATACGAACTATGATACGGACGCTCGAACAATACTCGATACTCGATAAAGTAACCAAATGTTTAAATACTATTTTTAGAATACGAGTGAAGATTCTTGGGAAATATACCGTAGGGCTTATATGGCCCACGAGGCCTGAACAAAAATAAACCGAATATTACTCCGGGACTGTACGTTTTAAGACAAGTGAACGAATTTTTTCCTTTATTAAGAAAAAAAGCCCCCAAAAAAGAAAGAGAGAAAAACGGAAGCGTCGTATCTGTCAGCTTCGTTATCTTCGTTGAATACTTTTTCTCCGACGTGTCTAGCGGATATAAAAGAAAGTAAAAAAGCAGTTGGGTAGAATGGGGATGGGAGTACGGGGTTGAGAGAGAAAAGAAGAAGAAAAAGAAGGAGAAGGAGAAGGAGAAGAAGAAGAAGAAGAAGAAGAAGACCGTTAGATTCTTTCTTCGCCATACGTAAAAGAAAGAAAAGAAAGAGATAGAAAGTGGGTAGGGGGAAGAGTTTCTTCGTTCTATCTCTCATCTTTTCTGTTCGTTCTCGCGCTCGTTTTGCTCGTTCGTCGCGAGTCACGTTGCGAGTCACGTCGCGACGTGTCAGGAAGGTTTTGCGAGCTGCTGGATGACTGCCGGCGGGTGATACGAGAAAGAAGAAGAACCCGCTGCCACCGTTCATCGTGGGTGGAAGTTAAATGGGAAGAGAAGAGAAGAGTAGGAGGGTCACCGTTGCGAAAAGCTCGCTTAGATGCGCCAGACGTTCAACGTGTTCAACGTTACAAATGACCGCGGTGTTATGCATATCCAACCAGAGCTCAGCTATTGGAACTACCTAGATGGAGGATAGAAGGAAACCTTCTCGGTTTTCGCTAGACAGAGTTACCCTTCGTCCTCTAATACGTCAACGACGAACCCTCTGTTTCCCTACGTTCGTGAGTCCTATTTTTATTCCCTCCTTGAAATTTACAAAGTAATCTTCAATTAACTAACAAATGAACAAATATCGGAACAATTTATCAGCGCGGGACTCGACAACCCATACACGTTGAGATTGTTCTTTACCTGCTATGAAAAATTTCACTCGACAAAACAACCATGACTGCTCGTAAAAGTCAGCTTTGCGAGAACAACGATGCACGACTTTATATCTCCGACGACGTGGATGGGTGTTTATAAATCCAGGGGAATAAATCGGCGCGTCATCCGGCCCAAGATACCCTACCGATCATATGTGTCGAACAAATGCTGCGGGAAGGTATCCCAAAACCTGTTGATATGTCCTACGAATCGCCACGTAGGTACTAAAACAAAAATAAAACAATGAAAATCAGAGGAAGAAAGAAAGAAATAAAAACGCGGCACTAACATACCCCCATCCAACATTCCATCTACTTTCACTTTTACTTAAAAAAGAAAAATCAGAAGCCGCTAAAAATTATTCCTATTTCCATTTATGCGAAGTTAAACGAAACGTCATCCAACTCGCAGAAAGAATGCAAAACGCTATAAAATAAAGTAGAATATACTCGGTTATACATACCTACGTCAAAAGGCAGAGATCGACTAACAAAAAAACCGAAAAGAAAGAATAAGGAAGTGGATAGCAACGAGCATGTAAATGTTGACCTCCCTGAGAAGAAAATAGTCGGTAGGGGAGTTCATTGGGTGGTCGGAGGGGTGGGCCGGAAGATGGGACGCGATCGCGTTTGCATGCAAATGTCCCGCACGCCTCGCGGTAAATGTTTCTATGCGATAAAAGTCTTGTTGCGGGTGCACACCAGCCATGAAGCGAATTTACATCCTTTTTCAAAGCAGCCAGCCTTTTCCTCCTCGAACCCCTGAAACCCCTCGTACTCCTATTCCTCTTGTTCGTTCTTTTTCTCTCGCCCATCTCTTCGACGTTAAGCTCGTACATCCGCTAAGCGTGCAAAAGTGTATGCACGTATGCATACACGTATGCATACACGTATATACAAAGAAGGACCAACCAGCTTCATACGTGGCACTTCAGTGCAGCCGAATTATTAAGAGCCCCTAAGCCACTCTAAGAGAGCTCTTTCTCTTTCCCCCTCCCGGGGGTCGGAAAAGGGGGAGAAAGGATGGTTCGTGGTTCACTCGCTCGTTTTCCTTTCGAGCGGCAGGCACCCTCGAACGTGCTGCTGTCTGTTACATTATCAAGAACGAGCGTTGCTCGTATCCACGTCGAGCACAGTAAGAGCCACACACTCGCCCTTTTAACCTTTTTTTTTACATTCAATGGTCTTGTCTCACAGCTTCTCGCTGAAAAGTCAACTTTTATATATGTTTTTGTCTTCCCATATATTGGGTTAGCATACTGTAACTAACGCACCTTTACCAAATTTCTGTTATTTTTCGAAGAGTATTATCTTGTTTAAATTAACAGAAACACGAAACTGTACTTGCAACCTTTTACGACAAGAACGAGCAAGTGTTCGTTTCTTTTCTAATTATACTTTTCGATTGTTACTCGACAAAGTCTATAAAACACAATATCTTACGCATGCAGTTCCTCTCGCATAGACGTTTTATTGTTCGTCGTAACGTACGTAAGCTGTTCCACATTCGAATCGGTTTGGTGTGTTCTCGTGTTTCTCTCTCCTTCTCTCACTCCTACGACTAGCTCTAGCAGCAGCATGTCGGAGTTTAAAATCGAGGTCGACAAGAACGTCGGATCGAATCGCAAGAGACGAAACTAATAGAAGCTTAGTTTAATCTTACAAAGCAAGAATCACGATAGTCATTTTATTTACAATATCTTCTTAAGTAAAAACAAACTTTTTAGCCTTTGCATTAATTTTTGATTAAATCTAATATAAAAAAATTATGCTAAAAATTTTACGTCGCGTCGTATGAATTATCTTCTTAATGAAAATACGAGCGTGATAAAATTTTTCAAGAAAAAAAACTAGGGCTAAACGAACTGCAAGAATTATTTATATGCAGGAAACACCCTTTAAAGGGCTCGCTAAACAAATCGCTATCCGGGTAAACCGCGTAAAGGGGTTTTAGCCGGTTTCGCCTAATTTCTCTCGCCGCGGAAAATCCTAATTGATGGGAGCGAATTAAAGGAGCCAGCCAGCCAACCAGCCAGTCAGCCAGCATCTCGAAGTTCGACGAGAACTGTTGGAGTTGTACAAGGTGTTCCATAAATACCCGTCAATACTTTTGATGGAACATCTATACCCTAAAACAAGACAAACCTGTCATGTGAATCAATGTCAAATACACCTTAGATTCCGAGCTATGTACGATCGAATAGTGTTACAAGTTTTCGCTCTTTTATCGAACACAAATTGCAATATACCTTGTATCATCCGTCTTGTTCTTATTGAATGTTTTTAAATAATGTTCCTCGACATGAAGCGTACAAAGTTTTACGCAGTCAGTACTTTCGCGATTCGTGTTAGCGACATTCAGTTGTGATCCGAAATCGATAAAATGGTTTTGCATATTTATGCTGAAATGACCAACAAGCATTTCATGTATGCCCGTTCCAACGGAAATGAATTGAATGCACTTTGATTATTCCCACAACGTAGAATTCCTGATCGTACAATGTCTTCATCCACTCGTAAACAGCTTCGAGTAACTGCAACATGGAAATTGCGACCAATCGTATAGGTACTAGGATTACTTGATCTCAATTCAATAAACCTTTTTTTAAAACGGTTGTGTATTGAACGTTAGCGAATGAACGACATTTGAGAAGTATCGACGTGCACTTGTGATCCACCCTGTATACAAAGGGTAAATCAGAAGGAGCGTAGAAGTGGGCTGGAGAATGGACGACAGAGATGGAAGATTCGCTGTTCGAACCTTGAGGTGAGAGGAGACTTTGAAATGCTTGCGTTGTGCAATCCGCGAAGAAAGATGAGGGCCTCGCTGTTCGAGCGGGATGGAAAAAGACGAAGGTAGAAAGAGAGAGAGAGAGAGAATGGTAGTAAGGGAGGGTGGGATGAAGGAACTTGGAGCTGTTGCGGGGTTACCAACTAATCGGGTAATTTTTCTAGCATCAGTCGGTGAATATCAACGCTGGCGTTGAGCCCCGCTGGCGTTAAGAACGACAAACGATCGCCGATCCATCTGGCTCAAGGCGACTTCGTACCATCAGCCGTTCACCTCTGCCTTCTCTCTTACACGCGCGCGCACACGCGCACATACACACACATACCTCTTTCTTTTTAGCGATCTATCTATTCATCTCTGTTTCAGTGATCTTCCTAAAGCCAGCAACCCTCCCTTCCTCTTCGTACGTGTACCAAATTTGTTCATAATTTTGTGGCAAAGCGTTTCTCGAAAAACTCGAGAAATCATTTTTAACTTGATTTTAGATTTCGATTTAGCTCTTGTGCAATTTAGCCATCTAAGTTTGGGACACTCTATATATAAAGATCGATGGGAAAAAAGTATGAGAAAGAAAATGACGTTAGGTAAGGTAAGAATAAACGTTTCTAACCGTCCGGTTAACCGGAAGCGGAAAAGGTCACATCACATCACCGGGCAAGCTCGACTAGCTCGAGGAAGCGCCACGATAATTGGAACAAAGTGAGTCGACTGCGAGAGTCGAAACGAACTCCCATCCTCGGGGCATTCTTTCCGTTTCGTTTTACTCTCTTTCTCTCTCCTTCTGCGGTCGCGATAAAGTTTAACTCTTTCAAACACTGTTACTGGTTTGCTTCTTCCGCCACACCAGGAAAAATTCTCTTTTTATCTTATTCTCTCGATACTTTTTTCTCTCTTTCTTTTCTACTTTTTCTTCCTTCATTTTTCATTTCATGTCGCTAGTTCTATATTTTTCATTATAAAGTATGTAATAATAAATATGAAAGTAAGCTAAGTCAAAAATAAGTATGTATAAAATTGACTTGAATGAATTTCTTTGAAGAAATTACTTATGATTATTTTATGTAATAAATTATGATTTATATTGTGTTATTCAATTCTTACAACTGCAAATATCATTTAATTGCATTATATATTTGCATTTAAATATTTATCTCTTATTAAATTTCACGAATAGTAATATAAATACGCAAATCAGCATAGTTCGTAATAATTTTGCGTGCATCTAAATATAACTAAAAGATTTTGAAGAATTTTTTCATTGAAATTCTTTTCTTTCTTTCCTCCTCGGCCTTGAATGTAAATGATATACTATGCTTTCTGTAATAAAAAAAACGTATCTACTCACATCTACCGTTGTACAATAGAAATCATTCTTTTTGATAATAAATACTTCAAACGACAAGAAAATAATATTAAATTACCGAGACCGATTTAATATCAGTGCTCGATCTAAGCCAATCGAGGAAACTCATTAAAATTCGTGGTAATACGCGTAGGAGAATACAAAGAAACAAACGAGTTATACAATGTGAGGAAAAGATTGGACTACGCGAATAGATACGTTGTTTAAACCGTAGAGACTCGATGAAATGAGTGGAAAGTATAGGATGAGAAGAATGTTGAGAAGATCGGAGTAGAAAAATAAGGCGGAAACGATATCGCACCGTGTTGTTGGGAACTCGTTTCGTCCATTAAAGCGCGTTTTCTTGCCAGCAGCTTCGTTTTTACCCCCAGAAGGTATCCTTCCGTGGGCTTCTCTTATTCTATCTCTTTTATTCTTTTTTCCTTTTTATTTTGTCTTCTTCTTTCTTGTCTCACTCTCCTCGTTTCCCCAACGCGAGTTAGAATAAAGCATCAAAATATAGGAGAGAAAGACGACAGTTATACGTATATTCATACAGATACTACCACATGTAGACGCATATTTATATACATGTAGGAAAGAACGAAGAGCTAGCTACGATCCTGAAATACCCAGGAGTGACTCACACCCCTTACCCCTGAGTCAACCCCCCAAGTGAACCTTCCGACAAGAGCCTAAGTGAAATTTCGTGCCGCTGTTCTACTCTCTTTCTCTTTCTCTTTCTCTCTTCTTTTCTACTTCCTTCCGAACCCCCTCTATATTTCCTAGTACTCTCTCCATCTCTTTTTGTCTGTGACACTCCCCCATTGGTCGTCTTCTTCTTTAGGACCAGTCGAGATAAAAGATCCTTCCTTCGTCCCTAGAGATACTTTAACTCGCGAAACGTCCGCCAAATTTTCCTACACCGTTCCTCGTTCCTCGTTATCCTTGAGACAAACAAAATTATCTTCACTTTCCGCGATGCTAATGCAACTAATAATAATAAAGTAGATCTTCAAAGTTGTTTTAAAGAGAAATTTACTACTTTTTTCTTACGTTGCAGTTGCCTGTAGTTAGGCTTTTTTTACAATCTTTGTGCAATATGTGCAAAATTTGTTTACACAGTCATCACTTTAATCAAACCTTACGCTAACAATTCTATAGGATAGTTGAGCTTACAATAACGCAAGACGCTAACTAATCAAAGCGTTAGAAAGCTTTCGTTACACGATCTGTAAGCACGCGAACACGTCAAGTATAAATAACGGAAGAAGATTGTCTAGCTGTTGTAGAAACTAACATATTGTGGTCTGGTATAGGCAGACAAATTTAAGAGAGAGAGCATCAGCTTTCGGCTCGTCTCATGAGATTGTTCGAAAACTTTCCAGAAAGTCGAAATAAAATCAATGCGAGTTCGAGAAAATACGACCAATATGTGGAATCCAATTTCTTATCGCGAAATTTTTCCTACGAACCCTAACATCATTATCGTTTATGATATTTACGGTGATATCATTTGGGACGTTTATGATTGTTTATTACGGCACATTTATGACGATTTCATTAGGATAATAAGCGGACAAAAATAAAGAATAGAAATAGACCTGATTAACCGATAACTTTGAAAATTTTCATCAAAATCAGCACAAACTTCTTCGACAATCCGATACTTTCGTATAAAGAGATCTGCTTGGAGAAAAGACTTAACATCGATCAGAACCCTAGGCTCCTCCCAAGGTTTATATGATTTACTTCGGACCTTTGAAACTGAAGATAAAAAGAAAAACGTAAAAATATTTGAGGGGCAGGTTTCGCGCGACTAAGTTTTTGCTCTTACAGTTAGTTAGACGAGCAGTTTTATACACGCGTGCTTTGACTCGAATAAAGGGGATAAAGTTTGACTAAAAAAATATTTTTGAAATATTAGTACAATAAATTAGAATTATCTCAAGTAAAAAATCTACTGAACTTTTTTGAAAAAATATCCACTGCCTAATAATTTGATTTTTTATTTAACTTTTGCATTAAAATACGAAGAAACTTTTTCCCTGGCTTTATCGTTCCCTTCCTCGTACTTTTAAGCATTAAAAATGTCGACTAAACGTTGGAAAACGTTCGAATGATTTTAGTCTTGAAATTCGACATGAAAGCGAACATCGACGATCAACAGCCAACTGTTGTCTCTTACGTGATCCTGTTGCGAGTTATCCCTTGGGGTTACGATTCAAGATCCCAACCTACTCTGCTAGAGAAATCCAAATATGGAATGGGGAAGACTTAGGAATGGAATGGAATGGTGGCAGAAGGGACTCGATTTTAAGGGACTTTGACTTTCAACGGGGCAAACTGTTTCGAGCGATACGAGAGAACAGGTTCCAAAACAGGTGATCCCCCATCTAAACACATACACACACGTATATCTGTAGAAGATTGTAATTCGACTTTAAACGGAGTACGTCCATCAGGTGTAGGGTTCTAGAAAGGGTCACTTTTTTGTCCTACTAAAAAGGTTTTTCTGCTCCACGGGAGACGAAGTATCTTGAATCGTGCGAGATGAAGTTTCTCATTCTCCTTCCTAGTACAATCATAACGATGAAATTACGTTAACATTTGAATTTACATTCGAATTCCTCGCTTCGTTATTCGAGAACGTATATATGCGTCTCGATTTAAGATGCAAATTAGTTTCATCTATTTCCGCGACGTTATCGTTTCACCCCCGTCCTACGAAGCCCCTTTTGCGAACAATATTAGAATTCGTTTGTTTGTTTATCGGTATTAAAAGAAATCTATATACATAGTTTGATGGGTAAGATAAGATAAGAAGAGAAAAATACTTAGGTTACTTTGGTCTTTTTCAAAGGACTCAAGAAAGCCTTTGGGCGTCGTCGAGGCCAAAAGAATTTAATCTTTCTCTTTCTTACTTTCTTTTACCCAAACCCCTTCCTCTTATTTTTCTTTTCCCTTTTGTTTCTCACAATTATTTGCCAATTTCATTGTAACGAAAGAAAGGAAAACAGAAGCCGCCGAAGGAAACTCGCAAACGGGAGCTCGGAAGAGACCTTGCTTCTTTCGCGATATCCTTTTTCGTTTTACAAGCGATAGTCCTTGTAGTAGTAGTAGTAGTAGTAGTAGTAGTAGTAGACGAGCTTATCTCGAGGAAACGTTACCCAGGAGGAAGCCTGCTCAATTGATCTCAATCGTCCTTTTCTTTCTTTCTTCTCCTCTCTGGTTCTCTCGTTAAAGTCTCGCTCAAATATTTTTCGTAATGACCGGTAGAGATAAGTCGGCCTTTAGTTTGGGCCACCCGATATAACCTAAGAGAAGTGGAAAACATTCCTGCAGATAGCACGGTTTTGCGGTTCACGAGGACCAAGTCGCTTCCTCGGTGCTTTAATGGACCATCCGAGGAAAGTCACCGTGCCAGGAAGTACGCCCTCGAGGAGTGACACGAAATCGCGGTTAACCATTAGATTTTGCGCACGCGGCTTCAGGATACCAACAGAATATCTAGCGCGTTCAAATTCACTACGCGTCCGTTAACGCCCTTCCATTTTCCACTTAAATCCTTTATCTCCATTTTAACGAACTAGACGTCCGAACAAACCCTGTTAAACGCTTGCGAAATGCTTGCCAAATTGTTAGCGAAATTTATGACAATTTATGTTGGATTATTCCACATTATTTTTCTATAAATTACAAATTTAGAACGATCTTAGGGGTGGACCGTATCAAAAAATAGTATGTCCATTCGTTAAGGAAAAGGTTTATCATCTTTATGACCATTGTATTATATCTTGGATCATGATTTACGAGAATACTATCCATCTAGACAATAGGACAAAATTATCCGCACTATCTTCGATACTATTCGATCTCGATGGTTTTTCTAGATCGCATCTTCCCTTAATACCATTTCCAATATCCCCCTCACACGTGTCCGAATATTTACACGTACTACGTACTTACTAACGTCAGGAAATGACGTTGGGAGTCGATCGTTGCTTGCTCGAGGGAAGAGGGACCCTCGCCTCGAATCGTCGGCCTTGTCAGAGTTATGGCGACCAATTCAGCGACATAAGGGTCGTTCCAGCGATGCTGGTTCCCTTATACTCCTTCCATCTTTCTTCCACATTTTATGTGCATTGCTTTCCTTTTAGAACGTTCCCTAGCAAGAGTGTGAACGATAATATTGAATTGAGAAGAAAGTTTCTTTATATTTTAACAAACCAGATCACTTCGAGCACTGCGCTACGACTGTTAGTCTTATCGAAGGAGTAAGGAAAAGAACATCGAAGCTTACGAGTCGAGAGATCAAGACTAAAGAAAGAAACGAACGCCTTTGAATTTTTTTCTCCCAGCTAGCTAGCGCGATTCTCTCATTAGAGAGGATCAGAGTTGGATTACCAGCCGTTTTCAAAACATTCTACTCCTCTACCTATCCTAGCTCCTCCTGCTTCACTTTCCTAACTCGTTGGAACTGGCAGCGCGAATTTTCAGGCTGGCTTACACACGGCCATCTGTCTTGTGCGATAGGATTACGGGATTAAGGATTTTCACCGTCGAGCCGTTAATAATAATCGTCGTTTGCCACCTCGACGTTGACGTTGGAAGGAATGGTGAGAAACAGGGATGGAGAGTGGGCCAGAAAGATGGAATGAATGAATGAAGGGTGGATGGAAGGAAGGAAGCAAGGAAGGAAGCAAGCAAGGAAGCAAGCAAGGAAGCAAGCAAGGAAACATCTTTGATGGTGAGAGTTGTCGTATCGACGTTAATTATCCCCCTTTTCCCTCCTCATCCTTTCAGTTTCATTTCCTCTCCCTTACTCCTCTCGTCTTTATTTAAGTCGAACCAACAGAAGGAAAAGCGTCTCGCCAATGAACGCATTCGCGCTACGAGAGAAGCTTATCCGTCCTCGTCCTATAAATTCCAAGCTCGAAGGACACAAATGCGGAGTCCGATCGACGTAACCGATGGTCGTACGAAGAATAATAGTTTGACACGAATAGTGATCGCAACTATTTGCGTGAACGGAACGAAGGTGTCTGCTGTAGTTGCCTGCAGCAAGAGCAGCGATAACATACCAGCCTGCTTGCTTGCTGGTTGGCTGCCCGAGTATTGCGCAATATGAATTACGTCAACCACCGTTTCTCGCTTTGCTCCAGACACTGATCGTCTTTTAACCGCAAACCTTGCGAAGGAAACGTCACGTATAGCGATATCGATCTTTACAAAGAATAATTGAATGCTCGTAATAGGAATAACGGTACTTCTTGGAAAGTATGGATGGAAAATGTCTTTTTAAACTGTGAACATTTATTCATTTAAGTTAGTAAGAAATATTATATATACGTATATATAAAGTTTTCAAGTATCGGCAATTATAAATGAGTCGAGGTAATATTCAGTAAGCTTAATGGTAGTCCATTAAAATTTCTAAACTCGGTGAAACAGGCATACATTTAGAATTATCTTTGCAGAAACGTAACATATGCATACCCGGCATAACTCCGAATGGAAGTAAGTAGTTTTCCCTGGGAAAACTTGAAATTACTTGAAATTATCGTTGGTCGCTTGAAATACTTTAAAGGTAGCCTATGAGTGATACGTTCGAATGTGTGCGAGTACCTCCAGGTGTTCCATTCGAAGTTGCATTAAAGCCGCGAGCCAGGTAGAAATCGAGGTTGGTTGGGAGGCCCTTTGGATACGAATCTTCTGATTGGACCATCAAAACGACGAGTCAAGCGAGACATGGAAAATGACGCGCATTTATTTTGCATACATAATCGGGGAGAGCTAAGCGAACGAAGACGTCCAAGTTCCACCGAGTCCTCGGATATTATACCGAGGAGACCTTAGCTCTCCGAAAGAGGGTTAACGATCGGGTCATTGTACTCTCTCTCTCTCTCTCTCTTTTTCTCTTTCTTTCTCCTACTTTCTCCCTGTTTCTCTGCTTGATATGCCCTTTCGAGCCTGTGAGTTGCCTTACGCAACTTTCAACGGTCAGCTTCGGTGGACCGAACTACTTACGCCGAACTACTTACACCGAACTTGTGTCCCTTCTCATGCGGGTAACGATCCAAAAATTGATTATCCTATCAAAAATTACTGTTTATCTTGGTCGTCCATGTATGTTTGAAAAAGCTATTGTACTTGATGCGAGGAATTCAAAATATTCTTTTAGCACAGATCTTAAAACAAATCTATCGTATAAAAAATGCACTTTTTGGATTTCGCGAAAAGTCCCTGTAAAAGAAGAAAAGCTTCTCTCGAGTGTTGGGCTAGGATCCAAGAAGGAGTCGCCATATTTATGGTCCCCGGCGTCTTAACCCAGTGAGCATCGAACGTATCCGGAAAACGAAGTCGAAGTTGAGAGGTTACGCGAGGTCAGGCTTCTTCCTTCGGCTTTTGCTATGTATTCGGAAGGAAACGCCGAAGGAAACGCCGAGGGTAACGATTTTGGCACTGCTCTACGATAGCTTTTCGTAGCACGCCTTGGCGATAATGTTCCAAGAGAAACGTGATTCGTCGATGACGATAACTCTGCTTCTAACTCGACCCGCGTCGATAATGCGAGAGAATGAGAATGAGAGAGAGAAATATAGCGGCCTGGGAAAGAATGGGAGGAGAAGGAGAGACAGTTTACTAGGATAGAAGTTTTCTTGGGATGGAAAATGATAGAAAATGGTCGATTCGTCTCAAACGCATATTTCATTCTCGAAATCGACGAGCTTGGAAGAGGACGACTCTTTTGCTTTTTAGGAAGGAAGTTTCCATTCTCGAGTCCTTCCTCCAAAACACGCTTCGAATTTACAATCAAATCTATATATTCCACTAGTATTTGTATATGCGCGGTTATACGTGTCTCTATCTTTCTTTCCAAAAAGAAACAAAGTTTCGAGATCCGAGCAGGACGGAAATTTAGAAATAAGACATACTGTAATTTCGGATTTGGTATAGCAAATTTGAAGTTTATCCAAAGTTTCTAACTTCTGACCCGAATTGGAATAGAAAGTTGTTGTCTATACATTTTTACGTATCTCCATATCGAATAGATCGAGACGTGATAGATACTCGAGGTCCTTTTTTCTCTTTTACCGTTTCGAATAAGAAATTTTATTGCCAGTTTCATCTCGCAGAATAAGACGACGCACACGAGCTTATCGATTTTTCTGTCTCGCGTATATCCCACGTTTCGTACTTTTCTATCTGTTTTGCAAGCGAAATTTCTCGTAGGAGGGTACCGAAAAGGCTCAATAAAATAAAACATGTTCGCATATCCCTACTCCAAATCTGTAAACAAATGCTTTACTAAGTAAACCTTTTTTGACAAAATAATGATTATTTTGAAGCATTTTAGAGTAGAAATAAAATTTGTACAAAATCTGAATATTATAAATATTAACGTCTCGACGAGTAGTAGTGGCATATTTGAAAAAGAATCGTTGCAAAATCCTTCATCGTCCGCAGTATTTCCGCAGCATTTCCGCACAATCGTCCGTGGTCAGCAAATATCAAAAGAACTGTGGCCAGGAAACGAGGTGCAGGTCCGATAAGAACACGCTCGTTCCTCTAATTCCATACGCTATAAACGCAGCTTACGTATCTAATCTAACATTCTTCAGCGCTCTCGTAGAAACGCTAACGCGTACACGAAACGTGCTTTTAAAGAACGCGCAGAATTCATGAATCACGTACGCAACACACATACAGCTACTCCCAAAAATATTTCAATAATAAAGGATGATTAATTTTTTAGCTTCAAGCTTCCGTTGTTTACAAACAAATTATCCGTGTTTTATCTCTTATTTTAGAGACCATCAAAAACCAGGAAAATTTCTAATTGGCATAATAAGCAACATTCTTTCTGTATTTTTTTTCCAAACATTTTGTCGAGTAACTGTATGTTTATATATAACGCTTTAAGTTCTGCTTCACTCCCACCACTGCCACAATTTCTTGTATATCAATCAACGATAAGAAAGAAGCAACGTTTGACTCACTTACGATTATTCATTTGCAAATAATTCCTGGAGTGGCATCCGTTTTCTCTTGTTTGGACAATCGGATATGCGTCGAACAATCCACTCGACGAATCAAGCTTTATCGACTCCCGTTCATAGTTAATCCTTAATACTCGACAAATAGCCATTATGAAGCAGCTTTCCTATCAGACGACGTACTAAATTATTTTCAACGTGTAAGCTACTCTAACCCACCGCCAATGGCCCTACCGTTCGGAATAACTTTGTATTTACACGTACCATTGTTAAAACGTTTGCGCAAACGAATCGATACTCTCATTATTTTATTATTTCTTTATTCTTTCGAGTGTACCAAATGAACGAGTAACTATTGTCATTGATACTGCAGAAACGATATTCGATAACCATTACTACTTTAAATGTCTTTCAAATTATCTCTGTTAGAACTTCATTTCATTAAGTGTACTTTTGATACGATAAAAAGAAAAAGTCCAACTTACGCGTAAGAAATAATCCATTCTTTCTCGATAATTTATCTACCAAATGACAAGGCACTTCATTTTAATAGCGATCATTTATCGTAGATATCGTATACCCGTTTATCTTTCTTTTAAATCATAACGCGGTCTGCTACATGATTTTCTTTGGGTTTGCATAAGGACACCGTTATGATGCTCGTGCGTGGTCGTTGAATAGTTCCATCATACATGCATACATGTACATGCTAGTAAAGTACTATTCCAACGAGGTTAAATCGGTTATGGTCTATTTTAAAAAACTCGATAAATCCGTAAGCTTATGGATATCTTTATCGATCGTAAGCTCGCTTCCTCGTACCGAACTTTAATCTTACAATTAGATCTTATTCGACTTTAGAACGATACAAGTTATTATCTCGATCTAGATAAGAACCTACCTTTCGTAGGATCTAACGATTTCACGCGAATGAAAAACGAAACGTTACTTGCTTCCAAATTGTTTGTTATTTCTTTTATTCGAGGCTAATAGCAAATCTCGCTATCAGTTATTCCTAGAAGTATTAAAAATGAATAAACTAGCAGAGATCTAAGATATATGATTTTGGATAAAAAGTATATAAAAATATATAGCATATGTCCAGGCAGGCAGGCAGGCGGGCAGGCAGGCGGGCAGGCAGGCAGGCGTCGCGACGCTACCGAGCAGTGCTGCCTCTAGGACGTCGTGCCGTCGGTAGTGGCGAGAGTGGTCGTAGCCGGCGAGACACGAAGATAACCTTCGGAGTTAGTCGGTTGTGTTCGGCTTCGGTCGTTCGGCGCTTATAGCAAGGGAACGTCAGTCACTCTTCGGCGCTCGCGCGGAAGGGTTTGTACGGTGTTGCTGGTCGGGCTATCACGTCGCGGTGTACCTTGCGAAGTAGTAGTGTGTGTTTGAGAGAGAACGCTAACAAAATACATATACATCTCTGATGCAGCGCGTTTCTTCTTCCGAAGCCGTCCCCGGCGTCCTCGGCTGCCGTCTCTTTTGATCTCTTGCGCGGTCGATCGAGCTCGGTTTTCGCGTCGAGGAAGGAAAGTGATATACATACATACGTACGGATATATTTCGCACACACGCACAAGCGCGCGCGCGCGCACTTACAGTTGCATATATATAGAAATATATTACCACTTTGTGAACGTATACGCGTATATGTATCTTGTGCAGGAGCAAATTATCAATGAACGTATATATGTAAATATATACGCGCGAACGCACGCGGAATTCGGAAAAGCCGGCTTTGAGAGAGCGAGTGGAGGGGAGACGCGATCCGCGCGTGTCTCTCACAAGTGCATGACGTTTAACTGAAACGTCAAGTAGAAGCAAATTTAAAGGATAGAAAATAGATAATCGTCTCGTCCCTTCGATAACACCGACCAGAGGATTCTTTATTCGATAAGGAAGGTAGAAAAACAAGACAGAAGTTCGAAGATCCTATTTGTGCCAGCACATTTTGACAGTTCCATTGGTGTTTTATCGGAAGCTTTCTGTCTGTTCGTATTGTTTGACTCGTTGGTACGTTTGGACTCGCAATCAGTTAAAAAGAAAGAGTAAACTGGTCTCATTGATAGGAGCCAGTTAGGCACTATTCTCGTCCCTCGTATGATGGATACTGGCGCGAGTGACTCGTGTACGCGACGCCACTCGAACCAGACAGAGCGTCGTCGTCGTCGTCGTCGCACAGTGAAATCTAACCAAGCTTTCTATTCCTTCCTTTATCTATCTATCTAATTGTATCGTCATTTTTATTTTATTCCGTCGATATTCCATTATCTTTCATTTCCTTCGAGGAGTGCAACGCGAGAAGTGTGCGACAACGTTTCCGAGTCGATCTTATCGAAGATATTTTCCTTTCGATTCTCCTGGGAATATCGACTGGAATTCAAATCAAATCAAGAAGAATATAAAAAAGAATAACAAGTCAAACGAAGTGGATTCGATATCATCGGGATCATCAGTACAATACGGGTGTTGTTTCTTCTTCGATGGTACGCGCACGTGTGGTGCGTGCCGAAACGTGCCGTTCCTAATAAAACGTGTATTAGTAATTTGTTGGTTGGTTCGTCTATAAAAAGATAAAATATATATATAAATAAATTAAATATATATACGTGCGCGAAATATATATATAAAAAGAAGGAAATATTCGTGCGAGGATAAGTGTGATATCGAGAATCATGTTTTTTGGTTGTTGTGCATCATCGTTGTAATATTCATCGTTGTCGTCGTTGTCATCGTTTTAAGAAAAAGCCTCGTCGTTAGTTGAAGCTATTATTATTATAGCTCTAGTCTACAGGAAAATTATTATACTTTATTCTTCATCGTTATCCACTGTTCTCTATCTACCTATCTATCTATCTATCTATCTATCTATCTATCTATCTATCTATCTATCTATCTATCCATCTATCTATCCATCTATCTATTTCTATGTGATATCGAAAGTTGTGCGATCAACGTGTTTGAAGAAACTTGCAAAGCTAAACTTATTCGACTAACAGTAAAAAACGACGAAATAATAAAGGAGAAAAAATAGAAATAAAGTCAACGACGACGTCACATAACCATGGATATCCTGCCGAGCGGGAACATATTTAGGGAGTTGCAGGACATACACGACACCGGATACTTTTCGGCTCAACCGTCGCTCGAGGATCACTGGCAACAGGTAAACCGAGATCTGACAGTTTTTTTTCTTTTCTAGACACTCCTCTACTTTCGTTGCATTATTATGTTGTTTTTTTTTTACATCAACCGCCAACCAACACTTCCGAAATATAACGGTCGATATTCGTATTAACACCATTTTCCTACCATTTATTATGACATTATTATGAGTCACATACATTAAGCATTAATCATTTTATTTCGATAGATTTGTTCGATTTTTTGTAACTCTTGTCTATTACCATTATTAATGCACATATTTTCCTCTTCTAAAAAGATACCTAATACTCGGTGATTAGAGACAAATGAGAAGTATATATAGAAGAATCCGCTCGAACGTGTATACGTTGACGTCTATCCAGTATTTATGGGATTCAAAATGCTGATTAATTATTATGAATTATTATGAATATAGAATAGGAAGAATGCATCTCGTTTCTCTCAGTGTTTCTCTCTGTCTCTCTGTCTCTCTCTCTCTCCGTGTCTCTCCGAATCGATTCCCGATACGGGGGCTAGGACTATGACGGAACGACCTTGGCTCGAGTGTAATAGGTCGGTGAGTACGTTCAGTGACGCGCCGGGTCGGTACCATAGACGCCGCGCGTCCCGTTTGTTTACGAGTGTGCAATGACCTTACGCCGATCCAGGCCGACAAGAGCGAGTGAGTTCCCGCGCGCGCAAACGATGAGAGAGGAGAGAGAGAGAAACCGAGACGTTCGCCCTCTATTCGTTACATCTCAGACGAGGATATTGTGCTTTTCTTTCTTTCTCTCTCTTTCCTTTTGATCTCCTTTCACTTTCATTTATCAGATCGTATCTAACTTTACTCTTTCCTCTTACGAAACTTGCTCACTTTATTATTATACACGACATATAATATTCCTATTTAAAATTCATTTGATCGAAGATTTAAATCATTCTAGCCTTCGATTTTAGAGTGTGCTTTATTTTTTATACAAATTCTTATTGCTATTCTTTTACTGCTTTTTTTTTTTATTAACAGATAATCATCAATTATTTTTATTTCGTCACATTTATTCTACCTGCATATACATCATCGATTATTTCCTTCGTTGACAATTAACATAAAATCGTTGTAGAAAGCGAACTGTCGACGATGCAATTATTCGATGACTTATTATAAAATATGCCTATACCTACATATTACTTATGCATACACATTTTATTGATAAATAAGTTTACCTCGATTACTCTAAAGGCCTTCATTTTCTCTAAATTTACGTAGTTATTTCGAACTTTTGGCCAGTAGGGTAAATCCTTCCGTGTCACGTTTATCATATGCATGCATCTGAGATTCCAATGCAGTAGTGCAGCGATGATTTGCATAATAAATTTAGTCTTACCGTTCGATCGAGGTAAGGATCTATTTTTAATTTACAATACATTTATACCGTTATAAGAAAACGTTCATTAAAATTTTTCATTTCTTGAACAGAGAGTATATCACTTGTTTTATTTAATTTTTTTCTTAAAATACCCTGCCATTTCTAATGAAAGTTTACTAAATAATTTCCATTTATTTGTAAAATTTTTACGTAGATTTTTGAATCGATCTATATTTCTCTTTATCTGCAAATATCACTAATAATTACTCCTTCATTAAACTAATTGTAAGTAACGTATTAAAGACCGCATTTATATAGAAATAAATACGTACGTATCTAAATCGAGATAATTTCCATTGCAATTAGTTTCAGTTGGTCAATGTATTTAGTTTCGTTACCAGGAATATATTTAGGTAATAATCTATGATGCGTTTTGCAAAGATACGTTTCGTTGGCTGGAAATAGATGGATAATTAGTTTTACAAGTAAACGTGCGCAGAAATACAGAACGGTTAATTATATATGACGAATAATAATGGCTTTCGGACATTTTTTTTCTTTCGAGATTTATTTAAACTACGGGTGCTTAAACGTCGTAGTATAATACTTATCAGTCGTTCATTCGTTCGTTTGTTCGTTATCTCATGCACAGCTAGTCATTTTACGGGATATTTCCATGCAAACGGAAGTAACGCCAACGCACTCTCGTGTTCTTCTTCTTTTCGTTAATACATTGATGGTAAAAATGGTTCGGAAGTGCATACCAGAATTTTTCTCTTTCTATCTCTCACTTTTGCTCGTTTCATTTTGATCCTTTTCTCTAAACAAAAAAATCGAATAGTCTCGTTGAACCCCTTGAGATTTGTCCGTGCCATCGCAGAACGAGAAGCGACTTTTATTTATTGCATTGAAAAAAAGAAATAAAAATACAAAGTTACAGAACTATCATTTCGAACAAAAGCATGATGGGACCCATTTTATTGGGTCAGAGAAACGCATTTAAATGGAAAACAAATTTTGATATAAATAAAAAAAAGAAAGAAGAGCTAGGACGATAGGCAGGAACAAGTCCTAAGGGTATAAAACGGTACGGACAAAAATTTGAAAAAGCTCGCGATGACGAGGAAACAACCAAACGCGTGATATAGAATCTATTTAGATGTTTCTTTTGGATTCGAACAAAATTCGAAATATTTTTATGTCGCCGAAACGTTTCCTGTTAGAGGATGACACGTATGCGTATGCGTGTGTATGCGTAACTCTGGGGAAAACATTCAGAAACTAATGAAAGATCGACGTGCGTTTTGAACATTGAAATTTAATATTTATATGGTTGGTAGTGCGATCGTACCTTCTCGAATATTTCATAGGATTTGATACTGTCCCAGATGCGTTACTACCTACGGAATGTAGCGGTTGAAACACGATGGAAATGAAAGTTATTCAGCTTGCATATATTCCCGAATGGAATATCCTTACCCATTCGATTTTCGTTTACTAAACGTTCCAAGTTAGACATTGTTATTTTAAATATCAAATACGATAGTACATTTTTGCATTAATATCGTAATGTTATATTAGTTACCAATATTTTGTTTTACTCGTTTTATTTTCATTTTATTCGTAATACGATATGAAAGCTGATTTATGCATTTCTGTGATATATATTTTATATAATTAACTGAGATTGAAAATAAAATTATGTGTATTTTTTTGTAAATGAACATATACTACTAATTTTATTAAATTTCATTTATTGTACAATGTGATTTATATTTATTTTTTTATTTTTTTATTTTTATGAAAATAAAAAAATATTATTGAAAAGGAAATTACGTCTAGAGTACAGGTGTTTCTATTATTTCGAAAGTAGGAAAAATAGAATTATAATTTGTTGAGATAACGAGTACATAAAGCTTAAAACGTTTAAAAATGACTTTTAGAGGTTATTGTGAAATGTAGTAAATTAAAAATACATTTAAACCTGTTACCTGTGTGTAGATCTATTTAAAAAGTATGTTTATGTTAATATCCACTTACGTAGCGTCGTAAAATGAAAGAAATAGCGAACGTAAAATATAGCGAAATGTATGGAACAGCTGTAATATTGAAATGAATTGTTAGGAAATGTTAGGATCGGAGGAACGATCGAAGGAACGATTTTCCAGGAGTTGGATGAGAAAGGCGCGCGTCGATGCATCAGACGAGTGCGCATCGAGCGCGCATCGAGCGCGCATCGAGCGGAAGGAAGAGGCAATTTTGTCTTTGCGTTTTAAACGCTCGCGAGTGGCGCGTTTTCCCTCTATCGAACTCATCCATTCTCTTTCTCGTCCTACTCCGCGCGTGCATTAGAATAAGAATATCCAAACGCACAAAGGCGTTTTTGGTGAATGAGCCTGACGTAACTCTTTTGTTTCGAACACGACTCGCTGCTACTCTTCTTCGTATTTCCTCTCTTTTTCCACCACCCACTCGCCTTCCTCGTACTCTGTCCTGGGCCACAGTGCGCGCAATGGGACGAGAAACAATGGTTTGCCGGTACAATGGGCCGCAATGTGAGTGATGCGAAAGATGCCATTGTAGCCGCGGCTGCGGAACGTGGCATTGTTAACCTTCGATGGCACAACCTCCTTTTCTGACTGCATGATTCCTCTTCTTCAACAACCACCACACGCACCAACGAGCATCATCGCCACAATCGTCGACTACCTAGCTAGCCCCTTTTTCTCCCGAGTAGCCAAAACAAGTCTTAAAGTTATATCTTTCCAAGAGTTTTTCGCTCTACTCTAAAGTATTCCTTCCTTCCTCCGTCATTTCTTTCGCTTGGCTTTTTTTTTTGCTTTCTTTGATGCGCGTGGCGTCGGCGTGAGACCATTTGGAAACGAGCACGCCGCGACGGTTATTTCTGAGTTTCTGCTAGCGGCGTGCTCACCATCGTGGAATTCAGTTTTATGCTTCCCTCTCCCTCTCTCTTTCGGTCGTGTATTGCGCACAAGCCAGAACGATCCTTGCGGCTCTCTTTCAGTCTTTGGACTCACGTACATACTGCGTTCCCTCGTTCATCATAGCTGGGTCACTCGTAAGATGGATCTATTAACCCTACCGCTATTACGCTGCTGGACCAAGGGAGAAATATTATCCATTGGCTGCTTGCTTTCTTTCTTTTTTACTTGTTGTAGAAATCAGCTTGTAGGGTAGCCTAGAAATTTAATTGCTTTTCAAAAAAGAACGTTTAGAAAAGCACCAAGTTAGTTTCCTATCGATCGTTTGTTAGAGTTTTTGTTAAATAGCAACAGTAGCAGCAATAGCTTTCGATCGAAATCATTGTGAGTAACACAGTGAATTATCCATGTAACGGAACCGTCTTATCCTTCTATGTATATACGCCTGTAGGTACTTATCTATGATAAAAAAAAGAGAAAGATATTAAGCTTGATCGTCGTCGTTGGGGAAAGCGGCTTAGAAAAGAAGGAAAAGGTATTGGTTGGTAATCGGAACAGGACTGGTCCGACCGTCGTGTTACGGTAGCCTCCACGAGTTTCAACGTTCCGCTTCATTCGCGTCTTATCGAAGTTTTAAGTCTCTGCAGGGTTTAGTTTCTTCTCGTGGAAATAACATTGATTATTGCTTTAGAGTGGATCACGTAGTCGAGATAAATCTAATGCGTAACCAATCGATTCGCAAACTTTTTCTACGTGTTTTATGCCGATACATGGACTGTTATTTTGCAGTTTTCTTTTTTTTTTTTTTAATATTTTTTAATTGCTTTATATTGATTTTCTAACAGATTATATATAGGTTGTAGTTTTAATTATTTCCATTGGTTATTTTGCAAATCTTTTCCATTCTCTCGCACAAAGTCTATTTCTGCTTATCATAGTCTGTTTAGTTTGAAAAGGGTTGAACAACAGTGATATCAGCGAACGCTTTAAACGAAAGTATGAAAAGAAACAAACTCGATACTGAACAAACAGTAACTCGACCTAGCGTTAATAGTTGACCGTTTGATCGTCAGGTAAAATCGGCGGGGAGAGGACATTTGTGGAGATAGTCACGCTCGAATTAACAAGCTTTGGGTATTCTAGCGTTCGCAATGAGCGTGCGCCAGGAACAACGTGGTTGGTCCGATATAAAACAGTAGTAGTTTGTTTGTCCGATGGTGCGAGCGAAATTATCGACGGTGAGCGAAGGGAAAAGGGGTAGGAAGGAAGGGAATTGCGGTGCTGGTAGGAAAAGGAAAAAGAGGAACAAAGGACCGATAAACACAAATTGGTTCTCTTTCCTCTCTTTCCCCTTTTTTATCCCTGTCCCTCTCTCTCTTCCTTTCTCCATTTCTCTCATTCCAGGTTTTCGTTGAATGCATTTGATAGGTCTGACAAATTTTGTGGTCGTTTTGTCGAATCGAGCGAGTGTACGAGTGGGTACTCGAGAACTAGTGTTACTAGACAAAAAAGTCAAATAAGCTCTTATCGCAATTATCAGTTACTCCTTCCTCTTTCTCTTTCTCTCTCTCTCTCTCTTTGATGCATAGATGTTTTAACGCGTCTTCGCTGATTGGAAAATGAAAACACCTAACGTATTTCAAATGCAAAAGAGAGGATTTTCCTTTCGAGGTGTCACGTGAAATACGTTTAAACGTTCTTCATCGGTCGGTAAAGTGCAATGAGGAGAAGTAATTAAATGAAGTGATCTAATATCAAAGTTCGTCCTTACTTGAAAGGATATTAAGCCTTTGCATCTTTTGAAGGGTCACCGGTTCGCAAGCGTACTTGCAGATACCTTGCTAGCTAGCTTGCTATCTTCCTAGATAGCTCTTTGATAAACATTGTTTCAATATGGGTTGCTTTTGACGCTACGTTTTACTTCCAGTTAAGTTCAGGAGAACGATTTCAAATATTACTGTGTTCTAAATTCTATCTCTGCGTTTGTGATTTCTAGATGAGCACCAATGTATGTACTTATACGCGAAATACGCGAGCTCAGAAATTTTAAATTTGCGGATAAGAAGGTAAGCGTTATCTCCATATTTCTGATGCTACTCAAAATCCGTTAAGCTCTTTCTGCTTTTGTTCGAACGAAAAGATCGCGAACCTTTAAAGCCTGTTATTCCAAGCTCCAAAGTAGATACAGGAAATGGACGTTCATATCTCTCATATAACAGTTACTAGCAATTAGACGTTTTATATACGCTCGGTCACTATCCATGGGTCACTTCAAATATGCATGCGCATGTGTATGCATGTTAACTAGCAAATTTTATCAATGAAATAAGCATAGTTGTGTATATATAGTACGATCATTAAAATATTTCTGCAGATTTCATGTGTTTCCTATTCGTTTTGTATGACAGAACGTTCGCTAACGTTTGCCCGTTTTGCAGGTAGGTATCTCTCTATCTATTCTATCGAAGGCAGGGAGAATTGACTTTCTTCGCAAATAAAATCTCCATATCTGGCGAGGAATATATTTGCATGCTTTTTGGATATTTTTCGGGTACGCCAAGGTATTTTGGGTTGGTTCGTTCGTTCGTTCGTTTGTACGTTGCTCTGTTTACAGGAAGCTTCATCGTCGCTTGTTCTTTGGATCGTTTGTGCGCAACGCTGTTTGCTCTCAATATCGAGATAAAATGGAGAAAAAAGGGATATTGCGGATCCTTGTCCTGGATAAAAAGGAAATGCACTTTTTACGTAGCAGCATCGAACGCCATTAGAACAGCGCCGCTACCTGGTTAGCCGATGAGCGTAAATTACTTGCCGAGATTTACGAAAGTTTATTCATTAGCGCATTTAATGCCGCACGTATGTGTGTATGTATGTTCTACGTATATACTTACATACGTCAGTCTCCTCATAGTTCTCGGCGTTTGACTAACTCGCAAATCCATTAACCGATCGTTATTAACATTCCTGACTTTACGGTACAAATTTAACTTAAGTTAAGTTATTTTCAATTTTGTGACACGATAAAGGTTTTTTTTTTTTCTTTTATTTATCGGAAGCCATTGAATAAAATATATTATTAATATATTTATGTGTAATATGAGGCGTTCAATATTTTCATTGTACATGCGTACATTTTTGTTCTTGTTGCATTTCGCAAGGAAGGTATTTATTTCACTTTAAGTATTTGCTATCTATACAATATAATGACGTCTAATTATATATAAACTAGTGCTTAATTTGTTCCACGAAGAGGATACGCGCGATAAAAATGTAAATGAGGCACCGGTTAAGCACCGAAACTTGATAAAAATGTTATTTAATAAAACACACTTTACCAAACGATGTTTTTCTGCATGAATTCTTCGAGAAAACTATTATATCTTTCATCATTTTTATTTCTCCTTCTCTCTATATGAATCATACTAATCGTTATAGTTCATTGAAATCGATAAAATAATCGTTTAATTTAGCGAATCGATCGCGAGTGTTAGTCAAAGATCGATCGTTTTTAAATTCAAGGTTTTCTCGTCGATAGATAAACTCGTTAATTCAATTGGTAAAACAAGGAGGACCTTAATTAGAATCGGCACGTTTATGACTAATGAGATTGTGTGTTCGTGCTCGCCTTTTAAATTTACTCGATAATTGTATACGCTTATATGTATATGTGTATTTATATTGTTTATATATATATATATATACGTATCGTGAAAAAAAACACCGAGGGTATTTCAATTATATATAATATCTACGAATTTTTATACGAATTTAATGATATTTTTACGTCGATAAAATTGACTATGGCTTTATCTTAAAATTGATACAAGTAAAATGACAACTTGTTAAGAAAAAATGTTGCAATTTCTGAATCATTTATAGTGCATTATTTATTTTGAATCATACTCTCACGATGTGTCGCTATATAGCATGATTCATTGATTTCTCCGATAAAAATGATTCATGACAAGTACAGCATATTCAATCTGCATTTAATGATTCGTAAAATCGTATACGACTTTTCTAGTATATATCTCGTACGACAAAAATGTTTATATCTTTTATCCGATTTAGTAATCTAGACGTACGATGACAGATTGAGTATTTTTTACATGTAATACATAAACCATGCAATTGTACGTGATAATAATTCATTAATGCTAAATACTTCGAAAGCAAATAATCGGAATTCCAATTGAGTAATTTCCTGTTTTTGTGGGATTTATTAGAATGTTGGTATTAGATAAAACGAATGGATGTAGAAATTCTTTGTTTGACGATATAATTAGAATACGAAATAATAGAAAAAATAAAAAAAAAAACATATTTTTACGTTATTAATCGCGAAGCGTAAACGTTAATAATGTATATTTTAAAATGTAATCCCATCTAATGATTAGGATGAAATTGAATCAGTCGAAAGGTAAGATTATTAGAGTTAGTATTTGCTTGTAGATGATTAATAAAGGCTTAAGCCTTTCTCGTAAGCAAAGGTGCGTCGAACGCGTTACAAACGGCGATTAACGGAGCTACGGTAGGACGAGTTTAATGTATTTACAGAGCTGAAACCCATTAACGCGTGTCTGCCAGTTGTTAACGGCATGGCTGAGCAACCTGTACGTAGAGCGACTTATCGTTTAGCTTCCGGCAATGGAGAACGACGACGTGACGTTGCACGATGCACAAGCGTTCTTCTCTAATACTCTTCTGTAATTTCAGAGACAACTAAACGATTGAGCTACCTAACTATATCTATATCTTTTACCTTCCTTCAAGTCCAATGGGATTTTCCACGCCGATTTAATGTAAGAGACGATCAAGAGAATCGTGATTAAGCCAAAAGCTTTTAAGGAAAACATCGTTTATTTTGCATTCGATTTAAACGTCAAATTCATTTTTCCTGTTGGAACACTTGGCTTGATTAATCATTTATATTTTATTCAGTAATAATATGGAATAAATAATTTGGGACTTTTATTACAAAACGTTTTTTAAACATATTATTCGATCATTTTTATAGACGTTAATATCTTATCCAAATGAAAAAATGTAGTACAAGGCGTTAATTCGCTGTCAATATACCGACTCACGTTTTGTCCTCGTTTTCTGCTTTCCCGATCGCGTATCTACGACATCGTCCATGCGTTAAAAAGTTTGAACAAAAAGCAAATAACCGGTATCATCGTTTCCAGATGCTTCCAACGAATTTCACGTTCTCATTTAAACTCGTCTCAAGGAACAACGACGGCGTACACGAAAGTGCACGTAGTAAAGGAGAACCATATCTCTTCGCGTTCTTTATTACGCCAAACAAACTTGAATTATTTTTCATTAAAAAGCAAAGCCCTGAGAAACGACTTGGAATAAGAGTTATGCAAATTTCAAATGTCCAATTCGACGTTCAAATACAATTACGAGATGGAGGGTTTATCAGGAAATTTTGTATCGGATCCATACATTTCGGTTTGTTAGAGAAAAATAATTATTTACGAATGATAGAACAATGATGGATTTCATTGCAATGCTCGATCATTTTATTAGAATTGCATTCTATTTTTGTAGTAACATTTTCATCGATCGATCGTAGGTACCTAATTGATTTACATAAACGTTTCTCTCTCTAAATGCTATGGTTATAACGATGTTGGAGCGTGAAGACGGTCAAACGTCAAGCGTTAAACGTTTCTACGAATCCAAGGCCAACATCGTTCTCGTATTTCCAGTCTCCCAAGATATATTCCTTCTCTCGCTCGCTCTCTAGCACCCTCCTCTCTCTTTTTTCTATTTTTTTTTCCGTTGAAAGGCACGTGCAAAGTGTTACTCTCGAACATTATGAGAACCACTGGAGCTCTCGACTATCGGCCGCGCTTGTGTTGCAACGGAGCATCATTGATGTTAATGAGCTAGATTGGAAAGCTGTCCTGCGTTTGAAAGTTACTGAGCTTCGAGCGATCGTTGTCTTTCTTAGCTATATTTATATATACATACGTATGTATAGAATACGTGCATAAATAATTTTCCTACAGGGTGTTCCACGAGAGCTCGGGATGAAACTTCTTACCAGAGTTATGTGATTTTAAAATCATTTATTAACCCTTTGCACTCGGACGAACCAGTACCTCGAAACGATTACTACCATTTGTTCCGCGTAAGTATGACAAAATCTTCATCAAAATTTGAATCCCTTTGCATGATAGTCTTCGTACTTTTTAGTCCTCTTTTACGTACGAAAACTGCTCTTCTTTTATATACATATATATATAAAATACTTTGATGTGAATTATCATGTTAAATTCAGCAATGATCGAGAGTAATCTGTCGAGTGTAAAGGGTTAATATTATAGGAAGAAACTTCTTCCCCAGCTAAATATGTATCTAAGCATGTTTAATTTACGTGCATTTATGTGTGCATTTATGTGTGCATATATGCACGTAAATATATGTAGATTTCTGTTTGTTTGCGTGTGTTTGTGTGATGTAAAACAAAGAGACGTCAGAGCCAAAGACTTCGCGGGAGATAGAGATGGAAATGGAAGACGAGCGAGCGAGTAACTGTGTAATAGAGAGAAAAAGAAAAAAGGAGAGAAAGAGAGAAGGTAATTTCATGAATGAAATCTGAATAAATCAGCGTACCGTGTTATTACCAGCCGTACCGGACGATAAATCTCGCTAATAAACAATGACCGAGAATCGAGCATCGCTTTCAAAACCTGACACGGGGGACGCGAGATTGCAGAAGATTTTTCAACAACGTTTATATTAACGTTTTGTTCCCTTAAACGCGGTAAGAGATCGGTTTGTTTCTTTTATTGGTCAAAAATTTACAAGAATGTCCGTAAGCCTTTCTCTGAAAATTTGAAAAGACAATTCATTAGCGAAATGCACAAATTGCAATTATCCATTCAATTGTTCGTCGATTCCTACGAGATAAAAAAAGTAGGTAAACGATGTTTTAAAAATAAAAATAAACGGTATTATAAAAGACTTTCTCTTTCTCAAACACGAAAAAACTATTTGTTTTCGAAGAAGTTCAGATTTTCCATTTTATCATAATTTTGATGATTTTATTCAATCGACTGCGTGTTTGATTTCTCTTAGATACTAAAAGTAGGTTGATGCTGTCTTAAAGAGAAAATACAAAATTTCTGAGCCAATCTCTCTTTTTTCTTGAGTTTAAAGAGACAACTCGTTTATTATCAAAGAGCATAAAATTTTATCGTATTGATAATTTTCATAATTTTATTTAATTAACTGTTTGATCTATTCCTGCGAGATAATAAAAGTAGATCGACGAGTGTTTTAAAAAGAAAATAAAGAATATTTCATCTCCGTTTCTTTTTATTTCATGCATTTATTTCTTCAATTTAATTCGAAAAATTAATGAATCATTCGCTTCGTTCGCATAGATACGAGGTAACTCGATTTTAAAAATAAAATCTAAAATTGTAAAATTAATAGAGTAGAGAAGAAAAAATAAAATACAATTATTATGCCCATTGAACAGTGTCGTAAAAAAATTGTTGTTTGTACGCACTGAGTCATCGACTGAGTTACGAAATAAGTATATATAAGTATAGTACTTACATATATAGATGGTATAAAAATTCTTTGGCGTTCGTCGCTTTCGAAAGTCCGATCGAACCGACGAACGTTATTATAAATGCGAGGACGGAGTGCCGGCAAATAGAGTGGAGTACCTGGAATCGAAAGGAGAAGATGGAAAAGAGATATTGATCGGGCAGTCGTGTGTGTATAGTAACGTCTCTCGCACTCTCGCGAGTACTACGCGAGAAACACACGTGCGCACCTCGTCAGTGGCGTAAAACGTCGCGGGAAAGAGTAAGATAGCATTACGTATAGATAGATTAAAGGAGCACGTGTTGGCGCCACTGCGCGGGCGCACGCTTACCTGCATCCAAAGCTTTACTCCTACCACGCGATTTATCGAACCTGCCACCGATATTTTTTATCTTTTTCCTTCACAGATGGAGGAATACTTGGTATACCATCCAGATTCCTAATAGGAATTATTTTTAAATAAACATTTTTGAAGTTTTTTATATATATATATGCTTGGTTTCGTCGATAAAATCGAACTTACAAGGATATCGATCGTTAAAGGATCTTTCTATCGTCATTTTACCGAGTAGAAGGAGAAACGAGGTATCATTTTCTAAACGAAACACTGCGACCAGAGTCAAAAACAGGTGTCACTTGATAGGATGATGGTAGACGGTAGTTTCAAATTAATTCGACGTACTTGCAAGCGTTGTAACTGCGAGCATACTCTCCTATATATATATATATATATAACTTTCTTTCTCTCCCTCTCTCTCTCTCTCTCTCTCTCTCACTCATTTCCTATTCCCTTAGGAAATACGATACGAAGCATGATACCGATATTGCAGATACGATAGAATGTTTTCGTTACAGTGCCTCGTCGATATCGTAACTCTACTTCGCTGGCAAAACTGGTAAACACATCAGGTGGTAAAGCTCTTTTGAATGCAACCAGTGTGTACTTTAAATACGAATTCTGATGACTCATTCAAATGGTTTATATTATCTCGAATCTAAACTTTGTTCCAAAATATATTGATGATTAATTTCGACGATCGATTTGTTTATCATCTCTTTATTTCTATTGCGTAAATGTGTAATAATTATATCGATCGCTTGTGAAACTTGGAGTGACACGAGTTAGGTGTATGTAAGCGAACGAACGAACAAACGAACGAACGAACGAACGAACGAATGATCGCTCGACCGTGCCAAGTGGCGTGAGTTTTCCTGCGAGCAGCAGCGAGTGCGAAACTGGATGCCTGTATTTTCCGTACCAACGATTTAACAAGTTGCAATGGCAGCCTGAATGTTTGCCGCTTACACGCGCGTATATTCCAGTCCTAGCAAACCATTAATTAATTCAGAAAGGTCGGTAAACTCTCTTTCTCTCTCTCTCTCTCTCTCCCATTCGTTAAGTCAACCCTATTATCGACCAATTTGAGCGATCGTTAAGATTCTTTCTCTAGATAAGAAGAATAGCTTAGAGAATTCTCCAAATTGCTAGATATCGAGAAAAGTTCTTCTTGAAAATCGTTAGTCCCTCCGTGGAAAGAGCATCGCAATACCTAATTAAATACCTAGCCCTGCAGCCATTTTTTTCCACGAATCATATTTCCTCTCTTTTTCTCTTTGAAGACTCGATTTTTCTCGTTACGATGTTTTTCAATGGTCCTACAGCTAGCTTTCTTTTGCGGGATCGATAAATCACCGAATCGTGGAACTCTTGTTATACTCTCTCTCTCCCTCTCTCCCCGTAGCACTTTGTCGCTGTCTACCTCCTTGGAACTTTCTTCGTTTTTTTAGTACTATCTTTCTTATTCTCCATATTGTTCCTTCTCTCGGTTTTATTTTGAATAGAAGAATAAGGGAGGAAATATTCGCGATCGGCCGAGCGAGCGATAATAAAATAATTCTTTGCCACAATAGACAATGCTTGCCCGGGATGATAGTAATTCAAAGCGGATGGAGGAAAAAGGGAACAGTCGTTTTCCGTACTTACCGCGGGTGCGTCATGGTTTCCCTCCCATCCTCCTATTTTCCTCTCCCCCTTTTTTCCACGCGAAATTTGTCACCGATGTGAAATAATATTGTCCGCTTCTGCGATCTCGTCGTCGTAACTCATGCGAAAAAGGTTTTCTTCTTTTGCTTTTCCTTTCTCCAACATTTTTCCATTCGATATGTTATCATATTTTCGTTTGGTACCTCCAACGTGTGAAACTTACGTCCGCAGAGTATACAAAATGGACGATGAATATTGCGGGAGCTAGAAACATTTTCTTATCCTTTTTCTTTTTCGCAAAAGAAAAATGTTTTCGTTTATGATTAATTTATGTTCTTTTCAAGCAACTCAATCGATGCTTCATTCTTTATACTCGTAATAATAATTAGACTCGACAATGCTAAGTGAGAATAATTTTGTCGATCGTTCAATAATAAATTATACAATTTCTAGATGATAAAAACCGTCTCTCTCTCTCCCTCTTCTTTTCTTTCTATTTGTCAATAATTTTTGATCACATCATTTTATTTTCTTTTTGCTACGCTCTTAACAGTTTCTCTATGATACTTTACTTTCGCGAGACTCCATTTTCTCTTTTCCTTCTCCTCTCTTTGATCTTTTTTCATTCCTCGGTGCCATTTCCAGACAATCTTATTCTCGTTCATGCTCCGGAGCTTCGCGAAGCTCGCGTTTTAACGAAAAATTAATATCTCGAGTAAATCGAAGACTTCTTTTGATGCTCTCTCTCTTCCTCATTTCCACTCCCTCCTCCGTCCTCCCCTACTTTCAATCTGCACGATCCATAGACGAGTTCCGTTCAATTCTTCGTACTTTTTCATCGATCATTTAATACGAACCATTTTTCCATCGCTCTTTATATATTTTCAACGTATGATTTTTCAGTCGAAATACAAATTTTATGATTCATTAACAAGTTTGTTCTTTATTTAGGATCATTAACTTTTGACTTTTCGTATTTACGAGTTCACGAGGAAAGAGTCGAAAGAAGAGAGGGCGAGAGAGAGAGAGACAGAAAGTTTAGTTACCCGCAATGTTTTCAACGATATTCCTCTTTCTCGATTTTAAAGTAACGAACTCGTTTCTTTGAGGGAGGGCGAGGGAAAGAGAAAAAGCTGCATTCGTTATTTAATTGCCTCAAAACGCCAAAGCTCTACTCGCTAACTTTTCTTTTTTCACGAGCAACTGAAAAATGTAATCCGTTCTCCCCCAGTTATTTCGTAGTTAATTTTACCATTTTTGTCAAGATAATATTTCTTATTATTCGTCGGCAATTATGGTAACAACCCTGAGCCAAGATTTCGAACATTTAAAAAAAAATCGGTGTCTCGACGACTCGGTTCTCCACTTGTTAGATTTTTTGCATCGTTCGACACTTCGCGACAAGGAACGAAGTTAACTTTGAGAGTACCTTCTGTCTCTGTTTTTTTAACGTCTGTTCGTTCAGTCGACCTTTTTCTCAACGTTGTTAATGTTACCTATAGGTGCATAGCCCTTTTCGTTTTTCCATCGATAGCTCCCTCTTACGCACGATTACACCATTCATTATTGTTAGAAAAGCAGTCGCTCGAAGACTAATTAACTGAGCTACTCGGTCAATTAGCTAATTAATGCAGCTAGGAAACATAAGAATCGCCGCGGGGACGTGCGCGCGATTCTTTTAACTAGGTTAGGAGCTTCTTGTTTCTCTCAACAGCTCGATACGATTATCGATAAGTTGGTTTTTCACTTGTTTTTCATATACTTTCCAATTTCTCTACCGAGAAATTTTCGTCTTTTTCAAACTAAGTCAAATATGTAGGAAAATGTTGTATGAGCAACAAGATTTTTCACAAAAATTATCGAATATATGAATTTCGATGGGCTGTCCAAAAAATTCTTGCTGATTTCTATCGAAAATTTAATAGCAACATTTATATATTTTAATATATAGAATGTCTCCTCGCATTTGGAGCCTATTTCATGAAAGATGCTAAACATTACAACGCGAATTTGTCATGCAATTAGTGTTTGTTAAGTTAATGAAAAGAATAAATAACTGCGATGCAGTGGGGAATGTGTAATGAGATGTAACTAGAACTATTTTATGACTTTAACATAATTACGTTCGATAATCGATCTTACTTTCTTCGTTCCTATTAAATTAGCGATATGCGCAGATATACGTACTAGCAATTATGACCGACGAGCTACGACTGAGTCGAAAAAATGAAAAAAGTATATTACACGACTTTTTTTAAACAGATGTATAGTTGCATTAAAAGAAAGAAAATTGTAAAATCAATATTATCATATTTTTGACCTAATTCCTAATAATAATTACTGGCATATTTATATGCGCGGATGAAAAGTTGATTTCATTGAGCGAACACCCTATAATCCCAATTCGTTTAAAGTTCTACGAATGTATCGATTCCTTTTAAAAATATATAATATGCATTTATTTTTATTTACAGGTAAGCCGAACGATCAATAGACAGGTTAAAGAACGTAGAGAGTCAGTGACCATCGTGCCGCGTTTCTTCACCGATCGAAGAGTACGCTAACAGTATGTATCCTCCTTACCTAACGCGTTATCTTTCATTCTACCGATATAATCGTGAAGATAATTGCAACAACGATAAGAGCGTAGTCTTATTTAATTACAAATTGCGATGAGTAATCGAAATTTAATCGGACCAACTAGAAAAACAGACTCGTCTTGTATATAAAAATCTTATCACAGAGCCCATAACTAAGCAACAAGAATCTCCTGACAGAGCGAACGTGAACTAACTCAGCAGAATTACCCATACCCATTAGATGAAAGAAACGATGACTCGATTCGGGGAAACGGAATAAAGAAAGTGACGTCACCGTTTTACCCTATTCTCGATGAAGTTCAACTTTCGTTGATTTGTCATTCGCATAGGGTTTAATTTTTGTTTCGTATACACGAAAGACAACATCCTTCTCTCTTTCCGAAAGACTTGAGACGTTAGGAGGACGCGGGAGGAGGACGCGGGAGGAGCACGCGGGAGCACGGCGGCATTCCGCATCCCTTCTAGACACGCGGAGTCCGTAGTTAATACCAGCTGCGTCTCAGTCATCGGCATTCGAGTTGTGTAGGGTCTTCGGATACTCCGCGTATACAAGGAAAATGCGGGCTTTGGCAGACATCTGGCAAGCATCCACGCGCGGCAGATACTCCAAAAGCCTTCGGTGTACGCGGTCTAGCGCACGCCTGCCACTAATATATAGGGTGTTTTACCTTACTCCAGTGTCTCCAATTTCTTCCTCGTTTTATATTATGCCTAAACATTTCAATAAACTTATTTTTTCATTGCGGGCAATTCGAAGTTATTTCTTTGCATTATCTTGTATCGAGAGTAGATTGAATTTGACTGTACGAATGTGCTAAGACTGCGGATGCACATATGCGTCCACCGAAGTTTATCTATTTTTTAGACAAAGAGTTAATTGAATAGCGTTTCCTATGTTAAATAGAATTTCTTGGCAATATTTGATCGTGTAAAGGATTAAGGGAAACGTTTGAATTGCTGAGGTAACAGTGGAACACCCTATATACGGATGTATACACGAAACCGAATCGAGTCGAGTCGAGTCAACTTCGACGTTGAAGCAGCCACGTTACGCTGTTAGACGCGGATGCTGCGTTGCCTCGGGGATATCTGGGTCTAGGTATTTCGAGATACCCGTCGAGACGAGCGATTTTCTGCGAGCCCTGACGTAAGACGCCTCTTTTCTCGCATCGATTTATCGACGCCCTCCTCGCTCCTACTCGATACGCGCTACTCATCCTGACAAAAAGTAAATCTAGCCTCGTCATTGGTATATAATATCTGTGCTTCGCTTAATACGGAATTCGATTCGATAAAAAAATAAATTTTACCCCTTTGTAATGAGTTAAATGTAGCGAGTGTAATAGTGAAAAGAAGGATCCGAAAAAGTATTAGGTTTACGTACACATCCTTCGACGAAGGATACATCCAGCCTCACTTTTCGTTATAAAATTTGCTTTATTTGGCAGGAATTAAGTCGTAACGACTGTAACCATGTGTTCGCATGCTTTTAGAAACCCAATATATCTTTCTCTCTCCCTCTCTTCCTCTATTTCTGTGTCTTTTTCTATTCCTTATTGCATCTCTTTCGCGTCGTAGAGATCTTTTACGACGATAAATAAATCTGGATGGAAAGACTATCCTTCCCTCTCTCATTCTTACGTGTCGACTTTTCATTGGACGCATCGTTTCCTTCCGTTGCGCAATCCCATTGCTACCGTGAACATGGTGACACGGTCGATCGATGATCCGGATTGGCGCGTTCCAGGAGATAAAGATTTTACTTCTTCCTCTAGGCACCTAGCTCGGTGTTTTCTCCTTGCTAACGTCGCGTAAAGTTTTATGCGTCTCGTACCTACACGAGTATAGATCTACATACGATAGAACGATAACTCCTACTCATTTCATTTGTCTACGATCACATTTATTCCTGCATACGTGCATCTATGTACACATACGTACGTATTTGTTTTTAAATACTTTTTAGTTCAATTATTATTATTCTAGATATGTAAAAATAAAGATAATAACGATTCGCCAGGAGATCTTAAAAAAACGTAAAAAGTAAGCAGCGATATCAGCTAACAAGAAGGATACGGATAAAGATAGAGAGAGAGAGAGAGAGAAAGGAATATAAAAGATAGATAGAATACCGGGGGCTATTTTGTTGGTAAGGAGTGCCGCTTGGGAAAGCACTTCGTTCTCTAACACCAAGCAACCCTCGTTCAAAATCCTTATCTCTTCTTCTTCCTCCTCCTCCTCCTCCTCCTCTTCCTCTCTCAACCCGTTTGCTAAGTTATCATCGGTATTTCTTTCTTTCTCTTCCCTTTCTGAGAAAAGCACGTGGTGACCGTGAGCTGGTTGGAGATGGTTTTCGCCTAAAGGCCACGTTGCGGAGGGCTCGAATCCGCTTTAATTTTAGCCTTGCTCCAGCAGCCATGCCTTGGGCAGGCCATGGTATGCAGTATGGTGGTGCTCAGCACCAACAGCAAAAGCAGCAGCAGCAGCAGCAGCCTTGGCATCGCAGACGCATTATTCATACCTTAATGAATTCTCTCGTACCCTCCCACCTCTTTCCCTACTTCTCTCTACAAACCCCTCGCTGCACTCTTCTATAACCATCGCAACGAATACTATCACCATTACTATTACTATCGTTTTCTTGCACCAACTCCTCCTCCTCCTCCTCCTATTCTTTCTTTTCCCCTATCTGTTCTCCACCCCCTGTCCTCGAGATACGAAAGTCAACTCCCTCTTTTCTTAAACGCGATAACCGCTATTCTTGTTATGTTTTTCTTTCTTTTTACTTCGAATGTTTTTTCTATCTTGCGAAAGAGCGTGTATATCCTTCGAAAAAATTGAAAGAAGATTAGAAATAGGAGGAGTGCATGTATTTACTCCAATAGCGATATGTTCTTCGTTAGCATATCGCTCTGCTAGTTTTTTTCTTTTATAAAAATGGACATCGTTTCGAGTGATTCGAAAGAAGACTAAAACAATTCCGATACTAAAATTATTTCTTGCAAACAAAGGTAATATTTTAAAACGATCTATATCTTTCCCCAGAAGATTTATCGTATCGAGTATTCGGTAGGACGTGGCGTGCCGCGTCAGGGTTACGTCAGGGACGTCATATCGCGTTTTCATCGAGCACTACGCAGCCCCACTACGAGGAGGAGGGACTAAACGCCCAGTCATTCTTGTTTTTGAATCCCTTCTCTTCTTGTTTTTTTTTTCTTTTTGTTTTCGTTCGTTCGTTCGTCCGTTCGTTCGTTCGTTCGTTCGGCCGGAGGGTAAGCCTGACTTCATATCGTTTATTACTACTGTACGTCCGGGATCCTTGATTGATATCCCTACGGTAGATTTCGTTTTGTTATCAATCAGAAATTTATTATTCAGGATGCATCGGATGTATTGTAAAATAAAATTCTAAATTGTTTCCGATTGATACGACTGGATGCTGCATCGAGATTTGTGTTTTAATTTTTAATGAAATCAAAGTTACGAATAGTTAAATAATATGCTTTCTCCGTGTAGAATTTGGATTAACATTTAATCGTAGCTGAAAAACGAATAATGTTAAGTAAGTCTTTCCATCAAAAAAGATCTATGCAATATTAAAATAAGGTATAGTAATCTAGTTCCCTCGTACGCTATGTAGCTGTCGCTAAACGCGAAGGAATAGAGCAAGAGAGTAAGAAAATAAGAAGGATAGAGAGAGAGAGAATGCAAGATGGAGCGGATAGTATACGAGGTTAGTTAGCCCATCTCGTGCATTGCATATTAAAAATATTCAAATGCCGACGTGGAACGGGTGCGCAGACCCTTTTGAAATTTACGAGGTGTACGGGCGCGATAGTGCAAATTATGTTTATGAAACAATGCACCGACCACCGACCAACCCACTCTAACTTCTCTCCTTTCATTCCTCCTTCTCATCGCTTATATTTCTGTACTGGATAGTAGCAGTTCGTTGTTGGGTTGTAAGCTTTCGTGTGTAGCAGGAGAAGGGGGCACTCTTATTCGAAGCACCCACCGACAATAGCGTCCTCTTCTCTCGCATCTCATTCTAATCGCGAGTGCCTACTCTCGTTGGTTGCTACCTTAGTACGTTAGGATGCATTTATGCGACCCTAGCTGCGGATAAGAAACGACGCTGCTCTTACTCGAGTTGGTCCAATCTTCTTGCCATCTTCCTATGTCCTTCCACTCCTCTCCTCTCCCCTCCCCTCCCTATATGTTTGCCTGTCTCTCTTACTCTCCGATAACATTTGCATGCGAACCCTATGCTCGTTGCTGCTCTACTCGCATCACCTTCAGGGTTGCTCGGTAGTAAACGACGATTTACATTCACGCGACCGACTGTTCGTTCACTTCCTTACTTTCACTCCCCTCTCTATCTGTGTTCTTAGTTTAGGTTTACTATTTATTCTTTAAGAACGATCGCGATCTCAATGATAGGACGGTTTGTCTCGTAAAATTAGCAATTAAAATGAACGGTCTTGTCTGATACATATGCGATTGTTTCTGTTACCTTCGCGTTAGATTTATAGAAGGTGGGGGCAATAATCGTGGTATAACTGGCCAGAGGCTGATTCTACCAAATCAGTACGATTTAATTGACATTATTCCGACGAACAAATGTTATTAAAAAGCTTAATGGGAATAACATTTAACAATAAAAGAGTAAAGGATAAAGAGATTATTCTCCACGAGAAGATTTTGTCATGGGGGAGGAGGAGGGAATGTAGTATGCGTTGGTAACTAAAGTAGCGTAATTAAAACATATTTTAATAACGTATAATTGAAACGCTTTAATTCAACTCACACAGAAACGGAGGAAAAGTCGGCGGTACTTTTTGTAGAAAAGAATGTGCGAGCATATTTCTCTCTCTCTCTCTCTCTCTCTTTCGTATTTTCATTCTCATAAAAATGACATGAACGAATTTAGCGGAGTCGAAAATTCCTTGTTAGTTGGAATAAATGTTGAATGCGGATAAAGAAAAAAAGATGTGACACGTTTTCCTTGAACACTCTCGGCTTCGTATAAAATGTAAGTTACTCAACTCACGTAATGCTTAAATGTCATTCCCGAGACGTTCTCGTCGCATCATATCTCTCTCTTGCACACACACGCATACGTATTCTCTCTCTTATTCACTCCTGACGCGTATCCCGTCCTCCGGGCATCCGTGTTACCTCGATGACATCAACCGAGAAAGAGAGAACGCTCCGAGTTTCTCGACAAAACAATGAGTGTGTTCGTAACGCATGCCTTGACCTCAAAAAGTGCCGAGAGCGAGTTTCAACAGCGACTACGTAAAAGGGCTCCTCGTAGTTAAACTTCTCTCTTTTTTCAATTTTATTTCATTTTCATTTTTTTTTTATTTCTTTTATTCTTTAATTATTTTTCGCGAAACTTCAATCACTGTTTTGCGGTAGAGTATTTTTCGTCTAACATAAGAATCATCTAGTATCTACATTCTTCTTTTTTATTATATTTTTATAGAGAATAGGAGATATTCAGGTGATCTCATGACAAGGACTGCTATCTCATTACGTATTGCTTTACATATCCCCGATACCATCTACTGGGTGTCCCAAAAAATTTTCTAATAACCTAAACTGTAATATTGAGCTAGCTGAAAAATTCTCGTCGATTTACGAAAACTTTCTGGGACATCCCAGTAACCGCAAGATTATTTCTTCTCGCCAAGCTGACATTATTTTCTCAAAAGTTTTCTCGCTTCCTCGTCAATTTGTCTTACTCTTGACATTTGAACGAGTAAATCGATGCTTTCACGACAAGTTCCGGTTTCGTCTGTCAGGGTCATGAGCGTATGTGATGTCTCTTGTTTGCACGCGACATTTCATCGAAAAACTAAACTTTTATTCTTCTTTTCTCTTTCTCCTTTTCTTCTTCTTCTTCTTCGCACGAGGAAGGAAAACACGAAAAGGGTAGAGACCAACGATGTTGGAGAAAATAAAAGAAAATGCGAAGTAAAAATGTGAGTTAAAAAAAAAAATTAGAAATCGTCGCTCGGTGGTGTTGGTGGTTGGCACGGTGAAAGCCGAAAATCGGGATTATTTCAGCACGCTCGAGAAAAACGAAGATTTATTATCGCGACGTTCCAAGGGAGAAGATACTTTTTCGAGAAGGTGGAGGTAAAGTTGGTTGGGAGGTTTTACGGGCTGGAAGGGGGACTTAGGAGGAACGTTTCTAGAATCAACGGACGTATATAAGTCGGACAAAGCCTCGGTTTTGCAAAAGTACGCGACCACGTGTGACAATTTTTTATTGCGCGCACGTGTGCGAGTACATGTATGTGTCTACACACATGTACGTATTTTATTATATATAGTATACGCGCTAGGAGAAGGCTCTATCCAAAGGGTTAAGCGCGTTCTCTTTCTTTTTTTCTTTCCCCTCATGTTTTCTTCGTATTTTACCTTTGGTTTCTTTCCTTTGACGTCTTCTCTTCTGTCATTACTCTTTCTCTCTTTTTATCTTCGGTTTTTTTTTCGCAACACACACGTATACGCGTATACGCCGAATTCACGTTTCGTTCTACTTTTCCATCGAGACGGGAATAATAGATCGTTTCAAACATCAACAAGAATTTGGTCTTTTTTAAAGGAAAAAAAATTAACATAAGATTAGAAAGCATGTGTGTCGAGTGTCGCAATTGTCGAGATTGTTTTATTTGATTTGTTTGAAGAAAAAAATAAGAAAGCAACGAGGACTACGTGTCGAACGTCACGAAACGGAGGTTGAAAGAGCAACAACAACGCTCGAACTGGTAAACTTTGAAGCGCGTACGGATCGCGATCGTGATTCGAACCGAGAACCGAGAACCGAGAACCGAGTGATTCATCGTCGATCCACGACCGGTCCTACGATTCTCTCGTACTATACGATTCTTTCCTACGGCTACATATACGCCTCTTAACTTTCAACGGTTCTTTCTATAAATATACATATACGTATATCTGCTATACTATACACTTTATCTTTTATTTTTCTTCTTCCTCCTATTCGTTTCTACATTTTACTCTTTCTCTTTTCATCCCATCATTGTTTTTCTAAAATAATGAAGATCAAAATTAGACTAGATATTCAATGAAATGTTTTCCTTTTGAAATTAGGCAATTTTTGTAGCGACAACAATTGTATCGAACATATAATTTAAAATGAATGCGAGTCTCAGAGCATTTTCGGTCTCTCACCACCCTGTGGATTGACTCGAAACGCAGGATTTCCTGTTACCCATTGTCCCTATTTACGAAACAACAATCGCCTATTCGAAGTCGCCTCAGTGTCTACCTTCAACGGAGATAGAAAGGGTAGATCGACGGGGTAGATAAAAACTTATTACACTGAGTTAATAACTCTCATCGGCCTTATGATCGTTCTATTGTTTTATTAATTACCTGATGAATTGCATCTAACCGAAAGTACAATCCACAATTCGGCACTCCTCCTTTCAACAAATTTTTGATAAATATAATTGATCATTTTAGAAGACAAAATTCAGCAAGACGACGTATTAAAAGTAACGATGATGTCAGTAAAGAGCTGAATACAAAAAAGTCTTAAACAATTAGAAGAAGGCTAGAATGAAAATTAGAGTAAAACTTGTTTCACTTATGTATTAAGATACAAAGAAACTTTTTCTCCAAGCCAATATTTACCCTGAAATTAAGTAATAAAATTAGAACTAAAAACCCAGTATTAAAACAACTATTCGGAATAATAGAACCATTTATGTGCATCCAGATGTCCGAATATGTATAAGATAGTAAAAGAGAAGCCCTCCTACACATGCATGCGCATATATACAAACGTGTTCACACATAGGAGGGAAGGTTAAAACGAGAGCAGACGGAGATACGGTTAGTGGTGGTGAGATAGGTTGGTTGTGGAGGAAGGGTTGCTTGGTCAGAGCTAACGGAAGCTGCCATTGGGAGGGGGAGGAAGAGGGGGGAACGGGATCGTGTGGCATTATCATCGCTAATGAATATTCAGTTCTGCTTGGGTTCGGTCATTGGCGGGCTCAGAGCGATGTCGTGACTCCAACTGCGAGTCCCCGTGACGATTATCGCGATTACTCCTGGTAATCGTCGTTGCCTGTACGATCGACGTCACGTGAAATTTCCTACCATTTCTCTCTCTTTCTCTCTCTCTACATTAACACTGTTTATCCTTTTAGAACTTTCTTCTTTTTAAATGTATATTACCACATCGTTTGGTTTAGATACTAATCCTTTTCCAACAATATTAACGAATCGATTTCCATAACAAATTAACACTGGATAAAAATAATAAAAATCGTTTAAAGCAAAATGTATACTATAAAATAAAAGTGACTGCCTCTGAGAGTATTTGATTACACATTGACCGTGCTGGTAGTCAACATCTTACGAGCCTATCTTACGTAACACGTTTCTAAGCGGTCATCGAGAGAACCGTAAGCCTTCCTTCTACCCTTGGTGTCACAGCACTTAACTTAATTGGCACTTCCTCTTTATCATTGATCACCGATCGAGTCCAAGAATACGCGAGATAAACTGTTCTTCTTACTCGTTCCATCTCCTTTCTCTCTTCGTCTTCTTCCGACTAACGAGACTCCTACACTCGATATATAGATCGATCGAAGAGTCGAGATAGAGAGAGAGGGAGAGAGAGAGAGAGGTGGAGGTAATGTCTTTCCTACTATGTAGTACTCACGCATGTACTCACACGTGTATATAAGTCAATAGCTATGCAAACCGTATGTAGGAGGAAGAGTAGTTTAAACGAGCACCCAGGGAAACTTTATTACCGGCCTTTCAAGCCGTTACTCCTGATTTGCATTTGTTATTATAATTGGGAATAATCGATTCTCTCTCGCCATGTAACGAGTAGGATATCGGCATTGGTGTACTGCCAGAAATAGATCAGGAATAATTAGTACCATTCTGAAACAATTATGCTACTGTTTCGATCTTGTCTTTTCATTTCCTTTGACAAATTTCACGGTTTAGCCCATTAATTATCGTTGTTTTTTCGATAAGATAATTAACTCTAAAAGTAGAATTTAGACTGCGATAGGTTCTTAACCTCGCGTTGCGTTGAAACACGGGAAAGGAACACGTTAAAGGTTTATTTATTTATAAACATAAACGCGCATGCACACATACACAATGCGACCATAGTTAATGAGATCGTACAGCTATTAAGCTGTGAAAGCGATTAATCGCACCGCAACGCACAAGCGCTGATCGAAGAGGCTTTACCTTTATGTGTCGATCCCGTTTGAACCTCCCTTCTGTCACACGTCTCATTATATTTTTATCTAACTGGCAACAGTATTTCTCGCCTACGTTTCAAAATAAACTGTCCGATCTATCATAAATTTCATCCGAATGTCCAAAATTAATCCGTTGAAATACATTCGAACGTGGGAATAATGAACAATTTGTTAATAAAATATCTTCATGGTATTGTCGCATGAAATATATAATCTTTGATGTGTTCGTACCAGCAACGTAATTATTCCTTCCTTCTCATAATTCAAAGTATTTTTCGACTATCGTTACCGTTATAATTTATACGAAACTTTCTCTCCCTGTTTGTCTGCCTGCTTCGCTTTGGCTGTATGTGTAAACGTGTATGGGTTTTTAGTGTATGCACCAACAGAAATCCCTTATCGCGTTTCGCTCGAGCTCGCATTCGCGTGACAAGCGCGTTTTAACTTCGATTCCCCTTCGTTTGGTGTTCTCTCGTAATTCCCGTTAGATCTCTTGCATTCCCCTGTTTATACTTGTAAGCGCGCGTGTGTAGTATGACTATGGGGAACGCGAGAAAATGGGGGCGAAGTTTTCTACTATGGCTAGTGTTGTTAATTCTAGAACATCGAAGAGAGAGAGAGAGAAGAAGAAGAAGGAAAAGCAATTGGGGGAGGGGAGGAGTAGAAGAGCAATGTCCCTACGGCGGTTGCTCCAGTTAACACAGCCGAGCACTTATCGGAAATTATCAGTGAGACGTAACTTCCATTACGTGGCGAACTGCAGCTCGTTAAGGCCTACCTTCGATACAGGTTAACCACGTTTCCAACCGTCCCTTCATTGCGAACGCCATTTATTTCCTACTTATATCCCTTTTTACCAATTATTTCTTTCCTTTCCTTTTCTGTTTTATTTTTCTACGGAGAATTTTGATGGGCAGACATTATAACAGACAGAGTTCGACGTTTATCGCAAGGCTTCGTCTTGTACATCGTAAGAAGTTAGTTGTTACTTCCTTCTTCCTTCTTCCTGTTCTTCTTCTTCTTGTTCTTCTTGTTCTTCGTGTTGCTCTCATTTGCCTCAGGGAGACAGCAAGTAGCACGTTCCCCGATAGTTAACGACTCCGAGCGGTGACTCATGTCGTTTCCATTATCGTGCTTTCTCCTAGGCCAAGTCCTTGAAAAATAATTACACCGCTCGTTTCACGGGCCATCGACGATGGAAAGGAGGTCCTTCCGACAAATTGAGTAATAAATCGCGTCGATTACCCACCCTTCTCTCCTGGACATTTTCTGTCCAGCCATTTGCCTTCGTAGGATTCCAAGTTCTCTTCCTTTCTCTAATATCACAGGTGTGACAGGTGCGTTTATTCGAAATATTAACACTCCAAGAAATATTTCTTTTCCGTGGGAAAAAAGGGTATAGGGGTTTACCGAGACCCACAGAAACTATCGTCACGGATTGGCAACTTGCTAATGGTTTCCTTTTTCCTTTGGGTGTTCAAGGATTGAAAGAACTAACAGGAAGAAGAAGAATAAAATTAGTCGTCTGTGTTTAGGTTCTATTGGAACATAATTGAACCTTTGCGAGTAATCAAATTTTCAATCGTATGCTGATAGATTCTAAAAAAATATGCAGATCAAAGATGTGGTCAAACAAAGCTAACTGTTTAAGAATGGGCATAACTTTTTCCGAATACTTAATATTTTTTATATATTTGTTATCGCAATAAATATCGTTTCAATTCTACAAAAAAAAAAAGATTGATAAATAACGATTTAAATGACCAATATTTATAATCCTATATATAAAATGCATGGAAAACATTTATCACCGTGGCACTTGTCAGAAATATAAATTAAAGATTCACCAAACACCTATCTATATATAGTATTATAAATCGCATCATATTTGTTTTCTCTGAATTTACACTGTTATTTATTGACTATTCTGGCCATTTATTATCCCCCCCCTCAAAATTAAACAAATACTCGTAAAATACTTTCAACGAAAAATTGTAAAAAAAGACGCGAATCAGATTTCTCGTTAACAGAATTAGCAACGAGAGTAAGAAAAAAGAAGGAAATCCAAGGTGCTAGTCCCTATCTCTTACTTTGAAACAAAAAACGTATACCCTTGGAATCCGTTGATCAGGATTTTTCCTTGGCCCGAAGATCAACGAGCGGAAAACGATAGACCGTGCTAGATAAAATGTTAGCCCATGACTCGCCTTGGTGTCTCTCCTCGTTGCTCTCTTCTAAGAACGGCTAAAACCTCGTAAATCGAGGGTGAACCAGTTATCGGCTGTAGGGAGAGTAACAAAGATAGAAAGAGTAGGGTTGAAGGGGGTTTGTAGAAAGAAAGATAGGGGAAGAAAGGGAGGATAGGAGGGAAATGTTAGTTACCCTGGTGAGGTTGGGTAGCGTCGTTCGCATCCGAAGGGTGGCCAGACTCTAACGGTGGTTGAAAGGCTAGATATTCGTTCTACTTTCAGTACATTGGCGGATCTCGACCTATAACGTATCCGGATATTACATTTGCTTTTGCGCGTATAAGTATACGTACGCGTTGAGCATGTATATCAACGCGCGTTAAGTTAGATTCACTTCGATTAATCGAATTCTTCTCCAAATGAGCCCAAATTTTCGACCACGTATGAAAGCTTTAACGAGGAACGAAATCGTTTTTGATCATAAAAAGGAGCCAAAGTTAATCGTAAAAAAGGAGGTGGAGTCGTTCATCGAAGAAAAGTCCATTCGACTTGTCTAATCTTACGGTACTTAGTTCTAAGTACCGATCGTAGAATCCTATCTTTCTTTCTCTCTTACTTGGTATCAGAGAATCGCGTTTGCTTGATGGATGAGACCGAAGGCTTTTCAACTATTTTGCCTGGTCATAGTGTGAGGCATGTAAAAAGCATGGAAGATATCGAAGGTCGGAAAAGAAAAAGAAAAAGAAGCAGATAGTAGTGGTGGGTTAAGTTGAGAGCCTCTCGCTCGAAGCCTGCCGTCGTTGTTCGTAGTTTCTTCGAGGTGAGAGTTCGTTCGAGAAGGAAAGATCGCAAGAAACACACTATCTATCCGTCTCTTTCTCGCAGATTCCGAGACACGGTCTATCGATTTTTCTTACACTTCGTGTTCGTGTTCGTGTTCGTCTTCGTCTAGCAGTAGCACGTCATGTCATTGTCGTTGTAGGTAACTCGTCGAGCTTCGATTCGTAAGATTCTTCTTCTACTCTTTTTACTTTTTTTTCTTCCTTTTCTTTTTCTTTGCTCGTCGCCCTAAGGCTCGAAGGGTGAGAACGAGTACGAGTACGAGACCGATCGAGGGAGAAACGAATCGCGATGGTGGAAAGCGAGAGCCCTCGTCGATCTTTCAACGTTCTTACTTTTTTTTTTATTTTCTTCCAAGATGGAAGGAAAGGATAGTAAAACGTATTTCTCGTACGACCCACTTCTCCCAGCGAGTCAATGTCCAATCGAGTCAAACTTATCCCTGCAAGTTAGTCAGACTTTCTTTACAAACATCTCGACGTACTCAGGTATTTCCTATCTTGGTATCTTACACGTACCTTTTGGATTCCCATCACTTTCTTGCGCTTAACGCAATAAAGATATAAATCAAGGCGAGCTTCGAAGACCTACTTAAAACTAAAATCAAGCATCTCGTACGTAGTTCCTTTTTTACCGAAACAAAATGCAACGTACTAACACAGCCCGTTTTAATCCATAAAAGAACAAAGTACCATGGTACTTTAGAAATACTAAGCTTTCGACCCTTTTCGAATGAACTTTCCTTGTTAAGAGTCGAACTAACGTAGTAGCTAACCACTGAAAAAGAAGAAAATTTCGCGAACGTTTGAACGTATCTCTCTTAGGATCCTTAAAGCATATAAAACGTAAATGTATCCATCAATTCAAAGTCCATTTGCCTGGTCGAAGGTAAATTTTCTCTTTATGGCGATCGAGTACAAATTTCTCTTCGATGGTTCTACATAATACGTTCCCGTGTTCGATGACAAGACTATCATCCGGATAAGAGGTACCATAAAGCGTTTCAAGGCGAAGTATAAAAAGGGTTTTGCTTTTATCTAAGCGGTCGAAAGAGCGGCCCGTTCAATCGCACGTACTTTCACATATACATTAACACACATATCCCTTCTTGTCTTTCATCCCTACGTTCTATGACGTTCCTTAGTATTTTATCGACATATACCGGGTGAAACATTTCGAACAGGATACCTAAATCAACCGCTAGTAGCGATAGACAAAAATGTGTACATATACATTTTTGTAGTTACTATTAAATTGAACTTTTTAATGTGCACGAAGAAGGAATGAAAAGGTGAGAGTTTGGGTTGGGTCATCGGGGTTTTATATTCCCTCGCGGAGACTGGCCCCGGAGAGAGGAAACCTGGTACGCACCCGGCAAATACAACGCGTGTAGTACTTTCGTTACTTTCCTCTGCATAGAAATGTTGCTCCAAGCAAATGCACTGCAGATATAATAATACGAATATGCGCTATTGAATATCGCTTTCGAGCAAAGTTATATATCGACCGTGTATAGTACGACCATGTTCCAAAAGTCAGATACGAAAGAAAGAAAGAGGACCAACCGAGGAACGCTTTGAAACGGTCTAAACAGTTTCATAGAACAGTTTTCGAGTCGCTATAAAAAGAAAAAGTAAAAGTAAAAGACGAGGAAGAAGTTTTCCTAGAGAAGAGACGTTCCTGTTTTCCAAAGTAGCTTTTTTTCGATCGGCAGGCGGGGCCGTTTTCTTTCCTCCCTTGGTCGAGTTCCGAGGGGTAGCACCTCGGTGTCATAATACGCTATTCCCTGCGAGAACTGGCCCACCCTAATGGAGTTTGCGTGTAAAAGAGAGAGACAGGAATATTTGCTTCCTTTCTCGGTGTATAGGAGATGGCAGAACGACGACGAGGGACTAGGAGGGAAAGGTGGTAGAGAGGAAGTAGCGAGGTGGGTAAGAGGTGGCAGGGGTTGCACGCTCTTCGTTCCTGTTTCTTTTTCTATTCTATTCCTTTTGAAGCGAGTAGGGGTGGAATGGAGACGCTTAAAACGCTGCGAGCGCTAATTTTATTCTGCGTTAGCGGGACGCTTGTACTACTACGACGTCTTCGTCGTCGTTAATGGTCGAGCTGCTCTTTGTCTTCCTCTCTTTCTTGTATTTTCGCGCGTGAAAATCTTCACTTCTTTCTGTTTCTTCTTTGCGTCTCTTTTCAATCCATACTTTAATCGATAGAGAGACGAAACTTGATAAACAACGTCTCCGTTTTTTTCCTTTTCCTGCCTGTCCGTCTCTCTGTCTGTCTGTCTCTCTCTCTCTCTATCGGTCTTTCCCATCGAAGAGAATCGAATGGTTCAGAGAACAAACGCAGCTCAATATTTAACACGTTCCAGTGAACAAAATGAATTACTTGTGCTCGCGATAAAGTCGACTAGGCGACGGGAAGAAAAAGAGAGAAAAAAGAGAAACGCGATATCTCGAAGGAAACTGGAAAGGTGGGCTTAAGTGAGAAAAAGGTGCGAAGAGGATAGCGGCAGGGCTCTAGGAGTGTCGGGGGTAAAGTTCGAGTGGAAGAAATGAGGAAGAATACAAAGAGAAATGGTCACCATTTTCTTATTTTTTTTTCCTTTCTGTTTCTTCTTCTTTATCAACGATAAGGTCGTAGGAAAGTATTACGTTCTGATAAAAGTGGAATTTATTATTATCGGTGTTGATGGTAAAGAAAAAATAGAAAAGAAAAAGAATCTTTAAGTCGGTACGAAGAATAAAGCGGAATTCGCGTTTATCATTCGTTGATCATTCTCAAAAGAAAGATATGATTTGATTTCATTCGTGTGTTTCTATTTATCGTATCTTAAAATTACCTAAGTACAAGTTATACTTACTCGTTATCGTCAGCGATAATGAATAATCGAGATATATACATTCGCAGAAATATCTACGCGATAATGACGCGCGCGTGAATATGAAACAAGTATATAAGTTACGTATATATAACTAAAATGAAATTGAAGAAGAGAAAGAAAAAGTGAGCAACAACTTTAGCTTGCACCTAAAAGTAGTCATTATTTATTTTTTACGAAATTTTATTCCACGTATCGCTTTTAGGATTCTCTTTGGAAGCCATCCAAGTCTATTATTTATTGTTCTTCTTATGTTACTTACACTTGGATATGGGAGGGTTAGTATGGCAGGGAATAGTAGAAAGAGAAAGGTATAAAGTAAGGAACAAATGGAGGATTCCAAAGGATCGTCTCGACGTTTCTCGCTACACTACGGAGAGGAACGATAGGCTTATACTTCTCGCCCACTCACCCTCCTCTCTGTCTGTCTTTCCTTCTTTCCCAACGAATTCTACTCGGTGGCCGACATAGGCGGTAAGTAAGATCTCTTAGAGTGTTATTTTCGCCGAAGCAGCCTGGGCCTCTCCTTTGCTGGCGTTAGTATTTTTACAGCTAAAAAGAGAAAGATAAAAAAAGAAAAGAAACTTCTTTTTCTTCTTCCAAAGCTTACACCCTCTTCCCCTTCCACTCCGCGTGCGTGTCCATCCTTACTTACCTCCCTTCTTACCCTCTCGCCTATCTTTTAAATATGACAAGAAGCCGCGCGAGAAAGTAAGAAAGTATTAAAGTGCCCGCGGCTATATACGGTTGCCAGCTCAGAGATTTTTCGCCCTGGGGTGCGTTACCGAGAGAACAATTTAATAATTCCTTTTATTTTATTTATTATTCAGCGGTAAATTTCTTATCATCTGCATTTCATTGATTATGCCATAAATAGGTGTAAACAAATGTAAAGATTTTTTATATTATGCAAGAGTTCATTACGGAAAGAATTTAAAACGATATTCGTGTTTTCCGTGTAAACAAATTATTTTGAGGAATTTCTTAATTTAAATGGTATCTTTTAAATGCGGATTATCTCTTTGTTTTCGCTAACTTTTTATTCGCAGTTAGAAAATTTATTTAATACATTAGTATTAAATTGAACTTTGAAACATAACATCAACAGCACTCGAAGATAAAATATATTAAAAATAAAAACAGGAAATTATTTGTTTTTGATTGCAATGCTGGCATCGATAAAAAATATATTTCTATTGTTAATTTTCTACATTATAATTTTTCATATCAGAAAAAACAATGAAGTAATTCAAGATCCTTGTGGAAAAAGTAATTACCTTACGAAGGAATAAAATGGCGTTTCGAGAAAAACCACTACAGTAATTGTAAGTAAAACGTTGATAACTAGCTTACGAGATTGTAATCTTTAAAAGATATCTGTCGATTAGATTACACGCGAATTTCTTCGTTCCTTATCTCCAATTTTAACGTAAGCAAGTAAGTAGGTAAATACGTACACATAAAATGCTTACCCACACATATAAACGTTCATTCTTTATTACTTTTGGGAATTACACAAAAGATTAGATCCACGTTAACATTTTATCTTGTAATTTTTATCGTATCTACATTTTATAACTATCATAAAATATTTTCCAAATTTATTTATATGTTTAACATCCTTTTTTTTATTATTATTATCATAGAATGCCCAAAAATCTGGCCTATTTTAAAAATATAAATCAAGAAATACAAAGATAAAGTAAAAATCGATTAAAATAAAACGAAACGATGATCTAAAGTAATATCAACAATGAATCACAGCATACGTCGCAATATAAACACATATATCAATACCTATAAAATAAAAGTACGAAAACAAGAATGGTGCATCATACTTATCGGTCACCATGACGATTTCTGCTCACGTAGACACTAAATCGTCCTCTTTTTCTTCTTCTTGTCATTTCTTTTTATCTCTTAACTTATTGGTGTGTCCAAAAAATTCGTGTTCATTTATAAATAAGTCTATAAATTCAATATAAGAAGATAAATTTATTTCGATAATCGGTCTAAAAGAATGAAACTTTAAATTATGTTATAAATTGATTCAAAATTAAGCAATTTTTTAATCTGAATGGTTTGCAAGAAAACGAATACATATGCACTAATAAAAAAAGTACAATATAAAAAATTAGGCATTGCCAAATTACGAATTCTCTCTCATAGGAGCAACATTTGTATAGCATCTATTTCATTTGGGTGTTTTGCCCATCCCTTGGCAATACTTAATACATTTTCAGCTTTGCTATGTGTTGAAATGGTATTATATCTCGTCGTATCCAATATTTATACTGACATTTGTATTATCATTCGTCTCAAACATAGATAAAATAATATAATCGTCTTTAATAATTTCAAAACCTGAATTATTTTTATCTATAATAATCCTTAAATACAATGATATTCAACTTATGTTCTAGTTTTCACATCGATTGTAAATAAAAAAAATTCTATGTTGAGCGCATAACCGCTCATTATATAAATCAGTACGAGCTTTTCAGGCAACCCAATACATACCTGTGCTCATGTACACACCAACGGTAAATATGACAGTCATGTGTACACTGCGTTCCGATAGAAAGAAACTCGAAGGCGCGCACTTGACGCAACACACCACTTATATTTACGTAAAGAGATATCGCACGCGAGTTATTTAAACTTAAACTTTTGTGTCACGCATATACCAAGAAAGAGATCATGGTGTAGGGGAGTGAGTTGGGGGTAAGGTGTATGGGACAGTTGATTGGGTAGGGGAGTAGTCTTATGGCAAAGGAAGGAATAGCAAGAGAGGGGGTCTCCGAGACAAAATTGCAACTTCATCTATGGACTCGTAGAAACTGGTCTTTATTTCTTTACGAAAGAGAAGAAAAATAAAGAAAAAAATGAGAAAGAGAGAGAGAGAGAGAGAGAGGGAAAGAGGTAGATGTTATCGAGGCTGAAATCCGAGTCCTCTTTGCGATAAGAACGACAAAGCGTTTATGCAAATGTTTGGATAACGTTGCACGACTCTTCGCTACCAGAACGCAAACTTCTATGCAAATTCCATGTCGACCTTTTCTTTCTTCGAGAATGGAAAAGAAGAGAAGGATAAAACGAGATTCAACGGTACGAAGTCATTTTCTACGTTTATTTCCGTTCAATTTAACTAACTGTTAATTGCAATCATTTTTTATAAGATCTTATTAATGTCATTGTTATCTACATTCGTTAACTTTCAAGTGCTTCTACTTAAAAAATTTCTTAGTACTCTTTAAGGTTTCTAGAATATTATTTAACAGTTTATTTTATTTGCCAATGAAGGGAAAAATAAATTTCATGAAATTAAAAATTGATCGGCCATACGTAGGACGAAAATCTTACGTAAGTTTCTAATTGTAAGTTTTTTCATCGAAAAAAAAAAAAAGAATGAGATGAAATTTGGAAAAGTTAAAAATTGATCAGCTGTACGTTGAACGAAACTTGTAACGTCATTTTGACGATAACTTTACGTAAGTAACGGAAGCCGATCGAAATGGCAGCAGACTTATGTTAGGTATATACACCTACGGATAAAAGTTGTATCGGTTGGCGTTAGAAAATTTTCTAAAAAACTTTTCTAACCGAAGTATGTAGGTAATAGTAGTCTTTAGGTATAAACCCATACTACGAGGACTTCTCGAAGAAGAAGAAGAAGAAGAAAAAGAAGAAAAAGTTCTTTTCTACGTGCTCTTGAAGAAAAGATGAAACCGGAATGGAGAACGTCTTCGTTACATGTGGGAATAGCTTGTCGAGTATATAAAATTGGTTAGGAAAGTTTTTTGAAAGAAATCAGTACGGTATTTCTTCTTACAGTATCTACAAAGTTTAGTGTGACGTTAAAGAGGTATATTATGTGTGAAAAATGGTCTTTATCTTCGATATCACTCGGCCTTGTCTCGTCTAAAAACGAACGAACGATAATACGTTCATTTTCGACTCAGGTTTTTACAATTTTATTTTATAACTATACATTATTGCGCTGAGAAATAAAATAAAAAACAAGAATCGAAAATTTAGAAAAAATATAAGCGTCGAGAAGTTAACGATTAATCAATAATACGTACGATACAACAACAAAAAGAAAGAAGAAAATAATCTTGGAATACAATGTTTTACGAAAAAGATCTCGGACTAAAGGTAGAGGACAAAAAAAAGATAACGAAGATTCGTTCGATGGATAGCGGAAAAGCCGAAGGGAGAGAAGAGAAAGAAATAGAAAGAGGGGGCTTCGGGGTAGGAGTTGGCAAAAGAGAGAGAAAGAGAAGAAGAAAGAAGAAAATCGAGGGCGGAATTGCTTCTCCATCTCGGCACGGAGTATTATTTTTTTTTCCTCCTCGTCCATTTACTTTTCCCCCATTTCTTCCCTTTCCCCTTTTCCACGGTCCTCCCTCTTCACGCTCGAGGCCGTTCCTAGGGTACAAACTGAGAGTTTCTCGATTTGTTATAGAAAAACGCTATTGTATATATCGTCTAAAATATAGATTTCGACAAATAACTTCTTCTCTCGCTTTCTTCTTTTCTTTATTCGAAAAATTGGTGTAAACAGAAGCGAGGAGCCCATATAAGGGGTGGTTTGCTGCCTCCATCCAAACCCTATAACTTCTTATCTGTTTCCTATTTAGGCTCGCACGCGTACGTTCGTTGGGAAAGAGTAAGATGTAAAAGAGGAAAGTTCTATATAAGGAAGTAAAAAGAAAATAGGAGAAAGAGCATAGGCAAGCAAGGAAAGCAGCGAGCAACCGAGCAAGCAAGCAACCCCAGGCAGTGTGACATCAAAGGGGCGCCATGGTCGAAATAGAAAAGCTGCAAATGCGCGAAAGAATGGGTTAAAAACCCGAGGCGGCAGTGGCAATGCTCCCTGTGTATCCCTACTCTCATACCCCCAACCCTTTTCACCTAGCTAACTTGGAGTAGAAGAGCCAGTGGTGGGAACTAAAAGAGAAGAAGCTGGGATTCCGGTGGAAAACTTTTCGAGGATGTTGAAGGACCTTAAACGAAAACATTCCACCCTCAAAGCATCGGTACCACCAGCAGCACCCCAACTCCTTTTTCTGTCCTTTTTCCCATGCCGTTCTCTCGGACACGCTGTCCTAATTATAACTCTTCCTAGTTCCTGCTAAGCTTCTCTCGTGAGATTTCTCAAGTTCGCGTTGATGACGGTCCTAGGACGGACTGCACCCCTTCAAACGATATAACTTTTACATTTAACGCATTCTCATTAGGCACATAACTGAAAAGTTAGAAATGCAAGTACATGAGTTATTCCGTACGTACTAACGAAATTTCCAATACACGTGTCATTTCGGTCTACAAATTCATTTTATACGTATAATAGTTATCGTTCTTTGGGGTGAATCGCGAGGTTGTAATTTTTGAAATTTCCCAGCGACGAGCAGTATTGCAAGTTTGATTCGACGAAGCGTAGGCTTGCTAGCTTGCTTGCGAGCGTTCGTTTCATTCTCATTACCAGAAGTAGCGTCGAGGAGAAAGAAAAGAGGGACGACTTCAAATTGGCGCAATTACGACTTTAAACGGCTCTCATTCTCTTTCCTCTTCTTCTTCCTTCTATTTCTCCTCGGTGCTTCCTCCTTTTTCTTATGCGCTCTCATAACCCTCGCTATTCTGTATCTGTCCGTGCCATCCGAGTTACGGAGCTTCTCTACTGGATTGTACCTTTAAACTTTCATCCCCGTCTCAAATCCGTTAACTTTACTACGACTTTACAGGCTGGGTCCCTCATTTTACACAGTATTTCATTAATAATTGCGATCATCGAGCTTTTTGAATTATTATTTTTTTTATAATTTCAACAAAGAACAATTTATTTTCTTATTACCACGTCAATATATATACGGTAATAATGAGAATAATAATAACGATATTTTAATACTAACATAAGATAAAAAGTTAGTCTCACCGTAGTGTCCAAATATTTTCAAGATCCACTGTACGTGTACGATATGATATGTATGAGTGTATAAACGAGTGGAAAGAAAAAGAAAAAAGAAAAAAAAAGAAAGGGATGGTTGTCTCTGGAAAATGAAACATTCAGGAGAATATCGTAGATTTTTCGTATATAGAAGGAGGAGGTGGCGGAGAGGAGGGTGGTCTAAGAGGAAAGATAGAACGATACGCGGAAAGCCGCAGGAGCATTCGAGCGTGGAAGAAGCTGGGGATCATAAAGAAATGTCGTCATCCTGCCCCGTCGTTCGCGTGCAACATTATTTTTTCATTTTCAACTTATCCTTTGCTTTCGTCGTCGTTGGAAAAGGAGGAGGAGGAGGAGGAGGAAACTCGGAAAAGCCGAGTGGTATAAAAAGGGCGATATGATACATATGTATAAGTTGTGCGGGTGCAGTGTGCCAATGCTAGAAATCTTGCCGTTATCTGAGAGCAAAGTGTGGAAGGAAGAGAAAACTAAATAAAATAGAGAAATAAAGAGAGAAAGGGAAAAAGAGAGAGGAAATAGCTAATAAAAAGTACAAGATAAAAGTTACAAAATAAACATTTCTAATTCGAAAGCATCCCTTTAAGTAGCGCTGACTAACAATTGGGACAAGTTACATAAAAAAAACTGCCAACTTTTAATAATTTAAAATGTTGAACAATTTGTTCAAATTTTTAATTTACAGAAATAAATGTAGATTTATCTTTGAAGTATTTCAATACATTTTCTTCATCGTTAGGAATAGCTAGGCCACAAAACTTGGCCAAATTTGCAATCGAATATATTAAAAACGAATACAAATTCTGAAATAAGAATAATAGGATTTGCAAACGTTGTATTTCGTCATCGGTCAGTCATTGAATTCTTTACCATCGAATAACGGTGGTGTCGTAAAGGTGAAAGTTGGAAATCGTAGATATCACCAAACTGCCAAAACTTTCTCGGTTGCTACGAGTTCGATGCACTGTGTCGGTTAAAAATTTCTGTCCTATTGTGTACTATAAACGAGTAAAGTTTGTACTCACACGCACGCGCGCACAGTTATACAGTATAAATATATTTAAAAGTATAAATGTAAGGAAGATAACGATCGCATATCTATCGTAGATATTTACCTATCGTATTGATACGAGACACGTTCGAACCTTCGGAGCTCGAGTTTGCCGGTGGTCGATCTCTCGCTGTTTTTCATCGGTTCCAGTCAATAAAGCGCATTGCTCTTGTTTTGCCTTTGGCTGACCACTGCACCGCTCTTCCGTTCTTTTACTTTCCAACTACTATCTTCTTATTGCTTGTTTTTCTCTTTCTCTTCCTTCCTTTCATCCTTTTCTCTCTCACTCTTTGCCATTCAAAACAGGTTTTTCAAATAAACAAAATTATGAGTAAACCTAGCAAAATAATTGTTTAAAATAACAAACAGATAAATTTATAAAAATGTTTATAAGTAAGAAAATAGCAAAAGACACAAACGCAGTTAATAAAACTATCGTCCGAAGGTGCAGAACGTCGATCGATTTATAGCTACGTACCATACATACATGGAAACGTCCACGGAGCAGAAGCAGCAGCAGCAGCTCGTGCAAAGGAAGTCTTCTTCTTATTGCCTCACGAAAAAGAGGTTTCGCAGAAAAGAAGAGAGAAAAGAAGAGAGACGTCGTGCTTGCGAGCCTTTATCCTTCGATTCGATATTTCTGCACAATGGGCAGAATCCGCACTGCGGTCTCTTTCTCTTTCTCTCTCGAGAAAAGGGGGGAACGAACGTCCGTAGTCGTGGACCCGTGTTTTCGCGTTGCGAGCAGGAAGAGGACCGTGTAGAGATACTGCTACCGGATTCACAGTCGGTGCCCCCGATACAAAGCTTCCACCCTCCTTCCCTCTGAAAGAGAGTAGAAAGACGAAGAAGAAGAAGAAGAAGAAGAAGAGCTGGAGGAGAAACGCGCACACACCTACACAGATATATGTTGCCGTTATTTTCTCTCTTCTATTTCTTTTCTTATGTCGAAAAGAAGAAAAAACCTGAAACCAACCCAAAAAAGTCCAACTATGTTGTGCTATTACGTTGAGGATATCGGCCGCAAGTTCTTTCTGTTTTCGTTTTTCTAACGACACCACCAGGAAATGAACAGGAAAAAGCTTTGGACGCGTAGATACGGATACGTTTTATAATGTATATATGTATGTGTATAGACCGCTAGGAAGAGTTTTAGAAGTTTATTTGTCATGTTGAAATAATGAGATTGTTTATAAGGTTATTTTTATTTTAATTATTCTTCCAACAAATATATTATAGTTGATTTTATTTTTCACGAATATATTATATGTTAAAATCAACTCAATCTAATGTACGTTTATAGAAAGAGCTTTTGAAATATCAAAAAATGGACTTTACACGCTCCTTTGAGAATTGAATTGAATTTTAAATTAGTTATATCTTTCATGAAAGGATTAAAAATACGACGACAATTGCGACATGTGTAAAAAGGTAGAAAGAAGTTAAGAAAGTAGGAATCGAAAAAGGAAAAGGTCGAAGGTGCTAGTAGTATCCTTCTTCCCGCGATTTGTCTCGCACAATTCCGAGAGGGCTGTCGCAATGACTGATTGACCGACTGCTATCTCTTCTACGGCAGACGAGACGTCACCCTCGGACTCCTGCTTTAGATTTATTTGACCGGAAAACGGTGCGAAGGAGTCTAGAAGTACGACACCTCCTACGGTTGATCGAATAGATTCGGATTTGTACGTCTAAGGTGATAATGAAATTGCCCAAAGAAACTACAAAGTTATACGCTTAGATCGGTAATATTTTCTCTATTTGTTAATGCGAAAGACATACGGAAAGACGGAAAGAGAAAGAAAGTAAGAGAACACGTGGCGAAGTGTGGGGCCATAAAATACGAGCACGCTTGAGTTAAGCCGACTATAGATCGTAGAAAGCCCAAAGAAAGAAAGAAAGAAAAGGAAGGAAAGAAGAAAAGATAGTGGGTAAAAGAAGGGATGACCAGCCAGAGGGGTTCTATCCACCTTACTTTTCCAACCGACTACAGGAATCTGCTCTCTCGGTTCTGGAATCTTCTTACGCCTTGTCACTCGCGATTGTCTTTCTTCTTCACTTTCTTTCTTTCTTATGTGTGTGTGTTATATATCTTTTCTATTTATTTTTATAATTTTAGAACCGCGTACTTGGAGTTTTCGCTGGGACGATCCAAGTTTTACTTGTTGTATGCCGGGTTTGATAGGCAATTAAATGGGAATTTTATGAGGATCTTTATTTTTCTTCGATAAAATTCAAACTTAAGTGTTCTTTGGCTAAGTAAGATGAAAGAACAAGAAAGATAATTACCAACAGATAATAATGTAAACGAACTTATAATTACAAATATTAGCGTAAGAATGAGCGAAGAATGAGTCGAGAAATAATGAATATAGTAGCCTGAAGCATTATATTAGAGAAGAAGTAAGGGGTGGGTAGGCAATTTAAGCGATTCTACACGAGACCCTCTTCAACTTTTTACACTTTCTTTAGCGTATTAACTTCCTTCCTATTATTTTCTTTCGTTGTTACAATAATCATAAATTAGTTCTATAAAATATTAAGAAATAAAAGATAACATTTCTAAATAGATTATGCTTTTAAAAACAATTACAATTTGTACCACGGAATTTACGAATGAAAATATGCTTTTTATTTCACACACACCCATGCATATATACAAAAAATGAATACTTTATTGAAACCGATAAAAATCAATTGGTTCTTCATTATCTTGTTTTTCTATCATCTTTTAAAAAGTGGTAATGCATTTATCATTAATTGCAAAAATTGTTACAAGCTTGAAAACAGTGAGTAATCAAAATAACTGCATTTAAGTATTATTTTTTTTGAAATTATTTTCTGTGCTATGTTTTCTCATTTGATCCAATGGCTTTTACGACTATATGGTATATAGGTAAATAATGTAACGACCAAGCCAATTATTTTCGCGAGAAATGACTATCAAGAGAGTGGAAAAGAGAGAGAGATAGATTCAAAGAAAAAATAACCCGAGATTATCTCTTCTACCTTTTTTACGGGCGAATAATTTCCCATATCGCATACATATAATTCATACGTGCATACACACTACTCGTAATTCGCATAGAAGATATATTCAAGGCTATTTTACCTTATGTATCGTAACATGACGTAACGAGAATTAATTGCCTCTTGTTTCCTGTAACACATCGTCGAGGGATACATTTTCACAAATTCGAAGCGAATGCCGTGAATTATTCGTCGCTAGAAACATCGATCGATCTTATTCCGACGAGGTCCGATATCCCCTCTAATGCTTCAAGATTATTTGAATATAACACTATCGAATTTCATCGTAAAGAAACGAAATTAAAAATTAAAAAACTTCTTTCTTAACGCTAGATTAAGATAAAACTTAAATATTAGTTTTTAAAAAAACATATGTCGGTTTTTAATTACGTAATGAAATATAAGTAAATATTAATTCGTCCTCTCTACACAATCCCCTTCATTCAAACGATGTTTATAAGTCATTAAAAAATAATGAACAAACTATCCGTAAATCTAGTGTTAATCTTGCGATTTTCCTTCTTTCCTGTTTGTCAGCGTAAGAATATTATTTTTGTATAATACGTGACAATAGAATTATATAAAAATATTGGTCGAGGTAGAAATAACATATACCTAAAGATTGCGTGAATATTATTCGATTCGATAAACATAATACTTCTCAACAGCTGTTGCATTCGCAACAATGATCATCATTAGGAATCTGTCGAAATATATCGACATATTAGAAATGTTATAGATAATAATTGTACTCTTTTATACACAGAGTATAGAATATATATACATATTCGTTGTAACTTTGTTTTTAGTTTTCGCTCGTTCGAGTAAGTTAAATTACTTTTCGTGTAACGTATTTCCCAGCAGAGTAAAAGGTGTTGGACGAAACATTGGAAAGTTTCGATGGTGAGACATTAATATCAAACACTAGCTGACATAAATTTTGATTCTATCCCAAAGAAAGCGTACATAGACTCGCACATACACAGAAACGCCCATCTATAGATATGCGGATTTATGTATAGAGAGAGAGAGAGGCATTAGCACGTACGCAGCATACGTAAATTCGCGCGCGAGAAGGCCGCTAGATGAGAGTACAAGGGATGGGATGAGATGGAATGGGGTTGGGGTGGTTGGGTGGTTCGACGTTGGTACGTGTCACACAAACCCTCGCACGTTCAACGTGAAAGCTCTTGCATGCATCGGGTCCGTCCCTACTTAAAATGGATATTAATGCACTTACCGCGGGAGCGCGACCTAACCTTAAATCCTGGCTTATGAATGCGTAATGACCACGGTTGCAACCCTCGCGCGAGCGTCACAAACGTGTTCTCTATCTATTTATCTATCTATCTCACTTCTCTACCCTTTCCATTGCCCCTACACGACCCTCCTGTCGTCCACTCTAACGGAATATAAAATGCAGCTCAACACGATGTGGATAGGAATTAAAGTTGATGCCGCGATTATACGGATAGGCACGAGCCCGAGCCCCTGTTCAACTTGGATTTAACGTTCCGTGCCTTTTCTTCGCCCTCTTACGTTCGACTCTCGATTAGAATAATTTATGAACTCCTGGTCCTTTTTTTCTTCTCCTTTTGAAAAAAGATATAAAGAAATGTATGAATATACTTATGATTGATCAAAAAATCTCTACCGCCGCGTATGCTTTCCTTATGCTTTTAGAGTTTCAACTTTTAATCCGGAATCTGACTATTTTCTTTTGTACGCGAGAAAAATAAAGTAGATCAAAAGAAATGAGTGAGAGGTGAAGCGTAGGAAAGAGGGAATTTGGGAAAAGGAATGAAATAAAAAATGGTAGAAAATACGATTTACGGGTTATGTCACGGAAGATAGAGGAACGACTCTGCTGGCGGATAAGCTAGTGGAATATCATTATCGCTCTGCCGCACGTGGGTATATAGCGTGTATATGTACCCACCATCGTCCGGCATTGAATTTCAGCACACGTGTGTGGTGCAGCAACGATACGACGCCATAGCCAACGGTGTTCCGTCTCTATTCTACTCCATCCATCTATCCATCCCTACCTTTTTTCCCTGCCTTCCTTCCCTGCCTTCCTTCCCTGCCTTCCTTCCTTCCTTCCTTTCTTCTCTATCTCTCTCCGATGCTTTTCTCTCGCAAATACGCCGAACAAACGTGCGTCCTAATGGAATTCCACGCACGCACGTGACGCTGCGACGAGCTTCTCGCAAGCTCTCTATGAACTCGCTTGCTTTTTTTCAAGAAAATACGAGACAGAGATAAAAAAAATTACTCCTTTGGATACTGTCCTCTATAATTAGATGTAGTATAATATATATTCTGTTTGAAAAAGAAGAAAGTTGACAAAATTAATGTTTTGCGATACATTTGTTTTTCCAATTTTTTTCTTTTGTAATTGATAGTACTAAACAGATATGTTCCGTTTAAGATCTTAAGTCCAACGTTTGATAATCTTAGAAGAGAATTGGAGAAAGCGATTCTCGAACAGTAATTCCAAGGTTCTCGGATCTATTGGATAAAATTGTGGGATGGAAGCTCGGTAAAGTTCAGGAGAGTTTCCGGGGAACCTAATGCTCTACGATCTTCTTCGATCGTGGATATCCTATTTAGCCAAGGAACAGATAAGCCGAGACGTAAACTTTGGATCTTACCATCTGAACTATTGAAAACGATCGGAACAACGTGGTTACGTGTATTTTCTTGTTAAACGTAAAAATGAGTCATTTCTTTTAAATTTCCCCATATGGTCTTATAAGCAATAACACAAGAAAAGATACAAAGAAAATAGAAATTGTACTTTTACAGAACATTGAAGATCGAGTTACGAATTAATAATTGTATAATATCTTTTCGTTATTACAATATTAATTAGGTTATGCTATTACACATACACTTTACATCATGAATATGAAATTACGAAAATTATTAATTAATAATGTTTACTTTATCGGAGAAAAAGAATTTCGATAATCACTCATCTGAATGCAGAAGCAAATAGTTTCGATTTGATAAAGAAATATTAAATTAACGTTATTTTACAATAATAGTATATAAATGCAAATTATACGTATACGTGCGTAAGCGTGTGTACTGCTGGCTGACGAAGGAAAGAATGAGAGATGAAATTAGACGAAAAAACGGTATCTCGCTCATCTAATGTTTTTTGTACATACATCTCCTTCCTCGGTCGGTGCTCGGTTGATGTTGTTGTTGTCATTTCAATACGTTATAAATCTCCTTGTTAAACACTAAGCACATTGACCTCGTGTTCGTTCGGAATATGATTCGGTATCCGTCGGTTATACTACGTAATCATTTTCGATTTCGTTGTTAGTCTTCTTCGAGCGTCGGGAGATGTAGGATCTATATAAGAAAAGTATTCGATTTATTTCGCGTCACGTATACGCGTGTATGTTTATTCCTATGCAAATTATATTGCATACGTGCGCGAGTGTGTGTGTGTGTGTGTGTGTGTGTGTAGTGTGATATAACATGTGCATACTTGGATATAGGAGTATCGTATATAAGACAACAGCCGTCAGAATTGCATCAGGATTACAGGATTTGGCAATGAGGCAGACAATTTTACAAAGTTTTCATAATCTCATAAAAGTAAGCGCACACATTTGTTTTTTTTAATCGTTTTTCTTTGAGTCATATTATAGCATGAGACTCATGATCGAAACGAGAAAGTAAAACGTATTGCTCTTATCGCATGTAAAATAGTCGGTCGTAATTTAAGTTAAAGAATCGTGTAACTTTAACAGTTCGATTTGTGTAACGTTTCATGATAACCACTAGCACAATAAAAGAAAAGTATATTCCTTTTCTCTTTTTCTCGGAGTCCGTGGAACGGCAAGAACGATGATCGTCGATCTCTCGGCTTTCCGCGTTCTTAGAAAATCGTTCTCAAACGTGAAATCGGACGAAAGTCGTTATGCGTGGCCGGTTGAATCGTATCGAATGTGGTAAGCAATGCAATGGCAAAGTTTTTGGCCGCTGGTTAAAGTTTTGCCTGGCTTTAACTGCGGACTCGTCTTGATTCATCGGCAAAATCGGGTTACTCTATTAGAAAAGTTCACTGGAATATCGTCTGGTAAAATTGCCTATCCGAGCGTATATTTTTCAGAAAACGCAAAAACCTTCTCTTCCATTCTTCTCTGTGTATGGGTGTGCGTGTATGTGTGCTTGTGTATAGATTGGTACTGGAGTTACCAAAATTCGACTTATCGATGACGTGGAATCGTAAGCAACTCGTGCGAAATTTCTGACAAACAACGCCACGAAACTTTGCCAACGATTTTTACGATTTTTCCATTCGAGATTAATTTATTTAATTTTTTAACAATTTTTAACTTGATTAAATCTTATATTTTAACGAGTTTACCTTCAAATATACCGTTAATGTTTTTAGCAATAAACAACAGTTTTTTATCATAACATAAGAGACCTCATTATGGTTTTGTAATATGAAAAGAAAAAGAATATTCATTAAACATTATTTCAAATATTTAAATATCCATTTAATTCTTTACTTTTCATATTAAAATGTTAGTGTGTGTGCGTAGCCGACCATCCAGTCGGAGGATAGATGGATTAATTTACAAATTTATACCGAAAATCTCAGGTTACGTTCAACGAAGAGATTCACGAGTTATTTCAATTTATTTCAAACTTCCTGTTATTAAATATAGATCATTCTGAAAATTCATATGAAATTATACATGCAACGAAAATCGTTAAATCTTTATAATAATATTACAAGAAGAAAAACACTTTTAATTATTACAATAATTTCAATGTTGGTTTAGATTTGATTGGCAAACAAAATTCCTAAAATATACAATATTAAGAGTTCAAGGGGATTTTTAAATGGCAAGAGAAAAAAAAGAATAATAGTAATCGCGGATAACGTATTATCGAGTGAATAAGATAAGAACGAAGAAAAAGGATAAGTATATCAAATCGTGGTAGAATGAATCTCGAAATCCCGGAACGTTGCCACGTAGAATATGGTTATTCGTGTTTGTCGAGCGTACACCGTGGAAATACGAGCGGATAATATAATTTCGCGAAGGTTTCGTGTCCGTTATCCCCCTTCGCTATGTGTCTCTAACGGTGAACGAAGGAGGAGGGTTGGGGGTAACTACCTCAAACGGATAACAGGAGTCTAGTAACCAGATTCGCCCTTTCCCTTTCTTCTTTATTCTGTCTCGCTTTCTTTCTCGTTCCTGTTCCTCTCTCTCTCTGATGAACAGATTCCTCGACGCGCGAGCAATTCACTCGCTCGCAGGTTTCTTCATCCGAGTATCCTCCAACCGTTCGTCTTTTCGGTCTTATCGACCGCAGCCTTCTAATAAAGTTGCGGTTGGGTCTCTTCTATCCTTATCTAGAAACAGGCAAAAATTGAGAAAATGAGAAAATGAGATAGAGAGAGTGAGTTAGAGGGAATGAAAGGGAAGAGAAGGAAAAAGAAGGGAGAGAAGAAATAGAATCAAAGATGGGGATAAAATAGAGAAAATAAAATAACAGAAACATTAAAAAAAGATAGAACATAAAAGCAAGACGGAGTAGGAAAAGAGAAAACGATTAGAAAATAAAAAATCAAAATAAAAGGAGAAAGAAAGAGAGAAAGAGAGATGGAATTAGAAAAAGAAAACATCTATATTCAACAAAATATTTTTATAACATAATCGATTTTTTGTGCCTCTTTGAAATAAATCCGTGAAACGGTCGTTACCAATGATAAATATTATTGAAAAAGTACCTCTCCTACTTACCTCTTTTAGGTTTAACATAAGATCGAATTATTCGTGAAAAGAATCGTAAATCGTTCGTTCGATATATTCAGCTTTATATATTTTCTCAAACTAAATTTCGTAAAGAGGATAAACTTACACGCTCATAGAAATTTACATTTATAGTATTCACTATATACAGGGTGCCCTAAGCCACTGAAATAGCTTTATTGACAAAATTAAACCATAAATCAGTCTTTAAAAATTGTTCTATGACAAATTTTTAATTAATGCATTCCACGGATACATTTATTTTGTTTGTATTATTTTTTATCCACAGAATGAACTAATACTTTATGGTTCGACATCAGATATATTAGATTTTACAGAAATCTTAAACTGTATAAAATAAAAAATAGTATCATAGTTTATAGTTCATTAGTATCAGACATCGACATAATGTGCAAATCATTTTCTGCATTAAATTCAACTTTCATAAAAATTTAACTACACATTATTTCTTAAATGCAATACTAGATTTTTGACTGCACCGGTTATTATAGTTTTTATTTGATGCATAAAGTTATTCAGTTACTTAATACACCCTGTATATAACCATATATATATACATACACATAGACATTGGAGAAGAGGAAATTGGAGAATATATTCACTCGATCCAACTCGTAGAGAGGAATATCCATTGGAGAGGATCGAGAATCGAGAATTGAGAAACGGAAATCCCGGGCGCGAAGACATCCAAGCCTTAGGATTCGGTCGTACGATCCTTTGGTGATGCTGCCACCACCTTCGCGGCTTTTCCTACCGAAAATCCCCTTTACGGCGTGTCCTTCGACCCCACTCTACCCGTAAACCTCACAAATTACGTCCCAAAGGACGAGCCCCCGAAAACTTCCAAGGGAGCAGGTGTTCGAATTTCCTAGTGATACGCGAACCCCCTGTACACCCTCCTTTTCCTATCCATCCCTGGACACATACACATATACGACAGGACTACGTGCTTCATCTTTTCTACCATGCATTGCTCTCTCTCTCTCTCTATCTCTCTCTCTCTTCTTTCCTTTCTATGGCTTAGCTCAAATATATTTTCTATCTTTCTATCTCTCTCTTTTACACACGTTTCCATACCCGATCGCACGTAGCTTTGGAAAAGCGATATAGTATAGAGGGTGAGAAGGAGGATACCGTTGGCCACGGTATCGGGCATTGTATTAGCATAATATCGGCACCCGGTGCTTTTGAATACATTGCACTGGACTCCCAGAAGAATTTTATTGGGACGTTTTCGAACGACCGTTCACTTTTCTCTCTTTTTCTCTCTCATACGTGGGCGAACCTGGTACCTATGGTCTCATATGTATACAGGGTGTCTCAGTTTTATTCTATCTTTTTTTTTCTTTTTATATTTTAATCCATTAATATTTATAATTTGTTCAACTGTGGATATTCGGTAAATTCGTTTTAATGATATGTGTTTCTAACGAGTAAACGTTTATCCCTTAGCAGGAAGATCGATAATAATTGCATATATGCAGTTGTGTTATTATTTAATCTAATATCAACGTATTGTCGAATTTAAATTAAGAAAAAAAAATAGTTTTACAAATTTATAAGAAATAAGAAAAAATTACAAATGTTTGCAATGAGTTACCCTGTATATGAGATTTTAGGAGAACCTTCGAGACTGCTATTACGTTACCTTCCAGTATACTAAGTTAGGTTCTTCTTTTCTCGGATAGGAAAACCGAGGTTCATCGTAACGATTCATGGCGGACGAAGAGTATCCACCAACTACTGAACACGATTTTCCAAAATGTTCAGCTTTTATCATTCAGCTCTTTCTCTCTCAGTCGACGTTCCAACCGTCGCGCCTCACTGAATCGAGTGTAAATCTGCTGCATGGATTCTAACGATAGCTCTCGCTCCGATAGAATTTTCAAATTCGTCTATGGGGCTTTCAGCTAAAGCGGCTTTTGACTTTTCGATCGAACACCATCTGTATGATATTTAACGTTTCAACATTTCAACCGACCCAGCTGACGCAATTTTGTCTTCGAACTTTTTTTCTTTTTTACACGGACGTTTATTTTTTTTCTTATTTTTATCTTTTTATAATTTGTGGAACGATCTTTTGGAGCAACCAACAGATACTCGAAGCTTCTTTATCTCTTTTTTTTTTTTTAGCAACGAGAGTCATATAATCTGTAACAACTAAGCCGGAAGAACAAAGTTGTTTTTAGTTAAGGCTTCAGGATACGAAGTCCCTTGACCGGAGTGGACGGGAAGTACTCGGTTTGGTTTCTCTCTTCACTCATTTGTCCTTCTCTTTCTATCCGTTCACGCATCTGTCACATTCTTTATTTACTTCACCGATTTATTCGCGTATCGTTGAGAACAGCCATTGATACGTCGGCAGTAGCGCGAGTCGCGCCTATATGCAGTTTACGACTGCACTTCCGCTCGTCCGCTACCCCCTCCTTCTCCTCCTCTTCCTCCTCCAACCCTTCACGCATCCGGGAGTTTCGAGTATTTCGGTTTTACTCCGCGCTTACAACTACAGCCGACGATATTTTCGCGTTATTTATTAGCACGCCGACAATCTACCCATCGCATTTCGTTTATCGCCTACCGTCAAACTATTCGCGTGAGACGCCTTTACGATTTCTTTTTTAGATTTTCTTTCTTTCTTTATTTTTTTTACAAATATGTTGTCATTGATTTGGTAAGCCCAAGCTCGCTTAAAAACAGTCAGCCGGAGTACCGACAAATCAAATTAGATTCAATTGATTGTATATCAGAGCTAAATTTTACTCGAAAATGAAGCTGCAAATAAAAAAATGTTATATCAAGTTTTTGTTTTATTTTTTTAAAGTAGAATCACCCTCTGTGTAATACATTCAGTCAAAGAGTCATAAATTCTTTGTGCGAGCACGTATTTCATAAAAGGAACTCTCCTGATAATTGCCTTCTCTCTGTTCCTAGAACAAAACCAAATTACAAATCCTAGAATTCTTCCATCTAGAAACATAATTTTCTTTCAGAGAAAGATACAGGAAACTAGGTTTTTGCGAAAGCTCCGTGACCATCCCTCGTTCATCTATTGGGGGAGATATAAAAAGATAGAAAGAAATAGAGTAACCGTTTGTTTCTGAAAAAAATCTTTGTCATCGTTATAAGACTTGGTCGTTAAAGGGGACAACAACATAATATCGATAAAGAAGCAGAAGAGGAAGCAGAAGAAGAAGAAGAAGAAGAAGAAGAAGAAGAGAGCTAGCTGGTCGTATAAACGACAGGGTACACCGTTGATATTACTTGGAGTGCGGTGTGGAAACCGCAAAGGCAAAACTGCGAGATTATACGCGCCGAGCCCACTTCTACTTGTTCCCTCTCACTTCCTTCGTCCCTCATCCGCGTCCTGCAACTCGCGGTAGAAAAAGAGAAAGAGGAATTTTCGTAGGGTGAGGGAAGCTGAACCCGCGAAGAGAAAGAGAAAGGTACAATGCGTGCTAGATAGTTAGAGAAAGGGGGAAGAGGGGTGGAGAGAAGAGCAGGGAAAGGAAGATAGCGAATGTTGGCAGAAGAGAGAGATAACTTTGTAGCTATAGAGCCGCCGACGATAAAATTCAGGCGTTAATCAGAATCTTGTTTCCACGGCAGGGCTCTCTAACGAAGGACCGTCGGCCATTGTACCATTTACACAATTACACGTTTCCATTCCCCCTGGACGTTTCCGCGTTTATACATCGACGGCGGCAGCAGCAACGGCGAACCAGGTGCGTCCACGTCGATGTGCGTTCACCTAAACATACATGTATACGTTCTTCTGTTCGCAGTATGCGTTTGTACGAAGGAGCGGGATGGTAAACGCAACAGTAGAGGGGAAAAAGAGGGATGGGAGAACTCGTAGATACTAGGATAGAGAGAAGATAGTAGTGGTGGTGGTGGTGGTGGTGGTGGTGGAGGATCGTTCGGGGGTGCCCGGAACACCAACGTCGTTCGATGTAAAAGTGCGTGTGCTTCTAGGAGTGTGTGTGTCGGTGCGTGCACACGTGTTATTGATCGCACAGCACAGCGCCACGGTTGCTCGGCTCAGCTCGTTGCCGCTCGCCAATTCTCTCGTACGTCGGGGACGTACCAGGGGCGCACCAGGGGCGCCAACCACATTCCCGCTAACTCTATTCTCTTAGGAAACCCCCTCGTGCGTATACGCACCTCCCTCGACTTCCCCCGTTGCTATTTCAAATACGTCCATGCGTCGACCGTGTATCCACGCTCACGTCTATACGTAATTATGTTTATTTATATGCGCGTGCGTACGCGTGCACATGCGTATGTTACTTCATGCGATATAGAAATATAGGAATGTGATCTTGCCGTTCCATGAAATAATCTTTAAATTTGCGAGAGCTCTTTCTTTTTTCTTTTTTGTATTTTTTCAATTTAAAATAGAACAAGAAAAAAGAAGAAGCGTGAATTTCGCACGAAGCAATTTCGTACGAGCCACCTGGCAGAGAGAGAGAAAGAGAGAGGGTTCGACTCGGAGAAGAGAAAATTATCCCATGTGCCTCTTGCATGCGAACAACTTGCAATCTCCGTGGAGTCAAAAACTCGGAAGGAAGAAGAAGGTAGGAGAGGCACCCTTGCCCTCGAGGGGGCGGTTTTGTTGCGCTCAGCGATTGCGTGATACGTACGTTTCTCAGGGCTCACGCACGACTTTGTGCCCCAATGCACACGCAAAACGCGACAGTCATTAACGTTCTCCCTCTCTCTCGTATTCACCGGTCTCTACTCTCTTTACCCCTCTGTTCCTCTATTCGTTGCCTCTTTTCCCCTCTTCTTCCTTCCTTCCTTCGTCCGATTTGCCAGAAAGTTGGACGATAATTACGAGGGCTTCAAAGGGTCTGCCTTTGGCCTCGACGTGTAATTTCGTCGAGCTATAAAGCGACTTGTATAACGTTAACGAAAGAAACGAGATTTAAAGGAATATTTTATATCTACCAACCGTGTTATAGTAGTTTAGAAATACACTCGATAATAAGGTTACCTGCATGCATTAGATTTACTATAGATAAGTACACCGAGTTCGCGGCGATGAATATTTTCAATATTCGTTACATTTTTCCTCGAACAGATTCATCAAGGATCCACGAATAAGTCGAGCAAATTTTGCTTTCATTTCCTTCGACGTATTTCTTTTTACTTTCGTTTACTCTTGGAAGGAGCCCATGTAGAAGGAAAAATCGTCCGGTCATAGGAGAACGTAGGAGGGAGCAATCACAGCACTTTTCTCCGCGCTCCAGACGAAAAAACTCGGTACAATGGGGTAACGTAGTCGAAGAAGGCGGGAGGGGGAGGGCTGAAGCAGGGGTAGAAAGCGCGTGGCGGAGCACGCGGAAAGATCGAGTCAGCATGGTCGAGAGATTCGTTTGATTCCGTTTCCCTCCTTTTTTTTTCTTTTTCCTCTTCCTCTTCCAACAATCTTCATCTCCCTTTGGCCTCTTTCTCTACGTGGAAGATTTCCGTTCGAGGAAGCAAACCGTACGAGGGATAAAGGGCTCTCTTTCGTCGTACCGTTTCTGTGCAAATACACAAGCACGTAATACGCATGCTACATACGCGAATCTTCCCCCTTTCCTCCCTTCCCTTCTTTCCGTTTTCTACTTTTTCTTCTTTTTTTTTTTATTGTACTTTTACTGTATGTCACCGTCGTTCTTGTCAATGCTTTACTTCTAAGACTATTTTTCGAAAGAACGTCATGTAAAGTTATATATAATTATTCATTTCAGAAGGATACTAAAAGATAATTAATTTTAATTATTTTTTAATAGTTTCAGATCTTTTTTATTATCTCCAAAAAAGATATTTTGTATTTCTTTACTCGAACCAATATTTTTATGTTCTGTACTAAATAGGCAAAAAATGAGACAGTAACAGTAAGGAAGAAAATACGTTAAGGAAAAAATATTTTACTTTCTTCTATTGAAGATAATCTTCACGATTTTTTTTTAATATTTTTTTTCTCACTCGCAAAATCGTATCTACCTCTTTTGCATAGAAAAATCGACAGACGATGCGCGATACTGGCGTCGCGTTTACGTTACGGAAAAATAGGATTATCTTAAGTTTACCGCTCACTGCTCCGAACTTTCACGTTTTTTCTCGATTCTCCATAGGTTCTTTGGAAGACGGAAATCTGTTTCCTTTTTTTCACACTCGGTTGCATTTGAAATGTTCTCAAAATATTTTCAATTAAACCAGTTGTCCCTACAAACTAACAACATTAATAATAATCGTTAAACTGGATAGGATTTAACAATAGACATCTTTCAGAAATGTAATTTTGTTTTTTTCTGAGACATCCCATAGAACAAATCAACGAGATAGACATGGATGCACAGCTAGAAAGAGAAAGAGAAAGAAAAAGATAAAGAGAAAGACAGACAGACGTAATCCTGCTACGTCGCAGTCACTGTTGCCGTCATCGTCCTCTCTCACACACTCTCTCTTTCTCTTGGTAGAGAAATATACCATGTGTATACTCATACACTCGCTCAGGGTGCATATTTATACGCGAGACGCACATAAAGCAGCTCGCTCGAGCAGCCCCGCAGTTCGTTCTCGCACGTTAAATTAATTACGAGCGACGCTATCATTTATTTTCATTTTCCCCGCGGCGAATCGTCCTCCGCCACCCCTCAACCAGCCCTCAACCACCCCCAATCCACCTTCGTTTTTCTCTTTCTCGCTCTCTATCTGTATTTGGATCTGTATCCGTCTCTTTCTATCCCACTAGAAACACACATCTAAACACAGATATTTATACGTGTCTTTTACTCGCTTTCAGGGAGCCCTTCGTCCCCTGTAAATTCACCCTCCTCATTCGGTCCCTCTCTTTCTCTTGCTCTCTCGGATCCCTCTTCTGCCCTTCGCCCATAGTCGTGCCGTTAACCGAACGCAGACTACGAACAAGCATCGCAACCATCGCGATGCATCGTCTGGCATCGTTGCCGTCGCAGAACCACTGACTATTACCGACCGAATTATCGCCACCTGACCCTACCAAAAGCGTGCTTTACCTTCAATGAAAATAGACACCTCGACTAATACTCCGAGATCCGGATATCCGTACTCGCTTTTAACTCGCACTACTACAGTAAATATTCTCGGTCTTTCTTCCTCTCCTTTTCACTTCCCTTTTCACATCCTGTTGTATTTTGTAATTATTTCGATGAAAGTAACGACCGTGCGTCGAATAATTTTAAATATGTGTTGTCTTTTGAAAAATTACATTTTGGGAACGTTCGTTTATCGTTTTCCTGTTGTATTTTTTACTCGTTCCTTTGGAATAGTAAATTCTAGGAATTTGTTTTTTCTCACGAAATCCTTGATAATTTAGTATCGTAGGATAATGTGCGCTGAACCGATCAGCGAGCACTTCGTGTTTCACCGAAATTCGCCATATGCGCATTGGATTTTCGGCACCGTTGGTTGGGGGAACGAACAACGTTTCGATTCGATGCCGTTCCATTGGTAGAGTTCGCCAGTGGCATAAATTATCGAACTGTAAGGACGGAATCGTCCTGACGAAACGAGAGAGAGAGAGAGGTCTCCAACGTTTGAAGCAGTCGAAAGGGACGAATACGCTTGAAGAATTATATCCTCGGATTAGTCTGCAGTTGCATTTAATGCGTACACCGATAAATCGTCGAATATATAAAATATTAAGTTAATCGAATCCTCCAATAGAGAAATTCTACTCGTTAATCCATTTCATGTTGCTGCAATTTTTATATACTGTCATTATAAAGAAAATTTGCATTGATCATTGCGTTATTACATGTTACATGAATTTTGTTTCTCATTTTTGATCTTCGAATTAAATCATATCCGACATTGCTTTATAACTATCATTTGGTTTTATTTGAACGAGGAATAAAAATATATAAAAATATGGTTAATTTGAAAGTTGTACAACAATATCTGAGCTTGGGAAATCTGGTTTGTACGGTGGAACGTTAAAGGAGAATGATAACGACTGTTCGCTCTTTTTTCAACGTGCTCGACGAACCATATTGCGAGAGGATATGCTGCACGCTTCTTATTCTACGAACGACGTAGATAGGGAAAAGAGAAGAAACAGTAGAACGAATAACAGAGAAGGCAGATTGCAAGGAAAAGTAGCTTCTATAACGTCAACCTTTATGTAACGGCCATTGTCAGGTGACGACATTCGAATTCAATGCAAACGTTTCTACGATGCTCCCTCTTTCTCTTTCTTCCGTGTCTTCTTACCATCTCACAATCAGTGAATCCTAGTGTTGCTGAATAAAATGGGCTAGTAGAGTTCGCAACGCGTAAAAGTTTGCGAACGATATCAAACAGTGGACGGAAAGAGAAGGAAGACAATCGCGGAAGATTGTTCTTGTTAATGTAGTAATGGCTTATTGTTTGCTTCTCGGTACGTCGAGGAATACAATATTTTACAATTAAGAGAGAAGAAAACATATAAATAATTTGATTTTAATTGAATAAATTCACATTTATAAGAGCTATAAAAAATAGGCTTACGTAAGACTAGAAACAATTTCATTTAAAAACTTGCAACTCCGAACAATTCTTGATATTAGAATTTTAGGTTTTTAGTATAACTTCATGACGAAAGCATTTAATTGTGTTTCTAATAAATCGCGAACAATGCATTTCATTCGCAGAGATTACATTTCATTACGAATATGCTAAAACGAAAGGATTATAGGTTCAATATAATTCCACTCGTAGAAATTGACCCTTTACCAATATTATTCTGTTTACATTTATCATTCAGTTGTTGTACCAGATAACTATCGATCGATATTACAACTCTTACATTAATTCGAAATAAGGATTAGCGTGTACTTTCCAATCTCTTTGTTTTTTTTTCTTTTTCTTCTTGTTCCTCTTCTTGAAAGTAATGGACCGCAGGGGTGTCGGTACGCTTTTTGCAGAGCCTTCGAGAAGATGAAGCCGTCGCATAATTACTGGCCTCGTTAGGCCAAGTCTTCCTCTCTCTCTCTCTCTCTCTCTCTCTCTCTCTTTCGTCCTGGTGTGTCGGTGAAACTCGTATTTAATTAGCGTTATCGTCGCGTAACCCGATTCACCGCGTATAAGCCGCTTTATTAGAGGCCTCACGACTTCTTTCTTTTTTCTTTTTTTACTTCTTCCTTTTTTTCTTTTTTTTTTTTTTACCTTCGTGTATATCAAAGTCTTTCTTTCACTTCATAAACATTATCATCGGTGTTCATCAAGGAGCACGACAGAGGTTAATCTTCGTCCGAATAAGATGAGTCTGATTAATTTACACGATTATTTCCTGATAAGGGTTGGAGAATTTTCACACCACACGTATATTTAATCTTTCCTATTTCCTTACAAATATTCGATTTCTCTGAATTTTCATTTTTGTCCGGTAATGCATTTAACGCGAGGTGGTAGAAGATAAAATGACCTAAGGGGAATCGTTCGGTGAACGGGCACTATCCTCGCTCTTGATCTTATGCTACCTAATTATTTCGTTCTCGCAAATGCATTATGTAACTGAGGCAACTTGTTACATTCGATCTGAAACGACGTCTCTCCAAGATGCCAGGTCTCGGCGACGTGTAATTAATCGCACGGCCGTGTCGTAATATCACGAGAGAGCCATGCGGTTACATGCCGGCACTTCGCGGCAATATGCCACGTTGGAAAGAGCTTGGTCCTTTTGATCTCGAGTCCTCTCTGATGTCATTAACATTAACTCTTTCCGTCTCTCTTCTCTACTTCGTGTCTCTCTTTTCGAGCATTATCTTCCTCCAGAACTCTCCTGCTCGGCTTACATCCAATTCACTGGTGTCCACTTTTCCGAAATAGTTCTATCGACTGACCCTACATTTTCATTCTATACAAATTTTCAATAAATTAAATATAGGAAGCCTTATTTAATGCATAGATTGGGCTGCCGAGAAAATTCTAAAATGTATGTATAATAAAAATATGAATCGGTATGATCTTTTAGGGTAACCCGAGTAACTCGGAAAGCTTAGGCCGAATAGGGTTAAAATGTATAAATATTAAAAATGTAAAAGCGCAGGAGGATACGGATCAACCTGATACTATAAAGAAATAAAAAATGGATGCTTTAAGTAAAACTCTTTCAAAATTCTAACCTATCTTGTATCTTATTTTATATTTTTTAGAATACACTAGGGTATTTTTTGACAAAGAAAACATATAAGGTGAAAAAAATGAATAGAGGGTTGAGTTTGATATAGGAAGTATTTTGTAAAGAAGTAAAAGGTATCCCTGGCGTACGACGCCTATGATCAGAATATCGTACCTGGACCGGGTATCCCTTGCGTTCCACTTACTCTGGAAAACCGGTTTATCTCTCTCAGTCTCCCTTTGCTCCTCTCATATAGCATATATTCACGCGTGTGTATATATTCCATGTGCATATAGGTATGTAAATGTTTATCTCTCTCAATCCTCTTCTATACTTCCCTCATATATAATATTATATATCCACGTGAATATATATGCATCCATGTGTATATATCCTAATGGCAGTAATTATGATAATCGACTAGATCCAAAAGCTCAAACTATTTATTTTATGAATTATCTAATGATCTTTTTCATTTACAAAAATAAATCATAAAATACTCTCACTATATATAACATTAATCGTTGTTCCTCGTAATATACTTTTCTCTAATTTCGAGACATCCCTCGTTGTTTATTCCTTAATGAAAGAAAGGGATAGAAATATAAGGTTGCAGTTCTACTTCTTCTCTTGTTCACCGTTTTCCAAGCAATCTCGAAAGTTTTCAACCTTACTCGAGTAAGACATCGTTTCATCCCTGTTAGTTTGTCATCGTTCGCGAATCTCTATCTACCCTTATCCCAACCCTCTCCCTCTTCCCTACTTTGACTACTTTCTTACTAGGAATCGAAAGCGAGAAACGAAGGTGAATTGGACTGGCTGTATTTATCGGTTACGAGGCACTGAACGTCGTCCTGCTATCGTGAAATACTATGGTTATATTCGGTTTACGTCGTCGTCGTTTCACGATGAGAATGAAGGCGACGGACCTACGGAATATTCTCCCAGGAAATGGCTTTTCCAAACGATCGGGATGGAAGGGCAAAATTTCACGAAGTTAGAATCTTTGGTAGAGATTATTTGGATTCGCACTTAACGCTCTTATTGATTTTCTTGTGCTATATGCAAAGATTTATATCATTATTTGTACGAAACATATATTCAATTGAATCCACAAGTTAATCAAATATGATATCGTATTACGATCGCAAAAATTTGCTGATTCCTCTATGGTATACACACATTTTTCGTAAACTCATTGATATTGGCGCGTTTAGAAATATGGGAGAATAAATAATCTATATAGAAAATAACCGATACGAGAACATATAGCAATTTTTCAAACAGAGTAAGTACCTGTTTAACACAAATTGACTACGTGGTAAATTATTTCTCGTGTTAAGAAATATAGGATCGAATATATGACTTATAAACGAGATGACTGATACGATATCATATTTAATTTTCGCAGGATATGATTGGAACATTACGCGTTTCATTTTGCAGAGACTATCCGAAGTAGTTTGGAAAATCGTTTGTTTGCTCCCATATAGAATGTATCTATGCGTTTATGTCGGCGTATAGCAAAATCTTCTCGCGTGTTTTCTTTTCTGCTCGTTCACCGAGAATACTGGACGGGACGGACGGGAAGAGTCTTTAACGATGAGCGAGCGTACCCGTGTTACGGTATATCGATCGTTCAGACCGATCGTTGAACAAGTCAGGTATTCATTATCTTTATTGCGAAATATACTAGCTGTATCGATCACTTTCATAGAAGCACACCGTTAAGACACTGTCAAGACTATACGGCTTACTATTTTCTAAAAGAACTTATGCAGTCATCAAGATCGTTTTTTTGCCAAGGTCTCTCTTATGTCTTCTTTGGAAAAAAGATCTGAACCATGTCTCTATACTCTTTAATCTTAATGAGTTATATTATATAGATGGATGAAGTCGAAGGTCTAGAGTTTACCAGTTGCTTATCCACTAATATAATAAATAAATATAAAAAATGAATTATAGGAAATTGAAGTTAATATTTATAAAATGAATGTAAAAAATGTTATCGTATATATTAGATCGATTAGAACGGTGTGTCATCGTAGTCATTTTCGTTAGATCTGTCATTGGTTTCCCGGCGATATGCAAGGAATAATTTAACGGTACCACCTTCTAAAGGTTTATAAAGCACGATAAAGTGGACAGGATATAAATAACTCTTGAACAATCCGCATTCTACTTGCAAAACTTGGAGAAGATAAAAGTTTCAATGAAACGAGGTGGGTTACTCGTTGGGTTTCTCGTTGGATTCTTCTTCTTTCTTTTACCTCTCTTTCCTACTCTTCTCTTCTTCCTTTTCGCAGTAAAGATATATACGTATAAGTTTCTTCCACGAATCGTTACGTCGATTACAAAACTAGTTCACCCGAGAAAGATAACCGTGTGTACAGAGAACAAACTTTTCTTTCTTGTATCTTGAATCAAGGCGCAACACGCTAGATAAGCTATAGAGTATATCTCTACACACATTTAATCATACATGCATACATACATATACTTCTACATAGATACATTGATATTTATTTACATGTGCATAGATATACTTTTACGCATACACGTAATTTTACAACAATTTACTTATTAATAATATTAAGTACTATATTTGGTTAAACATTTGATTAAATGTATCAATGCGAGATTATACATTGTTCATTTTCATATTCATAATCATAACTCGGGAAAAAGTAAATTTGTCATCGCGCATCGAAACGTCGAAAAGTTGTAACGAAACAGTTGTCGTGTTTTTAAAACGCCTGATCATCGAAATCAGCTTATACGATTATTATTAAATTAAATATGATATTTCATTCTCTTGTAAATGCTTTTACAAACGATTCATACGGTTAGATATAAAATTTCTCTTTTTTCTTGCAACCGCGTATACCATTACGTCAAAACGGGTACCTAGAAGTGTTGATCGCGGTATTGTTTATAAATCAGAATAAAGTTTTCATGGGAAATCGATTTCGGGATTATCCATAACGTCGAATAATATTCTTTCATGCGTATTTTCGAAAGCTGGCTTTTGCCGCGAGCCCAAAAGTATCGTTTATACGCGACAGAAATTCGTTTTTCTCCGCATCCTTCACCGCCAACCCCTTAACCACCCTACTCCTCGCTCGCTTTCTCTCTCCCCTTACCGCATTTTATCGATTCTATATAACACCATAGCACATTTGACTGCGCGCGTACGCGTACGTCGAGCTAACTGACGAGACAAAAATGACGGGTAGAGCGAAAAGGAAAGGGCAACGGGCGATGAAAACGAGCGAACAAGGTAGACCGATGATCGATGCACATACCTAAAACGATCAATAGGACCATATGAAATTGAATCGGGAGAAATCGTTTAACAGTTCCTCAAAGAGAGAAAGAGAGAGTTCTTTATAACGTCGTTGACGGAACAATATCCAGCGAGTTTCGTGTCAAAATCGCCACGTCGCGTTTATACGCTACATATTCCTCATTTTATGAAGTATCGTCGCGATGCATTGAGCGCATACTATTAATCGAATATATTTCTTTGCTCTGTACAAATTTTTCCAAGCTTCAGCTCAGCGCTAAGTATAATTTATTTACAAATAAATTTGAATATTTTTCTCCGAGGATTAGCATACTTACTCTTACATCTGACAGATTAAATTGATCCATGTTTTTTCTCTCGAAAATTTTGCAAAACAATAGAATATCTTAGCTATGATAGATTAAACATAAATGTTTTTCACGCGGTTTTATCATGGGCGCATCTTGTTCGTTGCATTAAATATTATCCTGGATTTATCACCAACGAGATAAGGGCCATTCTTTATCGTTGTATTCATGGTAGAAAGATGGACGTTCCGAAGGTAGCACCGTAGACTTTCCTTATTTATTATTGATCGAGCATCTTCATTCTATCTAGTAAAAGAGAAGGGAAGAGAAAAGACCGGTGTGTGCCTCACCGGCACTTTTCTATCGAATGCTCTCTTCTTTCCTTTCCCGCCCACTCGTTCACCGATATATCCGTTTCTATGCGTAGTACGTAACTACTTGTACACATACATATAAATACACATGCATTTGTATTAGTATATGGTACGTGTTCCAAAAGTACGTAGCCGGAGGAAGAAAATCCCAAAGTGATTTATTATTGAACGTGAGCGAGGTTTTATCTTAGAAACATCGAGAGAAATATATTTGCTTTCGACGTTAATAGTTAGTCTTGCATAAGTAATAATACAAAAAAAAAATGTTTAATCTAATGTATATATATTTAAATTATTTAAAATATAAGTAGAGTGTGTTAGAATATTAAAATAATTGTTAATTAATCGATAGAAATGTCTATTGTTGTTAAAAAGCTCGGAGTATATGTTCTGTCAACCGGCTTCCTCGAAATTTACCTTATGTGTATAAAAGGAATTATATACCTAATACATAAAATTTAAGATTATAACGTTCTCATTTTAATATTCTTTTAATTTTTATGTAATTGTTTAAACTAATGTACATTTTTTATAACGTTGTGTATGCTGTAATTGCAGCAACCTGTGGAAATTTATTGCAATGTTTTTATTTATTTATTTGAAATTATATACAAGAACGTGATCAGTAGTGTGTGTGTGTGTGTGTGTTGTACGTAGGCGTTAATAAGAACGACGATTACACGGTTCGTACATACGCACAGATATCGAACTGCACCCAGGCCACGACTCGCGAAGTTCTAAGGCGATTTATCGAGGGATTATGAGCTAACGTCTCGTATCACGCAGTCGGTTATCCGACGTGCAGGATCGTTGGTCAAGGGGTTGCTTGGAGAAAGGGAAACGAGGCTTTGAGGGAAGGAGCACTTTACCACCGAACGAACCGGGGAGTAAACGTACCGATAAATTCAACTAGATGAATGGACGTTTAGAGCTTTATATGGTGTAAGGCTTCTTTGAAAAATGGTCTCATTGCGTCGTTTCACTTTGACCTACGTTCTTCGCGGATTCATTATATTGCTTACTAATATCTTTAAATGAATGTGTTTCTACGTAGAGTGGATTATTGATTGCTTTTGTGTAAAGAGCGTTAGACTAGTTATAATTGCAATTAATTAGTAGTCGTTCCGTCATGCGCGAACGCTTTCCATGTAATATTAATCAGTTGGTAAAGTTTGTACTTATAAAGCGAAATGTTTGCAGTATAACCAGCAATAAGTAGAAAGATTGAATCTGCGAACTGAATTATTATATATACGAATAAATAATTGTAACAGGAAATGCACGGGTAGTTAGATATACACACGTATACTTATAAACTTGTTAAAGAATATATAAAACTTCGTACTGAAGGAACAACGTAGAAATTGAAAGTATGATTGATATCATAGGATTTCAGTGATTCCAAAACGAAACTAATTAATTATTTCTGCGTAAAGTATAAAATGAAAGATTTGTAAGATCGAAGGGAAGAAAAAAGTTGTGCAAGTAACTCTAATGGATCAGCACAGTAATGGTTTTACGAAGGCAAGACTACCGAATCGATGCGCGCATCAATAAAATCATCACTGCGAGGAGAAAAAGCCGTTCGATTTTTATACCTCGACAAGTAGTCTATCTCAACCTAGCTGTCTGCAGCTTTTACGATCCAAATATTTGAGCTTTGCGTTTGCGCGGGAACTTTTCCGTCGGCTTTCGCCACTGAATACTCATACCTACCTACGAACATAAAAAAAAAACCACCGAGAAAGAGAGAAGAAAGATAGCGTCGGAGAAAAAGTAAACGAAAATATCCGAGAGAGAAGAAGAAACATAGAAAGAAAAAAGTATGATAACAGAAGAAGAAGAGAGAGAGAAAGAGAGAGTAATCGGAAAAAGCCTGATAAGAGAAGAGAAATAAAAAAAGAGAGGTTGAAGAGATGGCGAAAAAGAAAGAGAGAGAGAGAAAGATGTAAAAAATAAAGTAAAAAGACGAGGAAGAAAAAACATTCCCAGAATCCGTTCAAGATAAAAAAATAAAAATCAATCCTTACCTTTTTCTTTCATTCTTCATTTAACATTTTCATTCGTAGGAAATAAAAAAAAACGTGTCCTCCTATCGAAACAAATCATGCGCGTGCGTGCGTGCGTGCGTCGTCTTACGTGAGGAGAGGGTATCCAAAAAGAACGTGTTCGTTTAGGCTCGTAAAGGTAAGCATAAAACTTCGGTTGTGATAACATCTTAGACCTTTTCGTACTAAGGGGTAAGGTAATCAAACATAAGACGAAATAAATTGAATTTTCTTGTCGGTTTTCCTGGAGATTGCTAGTAAATCGATATAGTGAAATGGATGTTGAGCTAAGAAATCAAGGACAATAGTCTGTCTCTGCCAAAATTTTCTCGTTATCGTATCATTCTTTTCAATCGTTATTACATCACTTTTTTCAAATACAAGCTCACAAACACGCATAATGTTTATTAGGATTCTTACTATACGAAAATTCCTCCATTCGAACAATTGTTTTCCTAATTATTCAGATACCGAAGATTTTATCGTTCCTACTTTTTTCTTTTGTGATTTTCTTCTTGGTTTTGATCGCAAGGGTTCTGAAAAAAAAAACCAGCACGTTAGTCAGATTTACCGAGTTTGGAAGGTGAGGGTAGGGAGCCAAATTCCACCCCTCAGGTAAGAGTCGCGTAATTCGAAGCGTTCCTTCTCGTTCTCGTCCTCAGTTAAGATACCGCTGGATCGTAAAGTCGCTTAATCGGATGAAGTTCCGTCCTGGGGTGAAGAGAAAGATAGAAATAGAGGAAGGAAGGAAGGAAGGAAGGAAGGAAGGGTTGATGGGAGGGAGGTCAGAAGAAGGGAAGAGAAAGTTGCCGTGAAATGGAAGCGCTCGTAAAATTGTAATTCTCGAAGCGAGGTCCTCCCGTTCGCGTGCTACAAACGTCCTCTCTCCTCTTTTTCTTACGTCTCCTTTTCATCTTTACCTTCCCTTATGTTTGGAAGAATACTTGCTCGATTGGAGACAGGACGCGCAAGCTCAGCCGTTTTCCATCTCACTTATATTTCTGTAAATTATTTATCTGCTCGGAGGTATTAGCAGTAGGTGTCTAACAAAAATTTATCTAAAAATTTCTCTAACCTTTATTTGTAGAATCAATAATATAGAATCTTTTGATCTACCCTGTAAACCAAGGAAAGAAAAGTGTGCCTCGTGATTACTTTAGTAGATATGTTTCATAAGAATGATCAAAAAAATTGGATTCAAGGGAGAACGTTAGTAAGATTAAAAAGAATCGTGACGGGATTTCATTTATTTATGTAGTAAACATACACACTCTAACATATCCCTCGTTATTGTTAAGCGTCTATTTCATATCGTCGATGTTATTTCTTCATAAAGAAGAAACGCGACGCTACGCGACGCATCGTGCGCCCTAAGAGAAACTCGTATCGATTTCTTTCCGCAAAAAGCTCACGTGTGCGAGCGTAATTTCGCTCGAAATTCCATTCCATCTTCTTTTACACGCGATACGGTTGCGTTCAAAGTTACAAACGGGGTATCTAATTTTCTTCCAAGGTTTATATTTACGTAAGAGTCCGCACAATTTTGTTGTCTGATTATTTTTTTAAATCCCTTAAAAATATGACGCTGTCTAAAAATTTTAACTCGCTTAAAAAACAACTTTTAGAATCCTTGCCGTGATAGAAATAAAATTTGCAATAATCTCTGTCTCGTTTTTTTGGGGCCACGATGAAAGAATGATTATCAAACATATATTTAGTTAAAGAATATGAAATAATTATCGATCGGATAATATCATATCTTCGATGAAAGCGTAATTTATAATGTTTCTTTCATCCGGTTGCCACACCTCTGGTTCCTCTTTCGAAACGTTTAGCCGCCTACGACGAGGACTCGGAGTTTCCATCCTCGATAAACAATGTCAAGCATTCTATACTATGACGAGGCGCTTTTACATCGGCTTCGTTAAGGAGAGACTTTTTAACAAGGCACCTTCTCCTGCTTCCTTCGAACAAGCTTCTGCTGCTCCGCCTTTTTGTCCTCGTCGTCGTTGTAACTTTCCCTTCATTCGACGCGACGCGCACTTTTCTCCGGAGACACTTTGATAATTTTACTCTCTTTTTCTTTTTCCCTATTTTTCTTCCTCTTCCTTAATCCTTCTCCGCAACCTCGTCAGATATTTTTCTCCTAACGCGCCGATTAAAACTGTCTGCTACTCGAATTGCTTACGAAAAAGAAATCAAATATTAAATAACAAAAATGAACAAATGTGTTGCTTACTTTTTAAATCTAATACGAAAGAAAAAAGATACATTTCTAAACGTGTTTGTAGTGTCCAGTTAAATCGTCAATTAAATCAATTCTCCTGTTATCTATATATATACAATTACAGATAACGAGATGGACAAGTGTCACTCTTAACGACAACGTCCATTCTCTCTATCTAGATACTCTATGTATTTGATTACTAGTACCAACCAGCCGCGATCGATTAGAAGCGATAGTTTAATAGTTTAATAACGCTGTTTCGGCAGCTATTAATTACGACGTTGGGCGAAGCAATAAACGACGTAGAATTGCGGACATTGTAACGACATTCTACAATGTCCATAGAGTTCCATCGTTAACACGTCGTAATTAATGTCTCATCCCTATGTAATAACATCTAAACCTATACTAGTGTTCTGCTTAAAGGTATATACTCGGTGTTATTGTTCGGCGGTAACGTAAGAAAGAGGGAGAGGGTGAGCGTTAGACAGCTGCCGCCCTTTTACTTTCATCTAAATACCGTACACGGAACATTGCAATGGGCCACGTGTCTGTCTTCTTTCGAGGGTTCGTCCATTTTTACCTGACTCCTGTTGTGTGAAAGTACTACCTGTTACCGTTTGGCAGGTGCATCATTGTTAGCAGCTAACAGAGGAACCCAAAGTCATTGACTGCTCACTACAGTTACGCTCGATGAAACTAACGCACCAGCGCGGAAAATATTATATCCGTAACAAAATTGTTTCCAAGTTCAATTTGCGTGTATCTTGTGTAAGTTTTGATATAATGTCGATAGAAAAAGAAGGAAAGAAATATTATTGAAGTTGAATATTTTGGAACAATCGATGGGCAATATAAATTGTTTTCAATGTCCGTAATAATAGGCATGTATTCTGGAGTATCGAAAGGTAAAACGTAACGTTAAAAATGAAAACAGATACATTGTAGGGTATAACAGTAGCGGCGTTAAGGGATCGAGTAGATGTCGGTGTCCAGTCAATCAGCAGTCGGACGTCGGGGATATGGATCTCTTCGGTGAAATCGTAACGTGAAAGTCCCCTTGTTTCCAGGCCTCTGGCAGACTCTACCCTTCTCGGGAAGCTCAGCCGCAAATCGGACAGGCCCTCGCTCCATATTCTCTGTCTAATTTGCCAAGCTAAGCCGTCGAGACCGTCCGGACAGAGAGCTGCACCGACGGTAGCCCAACTTCATTATTCTCCCATTGTATCAGCACCCCCACGGACATAAATCATGGAGGGTCCACCCTCGCTCGACTCTATCTCCACCCACACCTCCCCTCCACCTTCCCATCCTCTCGATGGCCAGGGATTTCGTTTGATTCCGTCCCTGAAATGCCGTGAATCCCAGCGGGGACGCGGGAATCGAGCGGCTTCCTCCGTTTATTCGGTTTCGTTTGGCCCATGCCACCTCCAACTTCCTCCAACGAACAAGTGTCCACCATCATCGTTCTCTCTCGCTCTCTCCTTTCCTTCCGCTCAATGTTTCATGCAACGCGGAAGGAAACCTCTATTGGATTTCTCTCAGCTATCCTTTCTACGATTTTTTATTATTCTAGTAGACAAAAATGCAACGCAACTGGCAAACAAGACTGCCGATTATCTAACGAATAAATGTAGACAACACAGTACCGGAGATATTTCATTTATTAGAAACTATCTTTCGCAAGCATTTAATATAGATCTGATATTAATCCGGACGAGCCTAAATTATACATGTAATATGCATCTATTTGATGGACGAATGACTATGCTATAATCATTCAACCTTAAACATATTCATAGATATCTATTCCACATGAATACTTCGACTGCACGTAGATGAAACACGCGTTTCGCATAATCCACTTTTTCGACTATTCCACTGAGATTGCTTAAAAAGTATTATAATTGTATGAAATAATTTGATTATTAATTTGAAAAATGCCTAAGCGTATAAAGATATAAGAGTTAATTAATTATCACAGGAAGTATGCGCTTGCGTTAGCAGCAGTTAGGCAGCGATGCAAACAGGCTTTTGGTAGAAGCGCGTAAACCGATACTGATTTAACGCGCGAGAGGATGCGACGATGTTTGTGTATTCGGCATTGGTAAGGCGTGCCTCGGGGACTTGAAACTTATAGCGAGCGATCAAATTTAACACGAGTAATAACAATGTACCGTTAATGTCAGGGAGAGATTATATTACACACTTAAGCGTAACTTACGCTCCTACGCGTAGTACTCTTGCACCTCCTTCTTCTTCGCAACCCCCACCCTTCAACTCTATTTCCAACGCTTTACCACGCTTCCGACCATACCAACAACAGCGTTTACCAGCAAGAATATGTATCTGCGCTTGTAAGTATCTACGTACACTCGAAGATCGTACCTTTATGGGTGTTTACATATTAATTCAACGATTCTGGCCCGTCGGAATTCACGCACTCCACATAAGTACCTAGTTGGAAGTTTCGTCAATGAGAAATAAAGGGCCTGACCTAACCTCTCCTAGAGGCCCTTCTTTAGAGCATCGCTCTAGGATCAAGAAACTAGAGTTTAATGAAATCCTCCATGCTCGATCGACGGAAGGAAGGAAGGAAGGAAGGAAGGAAGGAAGGGTGAAAGGGAGGAAGGAGGATACCTACTCTCGATTGGAGGTTAAGGAGATATTGACTTACCGATAAGATCCTTCTACTACTATCGCGAATCTTCTTGTGACGTTAACTTCCTTCCTTGTATATAACTGAAAGTTCTGTTGGGATCTCTCCGAACTCTGTCTGATTCGTCAGAGTTTGGGGGTAGGGATTGTTGGGGAATGGGTGGAGGGGTTGGAAGTTACTTGTAACGGACGACTCTCCATCACTGAGATTTCGATTTCAAGCGTTGATGGTAGAGATAAGGTTGAGAGAGAAAGAGGGAAAGGGTGGATTGCTAGAGGACTGATAGGACCGCATTAGGGCGTGGATAGCATCGCGAACTATCTTTAGAAAAGGTAGAAAAGACAGTGCGTCTGTTCCACCCAGATGATGTTCCTGAATACCTGCTCACTGTAATCTTCTACTATGAGAATGCAATAAATAAGAATGAGAGAGAGAGAGAGAGAGAGAGAGAGAAAGATGGTTTGTAAAAGCTTTTATCTTGAAAAAGATATTTTGTTTGTCTTAAGTTAGGCAAAGAAAGCCTTTTCAACTAAAAGGATTTCAAATTGAATGTGACGTTTTCTCGGCATGGTGGTGACAGTATTCCATTTGGGAAAATATGTAATTGGATGAAGATATAACTACGCGAGTTGGTTAATAACAAAGTTAATAATAAAAATTTGTAAAATTCGTTGCCCTTGTGTATCATTAACAAAATTTAAATAATAGAGACTTATTAATTTAATCAGTCATTTTGATAATTCAAGTATAAAAATCGAACGTATAACTCGTCCGATAGGGAGATTACTATAGAAAAACGTAATATATCTACTTTCTCGAACTCTGCAGGTACTTTTAATTAGACATGGCACCTTCGCGCATCGATAAATTAGAAATTAATCAGGCTATACTCTCCCAACCTTTTCTTTCTTTTTCCTCGTTCTTTGCCTTTTTTGTTCGTTCCTTTTTATACCGTTAAAAAATTGATGCAGCTTCGTAACGAAGTAAAAATCTAATGAAACGTCCAGACGATTTTTCGTTAAAACGAAAGAGAGACGATCCGTTCGTTCGCATCGTTCGTTTAAACTAGCTACGAAATTAATGCGATTTTCGCGAACACTCTCGTCTGAAGCGTAAAACTCGCGTATCGTTTTTCCTAAATGTGTTAGTAACAGTCACACATCCGCGCTCTCGCGCACACACATCAATACACATAAGCACGAATTAATGCATAGGAAGTAGAAAAGGCGCTTGAAGCTCGTGCAAGTACAAGTTACGCAACAAACACACGTGCACAGTACTATCTTAAACTGATTTATACCAATCTATAAAACACTACGCTGAACTGCACTATATTACACTATAGTGCATTACACTGTAGTGCATTGTACTGCATCTTACTATACTATCCTACGCGTTGCACTGTACTATATAAAACTAGGAAGTAAAAAATTGTTTGAAATTCTTGTAGGTAACAGCTATAAACATATACACACTCGCAAGCATACACATAGGTATATTGGAAGTAGGGAAGGCGTCGGAAACTCGCATCGCGAAGATAGACGATCCACTCGAAGGGCGATCGCAAAACGATTTATCGGAAAAGCGATGGATCACCGGATCCAATAGAAGTGAAATTCTCGATCGCTGGAAAACTTGTTACTCCTCGTCGTAGCAACTAAGGTAATACATATGTAGGTAAGTTCGAAGGGCACGCTGTAACTGTCAAACTCTCGATCGTTTTCCTTCGTCAAAGCGACAAAAGTGTTTTCATTAAATCCGAAAGTAAACTACTTCCTCTTCGCTGTATACACGCATATATATATGTATTTATATTAAAGCTATAGAAAAATAACGAGGGGAAAAGTTAAGGTTATTTTCTTAGAAGATAAAAGTGCACTTTCAACTGTATAGACTTATCATTTGACTTTATTTATACTAAGCCATTAAAAATATGAAAAAAGTAGAGTACGGTTGTTGCAAGTAGAAAACAGACTAGGAATGAGTATACCTAATGCACTGTAAACGGAGAATATGATGCATGTATACCGATGAAAAACAAAGCCTTTCGAGGAATTATTTCAATATTTATTCTCCTGTAATCGCTAACAACGGTGTCTCGCTTTCTTTCTTTCTTTCTCTACGTTAAAAGCTTTGGAAAATCAGATGGGAGATTTCTCCTATAGTTCAAACTATATAAACGTGCTCGTTTTATTTCCTTTCTACGATTTACAGTCTTTTTACATGATTTAGCAATCGGTAGTGTACACCTAACCTTAGTACTCAAATACGTGTACACACGCGCGCATACATTACCTGCTTAAAGTTTGAGCTCACATACACGTAACATGCATTTACTAGTATTGGTCGAGGAATACATCGTGAAATTTGCAGTAGGTTGTCCAACCAGAAGCAAGGATTCTTTCTTCATTCTCTCATTCGCCGGTGCTTTTTATCGGACCATTCGTTCGCGAAGGTGCAGTTGCATTACCAGCACCAATGCACTAGCAGCAGTACTAGTAGTAGCAGCAGCAGCACAGTAGCAGCCCTTTCCACCAGGAAACGTCGTGTCTACAAAGTTTCCCTCTCGAAGCCTCCAACGGTTTCTCTCTCCCTCTCTCTCTCTCTCCCTCTCTCTACGTAGAGTACATTGCTTCTCCTCACGCAGCCTTGGTCCTTTTCCTATCTCGAAGCTTTCGGCTTTCCTAAGGGTTTCCATGGATACGGTGCGAAGAGGTAAAAGGGTGGGTTAGGTGGGGAAGTGGGGGCTACAGGGAGGAAGCGAGGAGTTACACGAAGAGTGCGGGTGTAAGGGGGTGAGTTGGAGGTGGTGAGCTCCGGAGAATCGGAGAATGAAAGAACGAGGGAGAGAGAGGGAGAGAGAGGGAAAGAGACAGAAGCAAGCGAGGTAGCAAGGATATCCGAGCAGTGTGTACAAAGTTCGTCCTGTGCCAGTAGAAAGGAGAGAGTTCTCGGTTTAAATTCTATTGCGCGGACAATACGATCACGATAATGCTCGTTCGGCTTTGATTCATTGCTCGAAGTAAGGAGAATAGAATAGTTAGAAAGAGAAAAATGTTAGTTCTTAAGAATCAATTTCTTCTTAACGTTTAAACTTATATCACTCATCTCGGTATTGCTTTCTTCTTGATTATTTATCTAACAATCTTAATTATATTTTAAATCGATTTTTTTTTTCGTAATGCGACAAATTGCAGATAAGTGTACCAGAAATCGAATACGGGAATAGTCGAAGGGAACTTTTATCGATCTCTCGCGAGTAAATTTTACCATTAAATTTTATTTATATACCGCATCGATGATTGTTAGTAAGTACGCGTAAAATTTGTTCTAGTAGGAAGTACCGATAAAATAATTTTTATTGAAAAAATAAAATTTGACGAAAAAGTTCGACAGCAAAATAAATAAAAAAGGAAAGAATATATCTACATATATGTATATATATATTCTTTCAGGTGGAAAGTATCGTTTTACTCGAGCGTGCGTATGCAAGCCAATGACCTTTCCCGCAGTATCGTCGACCTATTTTCCGTAGTCCCTTTTCACAGTGATCCAGCTAAGGGAACAGGAATGAGAAAGAAAGAGGAAAGAAAGCAAAAGAGAGACAGACATATATATATATATATATATAAAGAAAGTGTAGGGGCGAGGGAGGAGAGGGTGGCTACGTTGGCCTTCGCGGCAAAGCGTAACGAAAGAAGTCAATCGGGAGAGTGCTTTTTCTCTTAGCGGGAGAAAGAAAGAATGAGAAAGAGAGAGAGAGAGAGAGAGAGAGAGAGAGAGAGATAAAATCACGGTATGCTGTTGAACGTGGCACGTTCCCGTGGGCGAAAGGGAGAGTAGGCCAGGAAGGTCGAAAGAAGGAAGAGAAGAGTGGGGAAACGAAGAAGAGAGATAGAGTACAGTTCTAGGCCAGTGAATAGATGGACTTTGGAAGTATTTCCTAATGACTGGGCAAGCATGAGTGAAAGAGAGAAAAAGAAAGAGAGAGGAAGAGATAGCTAGTAGGAGTACGAGCTGGCAGCGTGGGGTTAGTATTCTAAGGGTTACGATGAAGGAGTACGGGAGGGGGGGATGAGCCGAGGATGAAAACGTCGGTCGATATGCCGACGTACTAATGACCCGTACGAAGTCGAGCCAACACAGACTGTTTCACCGGCTAGACACGACGGCACCGTTCTCTCTCTCTTTCCCTCTGCCTATCTCTCTCTCTCCCTCTTTCCCTCTTTTTCTCTCTCTCTCTCTCTCTTTCTCTTTCTCTCGCTTATACTCATTCGCTATCGCGGTTTTCGCTCAATTATAAATTGAATTACTTGCCGGGCCGCTCAAAATGGCCACGGTTATGCGCCATAAAAGGGGAAAGAGGGGCGGGAGGAGAGGGTGGGATGAAACCGAGCGGCCGAACGACAGGCCACAGTGGTCGATGTGTGTTGAAAGTGCATAAAGAGGGTTCGAGGTGAACGGAAAGAGGGTGGGGGGGGAGTGAATTAGGGGGAGGCTTTGGGAGGTTGGTCGGAAGAGAGCAGGAATCATCGACATAAAGGGCGGTCCTTCACCCCACTTGTGATATTCGCTAACCGCACACCGGTCGACGACTTTGGTAATACGATACTTCACCTTAATTTAAGCTCTTCCGCATTTTTCTTATGCATTAACAGTCGTCTAACGAATTTTTGTATTTTTTAGGATCGCCTGCGAACCTCCTACCGATAAATATTTTTTTATCTTTATTACAGTTTTTTCTTTAAATCGGTCAAAACTTTTTGGGAAACCTAGAGGGGTGTGTGCATTTGTTGGCCAGAAAGTTCCTACGTCGATTTGAGCACAAAATGCATTTCGACATTTTCCGTGCAATCTAATATTTCGATTTAATAGCATAGCATTGTTTTTCTTTCTTTTTTTCATCGCCAATGTTCGGGGGAAAAAATGTTAAAAACTATCCGCGAGTGTTTACTTTGTTATTTATGAAAACTTGAGCGTTATTGTAAATATATAACGAGTCATTTCGCTCGTTTGATGGATTTGTTTTTTTAATCATAACGTACTCCGTGTATACACATATATACATATGTAGGATATATAAACGTTCAGTTTTCCGATCGATTACGCGAGCGATTGGATATGTTTTATCCATATATAGACATGTGCGTGTATATTCTTCTTCTCATACTATTATTAGCGTATCAGGTTACTGCATTTATTAAATTTAACTTTATTTAAACTGTTAAACATTGAAATCATATTATTGTTGATATTTATATTATTTAATTTATTTTTGATCGCGCGGCACATACACAGTTCTAGATAAAGCAATTAAAGAATGAATCAAGACATCACTATTAATCGATAATCTTAATTTAAGGTAACTTATCGATCGTGAATCTGAAAATACTTAGAGACTAGCTCGTAATTCGTCTCGTTTTGATCATCCTCATCATCGTCGTCGTCGTCGTCGTCGTCGTCATCATCATCATTACCATCGTTGTCGTGGTCGTTTTCGTCGTCGTTTTCGTCGTCGTTTTCGTCGTCGTTCGACGTCATCCTAGATCGGATAAGATGCGCGGGGGTGCATTAGTAATTAGCGATGAATCGGTGCTCGGCCTACGGCGATGCTCGTTAACCGCTTTACGACGTACTTATCGGATTGGTCGTATACGTTGAAGGCGGTCAATATCCTTAGCTATTTACTAACCGCCGTTGCCGTTAAGGCTATTAGCTCCGGGCTCTTGGCCGCTTCTCTTACTATCTCTATCTCTTTCTATATATTTCTCTATAGCATATTGTTATTTTACGAACGCATGCGTTTGTGCCGTTGTTTAGTAATGCGTTACACGAGAACTTTATATAATTTAAACTTATTTTATTATTATGAGCTATTTAATAGGGTCACTTGCGTTCAGTTGTTTCCGACTGTTTTTGCTGATTTATTAAGTATACAATTCGGTACCTTTTTCAAATCAATTTTTAAAGATTTAAGACCACAAATATGTAATACGATGTTTTTAAATCTTCTACGAAGTTGTACGATAGGATATTTTTGATTCGTTTCATGGGTTTCAGCTTCATATGATACTTTTCCTCGTCATTTTTTTCGCGATACGCGAGGGGTGATGCGAAAAAAGCCGTCTCTTTCTAATTCAAGGAAATGGGCACGACGTCGACGAGACTAGTATTTGCGTTACGTCAACGGAAGCATGGAAAGTAACGCCATTTCGTAATTTCCGGTAAAAAGCGACCTTCCAACGTCGTCGGCGGCGGCGGCTGCTCGAATGTGCTTTCTGTATATCCACTCTCTTTCTTTCCTTTTTTTTTCTTTACCCATTAACTTTTCCTCGCACCCTTTACCCTTTCACTTCTCGACCCTTTTTTCTCTCGAAACTTACTTCGATCTTTTTAAAAATGAATAGCGCGATTATACTGCGAAAGAATAAACGAGTAAAATTAGTTTGACTTATTTATTAATTCCTTCTTGACGAGTTTAGCTTGATTGTGTTTTTCTTCGTAGTTTCATTTTAATTATTATTAATACTGTCCCAGTATATTTAAAATAACGGATTTTAGATATTTCTCTTCGCAATTGATAACATTTGGTAACATTAAGGAAAAATTCAAATAAGTAATTATTCGCTCGCAGATATTTTTCTTACGTAACCAATGTGAATATTTGTTTGAAGAAACGCGAAAAGATGAAAAGTAACTTAAGTCTCGTGTTCGTAGGCGAGTCTCCAAATGCGTGGGTGTATAAAGAAACACTGGAATGCGTAGGGGACCGCACGCATCACGACGTATAAGTAATCGGGTCCCATTGATGAGATTAAATGTTTCTTAAAAAGTACCTTCCTAATCGCGATGCTTCTTATCTACAAAAAATAATCACAGATTGCATGCAATTTGATTATCTTTCTTTCTTTACTCTCGCGTATTTTGATTATCGTCATTCTGTTAAAGATTATTTCTTCATTGTTTGAATTTTCAAATATTTTTTCTATACTCATTTGGAAAAAAAATAAAGTAAAATGCAAAAGAAAAACATTAACTCGCGAATACGCAATAATAAATTACGTAGATTAATATGACAATATTTTTTTAGCTTTATTATTTTATGAAACCTCTTTTTCACTTAGTTTATTTTATTTTATTTATTTTTTCTGCTTATCCGGAAAAAATGGAATAAATAAAAAAAAATATATAATAAGATAGGAAAGAGACAAACGTCTACTTTGTTGGTAGACATTATGAAATTACGTTCTTCCCCTTTTCATACAGTAGATGGAAACGCAAATCCTTACGTCGTCGAGAATACGACGAAATATACTGGGAATATATCTATATATATATTTACGTTTTGAAAGGAGACAGACGTCGAGACAGGTGGGTGAGGAGGTACGAAGTTAGAGGAAAGCAGAAGTAACGTGCGTGGGAGTACAGACGACGCAACTCTCAAGCTGCTATGCATCTAGATACAGACACACACACGCACGCGTGACATCTACTATTTCCGAGGTTCCTTGTGTCGTTGTATTACGTAAACTCGTAGAAAAGAGACGAGATATACGACTCTTTCTCTCCTCTCTCCTCTCTCCCACTTCCTTTCCATCACTCTCTCTTTTCCTCTTATTTATAATGTTCTTATTATTACGAATGGCGTGATTCAGTGATATCACATGATACTATAGATGAAATATAGAAGCTTGTTAATATGTTTTTAAACATGTCATTCCGAAAGAATGTGCACATATACATTTCCTTCGTCGATAAGCTAATTATACGCATTCGTGTAATCATGTTCTTTCGTTATCGTCGACTCACCCACAATTCTCTTTCTTTATTTCTTTGATATTAATTTTATTCGTTTACTAGCAAAACTAGTCTGTATATTCTTTGTATTTTCACAGCTAGCACAACTAGCTTTTGGAACACCTTGTACGTGTATTTTTTTTACGTGCGCGTTTTTTCTTTTTTTTTGTTAATTTCTTTGTGCATTGTTATTCTCATTCTATTTTTCGTTGACTCATTTGCAAGATTCTTTATCACTTTTGCTAGATGTTTTCTATGTTAACAATTTTATTCTCACGTGCTTTATGACACTCAAAATTTTGTTTAATAATGAGATGGTATTTTATAAATGACGTTATTACATGTATGCATAAATACAATTAATTAATTATGATATTAAGTTGCGTATTTACAAAGAGGACGTTTGATCTTGCGTAATTAAAGTGCAAAGTCGCATTATATTACGATACTATGTATATATATATATATATATATGTACGCGTAATTAGAGCAACAACGTTATTGCGAACGATAGTGGAACGTGTGAAAAAGGATCAAGTGTAATCGTATGCACGAGGTTACTCTTTGTCGTGAGAATGAAAATAAATTTATTATTACATCGATGATCGATTTGATCGTTGTAATTGATTTTTATGATTAATGAATAATACATTAAAACGATTTTAATGACACCCACCGTCATTATTATAATCTTCGGTTTCTTCGGGTTATTTACGATAGTATAATCTACAAATAGAAAAGACAAATGTAATTACGATAATTGAAAAAGAATGTACATCTCATCCTTGTTTAAACTAATAGAATGTATTGCTAGGAAAGTAGTTGGTTATAAAAATAGAAACGATAATTATCGGATTATCCGATGAGTAACATGCATTCTTATTGATAGTCATTTTGATTAAATATTTATTAACCCTTTGCACTCGAGCAAACCAGCAACCTGAGACGATTTTCCACGTATTTGCTGAATATCTTACAGCTATTGGAATAATTCTTTTGAAAATTAAATATTACGCTTGTTGTTCTACTTCATCGTAATGCACTATTTTCGAGATAACGTTATTTGCGCTATAAATATCTGTAATAATTTCCATGGAGGATCGGCTATGCTCACGCAATCATATAAAAGTGATGAAACCACTGTTGTATGCATTCCAGATACGTGGTGCGGAATAAATAATTATTACACGGTACTACCCTCCATTACCATTAATCTACCCTTATCCATCGAACCGTTTACGACTTCTAAACATTTTGCCAATATATAAAGAAAAAATGATGCTTGAAAGTTGAAAAATATTTAGTTCAAATAAATGTTGTAATATATAATTTGAAAGCTTTCGTCATACGTGTTTATAAATATCTGGAAGGATTTCCATTGAGGATTGGCTATGCTCACGCAATAGTGTAAAGGTGATGGGACCTTTGTTGCATGCATTCCAGATCCATAGTGGGGATTAATAAATATTACATGGTAATGCTTGGTACTACCCTTTATCCACGCTCGTCCATCAAGTCGTTTACGACTTCTAAACGCCGTTAGTACCCGCGATCGTGTTTCCAGTCGTAAAAGTCGCGACAGCAAAGCGTGTCCTGCCCCCTCTTCCAATCTTTCTCTTTCTCTTTCTCTCTCACTTTAATCGGCGAAAGGAATTCCTTCCTGCTACACTCGAGCCGTGGAAATCTCAAGCGGGTTCAAGTCTCGGTTAGAAGTATGCTTAACGTACGTTTAACGTTGATAAATATTTTAGATCGGAAAAGCGACTAAATGGAGTGATAGTTCGTGTAATGGTATGAAGATCTTTCTGTCCTATATTCTCAAGAGTAACATCTTTTCAAATGAAATTCACGCGAAATAAAATTTAATATAATACTCGTTGTAATCCGATAAATATATAGAAAATATTACAAATCTTCGTTAAAAAGTTTACTTCAAATGAACATACGGTAAAAACAAAAATAGTAGTAGTAATAGCTGATATCGATTTCTTTATTGCATAGACAACAATGTGACAATAGATGCGAGAATATTCCCACGGAAGAAAAAAAAAAGCTTCGTGCATTAGTGTAGATACGTTTATTCGTCATCAGCATCGTGCTCTCGTAAATCAACGTTAGCGTACAAGAAAAGTACATTATATACCTATTACCAATAAATGTAAAAAAACATACACGTATGTATAAACATGCATTGCGATCTCGAGCGAATTAAAAACAGCGAATGAAATGGTAGAAAGAAAACAAACTTTGTGTTAGATAATAAACTCGTGAAGCGATCGTGAAAACTAGGTTACGGAACGAGTAATTTCAATTGGAATGAGCTCCTCGCCGTTGCATCGCATAAGTTCGATTAATAAGCGATATTATCCCACGCTAATTTTCTTTTAATCGTTGGAATTTGCAATTTCCTATTCTCTCTCTCCATTTTTCATTATTTTTTTTTCTCTCTTTTCATCAAGAAGTAATATTTTTTACTCAGTATTACAAAATCCTAATTGCATAAACTCGAGTACTAATAAATTAACACATTGCATGTAAACACATTTAACTTCCATTCAACTTTATTCGATTTTTAAGGTCTTTTTCGTGTTAGTGTATGTTTTTGATTGCAAGAAAAGTTTTTACCGATTCACAAACAAAAAATCTCATAGGAAATCTTTTGGATTTTAATATTATTAATAATTTCGTACGAATTTTTTTGGCTTCCCGAAAAATGCATAGCATATTTTAACTTTGAAATTCTTGAAAGTTCAGTTAAAATTAATTTCTTTTCTCTTGGTCTAAAATTTAAAAATATTTCAGCAATTTTTCCAACTTAAAAGTTATTTTCATAATTTTAGTTCACAATAGATTTGTTTTCTTTTTTTTTTTTATAAATAATACTTAAATCTTTAAATATATTTGGCATTAAAATTGTATGGTCGCAGATGACTTGCTATAAAACCTGTTGGAAACGCTATACTTTTCAAAGAGTGAGCTTTCGAATAAGACGAGGACGTAAAATAAAAAGAGCGAAATCCCGTCCCTTCGAAACAGCTTTGTGTAATTTTCTAAAATTCCTCCATTGGTATTCTTCTTGGACCTTTCTCGAAAAGAGCAAACGATCGTCAAGTTTTTTTCCCTTAAACTTGAAGAGTGAAATAAAAGGAAGGAGGGGAATCGGTACGATTTCGAAGAAAAGAATCGTTACCTTGCCGCGTAAAATTTCAAATTCTACTTTTATTTTTATTTTTATTTTTATTTTTATTTTATACCCCGATATTTTTGTTCTTTCTTGTCAAAAGCTCAGAAACGAATCGAACGGGAAGTAAGGAGAAAAATTGCCAAAGAAAATGGAACGATTCGCGCGTGATACCAAATTTTCATCGATTAACCACGTTTTTACGATTTCCCAGATTTTTATTTTATTTTATTTCAGTTTTATTTTTCTCCTATTGGAAGCTTAGAATCTTAATTGCGAATCGGACGAAGAAAAGAGAAAAATGGCGAAAGGAAATGAAACGACCAGCGCGTGGACGCTAAATTTTCCTCGATTAGCAAGTATTTACGATTTTCGGCGTTGGAATTCTCGAAAATACTTGCTTTTTACCAATCGCTTTTTACTTTAAATTACATCGACAGTTTCTAAGTTTAAAGATAGAGAATGGAAAGGTTTTACGATCAACATTTCGTTCTTAAACTGTAGACAAAAATTTGTCTCGTAGGTATCACTTGGTCTAGTATCTACGATCGTTTTACAAATCGTACAAAACTCGCATGACTCACGTGTGCGCACAATGACACTGTAAATAACGGCAAAGGCACATTTATGAGTCGCGTAAATCACCATGTAGGCCAATTATAGGATTAATATTTATAGCGGCTATACACAACGTTTCACGGTTATACGCGTGGGAGACATTTTTGGATCAACGCTAAAAAATTGCACGAATTTCGACAGAGGTATTACAGCAAGATTGCTAGTTTCATTCGTTTCTCATATCGTTTTAGTATTACAGTCCTTTTTTTAATTCTTCATTTGGCGTAATACGTTTCTCTTATATAGAACAGAGTTATATTTTGTAATTATTATATTTATTATTTTCATGAAATTTATAATACATTTCTTCAAGTATCTTAAATAGAAAATAAAAGATACATGTATATAAAATAAAACAGTAGAATGTTAGAAGATAAAAGTAAAATAACTTTGAGAAAAGAAAAGAGAAAAAGAAAGAAGGAGGAAAAATAGAGAGCAAACTTTATTAGCTTTCGAAGAATCTTATTATTCAAAGGGGATCTTCTAGAAATTATGGTGTACCATCTTGGCCGACCTTTCCAACCCGCCTCCATATTTTTACAAGGACTAGGACTAAGACGACGACGAAGACGCAGAATCGCGTAGAGATGAAAAATCGAAGGAACATTCTAGAAATATCTACTGACCTAGGAAAACACAGGAACGAGCAAACGTTTTTAGAATCGGTTCTGATTATTTCGCGTACTGCAACGTTGATCTTTAGAACGTTTCTTTGCAAAAATTCGTACCGCGTATGATTTCAAAATATTATTTTTATTCGAAACGATCTGACATCGTATTTCAAATCCGTTCTCATTAGAAGTAAAGTTAGCTCACCGAAAAGGTATCGTCAGCGGACAGACAAATGAACAAGGTCAATAACCCCCGTGTGCAATTTCAGTGACAATGGATAAGTAGGTTGTAAATGAATAGCTCCGCTTCTACTCGGAGAAGCAGGAAACTGTTACTTAGGTCGTAGGAGCTATTAAGTTCGGTCGATTCGGCAAAGTCAGGATTTCTTCGTCGATGAAGCCGTCACAGTGTTTCCATCGTTCAAGGAAAAGAGAGATAGGTAGATATAGAATGCTTTTCCTCTTTTCGATATCGAATAGCACGTTACTCGGATCCCCCACCCCTCTATCCCACCTTTCCCTCTTTCCCCAATGGCTCTTCTCTTTAGAACACATTTAATCTCCGATACGATGATATCAGCTATTGCGATCTTTAAACGAAATCTTGTTCTCTCTGTTACAGGTAAGACTCCAAAGGCAATTTTTCTTGCGAAAGAACACGACTTCTATCCAACATGGGGATGTGGATTAAAATGCTAGGGAGAACCCGATCTCGTCTCGTATCGTATCGAAGGTATCGTCTCGAGAGCACGGACTCGTTTCAACCACCCACCCCCGTCACTCTACGAGAAGAAAGAGAGGGAGACGTAGGCAAGGCAAATTTCCCGTCCAATTTCGCATCCACACAGCTGCCGGTGAAGTCTTAAATCAATTGCTGTCGGGGTACTAGAAGGTGGGGAGTAAGGGGGTACGAGGTACGTGGGGGTGTCAGGAGAGATGGGAAAGAGGAGTCTACGTGGAAGACGATGGAACTGGAAGAGAGAGAGAGAGAGAGAGAGGAGTGAAGAGAGTCGGTCTAAGGTTGCACTCAACTCCATAATTAGTTGGGAACCCGAAGCCGACGAAGCTCTCGGATTTAATATCTTAACGCCCTCCTTAACGCGCCTCGAAATTTCGCCTCCTACTGCTATTGGCAAGTACGGTTAACGCGAGATTCTCTCTCTCTCTTTCTCTCTCTCTTTCTTGGTGTTTCGCGAAAACTTGCTGTTCTCCTTACCATCAACTCCCACTAATTGTAAGGGTAGGGTTGGGTGGTATTGGGGTTGAGTTTAGGTGGAGGTGTCGGGTGGGTAGAGACCCCTACTCTCTTTTCCGTTTCCTTCCTTCCTTACTTTCATCCTTCGTTCGTATATATATATTCCTCCTCGTTTACATCTTTCTCTTGAATCTTCAAATTCTATATTCCCCGTTTCAAATTAACGCATTTTCGTATAACTATAGCCGGTGGTTTTCGATTCGGTGAAACTCTAGGAAGTAAACGGAAAGATCCGGGCTCATTTAGTTGGAATTTAACTGAATTTTCAAGGAGAAAGAACGAGAGAGAGAGAGAGAGAGAGGAAAGGGAGGGAGAGAGAAATTTTCGAAGAAGAAATCTTTTCGTTCGGAGACAAATTTATCGAATTTAACTTGTAGTAATAATATCACAGCAATCGATACAACATCTTTAATAATTCGCAATAATAATGAAGAAAGAAAAAAGCTTTTAAAAGTATTAACATTATGTTTCCATCTATCTACTTTCTTTTATGACACGCTCCGAGGATTTTCAGAAAGAGACCAAAAGGTTCCTTGGTAAAAGACTAAAAGGCTTTTCGTAGGAAAACGTGGCACAACGTCGTTGGCAACCTGACCTCGTTATACTACCTACCTTCGTACCATCTCTTTATGTATATTCCACGAATACTAACTCTTTAGTCTCTTCTTCGTCTTACATCTTAGGTATTTTACGCACATAGTCTAATGTAAGAAGTGCATGAGGATTCATCGAGACGAAGGAGAAGACGCTACGTGAAAGCCCGCGAAGCTTCCGTCACACGATACTTGCTTCTCTTAGCTCTTCCCCTCTTTCCCTCATCCCTTCCCTTCCCGACCCTTTCTTCTTCTCTTTTCCCCCTTTAAGCATCTCCTGTATACTCTTGTGCCTTTCTCTCGTTTCACTCGTCCTTAAGTTCTACGTCTTCCTTTATAATTAGAAACGACTCGAGCCAAATCAGCGTGAATCAAATGGAAACCGAGGTAACTTAGATATTCGTTTAAATTCAATATCGACTTTGATCCTATAATATTTCATTATAAAATATAATAGGTCCTATTCAATTTTATTTAATTAAATTAGGGTGTTGAGTTAATTAGATGTAATGTGATTTAAATGAACGGTTATTAAATGAACGATGATTTAAATGAACGGGTTGCCTGAAAAGCTCGTGTCGAATTATAAATTTTGCTCAAGATTAAATATATATATTTTGCCAAAAGATATATATTATTTATATTTTCAATGAATTTAATTTATACAAATTCGTATTTTATTTATGTATATTACTTTATAATCGCATAAGTATGTACGTTCTTTTCAATCAAAAATATGCCTCGAATTATTTAATCATCGCGAGCTTTTTCGGGTATGCTATTAAAATTTTAACGTACTTGTTTCAGTAGAAAATTTTTTTTATATGACGAATAAAATAGAATGTGAAGTAGAATAATAAAAAGGAAAGAAGTTGTAATCGCTTAGAGACGGAGAGAAAAATTTACAATTCAACATTTCATTATTATGAATCCTACGTTTATGTAGACGACGATTAACATCACTTTGCAAAGATTATTTGAAAATACGCGAACTGCTATAAGGAAGTCATTGAACATCATCACCGCTATTATTATCCTTATAATTATCATAGTAATGTGACTTGGAGATTTTAATTATCATAAATTTGCTTGCATAACGTGAGAGGTTAAAAAGATGTCTGCTTATTCTCGGTTGATCTTTCGTTGACGATCTCTCATCGTGTAATCGTAGAGCTAAGTTAAACACAGAATTTATTTTTAGTACGTTCCCGGTAATTTAAACAAAACGTCGTGCTCTTATTTTAAAACATAATCATTGTTGTCTAACGTTTATGAAAATGTTCTCTCCTTAAATTAAAATATTAAGTTTCTATAATTTATGTGATACCTCGAATATTCATTTTGTTTTATAATTATTTGTAGGATAGGTTTGTAGAAATGTGTTAAATATAGAATCGAGAACAATCGAGTAGAGTTTGAAAATCGATCGATGAAGCGCTTCTTACCTTATTTGACCAAACTATTTTTATGTACTTCGATGACAATTCTCACGTCATCAAAGGCAGATGGTAACAATGTAATAGAAGCGTGCCCGCATCTCGTGACCTAGAGTCATAAAAGTGGATAACCGTGTCATCGATCGAACGATATTAATGCATAACCCACGGCAATTAACCCTTACGCTGAGCTTCGAGCACACCGAGGTCACGGATGTTAAATGTCGAAAGAACGTAATATCAAGAAAATGTGATAAATACTTAGATCATTCTATTTTCAAATGATTTATATTTATCATATATCGATAAATGGACCATTTTTAATATGGGACACTTTTATTGGATAGATGAAAAAGTTTAACGGTGAATATAAAATTTGTATACTTTTTTTCAAAATAATAAGGTCAGCTCAACAAGTAAAATTGATTACTCGAAGCAATTATGCAGGTATACAACTATCTCCCTCGCTTTAAATATTTCCATTTGCATTATGCTTGGAAATAACGGGCCGATAGCAACGTGGAAAACGAACTCGCAATGCGACAAAATATTCCACGAATGTGACAAAAACTGGTGAGATTACGTCGAAAACATAACGGGATTCTGTGGGTAAATATTAAATGCAGTTGCTTTTCTGCGTCACGTATATACCACTAACGCTCGACAGCTCGATTTTTATGGAAAACCGGCGTCACGTATGAGTGACACCGAAGGACAACTCATTTCCATCTCTCCCTGCTCTAGCACGCGAAATTAACAAAACGAGACAACCGTTCAATATATACAAATACTTCTAATCGGATGAATAAACTATAAATGATTAGAAATATTGACCGAATTCATGGCGAAACTTACTTAATTAGAATGACCAGTTTTTTTAATAATAAATGATAAAATAGTAAAACGTATGAAATCCCAAAGAAAGAAATTGTTACGATTTCAATATAGAGATTTAAAAATAATTATTAAAGGATACTCGTATCGATCGAACATCCATTTTCTCTCTCTCTCTCTTTCCTTCTCTCCCTCTGCATTGTTGTCTGTATTTCAGTGATTCGCTCTCTTTAGGTCCCCGCTTGGAGCTGGATTGTTTTCTCATGCGAAAAGCATACGCACCGCGTGCAAGTACACGCTCGGCATCCAACAACGTACGGTACTGCATTCGTAAAGGCCACGACGAAAGGGTTGCGCGCATCAACAAACGTTCGCGATAGTTCCATTGTCGAGGGTTCAATGCGCTCCGGTGATTTCGTCCGACGGGATGCCCAGGAGAGAACGCAGACGAGATCGGAGAGGAACCCGCGAACTCTCCGCCACTTCCATTCTACCTATCGAATATTTAACGATCGAACAAACCTTCCCTACCAACTCGACTAGAATAACATTTATCTAATCATTCTAGACAAATATTATACTAATCAATCTATATATATATATATATATATATATATATATATATATATATATGAGATTTTTTTCAATTTAATTTCGGTGGCCTGAAATGAAAACCTTATATCGAATTAAATAAATGTAGAAACCTATAGCGAGATACTGAAATACGGGACACCGTGTAAATATATTGAATCGATTCTTTTTCTTAAGATCGACTCAAGATCTAATTATTTACTTACGTTTGCTCATTTCGTGAGAAAAGAAAAGGTCACTAGGAATTTTTGCAACACCAGCAACGACCTGGATTTTCTTTTTCCAAATCGAAGCTAAAGGTAGGACGCGTTTATTGTTTCAAATGTTCCGTTATTACCTAGGCTTAAGATGAAGTCTTGTAAATAATTAAAAAGATATCTTTCTCTCCTGCTGGAAAGTTGACTGGAAAAAGGTCAACGGTTCGGAAAGAGAAAAAGATAGACTCACGAACACACACAAACACACACACACACACGTGTACAGATAGAGAGAAGTGTCGTATAAATAAGAAAATTGAAGTGAAATGTTAACGAAAGCCACTTCTTCCGTTGAGCACCCTCGTTTTAGCCATCCGGAGGACACGAAACGATTCATTTATTTGCTCTCGCTTTATTTTTTCTATCTTTTTTCTTTCTTTCTTTGTTTCTTTCTCTCTTTCGATATCTCGAGAAAAATTTGCCGTACCGGAGAGAGAGGCCCCTTTTCGAGGGAAAACCAAACATTTTTTCAACGTAGCCTCGGTGGACGAGAGACATCTGCAAAAGCAGATGGTTGAGTCACTTTGACTTTGGCCAAACGATAGATAGATAGATCGAATCTTCCGTCCTCCGAAACGTCATTTAACAGATGGCACGTGTGCTCTTTCTCTCTCTCTCTCTTATTATCTCTGCTTTTCGTATCATTTTCCCGGCCACCCTAATAGCCTAAACAGGAAGTACCTCCGTCAACGCAAGTCTTTCCTTTCTTTTCTAATTCCTTTCTTATGATGGATCGATAAATGTCCCAAAAGTACGTCCAGTCCTGCACGTATATAAAACTATAAAAACGTTGCTTGAAAATTTTCTTTAAAACACAAAAAGAATTTCAAACAAAAGATAACTGTGTGTATGATAAATATTGGAACTTTCTTGTTAGAGGGGTTAGCTCGTATAAGTGCGCACAGGGTGTAAGTTGAACATTGTCGAAGGGCGAGAGAAAGAATCTCGAGAGGTTTTGATGTAGATAGAGTAAAATGTAAAAGGTAAAGGTAAAGGTAGTACACGTAATACCTCTTTTGGACGAGGATCATCGTGGTGCGTTTAAGATCGAGAGTGGTGTTGCTGTTGTGGCACGTGGGTCTCAGCAGTAGTAGTATTAGTAGTAGTCTCGTACGCACACTAATGCCATTGTTGCTCCAGGTATACTTTCTCTCTCTTATACACGTGAGCAAAAGCGTAACCGAGCGATTACCTCGATAAATTTCATGAATGGGCCCGTAGGCAGTCATTGACTACACTTGTACCGTGAGCGGTATGAAAGAACGCAAAAAAAAGAGAGAGAGAGAGAGAGAGAGGTTTCTATGGAGCCCTTCGGGTTCTCGCAACACCCTCTTCCCTTACCCCACCCTTACCCCAAGCTTACCCCTGTAGTTGTAGCCCTCCTCGCGTCTCATAGCAGCTTTCGTCCAGAACATAATGCACTTAGCAGCCCGACGCGTACCGTTTCGCGTTACGCCATTGTGAAGGGTCCTTGTCAAGCCTTCCCCTCCCTCTTGTCCCCTCTTACCCCCTTCTCACCCTACTATACCTACTCCTCGTTTCTCACCGAGGCACACTTCCCATTGTGCCGAAGAAAGTCCCGTAAAGTGTGCCACGCAACCTGTACGAGTGTCGTCGTCTCTTATCGTTCCCTTCTCCTTTTTCTTTCTTCCTCTCGTCTTCGTTTTATGCACCTATGTATGTCTCTTTATTTAAGTATATGAATGTGTAGAGACTGATGGGTGTACGCGTGTACGTGCTAGTTAAACATAAGAGTACTTGTTTGAGCAGTTGTACAAGAGTATTGGGTTCCGTGAAAAGTTTGGACAAAATTTATCAGAATTATTATTTATTATTTCTATTCAAAAATCGATTAGTTTTGATTAGCTTAAAATGATCCGTTTGAGTTCACTCGATAAGATGTAAGAAAGGTGAAAAAGTTTTGAATCGTATTTATTACTCATACTAGGTTATATATATATACTTTACCCTACTCGTGTAAAGTTTTCTTTTCCAGTTTTGACTCTGGTAAAACGCGCATCGTTTCCGAGCACCACCAACGACTAGCTTGAAATTTTAATAAATGTCATGTTCTCGTAATTCTTCTTTTGGCCACCAGAAATGGGTCAACCGTGTGTACCGTCCGCGAGTCGCGTCAGTAAGATTACATGCAAGTTTAAAGCCAAGAGAGGACACGGAAAAATAAAAAAAAGAGGAAGATAGAATAAGAGAGAGAAAGATGAAGAGATAGAAAAGGGGAACACGCTCTCTTCCCTATCCAGCAAACGGCTTAACCCAACATCTTTTTACTCGAGTAAAATTGAGTGTGTACCTTCGTTCACAGCTGCGGATTACGAGGTTCCTTTTATATATATATATATAAAAAAAGAAGGGAAGTAAACTTGAGATCCAATTATCTCGACCTAAGGATAAGTTCTACGAATTAAGATCTTTTAATGTCTCTTTCCCTTTATATTTCCTAATTTCTTTTTATTTAATAGTGATATACGTGTAGTAACGATGATAATATTGAAAAATTCATAAAGCATTACAATTGATTTGAACTATGTATTTAAAGTACTCATTTAAAATAATAGCATTGATCCTACTTTTGGTTTCGTAGTAAAATGAAACTATTTATATTTGATGAAAATTTAGCATAGGTATATACATAGATGAATGCATATACATATACATATATCGTAATATAGAAGCGATCGGATCGGATGACGAATATGACATCGCAATAGTTCGGCTGTATATTTGTGATTGGAGATAAGGGAACACACACAGCAACGCGCTCATGTCGACCCCATTGGTAATTCATGCTCTCGCAGGCGAGGAGTTGCGTTATAAGATTAATGAACAAATAGCCCTCCCTGTCGGGAATGAACGAGAGAGAGAAAGACAGAAAGAGAAAGAGAGAAATGGAGATAGAGAGAGGTTTGGATGAGACGAAACCAAATATGGTGCTCTCGCCCTCGGGCCACATGAATGATGCAACGCGCGAGCATGGATTTACAATCGAGACGCATTACGCGACGTTCACAACGGGACATCGACTTCTTTAACCTTTTCGAACACTTTCCAACTCTTTTTTTGTTTTTTTCTTATCTTTCTCTTTCGTTAAATTATACACTATCGACCAGTTTAAAATTTAGAGTAACGTCATATGAAAAACGGAGGTGGATTTATTTGTTTTATATTTTGTATTATCATGTTTTATCGATAAAAGTATCAGAACAATTATCCAAGTTATTAATAATTAAAGAGAAATGTTACGATCATCACCGACCATGAGTCATATAATATACGCTTACATACATGTATCCAGTCTTACATACGAATATTGTTCAATACGAGTGCCTCTTCGAGGCGTGATCGAAAGTGGTTTTAAATTGCAAATCCAAGGAACGTAACAGGACCTAGAGTACTTGGGTTGTTCCGTTCTCGGAAGATGCAACAGGCTACGTAGATGCATGCATAGATGCACTCGCATCACCAATTCGACGAATTCGTTTGCGTTCACATGCACGTAACTTTTATGTACATAGGTGTTCGTTATTTTCGGAGATGCTTTCAATATACATACACGTTTATGTATGTGTATCAATATTGAACGGACGTTTCCTGTTTTTTCGAGCGTAAAATTTATGACTTGTAAATGTAGCAAGCCAACACATAAGAATATATTTTATATGTTGGAATAAGAACACGTGAAACTTATGTTGCTGATAAAACAGGAGTTTTTAAATCAAAGTATATTTCGTAACTGGAAATAGTTTTCCCATTTGTACCTGCAATAAAGGATAAAAAATATTTCCCAGTTACTCGTGCGTTGAATACGACCGGTTCTGTCTAACATCATCGGAACCCAAACCCGACAGATTCTTCTAAAGATCATTACCAGACGTTCAGCCGATCTCTCAAGAGCCCTGTAACATACTTTCTTAATCCCCCGTACCACCGTTTCACGTCCCGATGACGAAACGAATAAAAATTATTCTCGCTGAGGCTCGCCTTGAATTTTTTCGTATATCAAGGATCTTTTTTCGTTTCCCAAAAAAGTATTTACTGTGATACAAACTTAGTCGTACATTTAAGTGGATCAATGCAACGTCAACTACGTAACGTAATTTGATCTTTCTCCTAGCAAGAATATTTTTATCGCGCGTTCAGTTAAAAGAAATGTAATTTAATTGAATTAAATGTTATATGCTAGAGAAGAATTTAAAAGAATTATAAAAAATGTGTAAGGACTGATTCGGATAAGTATATAGTGTTAAAAGTTAATTTGTAAAGAAATCCTAAAGATAGTTAAAATCTTCTTTCGTTTTGTACGACACATATAGAGATTGGAATCGTGTTCGTTAGAATGACTCGATTCACATTTACATAGATGGAAGAGAAACGTTGGTAGTATGCGGATGAAGTTCACACACGTTTACCATACAAATAGCGTGATTTCCATGAGTTTCTGGTCTTCGTTAGCGGAGTCGCTTGAGTGAAAGAGGGTTCAGTGAAGGGTCGGACGGGAAGGAGAAGTGGGAATCGTGAAACTTTCGCATCGAACACTACCGGTATTGTTTCGTTCATACTCGAGAAGAGAGAACAAGGCGACGTTGTGAGATTTTACTCCTGGTGTCTTTTCTTTACGCGATAACCCGTGTGGAAACCTCACGGTATTCACTCCTTTCTATCTTTCTCTTTTCCATCTTTCTTCTAACGAAGAATATCGAGAATTTACTCTTAAGGTGATGCCACAAAGAGAAAATATCTTTACAATATTTTTTTATTCATCTAACAATTGCTTCGCTCATTCGAAAATTATTCCCATTGTACTATTCGACTAATGCAATCAAAATAATGTGTTAACTTTAGTTAAACTAATAGCTAAACCCAACGATATGCCAAAAAATAGTATTGCATTGGATTGCTCGTTTGACAATTTGTTTTTCGTAGTAATATTTTTGTTGTTTGACATCAGTTATCGCGTTCTTTCAGAAATATCATACGATCTTAACTTCGTGGAAAGAATTTCGCTAGACAAAGTAATCGACAGGTTCATTAACGACGCCTTCATCAGAATCGAGAAGGATAACGGAAAATCTTGATTGTCAAAGAAACCCTACGATAACGATAAAAATGGTAAATAGAGCTTTCCAATGAGATTTTAACGATGGCTACGCTTTTTGAGCCAATTCACTTACCTTAGGAACCAACTCGGCAAGGATACTTTGTCATGCAAATGTCGCATTATAATCGGCCGCCTGTATAAATTTTAACTACGTCTTTCCCTTCCAATCCTGTTCTCTCGCAGAGTCTAGTTTCTCGCCTACATATATTTTGGCACGGTGAGAAAGATAAAGCGAGGGGGGAAGAGGAATCGGGGGATGAATGGGGGATGAATGGGGGATGGCATCGATTGGATAGAAAAAGAAATTGAAACGACGCGTATCGTAGCGATTGGGAGTAAAGAGAGAAATAAAAATTCAAATCGACTGCGGACGGAATTGATTTCCGAGACGAGGAGATTTCGCGAGGCTAAGATTCTTATCGCATTAGTATTTAGATCAGTCTTCGTAGAATTTGCGTTTCCTTATGAAACTTTCGATATTTTAATAAATGAACAAGCCAAGAATAGTTTTCAAAGTTCTGCCATTTCAAATGTTTCCTTCTTTATTAATGTAAAGTTAGTCTCGTAACACGGTAAGTATAAGAAATGTTTTTCAACGTGGTTAGGGTCAGTCGACGGACAACAACGGGATGCGCACGACTTACTGGAGTTAGGCTTGGCTAAACTGTTGGTAATTAATGCTGACCGCATTTCCACGGTTTGTCGCGTTTATTCGGGCTCATTATCAGGGCGAGAACGTAAGCGCTAATGAACGTAATTACGGATGAAAGGTCTCTCTGACGTTACGTCTGACGAGTCACGGACGAACGATCGACTCTACCTTCGCATATATATATATATATATATATGCTAGAACGGGAAACGATTTGTCGTCGATCCAACGATCCATAGATCCGTCTTCCGCTTCGCAGCCTACGAAACTTTGAAAGGGAAACGGATCCAACCGAGAGCTTCTAGTCGAGGTTGTTGTGCAAAGGAAATCGATCGGTTCGAATTATTTCTACTCACCGTCGTGCCTTTAAACGTTGACTTTGAGGAATGAGGAATAACGAGGAATGATTTTTTTCATCCATTTTTTAGTTCTTTCTCTTTTTTATTATACCTCAACAGAGTTCCGATTTCATAATCGTGAAAGCTTATGTTCCAAAGGGTTTCTGGGAATAAACGAACTATTCCTATAGAACAAATCATTATTATTTTACACGGAGTACCGTTTTTCAGTGCATTCCATCGGATATCGAAAGGCGAATGTGAACGTAAACGCGAACGCGAATCTAGAGAGGCTCTTCTCATTCCACAGGTGCTCATTCAGCAGCAGGTGTCTAGTCTCTTTATCGAGAATGAATAATTTCTCTTCGTCGAAGCGCGCTGAATCGAGTCGGCCACTGATTTTCCCAATCCCCGGGAATTTCCTTGGGGAAATTAGCCTCATCCGAAGATTCCCATGGTTCGCGTCAAGCGAGATCGCTGGATTATGGAAGACGCTTTTAGGAAAGTTTCTAACTCTTACTCGTGATTCTCTTTCTACTCTATTTTTCACTTTTTATCTTTAAATCGATCTTCTCTAGTTTTCTATAGTCATCTATCTACTATCGATTTGCTTTATTTTCCAAAAAGTTTAAGAGTCTTCATAATATAAAGTAGACATCTAAACGACTCTCTCATAGTGTCATCTGTTACGCTTATCGGTATATGCAAAAACTTGAATGCATAATGGCAGTTGTTCGTGTGTAATACTAAGTTGCATTAACGCATCCCTGAAAACGTCCAAAACTTATTTCTCGTTGAATACTTTTACCTTTTATCGGAGTTGAGTTAAAACAAAAATTAATCAGTTTAATATATTAATTAAATATAGAAATGTTAGCAGCACTTTCCCTAAATATCCGAAGAGATAGAATCGAAGAGTGGGAGAGAGGTGACGAATGAAAATCAGTAAAAATTAATTGCGAAAAATCGATCGTAGGTGGGAAGGAAGCCTGACGATATTTCATGCGACTGCCGGCATTCAATTAAAATCAAACCGTTTGGGAAATGGGAAAAGAGTCGGTACGGTACGCTGCGAACGCGCAGGATGCCGCCGCCGAGAAGAGAGATTCCGAATTTGAATATCTGATTGGACGAAACGAAATTCAATTAAGCGGCCGCCATTGAAAGAAGATCAACGTGTAGAGAGGACGCCGATCGAAAAGTTCATTTCTCTTTGGGCTCACAACTTTCACGATTTGGAAATATTATATTTATTATTGAATCCATAATAATCCTTTACCCCTGACGCTTTTGCTAGGTGTAAATATGAAGGGCGATTTAACCGATTACCTACGTTCAAAATAATAATCCCGAATACTTTTCCTCTCGCCTTGATGGCAATCCTGCTGTATATGCATTTACATGTATATTTGTATATCGCTATGATTGTTATTTACTTTTTTCAGGAATTTTGATAACTGCACCTCCAAAATCCAATTGGAAATAATTAAATGCGAAAGAAAATATTCTATTGAAATGTCAGCCTTGTCCGAGAACGCGTACCTTTTCATATCATATTTAAGCAATAAAAAGGAACTCAAATAACAAAAAGGGGAATAAATAAATATTAATTATTAAATTGTAATCAATGGAAACTGTATTAAAAAATTCGTAAAACACGGGCAAATGATATTTGATCCGAATTATTTTCAACTAGCTCGATGGATCCAGCTTGGAAATGAATTTGTAATTCGTGGAATTACGTAGTCGCACCGCCATCCTGCTATTTCTACGGTGCTTCTAATTATTTTATTCCACGTGAGTGTCCACATCGGCGAGAATCCTCCCTTACGCGCTTAGCTTCCGTCTGCACATACTCTTCCCCTCTCCCATTCATTCTAAAAGCGTACATAATTTTCGGGATTTTCTCGACGTTCCCGGCTGGAAATTATCCGGGGAGCGTATTCCAAGCTCGAAAAGTCGTTGCTTCTGTTGGTGACGTGTCACTAATACTACTTTACCATTACCAAAACACATTTAGCACACTAACAGCGTGTAAAATGCACGAAACTTGCTCGCTACCAACCCTCCCCTCTCCTTGCTCTCGCCGTTGTTGGCCTCGTTATTGTTGTTGGTTGTTGTTGTTGCCGTTGATGTTGACGTTGGCGTTGGAAGCGAAGCGATAAATGCGATTATTTAAAGGACATTTTAGTATGAGTACTGGTACCGGTACGAAACGGGTCTACACCGATAACACATTTTATTACCTACCTAACGTGCTGCGAATATCCGGAAGCAAAATCTATAAGAAAGGTATAGTAATCGTTTATATATAATACAGTTTGATTTAAGAGGTAGGAATCACGTGCGTTCAGGAACGAAACTTGTACGAAGGGATTGAGAAAGAGAGAGATGGTATTTGATATAGGAAATTTGCCGAATATCGTGTGCGTTCTTTCGAGAGGAAAGACGAATAGAAATAGAATAAGAAATAGAAAGAGAAGAAGGATCTGTTGGGTCTCAATAAAAATGCAAATTTTTGTCGGGTATCTAGCAACTATCTACGAAGAAAGAACCAGATGGCACACGAAACTATTCCTATCTTTTCGTACTTGTATTTACGTACTCGTCAAATGGAAAGTTCGATCGAAAAAGAGAAGAAACGGTAAGAGCGATAGAATGAAATTGACGAAGAATGTGTGGGTGAAAGTGTGCGAGTGGGAGAAGACAAGGATTTATGTGTTTACGCAGGACGATGCTTTCGTGTTATGTCACTCGCAAAACTTGCCGATTACCGGTGCATTCTTTAACTCTGAGCAAACGCTGTGAGGAATTCTTTGAACGAGAAAGCTTCGCTAAAGGATAAACCGTCTACGATCGTAAAATGTTGCTTCGAAGCATCCATCAAGAATATAAAGTTCATTCGAATTTCAGGATATATGTAGACATATATTTTACTTATGCAAAATATCTAGACAAGTCCGGGCATCGATCAATATATATAGATACAATATATTTCTCAACTTCGAATACCTTTCTCATTTAAACGATAAGCTTCTGAATGTTTCCTTTTTTTCTTCTTTTTTTATCCAGTATAAGGGATCCGAATATTTTTCGGTTTCGAAATCGTTCATTCATAAAAAAAGAGAGAGAGAGAGAGTGGAATCTTTTTTTTATCTCATTTCATTTTTAAGATTGAAGTTTCGACATCGATCAATGTTGCAGAGGTTTCTTTCCTAAATGATAAAGTAATCCGTATGATAAAGACAGAGAAAAAGTGTCGAAATATTTTATGGTTTGCGGAAGGAATGTTCCTTTTTTTTTTTATTTATTTAATTTTTAAGCTAAAAGCTTGAACATTGATCATCGTACAATACATTAATTTTATCTAGTTTTTGTACCGAAACGAAAAGCTTATCACATTTCTATTGGAAAAAGTTTGTAACATTTTTCGACTCGCGAGTCATCCATTCATAAATAAAAGTAAAACATTTCTCTCGCTCTCTCTTTTTTGATTGAAATGTTTTTTACTTGCACGTCCTATCGTGGTAACATTAAGAAGAAAAGATACGGAAGAATGATCAAAGATATCGTTGAGTAACTCGCAATCGGTAAAACTTAACCTGTGCCTCGCAGTAGTAGTTCGCTTTAAAAAAAAAACGCAGAGAGAGCTTCGTAAAATTACTAGAGAAATGTCGTCTTTCGAAGAAGAAGAAGAAGAAGAAGAAGAAAAAGCAGTAGAAGAAGCTACGTTATACATACATTGCTCGCGAGAGAAGACGTTTCTCTGCCGACAATTTTGCACGCTGTGTTTACATTGTAGAAATGTTTACTTTGTTAATGTAGAAGTGCAGGTTCGTTTTCGAGGAGGTCGTCCGTTCCTTCCTTCCTTCTTCTTTTCGTTCTTTTCGTTCTTTTCGTGATTCTCGTTTCTTCTTGGGTGGACGTAAAGCGTGAAGAGTAGAAGAAGAAATCCGAGGAAGTGGAAGTGGAAGCAGAAGAAGAAATAAAAATACTACAACTAGTAGTAGTAGTTGTAGGAGGAGGAGTAGGAGTGAATTTAAAAAAAAACTAACATACAGAGTTTCTCGAGATGGTATAAGAGAGAATATTTGTGGGCAACGGAGAAGAAGGAAACGATAACCGAGATTCTGAATCTCCTAGGAATTTGCTGATACTTCCGTGAATCGTTTCGATTTATATGCTAAAAGAGAATTGTCGAAAAATCTTTGAGGAAGATAACACGCCTTATTCCACGCTTTTTTTATCTACCAAAATTGTATATTTTCGTATTTCGAACTAGCCTTGAAAGAATCTCTTACTATAAATCACTGTTTTTTTATTTTTTTCAGTACAGTAATTTACACTGAAATTAAAACAATCGGAGTATTGCGAAGCTACGTTCGATAATAGATTTGCGCTGTTTTTTTTTTTTGGATAACGTCATCTAATCGTTTTTTTTTTTCTTGAATCGCGAATCTAATCAATAAGAATCGTAATTGCGTCCACGTATAGATATTTGCACGAGTATTTATTCTGTTTTTTTATTGAGATTTATGCGTTTAATGGATTTTCTAGAAAATTTATTTTTGCTTGTTTATAAATACCTGGTTACCTGGAAAATTTCTTTTAATTATTATTTTTACATACCCCTAGTGGCATATACATTGTTTTCTTTTATTTAATTTTCTTATTGTTCGACGCAAACTTTCCGTGACACTTAATGCATGCATATATATTTAATAATAAAATTGATGTTCTTGGGATACAATAAGGCAATTTTCTTCTGGATCATTTCCCGATCGTTTCAACTTAATACGAGGCTATTAAACGCGAAGATTTACGATATACATAGCGCGCGAACGAACGATTTTTCATCTCCTACGGAAAATAATCTCGTCTCGAGAGAGCAACCTGTCTATATCGTCGTGTTTATGTCGTCGATTGAATTTTATCCAAGTTTTTCTTTTTTTCTATGCAGGAAGAGGAGATAGCCTATCTTTTTCTTTCTTACATAGTTTCTCAGGTGTTATTTCGAATAACTTGACAGCGATCGATAACCGCACATGCACGCAAACTCACACGCATTCAATGCACCTACGAATTAAAAATTCATCTTTGCAAAAGATTCCTGATGAAGAGTTATCAAAAAAATGTATCCTATTCGCATGATCCTTTCAATGTAATAATATGATTAGAAATATATTCAAGGTGGACGGTCGATTAAATGAATAGGTTTCGAGGCGGCATTACATAACTCGTATTTTCGCTCGTAGACCTTGATGTATACCGACTTCTTCGTTTAATTCAGGATCAAAAGACCGTGAAGGCAAGGAGCGTTCTCCTCAAACTCTATTTCTCTTTTTCTCGCATGCCTGCGGATAGTAGTTAACGAGCATAAACGGTATGAAAAAATAAGTAAGAGAACGAACGATAAGTGTTTCCTTCAATAACAATCAATTAGATCCAAATAAAACTATTGCCTTTGAATTTTTTTAATGCTGTTTCAATCTGTAATACGACGATCGAATAATGATCAAAAAGCAAACAACAATTTCGAGGTAGGCCAAAACAATATTGTTCCTTCTAAACGGTGCGTTCTAAACGCTACGAAAATGTGAAATAACCATCGCTATAACGGTAACGATGCTAGCGATACTAACACTTTGAAATTAATATCAAGATTGTATATGTGAGATCGTATCAGGAAACAAAAATGATGAACTTAACGAATGTTCGCTAACGTTAACTTGTAATTAGTTTTAAGAAGAATTTAGATAAGAATGCGTCTTAATTAACAGATTAAACTGAACGTTAAGGATACAGAACCTCCAACTTTTAGAATATCTTTCGAAACGTTATGGTTTAATTAAGAAAAATAATTCGCATTGTGATGAATCGATGAAAAGTAATTATTATTCAAAATATAAATGGTAAAAACGAAGAAATCGAAATGAAAAATATAGAATCCTGAAGCAGAAATGGTTGACCATTTCGGTAATAGTTCACCTAATAATTGGACGAACAAAAAATATGAAACGGTATATATAAGACGAAAAAGTATATTACAAGAAATATTTCGGAATAAAAAGTATACTTAAGAATGTGTCAACAACGCGTAATGTTTCTTAAAAGGTGAAATTAAGTTTCATATCACGAATGAGCAATAATCATGTAACATTTAATTTCCTTCGCGAGTTATCCAATGTTCGTTTAACAGAAATTGAGTTTGTTTGATGTTTGAGCATGGTAGTTTCCGACTTTGGCATGGCATGGGGCTGGCTCCTTTTAACGAGCGATTTCTTCATCCGCGAATGACTTTATTCGATGCCCATAGCCTGTGTTGCAATCGCGCTTGTCTTGCTTCGAGTTGCTCGTCGTCGTTGTGCCGTTAATCGGACAAAGAGGACCGAACTTACCGGTCGCTACGATCCCATAATTGGCGAATAAGGACGGATGTAGTGTCCTGTTGATCTTACAAACTGATCGTTCATTTTCTCTTCAAGGGAACTTACATCAATTTAAGCTTCATTTCCTCTGTTAAATTTAACGATACAAAAGATTCCTTGTCTTTCTTTATTTTTAACTTTATATTTCTTCAAATTATTTTTTACTTTTAGTTCAGTTGTGGTATGTATGTATTTTTAATTTTAAAAGTAATCCGTTGTCCAACTTTAAAGTAGCTAATATTTTAACGTAGCTGTTATTTATAAAATCAGTATTTTTATGCTTTGATAAATCGCCCCTTGCCGAATAACTGTGAGAACGAAAACAGGAAGTGAATAATGGAAATGAGTTAGTCGAAAGCGTGGGCTAACTTCGAGGTCACGGCTGAAAATGAATACTCTTTGAATGAGTGACCCTGATGCGGGGTAGCAAAGGAATTTTTATCAATGTTTACTCGCAAAAGAAAAGATACAAATCTATGGATAAATTAAATGGTGTTTTCTTTAGAAATAAAAACAGGGAAATGAGAAAATGTATAGCAGATTTCAACCTAAATCGTCGGATTAATTTCGCGAATGTCCCCAATCGCGTTTCTGCGCATGACGGAAACTCGTTAACGAATCGTTCTTCCGCAGTCGCTGTAATTAGTCCTTCTACTTGCTAAACGATTTGTCCAGGAAGCTCCTTCCTTCCTTCCTTCCTTCCGTCCTTCCTTTACGGACAGATATAACTTCTAAGGGATGAATAAACGCAATTAAAAAGAATTACCGAAGAATATTTTTATTTTATTTATTTCAGAAAAAAAGCACGTTTAATTAAATTTTATCTCAATTTCGATTACTTTCTGATTAGCGAGAAAATATAATTTTTATTAAAGAAAAAAGAAATTTAAAATACGTTTAATTAAATCCAATTTAAATGCTTTTGGCATTCTGTCCCCCATTACTGAAAACACATGTCAATTGGTGCACTTTAATTATTCTCATTTCGAAGAGAAAAATAATGTCAAATTGAACAAATCAAGTAGAATTTTTTGACGGTAAACCGTATATTTTCTGTACCACGAAGAAAGAGACAAAGAGAGAGAGAGGGAAGATGAATAACCTAACAGTAATTGATTTGACGTTTAGAAGGCTGAACGTCGAGCGTTTTAACAAAAGGCTCGATTTCATAGCGAGATATAGAACAAGTAATACACACTGTGAAAACAGTTTGTCAAGCATCAGATGCTATCGTAATCATTGTTGCGAGTATCGCGTTTCGCGAGCATCCTTCATCCCAGCAGATCTTGCGTCTGACATTACAACCATTGTGTCGCGTACGTTGGAAGACCGAAGACTTCGTTTTTGTTGTTCCCACTCTGTCTCTCTCTCTCTCTCTCGAGTTATCGTGTTTTACCTCGGTATATACGATTACGCGTACCTTCGCAAATTTTTTCTTTCGTTTGAATGTAGTAGACAACAAATTTAAAATAAAATAATAATACCAATACCTGAATGGCCATAGATGATAGAGTAAATCTTTTTTCCGCGGACTGTTCCTTTCCACGTGTATGCATATTTTATTTTATGAGTTAGCAGGTCCCCTTAAGTTTGACATTAACAACTTTGTACGCTGATGTTTTAACGAAAACTAAAATGGTTAAACGAGGTACATTTGCAATATAGATAATACGTATCATAAATCAAATGCTGTGCATTCACAATTGTGATAGAAACGATGAGATGATGGTAAGAGAATATCGGTAGAAACAAGCTCGTGGCCTTGATTATCGTTTTTTCCGTTGTTAGAGTGACACGAATCTTGTAATAATTTGTGGATGCGATTGGAAATGCAGTTGCATGATTTTGAGGATATCGATTCCTATTCTTGCATTCGATATAATTCGAATAATACACGAAGCACGAGTTAATGCGACGCATCCAATAAATCTATGCGAAAGAGAGATAGATAGATGTCCTTTGGTATTCGTAGTATCTATGTCGAGGATTCTGGATCCTCCTTGATAGATCTTTGAAAAGATCTTTTCATACTTGCGTTGCATACTTCTCGAGTCTAGAATTGAAAGGATAGATGGCAGGAATGGGGGAAAATTAATGAGAATTTAAGAAATATTTGCTCATATTCGACATGATTCATTTCGTAGTTAAGAAGGATATATGATTTCATTATTTTATATATATTTATAAATTTGATCAAAAATACACGTGAAAAGGTTAGAAAATATCGTAAGGATCGATTAAGCAACAACCTCAAGAGTTGGGTTCGAGTAGATAAATCGAGTAGATATCTTAGTAGGCGTTACGTAAGTCGTCGTGCATTGAGAAGGGGTCAAAAGCCGTTCTCCTCTTCTTCGACATAATAACAGCCGCGTCACGATCGGTCAGGACGAATACGGCTAGCGGCGCGACACAACTGTTCGAGCGTTTTGCTCTGGATGCTTTAATGGAGAAGTCAGTTGTAAACTTATACGATTGCCATATATAGTAGGAAAAAGAGAAAAAAAGAAAAAGAGAGTGGAATAAAAAAAAGAGATAGAAAGGGAACATGAAGAAAGTAAAAAGGATGGTGGGTAGAAGGGGTTTGCAAGGGAAGAGGGAAGGAAGAAGAGAGAGAGATATGACGAATGTACTGGGAGCTTGGGATCTATTCATAGAGAACGTGGAACAAGCAAGCAGCAAGCAAGCCAACACGCGGCGTCAATGAGACACAACATTGGCAGCAATCGTGTGAGGCTTAAAGGCAAAGCTCCGTTCGTTCGTTCGTTCGTTCGTTCGTTTGTTCCTCTCTGTCTCGTTTCATCGTCAAAGGCGCGTCTCAAATCATCGTTGATGATTTAACGCGATGTAACGGGTGACTCTGATAATCTTGATAATCGAGCATTAGCTTTCACTCGAAAGTCTTCTCTGATCTTCTAATCACGACATCTATTTCAATATTTATCTTACAATTAGATTAATGTTAGTAGTCGTAAGCTAGCCTGAGCCACTCGTAATTATTATCGAGTTTATATCGTAGTATAAACCATTCGTTTTAAATCTTCACAGAGAAGAGAGGAGAAAAAAGTCGATTGGAGTGATTTTCTATTGACGTTCGTAGTAATTTGTGAGAAACAAAAATAGCATAGAAGAACGCTCATCCATCAGAGTTAAATCTCCTAGGCATTCTAGTACTCCTATCTTCTAGTCACATGTGTGTCAATTTCTATGTGTGTATATACGTATTTATATACATATATGTATTCCGATCTTTTAGTCATGTGCGTGTGTGTATTTGCATACATACATACATACATATATATTTATATACATATATATATCAAATATTTACAATCTCGTAAGCTATTGGAAGCATCGAGTCTCGACATCGAAGCTACGAGGTTTTAAATCTCGTGAGAGGGAATCGATCGAGTAATTTTCTAGCAGGGTACGGCTTGGCATTCAAAGTAATTCGTGAGAAACAAAAATAACGAAAACACCCCCTCTCACTAAATCCTCGTGACCGTATCGATCCTTTGCATACTCACAGTTTCCCTCTCTCTCTCTCTCTCTTTCTATCTATCTCTCTTTCTTTTTCACCCCGTTACTTTTACTCTCTTTTTCTCACTTTTTTGTTTTTTCATTCTGACAACTCCTCCAGTACTTTTTCTTCCTCTCTTCCCGTTCGTTACGCACCACGGGCACGAAATCGTGTCGAGACCTACACCGTAAAAAAGTATACCAATAGAGTAAGGTTGGTGAAAGAGTGAACTTTGACCAACTAGTCTTACTATGCAAGACTGTTTTGTATATAAATTAAGAGAAAAAGATACAGAGAAAAATGAGAAAAATAAAGAACAGATAGGCAGAAAAAGAAATGGAAGAAAGATGGGAATGATAGGGAGAAAAAAGAGATGGTTTAAGTGAGGGTAAATTTGAACGAATGAGGGTGAAGATCAGGATGTACGTTCGAGTTTGTGTAACGCCTCTTACTCTCTCTCTCTCTCTTTTTCTCTTAGCATTAAGTTTTTGTTTTGGGTATCTTTTTCTTGCAACAGGACACACAACGACCGACGCTTTTTTCCTTCGATAACTCAGGCGCCTCGTCTCGAGGCCATGTCCACTGACTGTGGGAAATTGCTATGACGAAATTTGAACGACCGAAGCGACGAGTTGCGCAAGAACGATGAAAACTCAACGCTGATGTTTTCGTTCGGTTGGTTATATGCACTCGTGTAGTTCAGAGAAAAAGAAAGAAAATGATAGAAAATGAAAAACAGCACTACAAACGAACGAATGAACGAAGGCGAAATAACAGCTGTGCTACGAATAGGTCAGTTTTGATTGTGCATTTGTTCGAATAACACAATCGGCCAGCATAAATTCTATATTAATTAAATAAATTTCATACACGTTTTCAGGGTGTTTTAAACTAGCTGGACGATTTAAAAAATAAAGTATAACAATTGTTGTTCTGCGATAATAATTAAAAAATATATAGATATATAAATCGAAAGCATAGACATTTTTCAAGACACCATTTTAAAAAATGTTTACGATGCAATGCTATCTGTCTTTTCCTGTAAATACGTAGTATACGTTCAATATCGAGTGTTTGATAACGAATTCCTCATCGTATTTTGCTTCGTGTCACGTTGTTTCTAGTACATGCTCACACACACATATACATACGTATGTACATATATATATATATATTATATATACGACAAACGCGTATGATAGCCTTGATATCGTGTCGTAGAATCACGTTGTGTATCAGCGCGTGCGAAGAACGTCGAACCTTTCCGTTCTGACATATTCTCGATACGTCAGGTAAATCATAACGCGATTTCCGTACTACGTTTAACGCTAAACGTTTAGTTGAGAATTTTTGGAGCATAAAGATAAAGTATATAGACTTTGTGTTTTCAAATATTAGATATTTTATAATTTTCTACAATAAAAAAATTTGCAGATGTATCAAATACGCATAATTTATAGAAGTGTTTCGAAAAGTTTGTCATTATTGTATTTTGAGTCTCAGCAGTAATATTATACGAATGAATAGAGCTTTAATTAAATTCTACAAGATATAATAGAAAATTAGTGGCAAACCTTAAGACTGACAATAAGGTAGAAGAAAAGCTCAAGGTATTCCCATTTAATTACCTTCTTTACTCATAACTGTCTAATTAGCGAAAAGCCTATTAATTATTCTCTCATTGTAATGAACCAATTTCCGTCAAATATTTCTTCCTAGAATATTCCTTACCACGAATAATCTACTAGTGCAGCTTCGCGCTTAAAAAATGTTCATATGTTCAAAAATATATATACATCCATACTCGACCACGTGTATACTCATATTCCAGTAAGTACACATATGCACATATACGAAAAACGAACGTGTTGGTAAGTAAGTACGCGTCATCGCTTTCGTAATTGCCGCCATCTCCTGAACAACTCGTCGTAACTAGCGTCCATGAATCGTTTCTCTTGTTTTTCTTCCTTTTCGTTTGTCTTCTTTCGTTTTCTTTTTTCCGACGACGGGGTAAAACATTCGTGGATAACCTCCGCGTGGAATCGGACGAAAACGATAGGGACGTTGAGAGGGGTTGTTAGGGGAACGGAGAGAGAAAGATAGAGAGAGAGAGAGGGAAGGAATAGCGGTTAGAGGGTGGGATGGGGGGAGAAAAAGGAATTGCCACCAGTTGCGGGTTCGTCGTATCGTGGCCGTTCGTATCATGATATTCGTATATACGGAATACCGACACGTGGTATTTCTACGAAAAGAGACGAAGAGAGAGAATGTGTGTGTATGTGTGTGAGAGAGAGAGAGAGAAAAAAGAGAGAAAGAAAGAGAGAATAAACGTGGTTCGTCCTTCGATGAATATGCATGAGCGTCAAATGATAAAATCGCACGTATTTCGTTCGTTTCGTATCCTTTTTTATCCAAACTTCCTTCTTTTTTCGACGAACAAACGGACGTATCGACGATTCCGCGAGTGCAACTCTGGCTTCGTCGTCCTTCTCCTCCTCTTCCATCTCTTTTTTTTCGTCCTCCCCTTCCACGGTCATACGCGAGAGGAGAGGATTTAAAAATAAAGCGTACGGATGCAGCTCTATGCTGCTGTTGCTGTTGCTGTTGGTGCTGCTGTTGCTGCTGCTGCTGCAACCGTGACGCTGCTACGACGAACGAGCTATTAAATTTGACAGGCGATCTTTCAAAAACGAAAATTACTTCCTCGGTCGAATTCAATTTTCTATGCTTTTTTCTCCGCGTTCTTGTAGAATTTTTTGTTTCTTTTTAAGAGTTTCTTTTTTTAGAAGAGATGATCTTTAACTTGGATGAAAAGTAAAGGAGACATAGGAAATTGAGTTTTTAATTGTCGGAATCGATATACAACGGAAGAATGAAAAAGTACGAGAAACAAAAACGGAGGATGTTATTTTTATTTAGGTTTTCTCCTGTTTGTTCGTGGAGAATGCTTGGGTATAAAGCTGACGTATAGTGAGTGCCACCATGTCAATTACGAATTCGTATCTCGCCCGATGGCCGTTTCAGGAAGCGAAGGATTCTCCGCACGTTGTCCGCTAGCCTGTTATTTCGGGACTCCCGAAAGTGACTTCCACTTCGGAGGGTACCTCTGCATTTCAATAAGACCTTTCTGCATCGGCGAAAGTTCCGCTTACCGAGGAAAAATAAAATAACAAAGAATGTAAAGAAAAGGAAATAATAAAAATGGAACTATCAAATGTAAAACTTTCCTTTCGAGATAATTCTTTTGATATTTTCTTTTTAATTTCCTAATAGAAAAAATCGTCTCTTAGTCGTTCAATGTTTTCCTTACACATTCGTATCTCTCTCACTCTTCAGCCGGTGTTTGTATTCCAATGTTACGTTTGGTTTTTTTTTGTTTAAAATTTCGTCGTCGAACTTGTAAACACATTAACCTTCGTGTACTTTCGGTGTTCGTCGGATACATTGAGTAGATATTTCCCATTTCGTTGTTAGTCTTCTTCGAGCGTCGGGAGATGTAAGATCTATATAAGAAAAGTATTCGATTTATTTCGCGTCGCATATACACGTGTGTTTTTGTTCCTATGCAAATTATATCGCATACGTGCGCGAGTGTGTGTATGTGTGCTGCTGGAGAGTGATATATATTATGTGCATACCCTAACTCCTGTCAAACTTCTTTTTTTCTTCTTCCTTTCACTATAACAGTAGCAATGCAATATGCAGCAACTCTACGATTTGAGCTCGTTAACACTGCCTCTACGACGATATTGGTGAGTACAATAGAATGTTACATGGTGAGCGATTTTAGCAGCTGGTGGCGCAGTTAGAACCCCATGGTTTGTTCGTTAAAGGCCAAAGTGAAGTTCCGAGATTCTCTTACATTAGAAACGTTCCTGATACCCATTTACATATGTATATATATGTGTGTGTGTATGTGTATATGTAAGTAAATACTTTGCTAATTCGAGCGATCACGATCGGAGGAAATCCACTTAATCGTTCTTGCGGCTTACCGAGTTATAAACGTTTCAGTATTGTTAAAAGAAAATCTAAGTGTACGTAGAATCGATTAAAAATTTGTTTCGATGCAATCAAAGTGCTTCTAGAAGTCATGAAATTAGTGGAAAATAGAATATTAGGTAAACCATTCTGTGCATCACGTAAATATTACTTTTTGTTCAATAAGTTTTATTCGATTCTACTACATATTAAGAGAGGAAGAAAAAAATACAAATACGGATAATAAGCTATCTTAAAAAGCAACTATCGATATCAAAATATTACTTACAGTACTTTCTCAATACTTATTATGAAATCAAGAAGAGAGAAGAATTGGGAAGGAAGGATCGAAGAATGCGAGGGACGAAATAGCTTCCCTCCCACTCGATTCTCCCACGGGTAGATCAGATTAAAAACATTCGTTGACTATGTAGATAAAAAGAAAGAAAAAAGAGAGAAAGAGAAAAAGTAGGAATTCACGAGGTCGTAACCGCGACCTATCGGCGAATATTGGATGCCGTTGCATGCCGTTGCATGCCGTTGCTCACCTCGACATACCAATCGAGCATAGGAAGGAATGCGTGTCCTACTGCGCAATGGAAAGCTTCCCGTCCAAGGTTAGATGTCGAGGAGCTCGTACGTATACGCGCGAGGAAACGCATACGGTCACGGTGAATGAGTCGATAATGGACGTTTCTCCCTCTCGCCTCCACCTTCCACCTTCCACCTTCCACCTTTCCTTACTACTTACTCCCACTACTTCTCTTCTCTTCTCAATCGTATTTTCACTCTTTCTCTCTCGGTTACTTTTTTCTCTCCAAATATTCCACAAATCGAACTCGAACGTTTTTTTATAAATTTCGGATATTGTTCGGTAAGCAATTAAATTATATTGGCAATTAATTTGTTGTTTTTTCAAAACTTGGATACATCTTACGGACAACTATGGAATTCCTTGACGAATAAAATATAGTGATTCCGATGCAATGAATTTAGTATCGAAACTAGTGAGAGGGAGAGAGAAAAGTAGGGGAGTGCGAGTCGTATTTACGAGCAGGAGCTGGGAGTATGCGCCGATAACTTTTATCCTTTACGGCCTAATGGAGTTGTACTATTATGCTCTTAGGGTACGTATGTATAGTGTATAGGTTTTAGCGATGCGATAACTGTCCCAAGTCGCGTGCTTTAGGAACAGGACCTCGTGCCGACACTACTGGTGCTAAAAGCTTCTATACAAGAACGTGCATATGAAAACACCTCAATGAGAATACTTTACTGCTCTTCAATATAAGTATTAAGGGTGTATCCGTACGAGTGATAAAACCAAGCGAAGATTGGTGTGGTGGTAGGGGTGATTGTACATGTAAAAATAGGGGGTTAAATTATTTCGAAAAAATCGGGCTTGAAAATTCTCAATTTTTATGAAAAAATTGTAAATATGAGATTTTCTAAAACTTCGTGACTATTATAAGAAACATTTAAATGAATTATTAAGTGTAGCAGTATTGGTAATAATCGTTAAAAAAAAACATTTCTCTCTTTCTATTTGCGCATCTATTTTTCTCATTTTATCTGTTTTTGTCTGTTCGTATTTTTTACAGTGACGATTCGGGAGGGTAACGCGAAAACAGACTGGCCCTGGCCTATAATGAAAATGCTCGTTTGTAGTACGGATTGCGCCTTGGCACGGAGAACCTCCCGGAGGTTCTTTCTCCTCGTGGAATGACCGCCGCCGTGCACGGACAATTAAACCGTTCTGTCGTAAAGCTCCCGTTATAACGCAACTCCCTCTTTTCCCAACCTATCCGATATACGTATCAAGCTACTCATGCTTTTCCCCTTTCTCATCCTCTTTCTTTTTCTTTATCAAAATAGCTATATAACGTTTTACCATCTTCTATTCACAGAATAAATTTGAACCCTAATACATATACTTGATTAAATTATTAGAAAGTCAAATAGAATTTTAAAATACAGATAAGTTCTACATTTTATTGTATGCACCAATAGTCGATTTCATTTTGTCTACAAACTTTTCGTACTTTTCCTGTTATTCTCGACGCAAATTTGTATTCGTTAATTACTCTGTTTAATCAAGAACGTAGATACCGATTGAATTTGATAATAATTTTATTCCATCCTCTTACGATTGCGATTTCATTCGTATTAATGGTTTTCTTCTGGAGAATCGGCATATGATTTATCGCGCCGAATATCGTATCTCAGTGGTATAGGGCAGTAATAACGTTGTTACATCGAGGTATCTATTATAACCAGGCATTTACTACACATATATATGTATATCTTGAAGCTAGAATAATTGGTGTTTGTACACGCAACGGTGATTTGGAGCGATGCGTAAAACGGGCCGTAAGGCGAGCCAATAGAAAATAACACCGTCGAGCGCGTATCCGTGGGAAATCGTGCACCAGTCAGGGCCGAATGTAAACGGAACGTTGTTGCACCGATAACAATTATTTGCTTATATCCGCGAACAGAGATATACACGTATCGATGTATGTATTTATGTATTGATCTATATAACAGCTTATGTTCAATCGGTATGATTTTTATGTCTATCTAATAAAATCACGAACGAGTTTATGCATTGTTTCTCATTATTACATGTTTCTTCTTCTCTCTTTACATAGACGAAAACGTTATTTAACGTGTTACGTATTAAACGTCCATGTTGGCAAATTTCTCACGATAAAAATCCATGCGCGAATGTATTTTCACGTTTCTGTTATTAAATTCTGTAAAACGAATTAATTAGGGATTAAAAATGCTAACTTGGGTTACGTGTATGAGATTGTGTTGTTCATCTAATTGGGGGAAGATCTACGTGTGCATCATTTGAAATTTAGATACAATATTTCTGTAATTAAGATAACAGTTTAATGGTTTTTAGCGTTTGGGATATGAATCATAAAAATTCGTGCTGTTAAGTGGCATCGTTATTAAAAAATTTCTATTAATTTTATCAACAAAAAATATATAATACTAATTGAAAATATATTTTCGCAGAAGTGTTATGAAGATTCGATCAATGGCGTTGCTTTAGAAAGAAAATATAACAATGTATGTACATACATGGGTAGGTCTACTCGTTCGGTGGTACGAGGGATGTTTCAGACCGTAATAAATTTCGAATTTAAATTCGCGTCTATCTCTCCCGTATCATCCGTTTAAAACAAAAGCACTTTCCGCACCACCGAGAACGCCACCGGTGGGTACCGAAGCACTCGGATATTTACAACACCAGGCCAAGAGAAAATTCGGATCCATAGCCCACCCGTAGATTTATAGATACGCATACGTGAAAGTAGATAACGCGTCTGTGGGTTGTAAATTTAGAATAGCGAATACGTCCTTCCAAGCTTCCATCTTTTTCTTTTCTTCCTTTAGTGGTTCCTCTCAACTTTACTCGCAGAACTATTTGCTAGTCTCGACGAAAAATAGTAAAGGGTATAAGCTACTCGTAGTCTTGAATTACTTGATTCCAATTTTATAGATTTGATCAAAATATTCACAAGAAAATTCATATTATTTAAACTTCTATATCAATTTCATATTAATCCTAAATATATACAAATTATGTGGGATCTATTTTCAGACAAGGAATCACTTTTCGTGACTATAGTTTTAAAAGTACGTATCTAATCATAGTCTATAAATAGTTGGACGTTTCGTTCAGTCGTTGTTGGATTAAATGTATCTCTGGTTGTAATGCGAACCCGTGGGACATAGTCTTCTTCCTCTTGTACTTTGATTCCACGACTAGGTATCTTGTTCGGCTTTCTCCTACTATACCATACCACTGGTATCGCATAAAACACATTGTTATTTAAGTAGGAAAGTAAGTAAAGGATAGAGAAAGAGGAAGAGATGGAATGAACGAATGTAAGTAAGTAAGTAAGTAAGTAAGTCTTGTAAGTACGTAGGTAGATCATAGCGCATACTCTCATTTCCGCAGGCCACTTTAACGGTCGTTAACTTAATTAACGTCCGAGTGTCTCGTTACGAACAAGTATGTGTGTCAAAGTATATATCTAGGAGCGTGCGCGAACGCGCGTGTATTCGGTTCGCTGTTATGCGATCGTAACCGACCTTGGACGATTTTTCATTTAATTAGAATAAAAGCGAACTGTTCGTTCCTTTTGAAAACGATTAAGGATTATGATAAGACGAATAAGGGCTAAGTTTCTTCCTCTCGTTGAATAATTATTAATGGTTACGTTAACTACGGATGGAAGGTCGGGACTTCCGATCGTTCGTTAAAACGACGTGGCGCTTCGATGCTCGCCAACTTTCCTTTGGCACTTTGTCAAATACGACCGAACGAACGTATCTCTTCCCCCGTTCTCTTGGCTTTCCTTTTTCTTTTCTCTTACACATCCAGTCTAGAGAACGTGTTTTCGGCAAAACGCGCGCGTAAATGTGAAACGTCTTTTTCGCTTCTCACGAACGAGACTTTGTTCACGATCAAACTGTCTGGACTGCAGATTTTCCTTTCCTTTTTCTTATTTTTTTCTTTTTCTCGTAAAAGTAAACGACTAATTAGTTGCTTTTTAAATGGGGAAAAACTTTAATAACAGTTGACATAATTTTAAGGTCGTATTTTATTTATGTTTTTGTAGTTTTTTATGTATTCTCATTTATTCCAATTAATGTTATAAGTATGCCTTCATTATTACATACAAATTTTGAAATATTAACGAAGTTCTAGCAGTTATTGTTATTAAAGTTACGTACCGTTATTACATAGTTGTATACGAATGTCTCTCTACGTAAAAGTTTCACGTGTGAATGTTAAGCTTTAAGCACGTTTTCCTCGAAACTACATTTTTTTTAACTGCGCTCATGCATATTTCAATGAATTTCTATTCGATTTACTCGAAATTTGTAGGAAGTGTTTGAAACAATATTATCTTCAGTTCGACGCAGGATATTTTTGTGAAAAAAATATGTAACTTTTAGAAAAGAAATTAAATTGGCAATTTTGTCAATTTGTAAAAATATTAAAAAAGACAATTGTATGAACTATTAACTATCCTGACACAGTTTTCTGTAGCAAAATATTCTCGACGCGATCGTATTTATTTAAATAAAAATTTCATTCGAAATTTACCTTTCAACTTGATCATTGTGCGTGTCGATTTCTGACAAGATGGACGATAAAGATTTGTAAAGAAATGTTTTACATCGTCTTTCTTAAGGTTTTCATCTTGGAAGAGTATAAAAAGTCGTAGTGACGTCTTGTACAAAGTATAATGCGTCACGATATTTCATAAACACGTGCTCGCTTACGGACGAAAGCTCGATACGTTGTGTTCGAGCCGTCGTCGCATCGATCCGACCGTGTGCGAGAGACAAATCGACCTCGAAATGAAACAGCTGTCGTCGATTTGATTTACGCCCTCGGCGAACCGGCATTCATTATTTATGCGTCGACGGATCGAGAATTATTGAACCACAGGGAAAAAAATATCTTACTTGGGCACTTTTGTTAAGACATAACTTAACTTATATTACATCATACACGCTATATATCATACATACCATTTTTCGGATATATCTGAACTTCCAGTTTCCTCTTTAAATACTTTCTTTTTTGTTTTGCGTACCATATCGGTTAGATATTCGAGGTTTCAGTTTCTCGTTTAAATGTTGTTTTTAATAATAATGGATAAAATATAATAGTTACGGATTAAATAGACTTGTGGTTGAGATGAAATTTCTGCAATTTAATTGTATTACTTGTATTTACTGCTAATTTTGAGACCACAGCTACAAATATTCGGGAATGTTGTTGTTGAACCGCTATGCGGTAGAAATTCAAGCTACATTATTTAATTTATTATTTATGCTTTATTTCAAATATTTAGGAAACTTAAGATTGATATATTTACAGAAGGATCTATTACAATTAGCATTAATTAAGTACGTACCGCTCAGTCGATACAAATGAGCAGAATTTGTAGAGAATTTTTGAAACTATTTAAGATTCTACAAAATTGGTATTGCCATTTTGTGAGTAAAAAAAAAGCAGAAAGAAACGTAAAATCGAGAAACCTCTATGAGAATGAAGCAAAACGATAATAATAAAACTATATAAACGGACGTTCCATGCAAATTTCAACGTCTTGAAAACTCTTCTGCATTATTTATGATCGCAAAAAAAGGGAAAAGGAAAAGAGGGAGAGGGATATATAAAAAGAGAAAGAGAGAGAGAGAGAGAGAGAGAGCATAGAATTAAAAATAGATGCTCTTCGCCCTATCCGTTCGTAAGAATAATAAATAAAGGACGTTACGAGAGAAAAATAGCATGAGAATCGAAAAGGGAGCATGACGCGTAAAAAAGAAAAAACCAAATAGATAAAAAAAATCTTCGCAACGAATAAAAGAAAAGAAAGAAGAAAGAAGGAAGGGAGTGGAAAGATTTGGGGGGGAGGGGCAAAGAGCGATAGCCAACGTCTGGAGTTATAACACCGGTGATCCGTGATGAGATAAAAAATAGAGCTACAAACATATGACGAAAATACGCGATTTCATCGATAACCGATATTCGTTATCAAACGTAAAAATACAAGTAAAAATAAATCAAAATAAATAAAAACGCGAAGTAAAATGTTAAAATGAACGTTGTAGAGATACTGTTGTATATTGTGAGCGATTTAAAAAAAAGAAGAAGATAAAGAAAAGGAGCAAAATATTGTACTTCTCCTTGAGGGGAGTAGTAGAATAAGAAAGAGAAAGAGAAAGAAAGAGAGAGTTAACAGGAGACTCGTAGTTCCATCTATGGGAATGAAGAATACGGGAGAGAATTCTACCTTTCGTCCTTGTTTTTCCGAATCTATCTTTCTTCGTTTAACTACGTAAAACCCTTTCGTTCGTTTCTTCTCTCTTCCCTCGCCATTTACGGAGAGCCGCTTTCTAAGAGTTACGCAAGCACCGCGCGTGGCTCCTCCGTTCATTATTTTTCAAAACGCGGCGGTTGGAGAATTTTTAAATGGCGGTTGAATGAAAACCGGTTCTTCTCTCTCTCTCTCTTTCTCTCTTACGCTTTCTCTTCGTACAACTGTCCCGTTCTTTCTCGTATACTTATACTGCTTTATATATTTCTTTCTCTCTTACTCATTCTTACAGCAGGCTCTTGTAGAAGATTATCTACCATCCTAGCGGATCTTGACCGTACTCGTCGAATCGTACGTTACAAGTACTCTTATCTTTTTCCTCTCTCCCTCTCTCTCTCTCTCCCTCTCCCTCTCTCTCTTCTGTCTTTCATCGTAATCCTATTTTTCTTCTTATTTCTTTCTACCAGCCTCCATGATCCTGCACATTCTTCTCCTACCCCCCACTCTCTCTTTCGCTCTTTTTCTTTTTCTCTTCTTCTATCTTTTTTTTCTTTTTTTATCTTTTCTCTATCTTTCTCAACTGGTCCTTCCCGAAATACCATCGTAATGCGGTACCTGCCTCGGCCTTGATTCTTCTGACAAGCTCGTTCGAGAGCCGAATACCGATGCCTTTCTAAGGACCTCGAAATTGCGAAATTCTATCGAAAGGGACGCTGAACGTCGTTCGCTGAATTAGAAGTTCCTTCTCTCTCTTTATCCCTCTTTCTCTCTCTTCCTTCTTCTTCCATCTTCTCATATCCACGTGTACATTTTTTTCCCTTTTTTTTCTTTTCTTTTCCATTTCTTTATCCCTCATCTTTTCTACCACACGCGAGTCTTCTTCATCTTCTACAAAGAAGCACCCTATTTATTTTCTTTCTCTTCCTTTTTTTTTTTATGATACAACTAAACCCTCTCATAAATAGCCTACTATGAATCCCGATTCTTATCGGTCCCTTATTATTTCGGGTTGCCCGAAATGTTCGTGCTGATTTATATTTTTGAATATATATACAGTTTTTTAATAATCGGCATAAGCTTTTCGTATAACCCAACGTTTAAGTATAGTGCTCCTTTTTGAGAAAAAAAACTAAAACATTTTGTATACTATAAATACAAGGGGAAAATGTATAGATAGTAGAAAATTATAAATCGAATCCATATATATATAAATCAGCCAGAGCTTTCGGAGCAACCTAATATTATATATCCATGCATACGTTCGATGATGATATTCTCATTTTCGATAGGCGATTTTCATCGCGTAATTATTCGGATTATCGATTAAATGCGGTCGTGTTCTACCCTGCGAGCAATACAATAGGTTTTACGTAACAAGACGATCAATCGTTCACCCGGGACTGTCTACAATTAATATCAATTGTAATAACTACTGTTTGGTGGAAGCAACCCCGTTGTTTGCCATTGGATCTCGTCGTTCCTTCTCTCTTCTATCGTTTTCGGGGATAAATGTGAAAGGAATAGAGAGTCGAGGGGTGGATTGGGATAGTTGTTGGGTGGCAAAAGGGGCTGAAAGTGGGGGGCTAGGAGGTGGGGCGTTTATTTAATCTGGAAAATGTCCAGAGAGCGGATAATTAGCGCGACAATTGCCAAAGTTTAATTGGAAATCCGAACGGACCCTACCCTACCAGTCCTCTACCACTGCTTGCCCCTACCCCTACTCCAATCCTATACTACGCTAGGGCTTATATATTGGTGGATACCTGCAGGTTATAGGTGGACTCTCGATTCGTTTCAGTGGTAAGCTTATACTTTCCTACAATGGTGAACCTTTGAAGAAATCATTTTCTGACCTAGTCCAATTGCATTGGACCTTTCGGTAATTCCAATTATATTAGTTGATTATGTTAATGTATGGTGATCGTGTTCGATCTTTGTTTTAAACTATGAATGAGGGAATGTTAAATACTATAATATATGTGTATTTATAATATATTGATTGGTTGGATTATATTTGGATAAGGAAATATGTGTTGATTCATTTATTGTCGAATGGATATAATATGGTGTTTGATTTATTAGTTACTTTGCTTCATTTTTCAATGAATTTTTTCAATATCCGAAACTAAAGAATTTGTACGAACTAATAAACCATAGGAAATTCTACCCAAGACATATGAAGAGAAGAGATGAAAAGAGAAGGTAGTTGGCTAAAGCGTAATTGGCCGAAAAGAGGCTGAAAGTATTTTAAAGAGTTTGTAAGAGGGGATAGAAAGAAGTAGAGAGAAAAGGGGAATATAAAGAGAGATGCAGGACTGGGAAGAATCGAGCCCGAGGAGCACTTAATCGCTCATCGAGAATTCGGGGTGCGTTCTTGGGATTTCGCGTAGTAGAACCCAGCGGGCTTGAACTGGGTGGGGTGGAATACCCAGGCATCGAAATAAAGTTATTAAAGGTTGGAGCTGCCTCGGGGTGGATCGAGCGCGTTCACCTTTTCCTCTTTTCCTCTCTATCTCTTTCCTTTTTCTTCTTCGACGTAATGCGTACGAATGAGTTCTTTCTTTGCCTTAATTCCACCCTATTAACCACGGTACTTAAGTGCCTCCTGAGCAGGAGGGAGGGTGCGTTATTAAAGGCGGCATAAACATGTCGAAGAGCGAAAGAGAAAAAATCTAAGAGAGAGAGAGAGAGAGAGGGTTAAAGGCGGGCAGGGTAAAGAGGGTGAAACGAAAACAGGGAACACGGATCGCACCCATGCAATAATTTTACGGGGCGGAACGATCCGGGACTTGCCAATGCGTGAACAGCACGGATCAACGAAATTGATGTCCGAGCAAGCGGAAAATATTCCAGGACCCTTCCCCATACCCTTCGGCTTTATATCATAACGAACCTGAACCGTGTACGATTGTTTTCCGCCTGTGAAGGAAAACGACTCGTCGGACTTTTTCTTTTTCTCTTCTTTCTCGTTGCAACGTGCAGATATTTTGAGACTGCGATGCAAGAATTTTGTAATTATTTCTCTATCGGATAGGAATTAGATGCCAGAAGGATATGACGGTTAACGATGCTTCCGCTTTTGCATGCTTTTGCTTGCTCCTACTTTACAAAAGTAATTAGAGCCAAGTTTAAACCAGGAGAAACTTTAAGCGGAGATTAATTATCTATATTGTTTAACATCGATACGACTTTGGCGGAAATACTTTTTGATATCGGCTAATCTGCTTCCACATCTTCCTTTACTTTTTCAGCTTTCTAAGTGATGTTTTAATTGTTTCCTGCCGAAGTTTGCGAATATGCAATGTGTTTAGATCGAAAGTTTCAACGACGAGGAATATTCCGGGATCTTGAATTAAATCATTTCTTTCGATTAATGAAACTTGTTCATTTGTCAAAGATTAGATTCCATTTCGAAGTTGTTCCATGCCATATGGGTCACGTGCGATTCATACTGAACTTTCGTCGTGTACGATTCGTACGGTTTGAGTTTGAAATTTGTTCGGAAATGAATACAGAACAATGGTAATGATTGTGCTTGTTTTAATTCCGTAATTCTTTATTCTTTGCTAATGTCTGACCATTTTCTGAAGACGCGAAGTACCCGTTACATCGAGTAAAAGCTATCGAAGGGGAGGGGTTGTGAACGGGTCAGGAAGGAATTAATTCGCGGAATTACCGCGGCCATAATCGCTTTACCGAGCTGGCCCCGGGTGCAAAAAAAAAGGCAGCCGAAGGTACGAGAGCTTGAAAATTAGCAGTGCTTTTTAACGCCGGACCGACATTTAATCCCATTGACCACAGCCATTTCTTCTTTTCTTGCTATCGTATACTTTTCTCTTTACTTCCCCCCCCCACCTCCTCTCCCGCAGAATCACTCCGTGATTCTTTTTTTATTTTTCTATCCACTTTTTATTTTTCAAGAGCTTGCCGCTTCGCGGGTCAGCGAGAGAATTGCCGCCGTTTACTAAATCGGATCAGTTTTCTCCCCAACTAAATTCTGAAAGGAATCTCTTTATAGGTTCTTGTTAACGATCGAAAATAAAAAAATATAAACAGGGTGATTCTATTTTAATGCAACATTGGTTTGATTAAAATGCTATGTTGGAATTTTCTCTACCAAGTTGATGCAAATTGCTGATTTTAGATTGGGTTTTGGTATCACAAATATTTCAACAATCTCTCCTGTGGTTTAACGTAAATTATTTTTAATTAAATTCTGAATTGGATTCGATTGGATTGTTATCAATCCCGATTGGTCTGTTAGTACATTTATCAACTTTTTAAATCATCTTTAAAACTTTCTCTTATTCGGGTTATCATCGTTGTGAGTATTCAACAGTTTTTTCTACACTTTTTATGCGTTTTTATTAATACCGAAATAAAAACAATGTAAAAATAAATATTTTCCTTGTTCATTTTCAAACAAAGTTAGGCACACAAGAATTAATTGTATTTTAAGAGATTTTTTCTCAAAAGTCTTTGCAGAGACGAAACTTAATGGAAAAATGTTTCAATACCTTTTAGCCGACTCTATAAAATGTTCGATTTCCACGTAGATTTTAATGAGAATAATTAACTGTGTAGCATTGCTATAATTATTGAAAATTATACAAAAGATATCAATTTGCCTGACCATATTTTAATTCAACTTTGTAAAACATTCAACGTATGTGCGTACTTTATAATTATAAAATAAATGAGCGAGGGTTTTAATCAATGAAAGTTATACAAAATATTCTTTGCCCATTTACTTGATATCAATTCAACATTAAATAGATGTATTTTTCTTTCCAATACTTGTCGTTGAAAATTCTAGAAAATATTCTATTTCGGAGGAGCCCATAGATGAGGGTTGTGATCCATAAAATTGGCAATGTTGGCACACTTATTTCGAGGAAAACTATTGAGGAAAAGGATCGAGGAAAATTCACAAACGATTAGCATTTACTCTGAAAATTATTTATCTCTTGCTCATCATTATTCATGACGACAATCTATGCCTTGGTTGTAGCTACATTTAAGGACAACGAGGAACGTTTCCATCGTCGAAAGATCGTAGTATCGCGTTATCGAGCGAAAGGGTTGAACGACCAGCCAAACCCTTCGGGCAAAGTTAAAGAGGGACGTGTGACGACAAAACGACGATGTTTTCGGAAGGGTAGAGGGTTCAAACGAACAAGAAGAACAACGTAATACAAAACGCGAACGAGTGTTATTCTTCTTTATCGAATAAAGCGAAGGAGTTTCAGTAATAGAGAGGGGATGAAATTCATAATAAAATATAGAAAAACAAACCATAATTTCTAATAAGAGCTTTATATAGGGGATAGAATAAGTAATATAAAAAAAGAAGAAATTGAACAAATTTTGACATTAATGGATGTCCATTGTATACTTGCTAGTAAAAGAATTACAGTGGAAACGAATTTGTGAAAGGATCACTTTGCATAAAAAAATAGCGGAACCACAGAAATTCTTGGAAATTTCTTTTCCCGAGAATGTAGAATATATAGGTAAAAGGGTTGAGTGGAATTGGAATACAAAGAAAAGGAATTCTCTCGAAACACTTTGCGCTGAGAGCCTTTCACTCTCATTTCCTTTTCTTGAAAGATATCACGTAAGGTTCTACGTAAATTAAAGGAAATTTTATCGAGCGTACATGGGGTTCAAACTAATTTCGGAGTAAGTCTAACGATCGGAGATCGGATCGATAGAAAAAATATATACCGAAAAGAAATGGAAGAGAAGTAGTAAAAGGAAAAAGAGGAAGTAGAAGGAAAAGAGAAAAGACGATGAAAGATTTTGGAAATAAGGAAAAGTAAGAATAAGAAGAAAGGGGGCTGAAGAAGGATTGTTTGGTAAGAGAGGGGGGATCCAGATCGCAATCGTGTCGCGTCTCGAGGATGCTAGAAAAGGTTAGAAAGAAAAGGGGAATAGCAGACGAAAGGTTCCAAGGGTTCACGGATATTTCCTTGAAAGAGGATTCCGTTGCGAAACGCGGTTGCGCAAAACAAAGTGGGAAACGTGTGACGGGAGGAGGACTGGAAGAGAAGAATCGAAGAACAAGAAGAGAGAAGAAACTTAAACGTAACGGAAGAGAAAGATAGAGATAGGGAGACCAACCAACCGACTGGTTCAGAAGAGGAGAGGATTGGGGGTGGGCATTGTGGGGTGAGAATGGTAGAAGAAGACTGGGAGGGTGGTAGGGTACGCTAGACGCGTATATCGATTACCGTCTCGCTGTCTCGAGCCTCAAATGGGAGAAGGAAAGGTCGTTTCTGAGAGTACCGACCGAAATCCTATTTCTCTCGGGCTACGAGCAAATCCTTTCCACCCTCCTACCTCCTACTTCCAACCACCCACCTTCGCCCTCCTACATCGCCAGGCTTCTCTCCGCGCGCCCTCGAGGAATCTCTGATTTTCTGCTTGCTTTCGAAAGAGTCCACTGACGCGAATATTTTCTGCCTACTTACATAGGCTTTTCAAGAGTATCGCGACAACGCGTTAAATGGACGAATAATTTGTTTAAAACTGTAATCAAACCAAAATATTGTCTCTCTACCAAATCTTTGCGTCTTACGTTTCATTTATTTAGGTGAACCTTTTTCCATAGAAGCTATTTGATTTTTAATGAAAATACATTTTTCCTACGTCCACGTTCATCGATCGAAGATCTTTCTCGGTTAACAGGTTAAGTATAGATAAAGCTAGAAAGGGTCGTTTGAAAGTTTAAACGACGGTTAAGGTCCATCGAACAAATCAATCGAAGACAGTATGAATGATCGAACTTTTCCATAAAAAATAGTTATTAAGTAGAAATTACGTTTCCGTTGAAAATGGGTTAAGGAGATTTTCGAGAAAGCGATTGACGATGGGAAACAAGTTAGTTGTACGACACCTGCGCGACTTTTGTCTCAGTGTATAGTACCTTTGGAAGGACAATAGAACAGTAGGCGCAATTTTGTGACCGGTGCGGATAAAGTTTGGGAGAAAGTTCACGATGAAGTTTTGGCTTGAGTACCTTGGCGAACAGAAATAGAACGGAAGAAGCAAGAAGAGAAAGTAAAAATAGAAAGGGAGACGAAAATAGTAAAAAACAAGAAGAAGAGGAAAAAGAAAAAGAAAGAAGGGCCGGTCGTGTCCCTTTTCGAATGTTTTTTTCTCTCTTTAACGTCTTCCTTCCTTCTTCCTTTCTTTCTTTAGCGAGAAAGCAACAGCCATTTTGGGATAAGAAAAGGGGGGAAAAGTTGAAGTATCTTCTTCTTGTCACTCCCCGGCCCTCTCGGATCCTTCCGTCGACGTTCCACTCCGTTCCTCCCAAGGACCATTTGGTAGCTTAAACTTGTTTTCCCTCTCGACTTAATAAACGACGCGTACACTTCGTCTTACTTGCATTTAACGTACCGGGTTTTCTCCTCTCGCTTATCTTTTTATTTTTATTTTTTTCTTCTTTTTATTCCCTTCTTTATCCTCATTTCTTCGCTTTTATATGAAATTTGTGCGATCATCTTATTGTATGAATTAATTCACATGATATTTATACTATTATCATTTTGCAAAATAATTTTTTGTTCGAGGCGTCTAAATATTTCAAAAGCAACGTATTTTGCGCATGAGTAAAATATAGCAAATGCATACAGGAAAACGAAGAAAGACACACACGCATATATATGTACATCATTTCTTTGTAAAATAAAAAGTATAATTACTTGCACGATAACACATGCACGCGTGCGCAACTGCACACATACATTCACGTATAATAATTTATATTTTAAATCAAACTTTTATTCTCTCCGCAAGAAAGTACGCTACTAATTAATTCTTTTATTTATCTTGTTCCAGGTGAGTAATATCTTTGGACATATTCAAAAACCGGGTGGAAGGTCTTTAAGCGGTCTAAAGCATGGAAGAAAGAAAGAAAGAAAGAAAGAAAGAGAGGAGGGAAAACTGACAAGGAAGAGAGAAAATTCGCTTTGGTGAGCACTCTCTAGTTCTCCTCGCGCTCATTATTTCAAACTCTCATAAGTGCGTTATGTGCTGCTAGCTGCTTTGTCCCTCGACAACGTTGAAATTCGCGAAAGAAATCTCTCTGTTAAAGAGAGTAAGAAAGAGAAAGAGTGAGAAACATCTTAACAGTATATGTTCACCCGCGGTGCTCTATTCACGTTCTAATCTAGGCCAATCAAGCGCACGTTACCAGTATGAATGGAGAGAGGAATCGTCCCTCATTCTCTCTCTCTCTCTGTGTATGCATATGCATGCGATGCGAGAGTCTGTGTTCGTAATCTTCGTACTATGAAGTGTGTGAGAAAGCTCGTAAATGCGTACGCGCGGCCCTGACGTGGCCTATACGCTACGACGAAGTTTACAACGATGACACGTTTACTGGAAATAGAAACTCGCGTAAGGCCCATAACAGTACACCCTGCACGTTTATTCTCGGATATGTTCTATGATTGCTATTCGCTGTACGTGTCTATTGACAAAAATATATCTTCTACCGTGGTAAGTTTCCAGTTAAATATGAGAATGTTTTTTTCGTTTTAAGGCATTTGTTTGATTAATTAATTGAAACTTTTTTTTATGTCCCATACAACGATTCGAATTTGAATCTGAATTATAATTGTTCTCTATCGCCCGGCAAACTTTTTCCAAACTAATCCGAATAGTGTATAGGATTGATTTTAAGCGACCTACTTACTTAGAAGTCGGTGAATTTTAAATTGATTTAAATTAGAATAACGTTTATCTAGTAGATCTGTGATAGTGAAATGAGAAAAGTGGATGAAAACGAATCGCCCCTCTGAAACTTTTCGTAGACGTATACGCGCGGGAGAACATGTTTATTGCATACATAATATGCCTCGGGGCGAATGGGATTGAACGAATCTAATATACTAGGACATCGACTACGATCTTTGTTTAGAAATCTAAAAGGGTTTGTTTCGTACACAGCTTAATTTTACAAACTTTTACCGTTACTCCTATTTTCATTACACTTTCATTACACATCGTTTGATCGGCTAACATAAATACGTACAAATATATTACCTAAAACATTTGTAATTGAATATCTTTTAACACGAATGCACGCGTTTTCGAATTTTACGAATTAAATAAAATCAATCGAGTGTTCTTCCTAAATTATTAACAAAATAATTTATTTCCAGATAATATTGTTTCGGCTTTTCTAGATCATAAAATTTCTACAAACCTTGTAACTTCAAACCCCTAACCCGTATTAAATCTTCGGTCAAGAGACCATAAATTCATTCGATTGGAATGGTCCGCACTAATAACAATAACAATAACCATCACGATAAAGACGTCATAAACTCGAAGAAGACTTTTTTCCTATTCGGATGGACGATCAGAAATCGAAACATCCGGAAAAGAACTGGGTCGATTTTAAATGCATCCAGCCGCATTGCGACGTCATAAATAGCGAAACGTTCGGTTCAGCAGCCTCAGTCATTCTGTGTCATCAACCTCCCCCTGTTCCTGCCCCCTCACCACGCTCTTTCTACTTGCTCGCTGCTGGCCCACTCATCCCATCGGTAGTAATTTTCTCTCTTTCCCCCTTTTAAACCCCCACTTATCCCCCTTTAAACCTCTCCCTCTTCCCTCCACCTCTTTTCCCCTTGGACGTTCGATCTTTCGATGTATTGCCCGATGAGAGTACATATACGAATCCCATGTTGTCCGATAGGAGTCCGATCGAAGAGGACAGTGTTCGGTCCTGTCATGTACAGAGATCCGTTTATCGCCAGTTCCCTTTGCATACCGGTCACTCTGTAACCCTTGCCTCCGGATATACCGGGTGTTCTCAATTGAAACGATGCTCCAAGTTCGTTGTTTCCAACCTATAACAAAACGACGAATGTTAATGCGAATAATTAGGATCGGATGTATCGGTAGAACTTCCAACAATTACATTGTCAAGTTTATTCAAGATCGGATCTTTTTATTCGTGTCAGGAAAGAGAGAGAAAGATTATTGTTAAGTCTATTGGAGTAAGGATAGAATAAAGTAATAACGTGTGCGCTATGAATAACTAACAATGCTCGATTGTAAGTTAAGAAGATGTTATTGGGAATGCGTGAATGAGTCATTGTAAGCATATTTTCGAGACTTTTTCGGGTCAGTTAGTTGTATTAGTGTTAATGAGACGAAGAGATGTTGGTTCTCGTATGGGATTAATTGTTATAAGATTAGAACGATTCATTTCGGTTTTTATGTCGAATAATATTCTGTTGTGTAGTATAATAGTTCTCTTGTGTTACGTAGTTCCGGATATAATGGTGTAGTGTTTTGTCTAATAGCCTATTAAATTATAAAGACTGCATTATATTAACTATTTAATTTATAGCCGGTCCTGAGTTATTCGTGAATCGATCATATATGAATTATATTGTATCGAGTTGCACAACGAGTTCGTACTATTCAAAGACGCATTTATACAATCTGTCCTTGAGAAAAAAAAATTAAGTGATTTCTCTTGTTAGGTATAAAATAAAAAAATAAAAAATAGGTTAGAAAAGTTAAGAAGTGAATTAAGAGAAAGAATTTAGAAATCTTTTTGAAAAGATTGTTTCTCGCGGTAGAATGTAATGTCGCGTAGAAATAGTCGAGCGGTCGTTACTACTAGAGAAGAATCTTTTTACGAGTTAGTCGGCCCTTTCTCTTCCCTAATTAGCGGAATCTGGCTCGGTGCCAGGAGCGTCGACGTCGGCCGGTACCAGGGGCGGCTGATCGCCGGCACCCTTCCCCGAGACAACTCGGCCGAAACGACATTCGGACCGCAAACGTTTCGCATTCCGACCAGCCGCACAAATCTCGTCGACGCGTCTCTGACGTCCCGCTCGAGAACACTCGCTTATGGACAACGTGAAACGACGGTCTCTTCTCAAAGTGTTCCAATCTACCAAAGGGTTCAATCTCTACTACACAAATCACACACCCTTTCTCTCAACCCCGAGCGATCAAACATCTCCTTCGAAAGTTTACTTATATATTTTTACGATTAGAACAAAATGACGATGGTCGTAGTATATATTTTTTATCTTTCGAATAAAAGAAGGAACGATCGATAACCTTTTCATCCAGATTCCATAACAAATTGAATGACAGTATCCTAAATGTATCATGATCGATCGCAAGGAATATGTAAAAGTAGAGACAGCTAGGGAATACTCGATTACTATCGTGACAGTACGAATGGCATCGCGATACGCTTGTAGAATAATTTCGTTTACCGAAGAGTCAGATAGAAGCTGGCACCCTTTCTTCCTTCGTTTTCTTCTCATTTTGTTCTCTGTCTCATTCTCTTTGCTCGTTCGCGTCTCTCTCGCTCTCTTTTTCTCTTTTTCTCATTGTAGCCCCTCTTGAAAAAGAAGGGTAAAGTTGGTTGCCAAAGGGACGACTGCAAGGTTTACGACCCTCGAAAGGCCCTTGGCTAACGACGTTACGCGTCCACCGACACGCCCGGTATACTTTAGGAGCTCTCCAATTAATTATTCCGCGGGATTTCGCCCCGATTTAATTACGGTTCTTACCGTTTCGGCTTCTTTCTTTCTCTCTTTTTCTCTTGTGTCCTCTTATATACTTTTTTCTCTCTCTTTTTTTAACTCTTGTATTCTTTTTTCTTACAATACGCGTGTCCAAACATCCCAAGTGCGATTAACGTATATACTAAATTTACTAAACCTCCTTAGATGGAAATTATTCAATTAGCTTTTTACTTTATCTTTCGTCCTCGTACTTTACAACCACTCTCCAGAGGAATATCTAATCCGCTTATCTCCACGTAGATCGATAATGTAAGACCTTGACTGTTCTCGTTACCCGATTAATCATTGAGGTGTCTAACTTGAAATAAAACAAATCAAAAAATTGATAGAGAAAGGGAAAGAAGTTGTTACAGGAAATGTTGTAGGAATATTTCAAAATTTTCCTTTTATCGATCGGTATATACCGGGCGAGTCTCCTAAGTTATTCGTTGCACGAGAAAATGTTTCAAATAAAATTTGCATGTGTAAGATTTTTAATTCACTCGCAGGAGTCATGCCAGAATTTGTGCCGAAGCCTTAGAAATAATTTCAGTCGATTGAAGTTAACTTTGTTTTATCGAGAATTCGAATCTACAATTACTATACCTTGAACTTTCTATATATTTCTCTCTTTGTATTTTTCCTGTTCTATTGGTACATGAAATAATTATTGAAGGAAAAAGAATATCGATACCTCTCACAGTTTTCTTTGGTCTTCCTACGCTTCGTTCCGATAAATTGACTAGGAAGATCAAAAATACTAGAATAAAATCGAACGATCAGGATGGTGTCGATTTCGAAGCAATTAACTAATTACGACGGTGATATTCGATGAACCGCAAGTTTATTATGTACACTAGGATCTATGTTTCATTTATGTATGTTGTAATAGATGGTAGGTGAGTACTTTTATTAATAAGATATCGTGTTATTTAAGTAATTGCTAATCAAAATTCAGTATACTCGACAAATAATTTGTTTAATATAATGTTTTTTACGCGCGGAAAAATACAAGTCAATAAAGTTCATTCGTTTGAAAAATAATCAAAAAGTATCGAGTACTAAAAATGCATAAAATAAATTTCCCGACTGTGTAATCTACGAGAATCTATGCAGCGATATACCTTCCGGAAAAAGTGCATTTCGTTAATTGAAAAACAAATATATTACTTCCTTTGCGATGTACTTTCGTTGGAAATAAAATATTTGAGGGATGGAAAAAAAATTGTCCGTTGTAGGAGACGCGTCAAGTGCAGTTTTGGTAGAGACAAGACTGAAGTAGAGACACGTCGAGACTAGGGCCGCATTTAAGCGCTCCATCTGTCTCTCTCTCTCTCTCTCTTGATGAGATAGAATGAGGGGTCCGTATCACCCTCACTGACGTGGCATAAAATTTCCAACGATTTCCACTCGGAGATTTCCCCTTGCTCTTCTACTCGGCCCCTTAATGTCTTCCTTCATGACGTCTATATGCATGCAGGCACGATTTCCAAATGAATTCAGGCTGAAATGAACGTTGGACTGGCTCGCTAACTTCCTCTCTTTCTCTTTCCCTTTCTATCTTTATCTCCCTTTTCAAAATTTCCCTCCTACCGCGACTCATTGTGACATGCAAAATTTAATCTTTTTCCAGCACTCTGGCGAATTAAAATTGCGTTTGAAAGCAGGCTAAAGCGATCTCGAGGCTGATCGAAAGCCGGGGATTACGCACGTAGGATCGCTAATTAATTTTAAAAACACCCTACACCTCTTTAAACCACCCTACACTCTGTACCCTCCGATACAATGCGCCAACCTTAAATTACGAACACACACACCGAACTTGTTTCTAGGAATATTCATATTACTTTTAGATTTTTTCTTTGTTCATTAAGTTTTGACAAACATAATAATAAAAATCCTTAATTAAGTGTGATGAAATATTAAAGGATGTTCGATGTGTTTTTACTCTCGCTAAAGAATGTACGTAATTCAAATTTAATGTCAAATTACATAGGGTTTATCTATAAAAAAAGAAAAGGGGAAAAGAAGGAGATCGCAAAACGTTATCCGTAAGAGTTGGAGGAGGAGGGGGAGGAGATCGTTTAGGGAAATCTCCATAGCGAGAGAGGAGCATTATCCGTAATTTCCGTATATCAACATCCTGCTAGTCGATCCTCCGGAAGGATCGGATTTTGCGTATATAGGAGGATGATAACGGCGAGAGGTGTTTAATATGCCAGGACACGCGGCGCATCGAAGGAACATTAGCGATGTCTTCTCCCACAGGATTTCCACTACCAGAGATAGATAGATAGATATATGTATAGGGTGTTTCACAAATACTTCTGCAAACTTTCCAAACAAATTCTTCAAATTCCAAAAAATAATCATGCCAATTATTACAGATAAATATGTCTAGAAATTGTTGTTTTATTTGTTCTAATTCATCGTACTAACATTACCAATGGACTCTTCGTCAAGATTTTCAAAAATATAGAAATAAATAAGTGAATGTAAATGCATAGGATATTTTTCTGGTGCAATAGAATTTATCTTTTAGAGTTTTAGGTATTTTTGAAACACCCTATAAATAGATACAGATAGACAAAAAAAATAGAGGAATGAGAGGAAGAAGAACGGAAAGTAAAAAGAAGATGGACCAAAAGGACGTCACTGGTCCTGTTCGATAACCGACGTAAGAAAGAACGGGAAGAGCTAATGGCGCGCGTGATGTTGGTGATTCGGAAAATTGTAGATCGGGGGGCGTATAATCGAGCTAATATCATCGACCCGATTCCCATACCATTGAGAAAACCGCTCGCCTATCTACGCTTTTCTTCTCCTCGTTCTATCTTCCTCACATTCATCTATCTCTCTCTCTCGCTCCCAGTTTTACACACTTTGTCTGTTTCTATCTCACTCGTTCGTGGAAAAGGAAAGGAGGAGGAGGAGGAGGAGGAGAGGGAAGAAGATTCGAAGGAAATTTCGCTAGGAAGCTTCATTTTCCACGGCGCTGCTTCCGCTTAAAGCCCGCATCCCTTCCATCATACCCCCTACCATTCTTACTTTATTTCTTTCTTTTCTCTTTTCTTTTCTCTCTCTCTCTCTCTCTCTCTCTCTCTCTCTTCCTCGTTTCGTAAAAGCCGCAAAAGGAGAACTGGTCGCGTCCCAGAGTGAAATCTTGAATTTCCCTATTCGAAGACGATCCCGAAGGACGGGACTATTTTCCAAGATATCTCCCCTTCCACCCTTCGAACCCTTACCGAAAGTGCCGATTTCACCGACTCGCATTGTTTCCATCCATTGCTTTCATTCGCGACTCCTTCTGGTATACGATCGACGTTGACGATCTTCTCTTCCTCTTCCTCTTCTTCCTCTTCTTCTTCGTTCAATGTGTCGGAAAGTAAAAAGGTCCTTGCAAAGTTTCTCCTAGTCGCGTTAATTATAGATAATTGCCGGTTTTCATTCGAAATGATTATTACATTTTAAGAAGAGTAAGAAATAGGAATAATATTATTCGATTTGTCAATGGAAATAGCGTTCATGGAGTAAAAATAGAGTATATTCTTGCAACGAATTAAAAGAATAAAAGAATCGAATTAAAAAGTAAAAATAATTCTTAGAATGATCATCCAACGAAGAAATAAGAAAATATTCATAAGAGATTAACGTCAAAGTCTGACTCATCATTCCTCTTTTTGTTCGCTTGTTCGATCGCCGTAAAAGATTGAACTTTACGTTTATCGTTCGATAAACGTAGGCGTTAGTCACGCTCTCTCTTGTCGCACGTCGTATTTTCAATGTTAGCATCATCGATCGACAATCAACCTTATTCCAAGATCCTCCTAAGGAATTATGGAAATTAATCCACGTCTCTTACCATTGAGATCCTTCTCTACTTTCTTTTTTTATTCATTTTTCCTTTTTTTTTATCCTTGTCGTCGGCAGTTCGAACGTTCGTAACGTCGTCGTGCTACGAGCAGAATTATCTTAATCGTCGACTGTTGGATTGGGAGATGGAAATCGTGGGCGATTTGCGAGAATTCACCTTCTCGCAAATCGAAAATCTACGCTGAAGGAGTAGGAGGGTGAAGGGAACGGAAGACGATCACCGTCAGCGTCAGCGTTTCTCACAACCCGATGATTCCTCCAAAAGGATTCTACCTCTGATCGTTCCTTTTCCTACGAGCAAGAAAATAAAAGGAAAGGGAAAAGAAAGAAAAAGAAGAAGATTGAAGATCGAACATCAGTGTGTTTCTCGAGTGAGAAGAAAATACCTATCTCATCGAAGGTGAGATCGTGTCAACGAGCTGATTCCTCTTTCTCTCGTCGTTCGTTACCCCTACTTTATCGTTCCCAAAGACCAATCGATATTCCTCCTTCGTGTCAATTCGTATTGGATCGTTGGAGCTGGACGAAAACGAGGTAATTCGATTAAATGAGAGAATACACACCGATGTAGCAAGAGTTCGGATAGGCTGGAAGGGGGCAGAAGAGAAGAGTGCTCGTAACATTGGGATATGGTTCCTTCGATGCGCTCGGGGGAGGCGTTGTCCTAGCTGGATGATAGGAGAAAGGTTACGAAGGTTGAAGCTGGGTTAGAGGTATAGGTGTAGGATGTGCATCGAGACGATGTTCCTACCATTTGGTAGCCAGACGCAACCCAGTCTCTTACCACCCTCCAGGGCGCCATCCATCTACACTCGCCCCTTCCTTTCCTTCTCCCGTGGGAGTAATTTCCTTTTTGCTTCGCCTTTCCGTACTCTCCTCGGTCCTCTTCCGTCTCTTTCTATTTCTCTTTCTCCGTTCCTTTTTCACTGGAACATCTTGTACCGTATTTTGCCAACTAGCACATTCTCCGATGCTTGCCTAATGTTCTCATATAAAAGATCGTTTTTCTAACGACGATATCAACTATTCGATGTAACTAGGATTTACAAAATCTTTCTTTTTAATTATATTCAAACTCGCAACACGCGCAAATACTACACAGAATTTGACGTCAATGATGATAATAAAACGTAATGGTAAGACGAAGACACACGCGTGCAAGTTTCCTCGCTCCGTATTGTGTCCCTTGTCTAGGGTCGTTCGATATTCGTAAGTAGAAGGGACCACCCTAACATTGGTGACCCTCAAAGATCAAGATAACGAGCTTACACTCCCAAAAGCGGGTTAATTAAAGGCTATTCCAGAGTAATCAGGATCCTTCGAATGTCTTATCGAGCGCGAATATTCAACTATTCTCCATTAAACATCCATTGTTACTTACTTTTACCATATGTTGTCTTAATAGAGTACGCGCAAATAATCCTAATTACATGAGAAATCAATAGCAAAACGTGATACTGAATTATTCCCGTAACACAATTTAGAGTCCAAACGAAAAGGGTATTTTTGTAAACTATCGAACGAGTTTATTATTAGATTGGTCTGTTTCAGGATTAATTGTACATGCCTATCAAAACGTTCAAATAATTCCATTATATTATTTAAAGTTCGTCCAATGCACATTATCTACGCGGGAATACGATATTACGTATATTTATTTTATTCGTTTGATTTAGAGTAGTAGCCTTTCGACAATCAATTCGAGAGCAGACACAAAGCATCGACTTTCCCCTTCATTACCTTTGATCGGCTCGAACGACACGAGAGGAGGAAGATCGGGTAAAGCTCACGATCGCTGCCATTTATTGGAAACTCGTGGACCTCCTCCTCTTCCTCTTCTACCCCCTCAAACACCCCTTCCACCTTCTCTTCCTGCTTTTGCTTCTCCTTCCACTCATCGCTCACGATTTTTCATTTCCTATTAATACAACCAACCTTTGCTCCTTCCACTCACTCCCCCTTCGCCCTCGCTCTACTCTTCACTCGTTATTTCTTGTTTCTTTTATCCTTGACTCTCTTCTTCCGATATTTTCCGATCGCAACTTTGACCGATACGTTTTCTTTTTTACGGAGAGAATTTTTTATCTTTTAATAACACAGGAGGATTTTTACATTTTATTTCGAAACATAAAGAGAATGAAATATCGTACGAAAATGTTATGGCAAGTATAATAAAGAAAATAAAATAAGAATATGTTCGATGTATATGAATATAAGTTTAACTACTTCATTTTTGTTATTAATCGATACTTATACGCAGAAAAAAAAGTATACTGAATTTTGATATTGTTATTTTTACGTATTTTTGTTCTTTTTAAAAGGAACGATAATCATCGTTTTTCGATGGGTGATTGGAATCGCTTGCATAAAAAGCGAGGTGGGAGTTGTTACGATAAAGGGGGGGCAGGGGAGAGGGGTTTAAAGTGCGATTAATTATTCTCTCTCAGCTGGGAGTCAACGAGCGAGTGCGATGCGTGTACACAAGCTGCTAGGGGTTGACGGGTGGTTCAAGGGGGCTTTAGGGAGGGGTTGGAGGGGCTGGAGGGCTAAGGGAGGAGGAGGAGGAGGAGGAGGGTATCGAGTGCACTTTGTCGGGACGTTACCACCACTGTTTCCACGCGTGCTGCTTCTCTTTCTCTTTCTCTTTCTCTCTTGTCGTGTTTGTAGGCCATTGTCGAAGGGCCATGCTCTCGATTTAATTGCGGAAACACGTGACTGCCTCGTTAAAAAAAAAAAAAAGAAAAAGAAAAAGGGAAAAGAGACGCGAGCGTGCTCTAAGAGGGTCAAAGCGGCAAGTAAACGAGGATAAGTGTTGGAAGAATGAAAGGGGTTAAGGGGAGGGGAAAGTCAAACTCGAATTTATCCCTAAATATTCTTTTTATCTTCAGTTATTTGGTTTCAAGGTAGGGTAGGAAGGAATTCTCTGATGTGCAGAAAACTAAAAGGATCTTATTTTGAGAATCATTATAAAAGAGTTCCTAATGAGAATCTAGTGTATTACTGGTATCATTAACGGCTATACTCATTTGAAACAAAAATATTGAGACATGAGATTCCACGAACGTGCAAAATTCAAATAAGAAAGTTCCATTACTTTCCAGACAGGAGGTATAAAAGTTAAGAAGAAAGTTCAAGCTTTCTAGTTTACGTTTGAGTTTCAAAATTTAGGAAACAGAATAATATGAAATATTCTAGTGAATATAATTTGAACAACTATTTTAACCGAATTCAATTCCTAAAACACCAAGAATTTAGCGAATTTGCTTGTTGCTTTTCTTTCCAAACCGTGGCAAAGAAAAATTCAATATACGGAATGTCAGGTGGTATGTGATGTCGACTAATTTCGAATGAACGTTCGAACACATTCGAAAGTTCGTCGTCGAGCAAGTTAAACGCGTTCGAAATATTTGAGAGGTAAATAGAAGCGTAGAGAGAAGCTTAGAAAACCGATAGATCGAACCTAGATAGAATGAGGAATTCGATAAAGGTGTAGAAGAGATAGAAGCTACCCTGATAAATAGATAGATAGAAGAAAACAAAGATAGGAGTAGATCGAGGGGAAAGTTGGTAATTGCTCCTGGCAATTATTTTCCCTGATCTAAAAGTAGCTCAGAAACGAGACCTCTTCTCTATGCGGAAAGAACGTTGAAAGGGGGGTTGGTTGGGGGAGGTAAAGATGACGGGAACAAAATCGGAGTTGCTAGAAGTTAATTAAACGCGAACGGGAGTTCGCGCTTGATCGGTTGCTTCAACGAAAATTCCATTCTGTTTTCATCTTCTTCTCAGAATTCTTTACTTTCAACTATCTCTCGTTCCTCTTTTATTGCTTCTTTTATTCTTAAGGTACGGCGAGTTATTCGTTCGAAGTTAGCGCGCGATGTTCCTTCGTACTTATACTTAGAAGTTATACACATAAAAAAACAATTATCTCTGGTCAAATGAAATTATATAGGTATTAGATGTTAAACAAGAAGACAATGTTTTTTGACTGCGAGTGGAGTTAGATCGATACCGAATTGTGATCACATTTCGTTCTTCCTCTCAAATTAACCGTAGGATTCTCTCTAGAACTATCTGGAAGCAATCGGGAATACGCGTCGCAGTGGAACGAGTCTCGCGGGTACAATAAGAGTCGAACGATGTGCAAAGTAATCGACGAGTATTTGGGATTACGGAAACCGAAACTTAATCGAACAGAATCTTCCTACATCTCGGTTAAAAACATTACATATTTTTTCTAATTATGGAATATAATGATTGGTTGAACAAAAAATGCACAATAATAAGTTTAATAAGAAAATCTTTCAAAATGTAATAAAAATTATCAACGTTACTTATTACTTAATCTAATATTTCAATTCGTCACTCGTATTTTTTATTCGGTAGACAGATAACGCACGGTTCGGTTTATGTTTGGCTACTTTGTTTTAAAAGTACACAAACGTATCACTCGGTCCAATGCAAATCATTCCTGCTGAAAGTATTTCATTTAAATTTATGTATCGTTATATAGATTTTATGTAGACAAAATTTAAATAACAAAGTACAGAAACTATTGAAATATAGACGCATATATGCGGTTAAAGGTATAAGCAAAAATAAAAAAAGAAAGAGAAGGCTGCAAAAGACAAAATTAGTATGATTTTAAAGCTATTCGTTTCTCAGCACTTTTCACGGGTAACTTTGATACGAATTCAAAGTTGGGAAGAGATGCGTCACCGAGAAGAAGTAGAAGTAGAAGTAGAAGTAGAAGTAAAAGTAGAAGAAGTAGAAGAAAAATTTCTGTGGCTCGATGTCTCCGCCGCCCGTTGCCGCCACGATACCGGATGCGGTTACCAGCCGACAATAAGTTCTCGTCAGACGCAGCATCGCGAGTTTCCTAGAGAGTCGTACGCTCATTCCTAACTTCGAAAGAGAAGTTTCGACGTAGCTGCGACCCGCCGCGAGCTAGTAGCATCTACCAGAGAAGATGTTTCCCCTTATCCTACAACCCCAAACCCACCTTACTCTTCTCATCCCTTCTCTCACCCTTTATCTCTTTCTTTGAAGTAGAATCTTGTACTGTGTGTGTTGAATGAAAGTTACACTTACGTCTTCTAATTGCCGCTGTTGTTGTCCCACCATTCCGAAAACACTTATTTCGCGTTTTAACATTTTCGAGGCGTTAAAATGGTTAGAACGATATGCTTTCAAGCATAAGAAAGAGTGAGAGGGGGAGGAGGAAGAGGGGGAGGGAATACTCGTAGTTGGCTCGAAAGGAAAAAAGGAGTACTTAAAAGGAAAATCGTCGTCTCGTTTAAAAGGCGACAAGTCGCTCTTTCGAAGCAAGAAAATGACACCGACAGCAAATTTAAAACTTTTTAAGAGAACATTTTATGAAATTGAGATAGGTATTACGAAGCTGTTCAACCGAGAAAAGGATTTTAACTTTACTCTTGAAGTCTCTTCTTTCTTTTCCTTTTTTATTCCATTATTATTTATTTTTCAATTTATAATATACAAGAAAAATCTATTCTATTTTATATTAAATCTTTGCAAACATATTTTTTAATTAAAAGAGAATATATTACGAACGTAATTAACCGAGGCATCAAAAATTCTCATTTAATCTTACCGTTTGTTATTCTTTTCGCGATAGGAAAAATTGTAGGAAATTATTAAAAAATTGAAACTTCGTTGTTCGTATCCAATATATACGAGTACGCGCATACATATTTTAATATCTTGACATAATCTTTGGAGTTGTTGCTGAAAGAGCATTTTTCGAGTCGTAGGGTAGTCAAACTCGAAGGGTGGCAATCTTCGCGGGAATTCAATCTTCCGAATTTGATGTCTGCCGTTTACCAACTTGCCTTATGCAGAATGTCGGACTACCGATTCGTGTGTTTCGACCGAACAAGAGACAAAGAAATACAAAAACAAAGGTGTCAGTGTAAAGACTTCGTCTTTGAGAGAATTGCAAGTAGTACTTATGTAGGAGAACGTCGGAAAGAAAGACCCTTACATTTCAAATTAAAAGGAAATTTGAAATACCGAAGGACTTTCTCAAAGCTCCAACATTTTTTTCCCTTCCTTATCCCTCCGCCTCTTTCTCTTCTCTCCGACACTTTCAAGAATACGTATTCGTTCAAACTCCTCGTCGCGTCCTTTCTTTTACTTCCGGAGTATTTCAACTTTTCAAATTGAAATTATTTCCGATACTCGTCCAAGTACTCCACGAACAAAGAAAGTATTTACCAAGAATTTATGCACGTAATATCGACGCTACACGAGGTATCACAGCACATTTTTTTTCAAACTTATTATTTTCAGCATGCAAATTAATTTGAAGTTTCTTTCTTCGCTCGTTTAAGCGAAATATAACGGGAATGCGGAAAAAGATTTGCAAAAGTACTTGTACTTTTTTAATCCTAAGCAATAGATAAATGGAAATTGGTTCTTTCCAAATGCGACCACCAATGAACACATTTTCGTTCCCTATTGTTCAGAAGCGTACTCGGTGTCCTGTGTTTTCCAATTGCACCTACATATATAGATATACATAGAGACACGTGCATCTACCAACCAAACAGCGTCATTGTTCTCTATGTAGGTTGCCAGCTTTGCCGGTCTTCGTTTCGTACTAACAAACGGAAAGCGGATAATAAAGTAGCATAAAACAATGTTATCCACGACAAAAGTTTTTTGTATTACTATAAAACGTATTATCATTAAGTGTTATCAATTTTTTATTTGCTTATATTAATGTTGTAAAGTGTAAGCGTAGAAGTTTAGAGGAAGATAGGAGGAATAACGGTGAGAGAAGATTTTCTCTTTTGACAGCTTCTGCTTACTCTACTTTCTCAATTTCTTCCTGTCCTACTCCCATTTGACGAAAAAAATTAGTTTCATTTTTGATTGTTATTACCTTCGAACTCCGAAATGAATTTTTTCTTCCTACATCGTACTGGCTGCATTTTGTTTCTTTCTTTTATATTTATTTTTTCCAAGTTGAAAAGAAATGTTATACGTACTTTGTAAAAGTGGAAAAGTGGTTAAACTTGGTCCATCTCAACGTCGTTGCACGTACTGTGCTCTCTCGAGGAGTTAGTTAACTCGTAATACGCGACGTTGGCGGGACTTTCTTCATTTCTAAGGAGTACGAAATCTTCCGGTTGACGTTTTACTCGACAGCAGACAAGAGCTCATTAACGTTTTAAGAGGTTGCGCAGGTAACGTTTCTTTCTCACGAATAAGAGAGATTCTAGTCAAATCTAAACGCATTAGGTATCGCAAAGTTTTCAAATCGCTGATGCAACGGGTTGTACCAAAGGCGCTTGTTAAATACTATAATTATATATTTTTACATTAATTTCCCTTAAAATCAAAGACACGAACTTTACGAACAAACGAATTAACGAAAAATCCAAGAAAATACAAAATATCGATACTGTTTGTACGGAGTTATAGGGGTCTACGGCGGCTCGAAAAACCGCAGCCTGTGAAATTCAACGCCAAGGTAATTCGAGAGCCGTGAGACGGCTGTTGAGCAAGAAGGAGGTAGCTGCTTAGGGAGCAAGAGAGAAAGGGTGCACCGACGATGCTTGCTGGTGGTCGGGGGTGGAATTTCGGATGGGTTGCCGGGTTTGCCGCTCGGGTTTCTAAGTTTATTAAGTCCGACCGCGACTTGCCTTATCTAGCCGAGGGAGTCCACTGCCATCTCATATATCCACCCCCTACTTTCTTCTTTTCTATATCTCCCTCTCTTTATTCTTTTCGGCGGCCTTCCTTTCTCTCAGCCGATCTTCTTTCGTTCTACCATCCTGGGCCAACCGTAAATTCATATCTGGAATAATTTTCACCCAGGCAACTTGGCTAACGGCCAGGGTTTCTCGTAAACTCTCTCGACTACCCTCTGGCCCTTTCTCTCTCTCTCCCTCTCTTTTTCTATATAGATAAAATAGATCGATGTATATATCTCTCTTTCTCTTCTTTCTTTCACTCTTTATTCATCATCTCTCTGTCTTCTTCTTTTCTTTCTCTCTCTTCATTTCAAGAACAGAAGAAATCCCCTACTCTTATTCCCATCTCCCTCGGATTTTATTTCCCGGATAACACCTTAGCCTCTCCTCTTGTCCTCTTAAACTTACTCTCTTGCTCGTATTTCGTCAACAAACGGCACTGGGACACTGGCCCGGGATAAAGTAAGTAGCATGATTCTATCCACGTTGCTTCTATAACGTATACTTTTACTACTACCAGTTCTAATTATTCTATCAAGCGAACATTTTTTTTCCGTGCAAATCTTCATGGAACTTTTTACTTTTGAATTATTAGATTTGAGTTATTTAATAATGGTCGAGACCCCTATTCGGTTAAGCTGTCACAGTTTTACGATATTATCTCGTGCTCGTTAATGAGAGAAAATTATTATCATTTTGTAGATTCTTACAAGTTTTATGGAATGTTGGTTACTCGTAGTCTAGATAAAACTGTTCTGGCATGTTTCTTGCAGAGAAAATTATTCGAATGATCTACATTCTTTATTACGTGTTTCGATCAATTTTATCCTTTTTTTATTACGTCAAGTACTGATAACTGAATATATCTTTTTTATAATCCTAATAAAAACGACCTTTCTTTTACTTTTCTTATTTCCTTCATTAGATATTTTAAATTAAAGTAAATCCTTACGTATATTTGAATATTTTTACGATTCGTGCCCCAACGTCTTCGAAAACAGAAAAAGTTTAAACGGCTTTTTCGAATAGTAAACGAACCGATTGAAATCATGCTTGGAAATATTCAGTAAATGTGTGGGTGAAGTATACACAACGATTCCCAACACGTACGCGAGCACTTGTGTGTGTGCGTGTAAGTATCTTGGTTCCTTTTCGTCGTGTATACACGAAACACGTGCGAAACACCGTTTCGGTTCGTGGCTGCAGACAGAATTGGGTTGCGTAGAATAGTGAGGAAGATAAATGTTAACATTTCTTGGGAATTCAAGTTGATTTTCTCGAACGAATGGAAGGATCGACTGCGAGTGGTACTTGCCGCAGTATTCGATTAAAATTTAAGTTGCCTTTTAATTGTCTAACACAGAGGTATCCTACCAATATTCCGTAAGTTACGAAAGAAATAAATTTTACGTGACGAGTATTTTACATCTTCCTTTCGAGACCTTACGTGAATCATCTTTTAAATATTTAGCGTTATTATTCGTAAAGTAGGATGTGACTCAGTTGAATTCGTGATTGCGACTTAACGATAAACGCCAACGTTCACGTCGTATGACATCACTAGCGAATTCCTTTAGAAATTATTATCGTCAAAACAAGATTTAAAATTTGTTTTTCATATAAAATGACCAGTGTTAAATGAAACCAACAACATATATTTGATAATAAATATTCTACCAGCTTAAAAAACAAGTACTTTTCTTGTATAGAGTATACTGAATTTGTCTGTTAAAATCAGACAAAATAAAGTAACTGCACTCGTAGTCGCGAATGAGAAGGATCGATTAAATTAGTAAAGAAAACCGAAGGTCGAGAATGAGATAGAAAAGCGGTATGCAAAGAGGCAGACAGAAAGCATGAGAAATAGTAAGAGAGCATCAAAGTTGAGATAAAGAATTAATCCAGCAGATTTCCCTAATGAGTTCTCTTTGGACCGATAAAGGAAGATGCTATCATCAGCGTTTCCTTTATCCTTTTTTTTTCTTCTACCTTTCAGACGGTGTTATTTTTTTCTTTCTTCCTTTCTTCCTTTTCTTTTTTAATGCAATTCCAGAAGAAAGAGTAGGAAAAGATTGGAAGAAAAATGCGAATAAAAAGATTTCGGTTTTGTCCACTTGAACGAATCAAGAAACTGTTGAAGCATGTAATAACCTTACTCTGTGTGAAATTATAATGAAAGTAGAACGATAATCGTTATGGGAATGAAAATCCCAGAAGCCGCTTAAGTTTCTTATCGTGCGAGTGTATCGCGAGATAATGTATGTACATATTTCGATGTAATCTCTTAATGAGCTTCGATCGAGAAGACAGGATTAGACTAGGGGGAGAGAAGAGAGAAAGAGAGTCTAGGGATTAAGTGGTGAGGAAACGCGCGTATACACCACCCCTCGTCTACTGACGTTTAGTAATCACAGCTGCTGCCATAGCAAGTTACCTTCTGCCACTTTCAGCGACATCAACAAACGCTAGAAACATTATCTCTGAGTGCATCTGCAGGAAACACTACTCTGTTATTATTAGCTAACAGTAGTGCCAAAAAGATCTTATCGATAAAATCACCATTATTTATAGCATTTTTCTCTTTGTTATTATTAAAATAATTTTAGGGTTTATCTATATAAAATTTCTACAGATACTCGTTGTTTATACGTGCCTGTAATAGACGAAATATTATTTCGAAAAAACATCATATTATTATTATTTATCAAATTTCTAAGGGGACAACTTTACAAACGCTAAATAAATGACATTAATTATTAGTAGACTTGTTTACTTCGATACAGCGACGGTGCAGAAAAAGACAGATAGAAAGAAAGAGACTATTCGCATACTTAAGTGTGTCATGGTAGGAGTAATATAAGCAAACCGATAGCAGCGAAAGCAGCCGTCTGCCTTGGAAGTAGAAGCGGAAAGGGGTTATATTCGACACACGAACGCACACACTCCCTAATCCTACTCTGCATATTAAGCGATCTGCGATGCCACCCCGTCGTTGCAGGTGAACCCCACCTTCCTCTCCAGCTCCCTCCTAGCTCCCTCCTAGCTCCCTCCTAGCCGAGTTCGATATCGAGTATTCCAGGCTGGATAGACAGCCCTGGCACGTCACTCATGAACTCTATGCAGTGGCATATGCCGATGATTGGCCGCCGACCGTCAAACTCATCCCCAACCCGTTTTGATCCCGACCCGCGTGTCTGCGCCCTTTCTATTTTTATGTGCTATGCTTGTATAGTCGTGCTTACCCTTCTCCTCCTCCACCCCATTCTATCCTATCCGATCCTTCCTCTGCATCCCCTCCTCCTCTTCTCCTCTTTTCTAGTTCTATCTCTCTCTATTCAATAGAGGCGTCACCGATTTCAACGACGCGCGTCAAACATTTTGATTTGGAAGCATTCATCGACAACATGCACGTACCATATCGTTGATTCGATGTCATTCAGAATGGAATTTTTCCTTTCGGGACGGTCTCTGTGTTAACTGTTGGACAATTTATCTTTTCTATTGGAGTAATAATATCGAAGGTCTTTAGCAGCAGAGAATTGTAAAGTAACTGTATTCGGATTTTTTTTGGGTCATACGTATGATTCACTTAGATGGAAACAATCATCATGTATACATCATATTGTTTGATTCGATGTTATTCAAATCCAAAATAGAACTTCTTTTGAAAAGAATCTTGCAAACGGTAAGCTTTAGGACAATTTCTATTTTATATCGAGAAAATTTTATCTCCTATCGGTCCTCGCCAACTAACGTCACACAATCTCTTTTACCAAAGAAGAACTTGTTTCATTATGCAATCTCTTTACCTTCCGCTTAATAATCACGTCGAGTGCATCCTTGCATGCAATTTTATTCTTCTTTCGCTTCTTATTTCCCCCTAATCCATCCCAATCCCGTTTTTTTCAATTTATCCTTCCGAAGACGGTGGTCGCGGTTTTACGTCACATGGTCAGAAGATACTGACAATGAGACTTTCTTTTTATTCCTTTAACCGTTTCTTATTTTTTTCCTTTTTCGAATATTTTCCTTTCTACCTTTCTTTCACGATAGTTTTTTTTTTTTTTTATTAAGCGACGATGCTATCTAAACCAGACGTAATCTATACAGATTTGCTTTAAACAGATTTATTTCTTTCTTTTTTTTTTTTCTTCCCCATTGCTTCGTTTATCAGCATATACGAGCGGGAGAGAGGACATACCATCGACCAACACTAATCTTCGTTTCTCGATATTACCCTCGCAACTACGGGGGCAGGAGTCGACAGTAAATTCGCTACGAATACGATTCGCATTTGCAGTTTGATGGGGCGTACTCTCGTTTCTCTCTCACCCACGCAATCGTGACACGTCCAACCTAATGAACTTCGTATGATAGAGTGCGACCACGAGCTGACGCTCTTCCGAACTGGACGAACCAACGAAGAAAAGGGGAAGAAAAAGTGAAAGGAATGTACGAATCCGGACCGAAGAAAGATAAAAAGAGAAGGAAAGAAGTAGAGATAGAAATATCTATATATATACATAGTAAGAGTGAAAGAGTTTAAAAGAGGGATAGCAAGTTGAAAGGTAGGAGGGGAAGAGGGGAGCGACAGATGGCAGCAGGAAAAATGACAACTCGTCGACAGTGATTAATTGCATCGCTTCGCGCCACGTAACGAGCAATTAATTATTATCGGGTAATCAAATTGGCTGCTAGCCCCCCCCCCTCCTTGCACTCTTGCCCCCCTCTTATTCCTTTCCTCGTGGAACGATCTCGTGCGCGCACCTCGTAACAGTAATTTTTAATTAGTCGACGTGCGACGACTCCGAACCTTTTTGCAGGGACGCGAACGAACGAACGAACGAACGATCCGATACTTTGCTTTTCTATACTTTTATTTCATACCCCCCAACCCCCTTTTATCTTTTCTTTTTCCACTCGCATTATCTTTAACTCTCTTTCTCTCTGATACTATACCGGACATATCGGTTCGGTGGTATCGAGTAATTGGAAAAATTCTGGTAGGATTAAAAGTAAATCTCTCCTTAAATTGGAATAGCAATCTTTCCTTCTCCTACTTCATACGATTTGCATATTTTTAATTCGGCAATAAGATTTCCGGGATGACATTGGGTTATCCTATCTGCGATATATAAGAAATGAAACGCCATTTCTATAATCAAACGAAAAGAAAATAGATAGAAGATAAAAAAAGGAAAAATAAAAGAGAGATAGGGAATCTTGAATCGCAAAGAGGACTGCTGCTGCTGCTGCTGCTGCTGCTGCTGCTGCTGCCGGTGCCGGTGCCGGTGCCGGTGCTGGTGCTGGTGCTGCCTGGCTTCTTGTCAAAAGAGAGAATTTGGTTCGTAGGAAAGCTCGCACGAGAAACTTTTCCCCCCGTTGCTTCTTATCGTTCATCTCGATTTGCAGACCTGCCCCTACTCCTATCTCTTTCTCTCTTCCCTCCGCACCCTCTTTTTCTTCTTCTCCTTCTTTTTCTTTTTCTTTTTCTTCTTCTTCTTCTTAGTTCGTCGGGGCACACAAGGAGCGTCGACCTTATCGTTCGCGATCGTCGATAAATGTTATGCAACGGAGCGAGGCAGGACGGGTGTTCACCGATAACCTTCCCCCTTACTCCTCTTCTTTCCACCTTTTCCCCTCTCCTCGAGCCCCGCGGACCCACGCGAACGCCCCAACCCCCCAAACACCCCCCCGGCCGCCCCCCGCCCCGGCCCCCGCCGACCCGCCCGACCACCCTGCCCCACCCCCCCCCCCCACGCCCAACCACCCAAAAAAAAAAATTATCCCCACCCCTATTTTTCCCCCCCTTTTTGGTTATTTTCTTTTCCCATTTTCTCTTCTCTGCACCCTTCCTAATCGAATTCGACGTCGCATATACACGCGCCACAGTACAATTTCCAAGATTCTTGCAGTCGATAGCGTATCTTTTTTTTTCTCTTTTTTTTCTTGCTCCACACTTAGTCAGCTGTTCGAGTTAGGTGCGTTCATTGGTGCGTTATTCTGTCTGTCTGTCTGACTGTCTATCTTTTTCTCTTTCTATCTTTTTTACTTATACTTTCCTCTTCGTTTGCATGACGCGTGTCTCTCCGAGGGTGGATAAAGAACACGCGAACATGCAAACGAACGTTATGATTCACCAGGACGACGTTCGGCGAACAGGCACCGACCGAGAGGGTCGAATAGTCCAGCTACGCGTACTTCCTTGCTTACATAAATTATCTACGAATAAAAGGTTGTACCTTTTGGTACTAGGGTTTCTTGATTCCTACATTGTTCATGCGAGCTTGATCATTCTTTCAACGTTTTTAAGAAACTGGGACTGCGTTCCAGTATCTTTCTAAATATTTTACAGGGGCTTGCTCATATATTTATTTTGTTATATATTTTCGTAATATTTTGTTTGAGAAGCTACGTAATGTGTATTCAAAAAAATATTTCAGTCTATGATACAACTGAAACTACATTCATACGGTCAGAGAGACGATATGGGAATTTTTCATTTCGGAGATTCCGTTCGACCAAAAATTGATCGCTCGAGCAGTTATGTTTACCGAACAGAGATTGACACGCTGATGCGTAGTATTGCAATTCGGGAAAATAATATTTGTTTTAATATTTGTTTTTTTTTTCTAGTGTATATTATTAATATTTAATATTTAACTGAAATACAAAATCTCATCAAAACTAGCCTTTCCCTGAAGTCGTCGCAGTTTTCTTGTCTTCACAAAATTTCGAATACTTCGGAATACGTTACCGAATCGTAAAAAATTACAAATAAAATGTAACTGGATAGATATTTGCGCTACGTCAATAATAAATCTAATTAATCCAGCTAATAATAAACTTTCCTAAACTTTAGAAATAAATCTTGCAGGATTATTAAGTACAATTGGTTAATCCAAAATGTAAAAGTTTTTCAACAAAATCGTTAGCAGTCGTTTGAAAGAAATTATCGCTTGAGTCAACTGTAACGGTACGATGCGGTCGTAGCCAAGCGTAATTACGTTGGTATGCAGCGCACGAACGTCCAAAGCAGCATCGTCGTCTCTTCCTACGCGACTTCCAGAAAAGCTAAAGAGAAAGAGAAGTAGGAGATGGGTGGAATACATTTGGAGACTCGAGCGGTTGTTACTTAAATCGCTTTTTACCGAGTTTCCGCGTCCGACCGTTTTTAACTTCATTCGTTCCAAGAGGTTGAGACTTGGAAACGTTAGGCGCGATTCTTTTAAATTTGCGAACGATCAACAAAGAGTATATTTATTTAACTTAAGTAGCTTCTCTCCCACCATTTTTCCTTTCTTTTTTCTCTTTTAATCAAATGCCCTCTTTCCTCGTTTCGAATAAAATCGCAGGAAAATACAAGAAAATAAATAGCATTACCGGCGAAAGAACTTTTTTGTACGACTTACGATAAAATTACATCTATCCAGAAAAACAAGCTGCACTCCCACACCCTTCTTTCTTCCAAAACAAAAAAAGAGAAGAAAGATAAAAATCTTTTTCTAGCTAGTGAGAAATCCTCTTTCTAGTAGCAAACATCAGAGTGTGTGAATACATCCGAAGAGAAAGATAGGAAACGCTGTTTACCCGATTCTTTTCGATTCTATCAAAAGAGTTTGAAAAAAAAAAGAAGAAGAAACCGGCGAGAGAATCGGAGCTTGCGTGAAATAGAGAAAGAAAGAAAGAAAGTGAGAAGCAAAGAAGGGAAGCAAGATAGAAGGAAAGTGGATAGGTCGGATAGATAGGGTTGGTGGGTGGTTAGCGTGCAAACACACATCTACCTACGAGCGTATTGTTAGCAACGTTTCTCGGTCCCGTTCGAGGCAAATCCAATTATTCGAAACGAGACCACAAGTTTTCACGGTCTCGTTCAAACCCATCTATTTATACGACGCGAGAGCAAAAAAGAAAGAAGGAGAAGAGAAAGGGCAGGAAAACCCGGGAGGGTTGGGAAGCTTTCCGTTGGTAACTGTGCACGTTCAATGTGAGTTTGGATAGGAGAAAGCGATGAAGGAAAAGAAATGAGAGGTGTAGGTGTAGGATAAAAAGTATTACTATGTGAGGGCTGAGGTGGGAAAACGAGGATGGCAAAATACACGCTCGATACACGCTCGATACACGCTCGATACACGCGTCGTTTCACTTCCGTCCACGTCCCTACCCTAAAATCTCTCGCTCGCACGCTCGTTCGTTGCGACCGCAGAGAGGAGTGTGCGTCCGTTCGCTCGTTCATTAGGTCGCACGTGGAACAGTTACTGCGAAATCGTGAAACCAATGTTGTAGGAAGAGATGCGAGGACAACGGTACACGTGCGAGCTGCAACGTGGAAACTGATAGTCGCATCGTTGTGTACAAGTTGAAAATATCGGTATTTGGCTGACAGCAAAGTTTTGGCAGATTTGAAAGTCAATTACTTTTCTATGCTCGTATATGCGTCTAGTGAAAAGGGTTTAGGTGGATATTTTTAGACTCATCGTTGGAGTGCAGAGAACCCCTCGTTCGTTCTTTCTATCTATCCATGTATATCCGTCTCTGTTTCGGACTGTCTCTCTTTATCCTGTTCATCCTCTTGGACGATCCTCCTATGGCAGGGAGCAAATGCACTTAGCCGTAATCGTAGCCGCGGGCGAACTGCCGGCATACTAAGCCGACGACGGCCTCAATAGCTCGCTTCCGTGCCGTCCGCTCGACGTTATCGCCGTTTAATGGCAGGTACACACGTTCAACGGTAAGCAACTAGAGAGCCACGTATCGATATTATCGATACACATAACTAGGAATGTGTAAACTGTGTTTGCCGTATATAACCGTTAGTGCATTTTCATTATTTAGTGGGATTCATTTTGGAAAAAGTAAACACTTTTTACCTGAACTTTTTTTTATGTTCGGGGGAAAAAAAATAGCTGATATTTTTTTATCGTCCAAATACTTCATTTTCCGTATGTCACAGAAGTACATCGTGGGAGTTTATAAAAACGATATCTATGAGCCTATAAGTAAAAGAAGATCTTTAGAAATATTCTTTTATATAGAAAACGATTGCAATAGAAAGAACGATATAACTCTTCACAGTTTTCATTTCGACCATTTCAAGTTCGGTACAGCGGTTCGATGTTGTACCGTTAGGAAAAAAGAAAAAGAGAGAAAGAATGGAAGAGAGGAGGGATACTGTAACGTTTTCTCGAATTCAATCTCGTTCTCGTAGAAGAAAAAGAAAGAGACGGATACAGAAAGAAAGAAGGAAAGAAAAAAAGAAGTGGTAAAGCTTTTTCGCGAGTCTGTTCTCACATTGGCACTACCGATCTGGGCTTTCCTCATCTCTTCTCAAACGCGACACGACGTATTTCAATTTGCCACACACGACCCATTTTTATTATCGCGACGGAATGCGATCGATCGTCGTCCCTATATATCTCTCTCTCTCTTCTTATTCTTTTTCAAACGTAACGTAGTAGCACTCACACCAATACCAAGCAACCCAGGACCACAAACGATATCGTTCATATTTTAGGTCGTTGTTTGCCATCAGCAAACAATTCCGTGGGGTTTGGCAAGCACCTCGACACTGCATACGATCGAAGCAGAGTGAACCAAAGAGAAGGAGAAAAGAGGGGGAACTCCCTTTCTCTCTCTCTCTCTGCCAGACCGGCGTCTGTTTGTCGTGCCGCGCGTCGTTTAATGAGCCAGGAATGCCGAGGATTTTATCGCCGCAGAACTCTCTCTACGTATACTACAGGAATAGTAGCTACATACCGTTGAATTACTACTCCGTGTATGCGTGTGCGTGTGCTTAGGTATATATATATGTGCGTCGACGAATCGCGTAAAAAGCTCCTTCCTACGAATTTGTGCTTGTATTTTAATGCTCGCGAAACCGCTACCACCGACTCTCAAACTCTAGATTTCATTGATATTCTATAATACTTTTTTATACGATCGCGTTAACTTTTCAAAAGATTACAACCTGGATCTGTATGGTTTTTTAATAACGACATTTATCTGTTTTTTATCTTTTGTTCGCGCTGGAAGCAGATAATCGGTAAAAGCGATTCATGATTTCTCAAATGAAAATGATTAAAGTAGTCCTACTAATGAATGTTTATTAAAGGAATTCTTGTATAGTATAATAAAGGTAACTTTAGACAAAGAGAAAGACAAAGAAAAGGAATCAGTAGGAGGCGCAAATCCAGATACATTATCCAACGTAACCATAACGGTAGAGAAGGAACAATCAGCCGGGTCTGGCAAACGGAGGCGAACTCTGTTGGTGGTCCCTTATTCCGTCTTGTACACGGCCTCGTATACCAAGCAGTTTCTTTCCTTCCCCCGTCCCCCATGCCCTCCTGTTCCTCCATCATCGCCCTCCCTTACACGCATAAAGGGCGTGCACAGGGTGCACGCGAACCGAACGAAAGCTCCCGACGTGAACGATTCACCCCCCACGGCGAGCACCAACAAGGCCATACCGTGCTGCATGCTCTGTTAAAGCAGCAGGACGTGCGCGTACCTTGGATATCACGATTACTGTAAGAAGCATTTTTACGCTGGAGAATACGAAGACTCGTTATATAGACGCTAAAGTGGCCCTTGGCCTTTCGATTCGCGTCCTTAGAGTAGTGGATCGATTCTCGATTAACTCTTAGAGCCTCTTATGGGATTCTTTATCTTTGTTCTTTCTGATCATTCTCTTCTCGTATTTACAGTATTAATTAAATCCTATACAATTTCATTTACTTTTTTAGTATACCAATAAATAAGACAGATCTGTTGGAAAGCGTAGACTTGAGTTTAAGATACCCGAGATTAAACCCCATCGATTGTGTTCATTTTATCTGGCTAAAATTACTGCAGTAATTAAACTTTAAATTATTGCAAAAGTAGAACAACAAAAAATCATCTATTGTTACATAGCCAGCTAGTTTTAATTTATTTCTAAAATGAGTGATACGCCATTTTAGTCGAACAATGTTCAATGGATTCGATCTTATAAATTTATTTTTTCAAACTCATTGTCAGGTTAAAAAAGTTTATTTAAACGAGCGTAAGAGTAAAAAGAACAAAAGCATGCTGTCAACAAAACAAATTCATTTCACACTAGCCGTCGACAAATACCACGCGTACGCGTTAAACCTTGCCCGAAATTGAAGGAGGAAGTAGATGAAAGGGTGGTAGGAATGTTCGGACAGGCGTAAAATTGAAATTTTTGTTATCCTCCGAGTGAAAAGCGATTTAGGAGTATAAAGGTGCATTAAATGCGTTTGTTTGGCTTCATTATAGAATTCCCGCGTTTCTGTTATTTTTTGATGTGTTTTATACGCTCCCATCTCTACCTACGTACCCTCCTCTCTCTCTTTTTCTATCGTCACTAGCACGTCGCTCGGGTGTCGATCGAACGTACGAAACGTTTCCGTATTTTATCGGAGAAACGTCCAGTTGCGTTCAACGCAACATTTGTTGTTTTCTTCTTGTTTTTGTTCTTCATGTTGTTGTCGATGGTCTTGTTTTTACTTTTCTCACAGGACCGAAGCTTTTACTTGACTGATTGCATCTAGAAAAAGAAAATGTTTTCAAAATTGAATTTTATATATCAACGATGTCAAGATCGTAGAGCACATCCCATCGAATGGTCAAATCTTTTACCGTGTTTAATTTCTCACCGGTGTTCTTTTTGTTTTCTATATCTCTATTATTCAATTCTATAAATCCTGCCAGTTCTCCGACTATAATTTGGAGTGGATTTTCTATCTTTCTCTCGTTCACTCTCGTCATACTAACACACAGTCGCATAGTCACCGTTGTGGTAGTGGTGGTGGTGGTGGTGGCAGAATCTCCGGATTTGCCAGACGATCTTCCGACTAGGAGCGAGTAATGCGGCTTCTAAGCGTCGAGGCAAAATGCCATCGCGACTGCAACGACGCGGTTAATAGGCACCTTTCCTACGAGGTTGCGGCAACTGCGTTAATTAAAACTACGTAATGTCACGCAACGCTTAAAGCACCACCGCCTCGTGAACTCTATCCCCCTCGACCTTCCCCCCTTGTCACCCGCTACTCAACCCCTTTCTGCTCTACTCTCCTACTATTCCACCTTCTCATCTCGAAAACCTTATTCGTATTTGGGTTAAGCTAACACGTGGATAATCCCATTCGAGCAGAGACTCCACAGTGTCGTCTGTATATGTATTATGCGTTTATCTTCTTGTTACTATTATTAGTATTACTAGTTGGGGTATTAAAAAGAAATTAAAAGTGAAATAATTACAAGCTAGCTCGAATGTTATCATTATTCGGTTATAATAAGATTAACTATCCTAATCATTAACATGATATACATATAAATTATTTATGCATTATTAGGAATATAATGAAATATTGAAGAATAAAATATATATGTTCGAAGAAGATCGTTTCTACACTACCTTACATTAATTATTCAACAAGTGCAATTTCTGATCAAATGAACTCCATCGATCATAAAGTTATCACACAAGCAAACTGGGAACTCGTATGGTATATATTATGTGCACAGGAGGTATCCTGGTAAACTTGGATAGCAGAGAACTATCAAAAGTTTCATATACGCAATACATGACTCTACACACATATACATATTTGTTAGGTAAATACGCATACAAGGAAACAGAGGAAGCTGTTTTGTTTAATCAGAAAGTGAAGGTTCCTGCTCTTTGCTTGGCTCGCAGCTACCGTTTGTTAGCAATGTTAGCGTCTGTTCCCTTTTTCTCTCTCTCTCTTTCTTTCTCTCATTCATTTTTTCTTTTTCTATTTCGTTCTATTCTCTTTCTATTCTCGCTTCTCATCGGCTCATCTTTTCCCTCAGCGACGCACTTACTTGTTTCCTCCTATCTAGTATCTTTATCCTTTTCTCTCAACATTGTCTACGGATTCGTTACATACAGAGGGATAAAAAGAAAAGTAAACTAAATACACCTAGATAGCAGAGTAGGACCGAAGGGATTTCTCGAGTAAGAGTAAACTCAGTTTTACCGTAGTAGTACCATACTACGTCTTCCAAAACTGTGTTCATTTCTACTTCAAAGAACATCGATGAAAGCTCCCCTTTTCACATTCCAATCGTTTCACCTTTGAGTACTATGTCAATTCTAGTAGATGAAATAATTTGTAACTCTTTCTTTTTTCTGTTTATCATAGTAAAATCTATCCTATAAGAAAATCGTTATAGATCGTTGGAGAAAATTTTCTTCGCAAATTTTCTTTGTCTACTCTTTGAAGATAACGTTGGTAGGAAAGGAAGTACGGCAAGAGAGGAAGATCTCTGACACAAAAATTCGAATACTTTCTTTCTTTTTCTCTCCCTTTATCTTACAAACGGTTAGTGAAACTAAGAGGAAGAGGAAGAGGAAGAGGTCAAGGAACGACACAAAGGACGGAAAAGTTTTCTCTCTACTCTTGTGTGATAGTAGCAGCCACCATGGAAACAGAGTAGACGAGACGAGACGAGACGAAACGAGACGAGGCCGGGTCCGGGACGAACCGGGCCGGCCCAACTTAGCCCGGTTCGTGCCGTCGCAAGGAGAAAAGAACGGAAGGTTTATTTTTCAGTAGAAGAGGGGAGTCCCAGGAAAGATTTATGTCGGGCTCTCACCTGCTGACGCGAGCACGCTTTTTCTAAGCGTTAGCAGGAACGGTACACGAGAAGGAAGGAACGACGAGTTGGAGAGGAAGGACGACAACGACTGATACCGATTTACAATTTCAACCCACTACCCCTCTCTTCTTCTTTTTCTTTTTATCTCTCTTTCTTTCTAGGTCTCGACAAGGGAGAGTACGAGCTAGCTATCATAAATAATTCCTTCCTTTTTTTGCGGCCAGCAAGTAGCAGCAGCAGCAGCAGCACCACCACCACTAACACCACCGACACCACCGACACTACCACCCTTGCTACTATACCGAGAAAGCGAGAACAAAGAAACTCGCGTTCTCCGCCATTTTGATGCATATTCCACGGTACGCCGAGAGCGGAACATTTCCTTTTCTTTCCTCCCACCAAGGTGTAAGGTGAAGGGCTTCCTAACCGTCCGAATTAATGATAGAGCGTGACAGACCTTTGAAAATGGAAAAAACTCACATTCCTCCACTCGTCGTCAAGTATCCATTAATTTTATCTTTTCTATCAAAAGGATGAGTGGATAGATCTACTGATCCGAGAATCCTCTCTATCACACATACGAAAATATATCGTCGTATATCAAATGATGATTCTTAACCATCTTAGAAACCTTTGACGCTCGGGCATCACTCAGGTTGATCACCCCAACCGATAGAAACGAAGCGTGTAAAATGTGGCCTCGATCAAAGACTTTTCTTTGATATCGACGTCTACGATGAAAATGGAATTACGCGAGAACCCTCCGAGAAGTTTCCTTTAACGCCACTCAAGATCTCTGGCACGCTTCCGGATGCCAGCGTAGACTTGCTGCTAGTTTTAAAACTCGGAAAATATCTCCGCTATTACCTTTCTCTCTGGCGCAAGAGTTTTAATCTTTACGTACCCCCGACGGTACTAATACTATGAACCGCCACCACCACCATCGTTTTATTCTCTACCGCGGCAAAAGGTAATTTAGTTGTGTTTTAACTACGCTCCCTGTCGAAACTTCGTCATTCCACAGAAATTATTAGCACGTAACAGCAACTTCTAACGTACCATAGATACACGTTAAATTATCGATCGTCAATTTATAAACTCACATTTTTTAAAACGACTGTGAACTCGTATATGCGTCTGGGGAAAAGAATAATATTAAAAAAAGAACGATAATTTTAAAATATGCATGTACGAGGTTGCCTGAATAATATAAACATATAAAATATAAACAGGTGTTTGAAAAACTGCTATTCATCTATTCATAATTAATAAATCAATAAATATTAACATATATTTATAAAAGTGAAACAAAAAAGGAGAATGGAAAGTAGTCGAGTATAAGAGAATAGTTCGTCGACGATGATGCTCTTGGGTTGCGCAAACCGAGCGATAGGTCGACGCTTCTAATTAAAGTTAAATAATCGTGCACTCGGGCAAACCGTGAATACGAACCTCCGGGGAGCTCGTTTGCACCCTGGTCTGTTCACCGAGCTTCCCACTACCCTGAGGCCGAACATACCCCATGACCGTATTTCGTGACAACGCGTTGCGTTACCAAGCGTTCTTGTCCTACGAAATTTCCAGAGACCCTCGTCCTCTCTATCAACATCTCTCTCTCTCTCTCTCTCGAATTTTCCAGTTACTAACACCTAACATGCCCGATCTACCCGTAGTAAAAGTAAACTTGTGCTTGAATATGAGAACAGAATACTGTCATTCTGTTAATTTAATTATTATATTTGCTCGAATGTTGTCTAACTAAAATGTATACGTATATTCTCGGTTAAAAATATATAACAAAAGAGAATACAATTAATTCATTAGCTTAATATAAATATTAGAGCATAATTCCGCGACCCTGTGTAAAAAGGGGAATACACTCTTTAGATGATTACTAAAGTTTACGATAGATTCTAAAATAAAATAAATGATGCATTTGAAAAATATTTCAAATATTTAATAAATTAAATATATTATATGTTTTCCTTTCGTATCTTATGAGTATTTTTTGGCTGTTCAATATTTTTAAATATGCGTTGCATTATTTTATATTAATGACCAACAATTTTAATTATTTCTTTTGCTGAATTATTTCCATTGATAGAATTATTGAAAGTAGAAAAATAAAAAATCGCCGAAAAAATATTACTCGTTCCCTTTTTTTATTTACAAGTGAAAATATTCGATCGTCACGGTGATCGTACTACGTGACCGATTATTTCTCTTCCTCTTTGTCTTTCCTTCTCGCACTCTTGCTCGGATCTATCAGCGACCGGTTTCAATTTGCAGGTCGGGTTATTTCGTGCTACCCAAATGGCGAGCAGAGCAGTGCAGCAAGAGTGCAAGCAGCAATGCTAGCAGCAGTGGTAGCAGCCGCGACCGACTCTCGCGCACTCGTTGCCAATTTGCAATTTCCTGCCAATTCTACTATCTCGCATTCTATACGTATACACGTATGCCACACATATGCCAACACCATATATTTTCTCTCCTCTTAATTTAGGAATGTTCCAAACCCGCGTTTGTTGTTTTATGCTGGATTCGACACTTTCTATATAATTCGAAAAAATCACTTTTAGAATCAACCTCCTAAAATCTCTAATCGAAATCTTTCATTAATTATACTAAAATAAAAAAACGACTCATATTAACAGTTAACAAAAGTTTACACGGAAAACATAATAATTTAGGTTTTCGTTTGATATGAGAAATTAAACAGTTGTAGAGACGAATGGATTATTATTAAAGTAAATTTCGTAATGTTGCAAATGGGACGACAGTTCTATACCAACATATACATAACTATACATATGTATGTATATCAGACACTTGGAGAGAATCGCGTGTAGGAATGTAACAGAGTAGGAAGGCAGGAGGATGTACAGGCTCGTTGCTTGCCTCTGCCTGCCTGCCTGCCTGCCTGTCTGGTTGGTTGGTTGCTTGCTTGCTCGGCTACAGAGATAAACCCTCCGACGAGCAAATGGCCTCCGCAAATGGCTAAGTCTGGTGAGACGCGTTTGCCGCCCTCCTCCTGTAGCTCAGCGTGTACGTACACGTTGTACGAACAATAGAGTTTCGAAAGTTTACCAAGATAATTACAGGAGAAAGAAACATCTGTCTCGTAAAGTCCTCGATAGCAAAGATCTTTTCAATTCATATCTACCCATTGGCATATAATACAGAAACGCAAAGTGTCAACCGACTTTAATTTATTTGAATATTTTTCAACGGACGTGCCTTAATCAAATCTTTTTCTATACGACAAAAGAATATGTAAATATTGATTATTTTCCTCATGAATTTTTCCATACTATTTACACATTACATTCTATTTCTAAATTTATATTTGAAATAAATCAATTTCATATATTTTCTATCAGAATGATCAATATTTCATTTCTATACTCGAACAAAAATAATTATTCCATTGTATTATTTCTCTTCCTTTCGAAACGTTTTATCATTCAACGCATGACTTTGTCTCGTAATAACAATCGTGTGCAAAGAATCGGAAGACAAATGAGGTAGCATGATCAAACATCAGGCGTCTCTATCTACCACCCTCCTTGTGTCAGACAGAAACACGCACACAGAGATAAAGAAAGAGAGAGAGACTCGTCCTTACAGTTCGACGATCAAAATAATAATTACTTGGCATATCGTTACTTTCGATTTTGCCGGCATTCTGAGCACGACTCGTGTTTCGTTCGCATTGGTGATTATTCGCGCAACGTAGACGGGGTCCCGAGCGGAAGAGGGAGCACGAGGGTGAAGTGTAGAGAGAAAGGGGGAGGAAGGGGGAGTAGTAGGGGAGAGAAGGAGGGGTCTTTATGATGAGGCCAACTGCGCGGACATCGGCTCTTTTCACGCTGTCGATGTTAATTAGTATCCATTATCACTCGACGCTGTTAATTTCCGTCGCGGTTCGTAAGCGACGTCGTCGCTTAGATTTTCCTCGACCCCTCTACGAATTATCATCCGTATTGTAGAATATTTCCAAAAATGAATGAGCATATTCGATTTTAATTAATAATCTTTCTTTGTTTCTTTTCATTGCTTCACTTTTTTTTCGAGGGATTATTTGTATCGCGCGTAGTAAATATTAATATATAATAATGAAATATTTTTCTCTATCTTGAATATTAAACGAATAACCTAATTTTAGTGAAGGCTAAGATTGAAGGATCTCCGATTGAAATCAAAGGATTGAAAGATAGAGCAGAAATCCCTAGGATATATCGGCAGTCAAGTTTCGACAAATACGCGACACGCTCTTAATTAATACTGATTACCATCCCAGAGTGGCACACTTGCGGTGCAAATGTGGCAGCAATTAGCATCCGCTTGAAATTCGGCTATACCGATATTCGACATAGCGCGGTTGCTACCTTAGCGGTGCCAATCACGGAATATCGATAGCTGACAATAATTAATAGGCTTAACTTATCGGAGGAAAGATACAGAAATATTTTAATATAATCATTCGATAAAAATAAAATCGAATTTTACAAATACAAAACTAAAACAGTCTCGTCAATGATAATATTATATCAGTTATTTTATCTTATTAATATTAGTTATCTACGATTATAAATAATAATTGAATATACATTTTTCGTACGTACAATTATTACACTATCATAATTAGGGGTAGACATAGAACGCGTAAATTTATAGAGTGATCCTATTAAATCGTTATCACCATTGTTACGGAGTAAACGTGAACGATATAGTCTGGCAGTTTTATTCACTTCAACAGATCTCGAATATTGGATATCGAATTTTATGCTTACTCGTCAAGGTTTTTACTCGCACGTTTTCTCCATTTCTTTCTATTATTCTCTCATTCTTTTTTCCCTCATTCTCTTGTTCGCTTTTTGATTTGTATTATAAATTGTCGACGATTGTATTGTAGACGAATATAGGGACGAGAAATTTAATGAGATTCCTTCTTATACGTTTTCCAGGTAAGAGCAGGCAATTTGCACCAGTTGAATATTTTCCACCGCTATTTCCCACAATGGCGTCCAACCAGTGAGCCAACGAAAGGATGAGGGGTAGACAGAGAGGGGTGGGTTAAGGTAGAACAGAAAGGACTGGAGAAGGGCTGGTCGCCTGGCTAGCTGGCAGACTAGCTGGCAGACTAGCTGTCTGGCTCGACGTTGACGATTCTAGTGGGGGTGGAAAACAGGACGAAAAGACGACGACAGCATACAGCGTATATAAGGACGCTGAGGGGTGAGCAAGAGAGAATCGCAGGTATTCTAGCAAACTCCCTTATTTCTAATTGCATCTCCAGTTAATGGAATACGCTTAACCGCCCAACGTGACCGCGGAATTTGAACGAGTCTCGCCCTTAACAATTAAACACCAATCTTCGCCTTTTGGTCTTCCTCGTAGTTTTAGTTTAACCAATATTGGACTTCTACGAATCATTATACCTACGGCTAATTGTTTCTATTTTTTTATTCGACAAAACTTATTCTTTTATTTCTTTTTTTTTTTGGTAACTAAGTTATTAAAAGTACGTTGCAACTTTTACGAATTTCGTAATTTCGAATTCAGAAAGGATGAATATTTTTAGTATGCGAATAATTGCAATAATACGAATTCGCTTTTTACTTCCGCTGCATTATATTTATTATTTTTAAAAAGCTAAAACATGCAGCACTTTCTTGAAATATCCAAAAATGTTAAGCAGCATAGAAAATGATTTCAACATTTAACTTTTGCCAAGACCAAGACGAACCACGAGAACCGAGAAGAAAGGAAGAAAGAAAAAATAAAGAAACAAAGGGAACGCACGAGTCTCTCGACGAGAAAACATAATTGAAAAGCCAGAACGAGATGGAAAATAAATTCAGAGACTACTGGTCTGCTTGGTTTCGCGGTTAAGAGCAAAGTTTTCCATACATTCACGTTTTTTCTCCTTTCTTTAGCAACAATTTCTTTTCTACGACTTCGTAGCGTTAACCTCATAGCCAGAGCCTTCGAGAAAAAAAGGAGAACAGGATGGAGAAAGAGAGAGAGAAAGCTTAGGGTGAAAAGAAAAAGTTTTATCCCGCTAAAGTAATGCTAGGAAAGTTTTTACGTAGAAAAGAAGACACAAACATGCGTGAATATTCGTTCAATGTGCATAAAACACGCGTACCGCGTCCGAAATATCCACTTTTTCAAAGGAAAATAACAAATTTTGAAAATCAGCTAATAAATTACATGAAACTTGAACCGAATGAAGCGTATCGTTTATTTTTACGTTTATCGAGTAATTTGATTTATTTAAAATTAAACGTTTACGAGTATAACAAGGGAAAAAAGGATAAAAATTTGAAAAGCTAATTATCTGAACGCAATAATTAGAATTCGTAATAATATCGCGATAATAAAAAACCTCGCGTATTTATCTGTCATGTAAACGACACAGACCATTCATAAAAATTTCTCGGAAAATGAAAAAAGTCGCATTTAATATATATATCGATACATAGAACATCGATAAGATCTGAACGTTGAAGATACGGTCAGTGAAATGTTTACGAACTTGGTAGATAATGATCGTCGCGTATAGGACATCGATATACGACGACGACGACTACGGCAAAAATGGTCTTAAAGATCTGGGAGGTTTTCGGAAGAAGGGGAAGAAGAGAACCGAATATCACCACTCAGTTTAATAGACCAGTAAAGCGGAATTCCCTTAAGAGCTTTCGACGAAATACGAAATGAAGGTAGTAGAGAACGAAGGAATAGCAGAAGAAGGAGGAGAAGAAGAAGAAGAAAAAAAAATAAGAATAAGAAGGAGTGGCCAGAGAGGAATAAAAAAATATAAAATGGAAAAAGAAAAGAAAAAAGCAAGACAGAGGAAGTAAATGAGGAATGAGGGATGATAAAGAAAGAGGTGGATAGGAAAGGAGAAGGGAGGAAGTATAATCGAGAAGGCGAATAGCACGAAGGACGTCCGGTATTTTCTTTTCATCGTGTCGCGTCGTCTTGGAAAGTGGAGCATAGTCAACGGCGTCTTGAAAAAGCTGACTTTTTCTCGGGGAAAGTCGTTACAACATTACGCGTAGAAGAGCTCTGCGAGATTTTTCTTCTATACCTTTTTACGAGGAAAAAGGTAAGGAAGAAAAAGAAGGGAAATATCAACACGTCTACCTACGTCTTAGAAATCGATTTTCGATTTATTCTATACGTTGACACGTAACTTTGCGCTTACATTTTCTTTAGCTTTTGGCTTATTTTTTAGCTAACGACGTTGTAACTTTTTTCTAACTCGTCATCTTAATTTTCAATTACACGCACTCCGTGTTCGACTAATTTTTTATTTGGACGTTGTATTTTGTTTCGTAACATTGGTGAAAAAAAATAAGAGAGTAAGACAAGGATGCCTAAAAAACGGAAACTCGACTGTTCGTTGGATTTGCGTCGAAATATACAAAAACAAAAAAATCAAGCAAGAAGAAAAACCAAGCAGCACATTCGAGACTTGCGAAGCTAATCGATGCTAACGACGCTTTAATAGCCAACGCTCGGCACGCTCGCGCGATTTATCTTTTTCTTATAACATGAACGATAGAAAATTTTGGCACGAAACTACCAAAATCCGGCTTGAATTATCGGGCCCATCGATTTTTACGTGCTCTAGTTAACCAACCGGATGTATCAAACTTTGTTTTAACCTTTTATTTCTGATAGATTTGGAAAATACGAAAATGCAGTTGTCTCTCTCTCTCTCTCTCTCTCTCTCCCTAATATTCGCGACGGGAATAAATACAGTTTAAGCTTATAATATGACATTATTCGTTAGGTAGATCTTCGTAGAATCGATAAACTACGATGAACGACTACAACGACGTTGCTGACGACGACGACTACGACAAGAGAGCATTTTTCAAGCTTTTCATAATTCAGATTACATGAGATGTAAAATCCGTTGGAGAGTTAAGAATTATGGAATGTATATTTCGCACTGTCGTCATAAGAAGGATGTACGAGGTCAGTGAATTAAGAACGCGTACGTATATGCGTGCAAACCTGTGCGATATGGCGACAGTTACAAGGAATAAGAATTCGAGGTATGCGTTTTCCGTAAAGCTGTACGCGATCGCGGTTAGTGCAAGTTTCGTCGTGAGAGTTGTTGTTGGGACGTTAAAAAAAACAGAGAAAGAGAAAAAAGGATAGGGGTTTAAAAGAAAAAGAAAAAAAGGGACCACCTAGTATACCACCATAGCAGGGTAAAAGCACGGTTACAAACGCGCAGTAGAAGGGATGTTGCAGAGTACGGATAAAAACTCGTAAACATCATCAAGCTCCGACTCTTGTTCCTTTTCTCATTCGTTGGAGACCGCAGAGTACGTATACGTTCGTAGGAACCGGCATAAAGCACACCGTTGTCTCGGGCGAAACCGGCCGCCAACCGAGGCAACGTAATTTTTCTCACTTTGCAACTTCCACCGTAAATAATACCGCGTGTACACTCGACCATCCACGCGGTGTGCATTTTCTCTTTCTTTCGCACGTACTGTGACCAGTAGTAGGATGTCTGTGTTTGTGTTTGTGTGTGTGTGTGTGGAGTAAGGGACCGGTATATTTTGTAGTACCTACGCGCGCCAGTTACAACCAACCTACTTCTTCTTCTTCTTCTTTTTCTTCTTCATGGTGTGCACCGGTGCACCGGTAGAACTGCGTCGTAATCCTTGCACTCGTAACTTCTCGATGAGAAGAAAAGAAAAAAACCATCACGATTCCAGGATCCAAGGTACACGAGCCCTATGTAGTATTACTATGCTTAGATCTTCCTATTTACGATCGATTCAATTTTAACGGATCATTGCAATCGCTTAAGATCACTTTCATGACAAATTTAAATTTACTCTTAGGTACTCTAAAGAGTGGCTTACAAAACGAGTTGAATTTAATTTATTTCACAAGCATTTTATCATTTTATTGACGGACCCTGAGAGAGGATTTTTTGGCAAGGAATAGAAGAACTTGTTTTCATGACAGGGTTCACCCTGTATACTCGGCGTTCCTAGAACTCTTACTAACGACGTATAAAAATGATTGCGTGCAAGAAGGTGTCGACCCTTTGGTTGCTCGCAAAATTACATTTTTTTCTTACCCTTCGTGGATACTCATACTTTTCCTAGAAAACACACTATACGTGGAACACAACACATAGGTACAGGACGCTCGTGTAATTTCAATCAGCTGTTCTCTTGCACGCAAACTTTCCCTATCCTTCTCTCTTTCTCTTTTTTCTGGAACAACAACAACCGTGCGTACGTTTTTCATGAGAGAATTCTATAATAGTATGGGGTAGGTGGAGTTGCGATACAGCTGTGAGTTTTGGATTATCCACCGTCGATGGTCGAATACCAACGTCTACGTTGTTTGATTGACGTCCGGTTTCTCTCTCTTTCTCTCTCTCTCTTTCCGCGCTTTAACGCTTTTCACATTTTTTCCCGTTTGATAAAAAAATAGTTTATAAACGGGTCAGGCAATTGACACGTGCCGTCGCTTTTCTACGATCTACCTGCGTTTACATTTTATTTTATATCTTTTTCCTTTCTTTTTCATTTCTCTTTTAATATTATTTTGTGTTTTTCTTTTTTTGGAAAGGGGGATTTTCATTCCTGAAGCTTTTGCGGTCGGCTTATCGTCGTTCTCTCGTCACCCCCAACGTTCTAGAATTTCCACGGTTGATCGCTTGTACGAGAACAAGCTTTTCATGTGGCTTCATGCAAAAGATTCTAAAGCAAACCGTGATTTTTCAAACACTCATAGCCGGAAGTGTCTTATACGATCGTCGAGAACGTTTTCGAACTCTATCCCTGTATATGAAACTTTTAATGGAAGTAGACTTTTTCAATTTCGTTTGAAGTTTTATATTGTAACTCGACGTTTTATTAATTTTCTTTCTTTCAATTTTTCTTTTATTCTATTAAAAAAATGCGCAACAGCCTTCTGATTAATCGGTCAGATAGTTTGAACTGCATATTTAAATTATTTTAGCTTGTAGTGTGACCACGGATAACCCTGAACTACAATTAATTGACATAAAATATACGATCAGTATAGATGTTACATAAGACATTTCTATTCGAATTCGATTGATGACTCATAAGTCGTGAACTAAACATGTTCGAACACATTCAAGCACATTCATCGATCACTTACAATTAGAGTAAGGCTCTCCTTTCTCCATAACAGTTTCGACGTTACAACACGGACTTTAATAGGCTACTAGATGCTTGCTTGCTTGCTTGCCTGCTTGCAAACTATACTCTGCAGTTTCGGTTTCACAGAAATGCCACTATTACGTAGATCCATCTACCCTAAATTCGAAAGGCAGCTACATTTACTATTTCGGTCTGATAGAAATGGACATTCGACTTAATAAAATGGATCCTTGTTTGGTTCAGGCATACAAACTCCTTCGTTCAAATTATACAGTCTCTATACAGTGACTCCAAAAATTATTTGGACATTGAAATATGACTATAATTATTGTTTGCTTAACGATAGGTCATATGTTAATTATTGATAACAAAGTTGATTACTTTGAAGACAACCTACATGTGAAGCTATGAGCACGATCATATTTTAATGTCCAAATATTTTTAGAGATAACTGTAGGAGCATCGATTTTACACGGTTTCACCACTGGTATTTTCTGATGTGAGTAAGAATATGAGAAATTCATTGAAGCAATAACTTGTTTGTAAATGTATATTTGTGAATGACTAAAAAATAATTAGAAATGCTCGTTAACTTTTACATTAACATGTAAAAAATAATATTAAACGAACAAAAACATTATGCTTTGTTGAGCGAGGTATTACTCGTGTTGCGAATAAACGAAACAATTTCTCATTACAATTATAACGTAGGAATGAACAGAAAATGTTTTCCATTGATTATTTTTTCTTTTTTTTTCACGAAAAGAATAAAAAACGAAATATTTAATAATGCAAATGAAAAAAAAATATATTACGTCGGTTCTTAACACTTGTATTTATTGAAATTCAATATCCAGACTATGCAAAGGGTGTCCTAAAATTCGCTTTATTAAACTGGAAAACTATGAATTTATTATTCACTAAAGTATTCAATATGTATGCAATTTTTTCGTCGCGCAATATTGCATCAATGCAGCGTGCCAAGGTTCCATTAGAGTCGTCTTATGGTTTTTATTTTCTCGACAAAAAATATCCTTCGAACATCTTGTATGGTAAACTCTTTATTTAGAAGTAATAATTACTTTTTAAATCGAATATAATATAAAATATTTTCGATGAGAACGAGTACGTAAAATTTTCCATTTTCCAAATTCGATCTTCTGTTCTTTTACGACGGCGAAAGAATTTGTCTCCATTTTCTTTCGAGGATATAAAATACTTTTTCTAAAAAGATTCTTTGAGCTTTTAGATTCGGTAGGAAGGGAAGGGAAGGGAAGAGAAAAAGAAGCGAAGCATAAGAACGCTTTTCAGTGTCAAAGAATCGATTTGCGCATGAAAATAAGTAAAGGTATATGCACACACGTGTATATGTATATAGTAGCCTTGTTTTATCCTTGTTTCTTTCTTACCTTTAGTTCGTTTCATCGAAAAAACGAAAGACGAAAGACGACGTTGTGGAATATCTGTAGTAACGCATGACTTTCCTTTCACTCTCTTCACTCTGAGATGCTAAAGCCATTCGCGATTTCGGTACTAGAAGCAGAGATGTCGGCTGATGCTGGATAAGGATCCGGAAGTCTCGCGGAAGCAAGCACGTTTCCAGGTCAAAAGATCTTTAGGATCGTCTAGCGTCTTAGGGACCAGAGAAAGGAGCCTAGGATTACAGGTTCGACGAATTTTACTCCACAATCCGCATTTTCTTGTGTTCACTCGAACCCTTTTCACCGACGTTGATCTCACATAGCTCGTATTTAAATCAGGTCGCGGTATTAGAATTATTCCTAATTGCAACAATTAATTTCGTTGATTCATTCGTGTAATATATTTTTCGATCGTATTAGAAATTCTTTCATTTTTGCTATAACGTTGTATTTCGTTTAAGCAAGAACTAAACATTAAGTTAGAGAGAAACGTAAGATTAGTTAGTTAAATCTCGAAGAACTATAAATGTTAGAAGAAAAGGACTATTAAACTGAAAGCAAGTCGAACTAGCAAGTTCGTGACAAGGTTTCTTGGTTCGGTGACTACGAAACAAAGAGGGTAGTTTTGTATCTAACCTCGCCGTAAGTTACATTGTCGGAAAACACGACGTACGGTTAGGGGGAAGGGGGGTAGAAGGGGACTCGCAAGTGACGTCACATCCTGCAGTTCAGCCACATCACTCTGTTCGGAAACTTAAGAGACAGAGGGGTCGGTCTTCTCTCTGTCTCTCTGTCTTTCTTTCTTAAGAAAACTATCAAAGTATTTACATAAGCTTCGTAAGCTCGCGCACGCTTCAACTTACGAATCCGTTCTAAACCGCTTCAGTCTAATCTCCTTGTCCTCTTCACTCTCCACTTCAACTAAAAGCAACAAACGAGTTTCGATCTTTCGATTTAAAGTTTAATCCTAAGAAACGTATATACAAATACTAATCGTACGAAATTTAATTACAATCTAAAGTCATTATTTCTATATTATCTCTAAAATAATTTTCCTTTTTATATTTTAATTATTTAATATAATTATATAATATCGTTTGCACACAAACGATTTTGGTAGAATACGTATTAAGTATACTTATGTTCTATCCTAGATGTATTAGGGATTATAAGATTTATTTAAGCCGACTTTTTATGCTTTACGACGTTCCCATCTATTTTTCGACATTCGTCGAGGGTCTTAACGTTATCGTAATCGATCCTTCCCAGACTTATGACTTTCCATTTCTTAAGCACGATGCCATCGGAAGAGGCAAACCTTCGAAAAGTTTATCGCTGTCGGTGGTGACGTTAAAGAATTCCAAATCGAAAAGCTAGGTAGAAAAAGGGACGAGGAACAGAAAGAAACCTGTCCGGAAGGGCAGTCTTATAGGCATCGAAGAAAAGATTCCTTTCATCGTCGCTCTAAACTTTTTAATTTCACCCTCGAAGAAAACTCGAATAAAGTTCGAAATGATTTGAACCTATAACCGTACCCGTCTTACCTAACTTCTGCTACTGCTTCTATCTAATTCTTTTTTTTTTTACTTCGGAAGATTTAAACATCTTCCTGGGAGAAGAGGAAAATAGCGCTATGAAGAAATAAAATCAAATACTTAAACTTACAATTAAATGTAAGGTTTTAATTACTTTCAACTTAACGAGATTGAGATCTAAGTTTAAAGGGTAAGAAATGATAAGGATAACAACTCATGTAGATAGATACATAAGTAGTTACATAAGTAGTGTAAAGGTAGTACGTCTAATTGCTCAAGACATTATCAAGAAACCGTTGGACTTGGGAAAACTATTTCGCGGTAATTCGACGAAGCGAGATAGTTCGTGAGTGGTTCTACCTACCCACTATCTGTTTAATGAAACTGCTGACTACAGTCTGCTTAACTTCTTGGATACGAGCCGTATCCGGTGGCGAGCTATGATTATCGAAAGATCTTACAATTAGTTCACTAATAAAAACTTAACGCTCACGGTGAAAATTAACAAAAGAAACTTTTTCAATCATTCAAGATTTTTATTTGATTTTCTATAAGAACATCCTAGTTAATTATTGATCTATTTTCTTATCCTGTTAAATAATTTCTTTGGAAAGTGAATAAGAATAGTTTGCGGTACAAAGACATATCGTAGCTTTCATTAAGCTTATCAATGGTTTGCTTATATATCATAGGTTAGGATATGCCAACGTAACAGCTTAGGTTACAGTTCGTTGCGGTGGGTCATGTAGTTTCGCCATGGATATTGTACGGATGCTTTGCATCGTTATGCTACGTTCCACGCCGCTATGTTCACCGATATAACCCCTCTTGCGAATCGAGCTAAAGCTTGCTTCAAACTCCCTACATCTATCCAACCTAACATTGATCTATAGATGCATTCACAAACTACGTTCCTAAATTAATCGTTGTATTTCGAGATTTTGATCCAAATTTTAGTTAGTCTAGTCCAGAAAAATATAACACGGTTACCGTGGAAGTACTATTTAAGTATCATGTAGATAATGTACAGGCACTGTTCAGGTACCATTTCCTAGAAAAATTAGGACTTAGCAAGTAAGTAAATTCACTAAAAGGGCCGGTCATCGAACAAATATGGTTTTCTAAGTATGTCAGTTATAAGCCGGAACGATGGAAGGGGGTCGTGTGGATGAGGGGTGACGTAATGGAGTGTGGGAAGCTACTTAAAAAGTTTTAAACGCTCTCCGAGTGATGTTACGGTCCAATTATTTACGTTTCCTCCTCGACGTTACCCATCCAGCTGTTCGTTATTGAGACTTTTTCCAATTCTTCAGCAGACTGACTTTTAAATACATTTCTAGGTACATATGTATGTACATATTTTTTCTTTATTATCTTCTTTTCTCGTTTTTTCGTAAAAAGTTTTCTTATGCGTCGCATCTTCCGACGTTTCTAGATGTGGAAATATATTCTTATACTATAGGAAAGATATTCGACGTCTTATAAAAATCCTATATTAAATTTCGAGAGTAGCAAACGGTCGAGCAATTTTGATCATTCTCCGTTCACTGAATTTATAAAATTATATATTACAAGTAAAATCAAAACGTAACAAATATTATTAATCTTGGATGTAATAATGTACGAAAGATGAAAAATTCATTGATACGGAAAGATACTTTAATCTTCTAGTGTAGCAAACAAATAAATATTCCACATTCTCAAATCCGTGTTCCCGAATTTGAATCAAGGAAAACGTGCTCCGATAGACCTGGCGTTTATCCAAAAGAGAGAAAAATAATTTCTGATAAATATTTCTTTTTTCTATCGATCGGAGATTGCAAAAGAAAAAACTAGAAAATTATGCATTGTGGTGTCTATATATGAGTATATACATAAATACATATTTACTTTACGTTTCGAAGCATATTACTTCAGAATATTTTATAAAGAATATATTTCCGTGTATATGGGTACCTGCTTCGACAAATACGCGGGCGTAAATATTTTTATTAAATATCCTGGACCTGATCGGAAGACCTACCGAACGATAATAAATTTCTTGCGAACACGCACACACACACACACACACACACAAGTAGATTCATATACCTCATGCATGTTAGATAGAAAATATAAATTTATTTCTGATAAATTCACACGCTTTCATTTTTTCTCCCATTCACTCTTTGTAGTTATTATAAAGAAACGAGACAATCATTCATAAAAACGACATCGAAGATAAATGAAACTACCGTCAAATACGAATGCTTTCTACGTTGGCAAACCGTATGTATACCTAACTGCTCTTTCCAGGTTTCTCGCAATCTTGATACCGCAAGAATTCCTTTGTAATTCCCTGTTAGAATTAATTGCTTTTCAAAGAGCGCGCATACTTATATAAACACGTATATGCACGTATCTACACATACATTTCTGCTCTTCGCACGTTTCAACAATGTTACGCTTTAATATTCGTTAAAATAAGCAGCAGGGTCTTCTAACGTTTTCAATGTTAAAACACGAATATGCACATAGAAATAATGTAGTTATTTTAGAACGTAACAACCACAAAAAGATATCTTTACATTTAAAGTCGTCCAAACTCTTGCACGAGTGCGCACAAATCAACCCCACCGATGATAAATTACCGTGATAGATTACTCTTGTAATATGATACCAATAACATAGATTCGTGAAAGATTAATGCTATTAAAGACCAAGATTATCGTCGTCAAATGCCTAAAGCTACGCTTATACAGGAATGTCGTTTAGTTAAGTATCGAAGCCATTACACGTTCACGCTTGAATATTATCATTTCTCTTTCTAATGATCCATGTAAAGATAATATCACTAAGGGATCTTCATTTTATATAAATATATACGATGTTCTAAAAGTTTCTTTATCTAGCCAAAAAATTGTAGTTCATTATTTACTGAACTTTTCGTGTTAGTAATATTATGTTATAAAACAGCATATTACGTTAATTAGGTCTCATTAGAGTTCTGCTGAGATTTCGTTAAGATTTTGGGTAAAACTTTTGGGGACAGCTTGAATATTTCTTTTTCTTTTTTTTTTTTAAGTAAGAGGAACTTTGAAACGAGGACAATGTACAGGATTTATCGTAGACTTTAATTAAGGTGGTTGTGAACGTTGCTTTAGACTTTTACTTTCCTGTCTTTGCCAGGGTTAGGCTTGTGTTCTTATCAAGAAACGTGAATGGTCGGTCGCTTCCCATCACTGCCACTACCTTCGTCGTCGTCGTCGTCGTCGTCGTCGGCACCATTGTGCGAACATGGAATCGATAGAATCGCGTGTGTTCTCGGCATTATCCACCTGCCGGTTGCAGAAGATCTGGCGCCGGTCAGGCCGACCACGTCCTCGGCAAGTTATTCTTGTAATTCGGTTGATCGATCGTGAACACCTTACTTCGTTCTTTTTTTTTCGCGAAATAACCTAACGATTCTTATCCTTTTTGCTCTGCGGAATTCCATTTTGTTGTGGGAGATATTATTTATAACTCTGCACGAAATTGAATCAGTTTTTTGATAGCTCAGTAATGTACCGCAAAGTACTACGTTGCAACATATTAGGCAAATGAGATTATTGATTACTAAATCACGTATCCCCCTATATTTAATTATTATTTAAGAGAGTATTTTTTACTAAAAAATAATTTTTTATAAGTATCGAATTGTGTGATAAATTGCGTGCAAAAGCGCGTTCAAAAAGTTAGTCATTCTTGAGAATGATTCGATAGGATTTAAACGTCGAATAACATCCAAGTCTCTTTCTCTTTTCTCTTTGGTCGAGAATAATCGAGCTGATGGTGGTTGCTAGGTTTGCAAAGGGATACGTGTTTTTCTTAGAGGAAAGTTAAACGTCGACGGTGCTCGTTACTTCTACTCCGGAACGAAGGAAGGAGCCTGCCCAAAGAACGAAATATATTCAAGACGAAAGAAAAACGGGCGAATGAGTGAGCAAGAGAAAGAGAGAGAAATAGAACGAAAGAAAGAATCAAGAAAATGGATGAGAGAGAGAAAGAGAGATAGAGAGAGAAATTCGACCGATCGTTAACTCGAACAAACACTTGGCAAGTTCATCCTCCATTTCTTTTCTCATCGTTTACCTCCACCAGCAGCACCTTCAAGAGCACCTCTTCGACTTTTAAGGACCGTGCACGTGAATAAAAGGTGCTAGGACTTTTTCCTCTTTCTCTCTCTCTCCAGCCTAAATAATTAATTATTATTGTATCGATTAATTTCGTTGTTCTATAAAAAAAAGTTGTATTTTTTTCAGAACTCTTATGACTGACATAAAACAAGTAAAAATTCTTATCTTCGTACTTCGAAAACTGTAAGGATTCAAGAAACAAGGATCTTCTTTTTAAAAGAAAACTTGAAAACGCTTTGAAGGGTCGACAAAGGTAGAAGAGTTTGCTCGCTCAGTCGACTTGAGCTTGGACCTAAGGGAAACTATCTTCTCTAAGTCGTAAGTGTAAGTAAGGTAGGTGGTAGCTACCACCTACCAACTCAGCTTACAAAGTAATTGAGCGACCATTCTAAAGCGTTAGACTCTCTCAGATGATTTTAACGCGTTTAATGCGACGTAACTCCGTAGGTCCTCAATCCTTCTATGATGTGCTCTATAACTCGAATTGTGGAAGGCGTCCGTTGACTCGCGTAGATAAACGTTTGAGAAACCTTCTTCGAGAGCAGTTTGATAGTCGGTAATAATTACGCGAGTAGGAGAGTTCCTTCGAATTAAGGAAGAGAGAAGATAGTTTTATTAGCAATCAAATAATTAAAAAAATAGCTCTTCCTTTACTACTTATTAAAGATAAATTTTTACAAAGAATATATTTTACGAAGAAACGTATTTTGAAAAAAAATGCTTTACTTTGAAATCCAAAAAAAAAGAAGTAAGAAGAATTTGGAAAATAAACCCCACACCCGTTTGATAAACTATTTGATAAACTATTCAATTTTAGTAGCAAACAGTTAGAAACCATATACATTTGTAGAGTATTATTTAACCGAATAACGTACACGACTATATATGTAAATTTAACGTGGTGGTAAAATCAGTAATCTTTGAAGTTGGTTGCTCATGGAAATTATTTTCCGAGAAAGAGGAACTTCATTGAGCATGACGACGCGAATATAGCAAGTTCGAGTGGACCACTCAAAGTGGGTTGGCGGTATTCTCGTAAGGGGGTGGTCCATCCATTTCTCCACTCTATTCCGTCGGAATATCCATTAGTTACAGCAGCACTGTTGACGAAGCATGTTATTTCCCTTGTGTATGACGTCTGGTTTGCGTTCGCTCAACTATCCCTCCACCTTTACTCCATTTTCCTGAACCAACCACCTTTCTCTCTTTCTCTTTCTTTGTCATCTTGATTCGGTTCTCTTATTTCTGCGTTCTGATCTCGAGGACGACATGGTCAAAACTGCATGCTATTCTCTAGCGAATACCTTTGTCATTTCTTCGATGTGCATCACGGTGGAAATCTCTCGTCGAGATCGTTTTCGATTAAATCATGCAATAAGCATTCGAGTAACAATCCTCATGTACATATATTTCTCTTTAACTGTGAGAAGTATCTCATTAAATCCATTGTCTTTCTAGTCGAGAAATATGAAATTTAACTAAATTCCCAAAGTTACTCTTATTATTGTAATAATTATGTCGAAACGTAGTAATAGAAAATGATCAAAGATTTCCGTAATTTAAACTTATTGTTAGAGAAATTCTCTGGCTTATGTTAGCTTGGAAGTATAATTACGGTTAAGTTTATGATCGTTGAATTTTGAATTGAATAAAATGATAATAGAATTGAATGAAGAATTATTACAAAATTTGTAATGTTCTTAAAATGGCTTAAGACGAATTGTTAAGAATTATCAACGATAAATCTAATAATTCGAGAAAACTATGCCCTTTTAAAATGACACATTCTTGAACTTTATAGAATTATGTCAATTCAAAAAATGGTCGTAATTATGTTGTTATAAAATGTAATGATCGAAACGTTTTGTTCGTAAATTCGTTTTGATGCCCCCTCTTTTGTATGGTAGAAGAGTTTTCAATGTTCCCTTAGCAACGAGCCGTCGAACTTGGGGAAATTATTTAGCGCGACTAATCAGTTTAGTTTGTCCATCGAATTCGAGTTTCCCAGGGGAAAAGGGCGCCTCGTATGCGCGTTACCTCGAGGCATCAGAAAGCAGAAAGCTTTAGAGCTTTTGTATTACTATACTCAACCCGCCTCTGCCTTTCCGATTTAACGCACGTTCATTGTCGTTCGTTCACCGTTTCAAAGCAGTTGCACCGTTCGTGGGAAACAATGAAACGCATATAACACAATCCAGTCTCTTCCGTTGAAGTTGTGAAAACACTTTATTTTAATTTCAATTCCAATTTATCGCTTCGTATCGTCGTCACACGTGTTTTTCATTATTCTTCGCGTTGCCACGCGACGATATTCGTTAATATAATATAACCTGTGTGCGAAAATTTGTTTGAAATAACAGTGTAAGGGCGAATATCTGGAAATTTGGTGAAAATAATATACCGGATATCGACGCGTTTTAGGCTTCCGGGTAGGAAGAAATTATGAACGTCTTCCGGTTAGCGCCTTTGTTCCCGCGCAAATGGCGTATAAACGAAACAAATCGGCCGAACTGTGTGTGCTTCTACAGAGAGAAAATGGGGAAGTCCGGAAGTATTCGCCGAAAGGATCTCTCTCTCCCTACATCCAAAATGGCCGACGACCCCGACACACGTTGGTCGCCCTTCTATTCTCAACGCAAGCTTTGCAATGTTGCCGGCTGTTACACGATCGTCATTATCCGTTCTTATCTCTGCAATTCCGACGCGCCTCCATCCGGTGCTCGTCAGTCTCTTCTTCCGGAAGTTAAATAAATAATGAACACTTAGAAAGGGAAAACGCGCATGGGTTGTCAGTAAACAAAAGCGTTATGGTACTCCTACGACAACTGGAAATGTCATAATGGCTTTAGCTATTGTAACATCCCTTCTAACGTGAACTTCTACCCCTCGTATGTCGATTATCTGCTCAACTGTGAAACAAAAATTATGGAATAATCTGAAATATTACGTCATCGGAATGAAAGATCTCTCTGTGAATCACTAACAAATTTTATCTGCACTATTGGTTACGAATTGGAACCGTGCAGTGTCCGGAAAGTAGTTGATAGTAACAATAAGTGAAGTTAAAAGAATTCGAAGAATCTTTCCTCGAATTACTAAGAGAATTTTATTCTATTAAAAATGGTACCCACGAAAGGATTGCATTCCTAATTAAGAATTGTAACCATAGCGTCTTTGTATCACTTGACGTTACGATGATAGTAACTTTCTTTACCAGAGATCTAACAAAATGAAATGACAAAAGTTGAAAACTCTTTCTTTGAATTGTAGAAAAATTGCGACCTCAAAAGAAATGAATTCTCAATTAAAAATTGCGACTCTACCAGTGTTTTTAAAACATTTGATGTTACGGTGATAGTAACTTTCTTCAACAAATATCTAACGAACAAATTGAAAGAGCAAAGTATCATAGAAAAATGTTCAAGTTAAAATTACATTATAAAACTTGTAGCATCTCTCTTAGAATCTTGAGAAAAAAAAAAAGAAAGGAAAAAAAGGAGTTTCACCTACAAAAAGAATACACACTCCTGATCGAGAATCAAAACTGGAGTATCCTCTCACACTGACATAAGAGAAAAGACGAGCCCTATAGAAAGAATCTCTCGAACAAATGCAACGAAAGTTAAATTGAAAATGACTTATTCATACTTATATTATAAAACTTGCACACCTTTTCAACGTCCTTCTGGCTTCTTCTTTTGAAATACGCTTTCACTCATTCTATCTTTCTTTCTCCCTTCACAAAACTCGATAGTAGTCAAGAAAGAACTTTTGCTGAATCTCCTAACGAACGAACGAACGAACGAACGAACTCTCGTTCTTTTTGAGTTTTTTTTTTGAAAATTGTGCAGACGATAACGTAACTTCCGTAACCAACAAAACTCATCAAGATTCTCAAAGAAAAATATTAAATTTGACTTCGAATTAAATAATTCGATTAGAGAAACGGAGAAGAAAGAAGAAAGAAGAAAAGAAATAAAAGGAAAAAAAAAAAGATAAGAGATAGGGGACTGGTGGTATAGGTATGCGAGACTCGACTTATGAAGCCACAACCCCTATTTTAGCCCCTCGCGACGGTATGCTTATAATCGCGAATAATAAAGGAAGAGAGAGAGAGAGAGAGGAGCAAAGGGCAAAAGCGTCGAGCAAAAGCGTCGAGCAAAAGCGTAGGGCCAGGAGTAGGACGTCTGTATATCTCTATAACGACGTCGTTATGCCGTCGTTTCTTATCGACGAACGTCTTCTTCGTTCTCCTACTCATTCCCAACTCCTACGAAACTCTATCCACTTCATGGAGGAAGATGACCTCGACCTGATGAATCATTACATTATCTCGCAAAAAGAAAAAAAGAACAAGAAATATTATTTCGAAAATAATATCAACTTTCATTAACAAGACTCTGAAAAATGAACAAACAAATATTATTTTTTAAACATCCTATAAATGCACAATGATTGTTAATATTTTAAATATAATATGATCAGTATTTTTTAATACGAACAAGTTTCCATATTTTTTAAGAATGCATATTAATATTTGACTACAAATACTGATCGTTAATTTTAAATATAGACTACTGTATTATTTAAATATTCATAACCTTTTTATTATTCAATGTAATACCGAAGTCACATTATACGGTTATATTTTATATACAAAAAAATTCTCATGCACATTAATTAAAAACTAATAATAATTTTACTCGCTGAATCCTCTTTTCATACCACTTTGGCTTCTTGCCTTAAATCACGTTGTTAGGTTGTCGTTATTAATTATGATTATATACACTTAGAAGAAAAGACTTATGGTTAGAACTACAGGTGTGCTTTTTGTCACGGAAGATTCTTGGAATAGAGCCGCATTGCGGTACTTTTTACTAAAACAGAGTCCCACACGTTACGTGGAACCCAGAGGGAGGCTGCTTCTATTTAAAGATACCATCTGAAGTACATTATCCTGAACACCCCCGAGAGGCATACTGGGCGTTGATAGTCAGGGTGAAAACCAGAGGACTTCATTAGCTAGACGCTGAGAGAACAACGACCTAACCGCGGCTACACAACGACCAACCAAATTAGAGTGTTTCTACCTCTCCTAGACGTATCGCATCGATCGCCCTAAACCCTTCTTCCATCCTAATTTCTATTACCAACCTTTTTTCATTCTCTCAAATTCGATCGAAACAAAAAATAATCGTAATAATAACGAAAATTCATAAAAACGCGTGTATTATTGTTCCTTTATCTTCCCTTATTATTCATATTTTTCTCACAAAGAATTTGAACAAATTGTCATTGGTAAAACAAAACCAAAAAAAGAAAATACAAATGAAAAAGGAAACGCATTCTCGATTTTCTACCTGGCGTTATTTTTATATGAACAATTATAAAAACGTCTACTGCACAGAGGCGCACGGCATATGGCCCGTTCGCTTGGCGGGGAGGGGTGGAGGGTTAGCCGAGGGAAAATATGACGTTGGAAGTTTTTAAAATACGCGTGCTCGAAACGAGTACCGCGATACTTGAAAAACGCATTGCATCGGTACACCATTATTCGGATTGCGCTGCACGATAAACTCGTGTGTACATTCATAGATTGCAATTTCTCTAATTGCACGCTTTTATCCACGGCGTAATACTTCCACCGAGACTCGTGACGCCAGTGCCGTAGCCAAGAGCACTTGATTTCCATCAATTGATTTTTACCGCCGCTGAAAATATTGAAAATATTTTCAATTGTCGGTCGCGTTTCCGCGGGACGTACGCGTTCGAGTTTGTAATTCAATCCCCACCCCCACCCCTACCTCTCCATATCTTTTCCTACCTTTTTCTTTTTTTTTTTTTTCGTTTCTCCGCTTTCAAATCGTGCCGTTTGACATTTTATTCTGGAATCCTTTAATAATTCCAACGTGAAATATTGTTTAAAATTTTCAGATTGCCTGACCGACCTCCTCCCCTACTTCTTCTTACCCCTTCTCTTCTTCCGATTCTTTCTTTTATCATTTCTTTGCAATGGAAAAAGATCTTATAACAGTTTATTTTCATTTTAAACGCAAAATATTTGTGGATTAAGTAACGGAGTAAATTCTCAAATAATGCGAATTCCAGCAACGCATTTAGGATAGCGCAACTAACTGTTCTCACATAATGCGACTTCTTGTAAAATTGGAAACATAATTAAATGCAGTAATTAAATGAGTTCATAAATTAAATTCACATTTAATTACAAATTACATTAGCGTACTTTGACTCGCATTGCATTTCTTTTTTAAACTCCTAACTACTGTTGCGTGAGAAATCAATTTTTACGCGGCATTTCTTTCTGCTATATGATATGAAAAAAAAACAACAAATAGAAAAAAATAATTAAAAACAATATATTAATAAAAAGATACGTTAAATGATGAATATTTTCTTGCAACTTTGCTATTTTTAACGTCAAAATATAAAAAATAAGCATTAAAAAATTAGCGGTTAAGCTTTCAAGCAAATATGCATATATATATCTGGCAATGTTATAACGATGAGCAATTTGGGGATGGTGGTAATACTTTGGATATAATTTTTGATTCAACTGCAATCGACATTGCTACGAGAAAATACGGTGATATGTTTCCGTGTTACGGAATGCCTCGAGAACGAAAATTCCGATATCGGTTAACGGCGAAACGAACGTGGAATTTTTTCTCCGTTGCGTGAACGAGAAAAAGAAGGAAAGACAGCTACACACAGAGATAGACGGACAGATGAACGGATAGATGGACAGACGGATAGATGGATAGATAGATAGATAGATAGATATATAGGTGGACGAAGAGAGAAAGGGTGATGTTAAAAGAGGAAAAAGAGGATGATGAGAAGAGGGAAGGGGAGAGGGAGAGAGAAAGAAGAGAGAATAAAGCGGGAAGCTGAATATGAAGTCGATCATCCTGTAATGTTTCCATAATGCCTGGTGCGATGCGTATCTATCGTATATACGGTTTCATCACGAGCGAACGTGCTTCCTGGACTTCGAAATAAAGCTACAGCCTGCTGCAGAGTGGATCTAGAAAAGTGTTCAATAAGAATGAAAGAGATAAACCAAACGAGAAAAAGAGAAATCGAGAGAATGAGTGCAGAAGAGATATGAGCTTAGAAAGTGAAAAGAGAGAAAGGAAGAAAGATATAAGATTTACAGGTAAGAAGGGAGAGAGAGAGAGAGAGAAGATATATGAGATTAAACAGAGATAAAAAGAGTGATATGAGATTTAGAAAAGAGAAAAAGAAAAGTATGAGATTAAGAAGAGAGAAAAGGAGAAACAAATATAAAGGACTGAAAAGCATTAAAGAAAGAAAGAGAGGTAAGATTAAGAAGCATGAAAAAGAAAAAAAGAAAGAAGCAAGAATTAAAAAGCAAAATTAAAGATAGTGGAACTAGGAAGCAAGAAAAAAGGGTGAGAAAGAAAGGGAAAGAGAGAAATAGACTAATTGTAAGAGGCAATAAGAGAAAGACTGAAATTAGATTAAAAAGTAAAAAGAGAAAAAAATAAAGATAAAAAGATAGAAGAGGAAAGATAGGAAAGAAAGGAGAGAAAATTTAAAAAGGAAAAAAATCAGTCTTCTTCGCACGCTGAAAAATGTAAAAAGAATATTAAAAATGTATCAAATTTTTATTTGGCGTATACGTGTGCGTGTTGTGCTGCTATTCAATCGTATGCATATATGCGCAAGTGTGTGAACTGCTGTAAATATATATACGTTCATATATGAGCATTGTATATAAAAGGAAAAAAATATCTAACGCAATTAATTATTGAAATATTATTAATTAGAGTATCGTTAAGAAAGTTGATATAAAACATTATATCTGATGTAAATAAGAATAAAACAAATGTAAAAAATGTATAATACATAATACAGGAACATACCTGAACACGTCTTGTCGGAAGCCGAGACGAATGACGACTAAGAGGGGAAAGAGTGAGTAAAGGTTAACCTAATCGAAACAACGGTTTCTCGATCTTTTAATGTTACGTTTATATACACCACACACATAAACACTCGTCTATATCCAATGTTGTGTGTCTTTTTTATTCTATTAAAAATCTCGTCGTCGAACTTGTAAACACATTGACCTTCGTGTCTACCTTGAAAAGGTGATTCGGTGTCCGTCAAGTATACTGCGTAGTTGTTTTAATACTCGGTCTCTTCTTCGAACGCCGGGAGACGTAAAAACAATATTAGAAAAGTATTCAATTTATTTCACGTATACACGTGTGAGTGTGCGTGTTTTGTTGCTAGGCAATAATAATATACACATATATGCGAGTGTATGTACTGTAAGCGAGTAGTATATATATATGTATGTGCATACGTGTATATGTCAGAAAAAGAACAGGTAAGAAGAGAAAGAGAAAGAAAGAAGGATAGATGAAAAAGGAAAGAAAAAGATATATAAAAAAAGAAAAGGAGAAATTAAGAGAGAGAGAGAGAAGGATGAAATGAAGAACGGGAGAAAAGGAAGAAGTCGGCACTGTTAATCTCGAAGGTTTATCGAAGCCGACGTAAATCTGTCGAAGAAGCGGAGCCAAGCATTCTCCTTCGCGATATCGAGCGAGCTTCGATAATCGACTTATCTCTCTCTCTCTCTTTCTCTTTTGCTTCCTACTTGGATCTTTCCAGTAGTCTTTCCTCGGTACTACCTAGCCTCGTCTTCTTCAGGAATCAATTACAATAATACAGGGAAAGCTTTTTTCCTACAAGTAAGACGTCGCTCTCGTTCGAAACTCTAATAGCATACTTTTTTTATCAAACCTTACGATACCTTATACTCTTTTGGAAAACATTCTTTTTATATCGATCTTAACTGAGAATCTATAATAATTTGAACTAGGAGTAATATATGTAGACGAAAGAAAGTGCTTTTAGGAAAGGGTAAATTAGATCGAAGTGGTTTTTCCGTTGCAGTCTCCTCGTTTGGTTCCATAACGATATCGTGAGTGTCGGTAAAAATCGACTTTCGGTGTCTACAATGATCGCAAATCCAGGTCAACTGGTTTGGGGTCTTTCTCTTAGGAGTCGTGACACCGTCTTCTCGAAGACGGTAACCGTAAATAATTCAGAAGGAAAGGCGCCGAGCGACTTTGCCCGGTTTCCATGGCGACAGATTACGGGGTCTGAGGGAGGATGTGTACGGCCTACGTTACCCTGTCCTCCTCCTCATACTCCTTATCCCTACTTCAAGCTTCGTTTCTCGTTTAGGGGCGCACCAGTATCCGCTTTCATTTCTATATCTTCTTTTTCTTTATCGATAAAACTGTACGACGAAAAAGGAAAATAAAAAAAAAGGAAGAAAGAAAAATACGAAATTCTCGATATCCGCTCTTTTTGGAAAAAGTATACTGAAATAGAGACCCGATCTTATTCGAAAATATATAAACGTTTATGGTTTACGGTGCTAGGCATTTGATTTTTTTTTTTTTTAATAACAGGGGGATGATGTATTATAACACGAGAAGGGTTGAAAAGTTTCGAGCTTGTAAAGAATTAACAAAAAACAAATATCCGTGTCTCGTCAGTTCGGCTTACCCCTAGTCAGAGAAAAAAAAATTTACATACATACAACATCCGACTACAATTTAAATGTACGAATCAAATTCTAAATTCGATTGTTATCGAGCTGCATTTTATTTTGGTTTACAAGCGAGATGGAACGATTTTAATGTCTGAAATTTGGAGTACATTTTGATATCGATAAAATAGTATGAATGCAAATAAATGACAGATATTTTTACAACGTTACACGCATCGTACAGTTTTCGATTACTCCGACACACTATCGACACAAAACTCAATACATTCGAATTTTAATAGCAGCTAGACAATCGAATCGATGAGAGGGAAAAACATATTGAAATAGTTACGAAAATAAAATTTAAAATAAATAAAAAATGAAGTTTCATAACTACAACAATTTGCAACGCAATAATTAAATAATATTCAGAGAGAAAATAATATAAAACAAAAAAATACAGTTCAGCCCTTATAGTCCAATTGTATAACCTATCCAAATAAATCCTGTAAATTATATTGCAATCATTTCGTATAATTTTGTTGAAGTATTCAATCAAAGTACTATAGCTTTTAAATAATCGATCGCCAGTAATCGGTTAAAATCGTTCGTTTTAATCAGATGGAAAGAATTAGGTAAATTGTAAAGTGACGTGCATCCTAGGTAATCACCTTTTAGATGTAGAAACGATACGACTGAAGGTTCGTGCTCGCTTACATCGTACAAAGTGGCAGGGTAATGTAATTTCTAGACGCCATGGTAACCCGCCGGTACTCGGAATTTGTTGAGTTGCATCGTGTCGAGTCCTGAAGAAAAAGAGAGAGAGAGAGAGGTGAAGGAAGAGAAGAAGGGTTTGCTGTGCGGGACTTGGAGAGTTTGCTTTTATTTCTCGTCTTTGCTCCAAAGATGTGATTTCCTATGCAAAGAGGAATGAACATACATAGAATACGTGTAGAACTCCCTGTAAACTGGTTTTCTTCCTACTTCATTTAACTTCCTTCGCTTCGTTCTTAGTCTAGTAGTGCAGTAGTAGGGTGATGTCAAGACGTTCAGGTTCTACATAAGATGGACTACCGATTTCGTGCATGAAGATAAACGGAGTCTCATTAACAAAGTACACAGAGTGGTCAGAATCCTACGTGTGTTTGTACTTCAACAGCTTGATCTTTGAACCTAGTCAATTATAAAGATTAAAGAAATAATACTATTCATTACCGTATTATTTGTTTCAATTGCAAGTAATGTAGGTATTTATAAAATTAGTATATATAAAGTTACATTACATTTATGCAATTACAAACTTTTTTCTATAAAAAATGCAATACTGTGTTCATTAAAATCGCCACTAAAAAAAATTGCAATATTTTATATGAAAATAATTGCAAACAAAATACTAACATTAAATTTAACTAAAAACTCGTTTAATATTCATCCGAATATTATATTACGATAGAAAATAAAACTTTAGATGCATTTAAAGTAAAGTTACCGTCATTGATTCAACCAACACATTAATATATTCCAACACTCTTTATAGAGCCTCATAAATTATTACGTACCAAAAAAAAGAAAAGAAAAAAAAAGCAAAGATTCGAAAAGGTTGAAAAGTAAACCGTAAGACCTTTCAACGCGATCTACCAACCGTCTCGAAAGACGAGAACATAAATTAAAGGGACTTCTTAAATCGCAAGTGAACCTTTTGTATATCTATGAGAGTATGTATACGTATGTGTATATGTTAAGGGAAAATTCCATCGAAGAGAACGTAGGCGTTCATTAAGACTCGACGAAAGAAGCTACGGTAGCCACGTTCTTTTCGCTCGTTACGTATAGTTTTCTCTCTCTTACTCTCTCATATATACACATACATACATACGTACATGCATGCATGGATATATAAACTCTGTCTATCTCTCTCTCTCTTTCTTTGGTACGAAGCAAAATGGATACGGGGCCAAGGATGATGCACGCAAAGGCGCAACAAGCCAGTCTTTCTTCGACGGCTTCCTAATCAAAGTAGGCTGGCGAAGCATTCACGGCCTAATTCGTGAAAACACGCGGTCCCTTTCAAGCCTTTGAACGCGCGTCACCACGTTAGGTGCGTACACACAGAGAAAGGAAGAAAGAAAGAAAGAAAGAAAGAAGAGAGAGTAGGAGAGTGAGAGAGAGAGAGAGAAAGATGAGAACGAGCAAGTCAGCAAACCAAGGGAGCTTTTCTTGGCCTCTGCCTTTTCACACAGAGCACTCGTTATTTTTCGTGAAAAGGAACGTCGCGAAGAAAAGAGATGATTCTAGAGGGGATGGTAAGAGGTGCTCGGGGGGTGAGAAGGAGGAGAGAGAGGAACAGAGAGAATATGATACGGTACGGGCGTCGAGAAAGAAATGATCTCCGTCGCTTTTCGAGCGTCAAGATTTGAATGAATGAGCAGAGAAGGCCCCTCGCTCGGACGACGGCGTGTATGGACGTGGACAATTAATACGCGCCAGAATTAGTTTTAAATTGGGTTCGGAGCGAGCTAACGTTTAACGAACTTCTCCTTTCTCTCTCTTGTAATTTCACCAAGAGTCAAATATTATTTTAGATTTATATATTAAACGAATATAAATGTATCGTCCTCCGTTGCACATTATTTTTCTAATTTCTTTTTATTAATCTTTTGTTTTATTATTGTATGTTAAATTTTCTCGAAGAAGTCAAGAATAATGGGTATTAGAAGGGATAGTAATCAAAGATTAGGATGAAATTTAATCGCGATCGGAAAAAGCAATAGGAACTTTGGAATCGGAAGTTAAATACCGCGGAAACGTTTCATCCGGATTTCTCGTTGGCCCGTCGCCGTAATTTCGCGCGTTTCCTGCCGCTGGCAAACGACATGAAAACGCAAACGTGCCCTCTCTCACCTCTCACTACACTGCACGTTCTCGTTTATCCTCATTGTACGCGATGACACAACGCCGAGGCATCATATTCAGCTTCCGGTCTGTACATCCACTGAATTAGATATGTCACCTGTGAATATCATTGCCGACCCTTAGGATGCAGCTGCGTTCTCATCCTTGTCACTGCTACTGCACAAGTTTCCTGTTTTAATTCCGAGTAAGGATGTCTCTTAGAATGTATATACAATTCTATGTTTATTAAATTAGCTCGTGAATTACTAACTCGTTATAATATTACATTTATTTTCTAACTTAAGTAACATTATTTAATCTTATTTTGATAATTGATAATTGAATAAAATGAATGCACTATGTATGAAATTTGATAACATATTACAAAAATAGAAATAGCTGTAATAGATATTATATTTCATTCACGATAACCTAGTAGTTTCTAATTGAAGCATTTTATTAGAACCAATAGAATCAGAGGTAATTGGCCATAGCGTTTAAAATGAGTTGTGATAATTAATAATTGAGTGTACTTAGCAAACATTAGCTTTAGGAAACAAATTAACAATGGTAATGAGTCGAGGTAGTTGTGCTTCTAAATTATTAAATTATAATTAATTGCACTATCATTTTACAATTTTCGCGTTAACCCAATAACCTTTATTGTACATTCTCCTTTTTTAAAAATAAATTAGAAATATTAAGAAACATACATTAGAACGCGAATAATTTGATCGCGTAGAATATATTAAAATGCAAAAATGTTTCATACCGTTGATACCATTGATACTCCCGAGGAAAAATAAATAAAAAAAAAGGATAGAGAAGAAAAGGAAAAGCGAGGCGAGAAAAGAAACACTAAAACGATGAGTCTGTTGTCGCTGGGGAATCGTTAAGGTGCTATCGTGCGATTAATCTCTCTAGTGCAGTGTGCGTCTGCAATTCTCGCGACATGCATAGGCTGCGTTACTTGGAAACGTCATAAATGCAAGGCCCGGGACATAGCGACCTGCGATATGCACCATATATACAAATATATATATGTATATGTTTATACATAGATATACATGTGTACAGAATCCAACGATGACACTACATACTCGACGTGTCCCATACTATGTTCCTGTATTACGTTCCTCCTCGTACCACGACTGTCACAATCATGACAGACTATGCACTTCCGATAAGTGTCCTTACATACATAAGCGTACAACCTGCCGAGAGAAATCGTTTCAACGATTTTAACTTGTCCTATATGATTTCGATCAAATACTTTACATTATTTTTCTTTTATAAATCTTCATCAAAATTTTATATGCGATTAAGCAAACAATATATATTTAAAAAATATCTTTCAACTACTAACACAGAAGAAAAATAGATCCAATAATTTCTATTATTCCCATCCTTTAAATACAAAAATTGTTCCTTTCTAACAAGATCGTTAAACAATACTTCCATTCGACTCCGATTTCTCAAAAGGACATTGTGGTACGAATGCAACCACAAACGTTAATAGATCATCCATCTTCAATTGGATCGATTCAACTGTGTTGAATCAGAGTTTCATTCGAAAAGTGTACGAGCACTCTCTCTAAATCGGCAGTGATCGATAGGACGATAAACCTAATTCTCTCTCTCTCTCTCTCGTCCTCTTGAAATCCCTTGAGAAGCAAAGGAGAGATCTATCGCATTCCAAAATAGAGGCAGAGATAGAGATTGAGGTTGAGGAAGCTTTGGGCCAGCAGGTGCAAGTCAGTCTCAAGGATCGAAAATCCAGCTCCCCTTTCGACCTCGCAAACCTAAAAGGAGGATCGGCAACCGTTAACCATCTGCAACCTGCTACGCTACCGATAATAATTTTATACCATACAACTACTTCCTCGATTTAATCATGAACACAGAAAGATAAAAAGAGAGAGAAAGCAGATAATAGCTCGCAGTGTTTCGTTGGGTTTCCTTCCTCTTTCTCATCGTTCTCGTCCCTTCGTTGTTTATCCTTTTAACCTACGCCATCCTTCGCAAGCAAGCAAGCAAGCAAGCAAGCAAGCAAGCAAGCAAGTAAGTAAGTAAGTAAGTAAGTACGATCTCGTGCGGAATTACATTTGTTTGCTTCTGTGTATGTACGTAAGAGAAGTCCTACGTTATCCCTCTTCCGCATCTCGTCTGCACCTGCTAATCCTCCGGCTCCATTAACATTCCTTCTCGAACTAGAAGATCCAACCAACGATTTCTTTCTTCAAACTTATCTCTTTTATTTCTTGTTCCTAACTTCTCTACTTTAAGAACTCAACACTGAGTATAAAATTGACAAACGCAGTAGAACAACACCGTCCATCGATCTTACAATTTTTGTTACCCAAAAAGAGAAAAGAACTATTCAATAAGCTATTCATTTGAAATGTACAGGTGTATTTATAACTGTGAACAGTTCCTATTAGAATTTCAATCTTATCGAGATCTATCGATTTTTGTTTTGTATTGTTTTTCTTTTAAGGCCCCCTCGTAGGAGAAAATGCTTGCTACCCAAGTAATATCTATCTTCCAACTCGATACTCGAAGAATCGCGGTACTGTCTTATATCTTTGAAGGAATTCATAGATCTTGTTGCTACAGCGAATAGAGTTTACGGTTGGTCGAGTCGAACAAAGATCGCTGGTCATCCACGAGGTCTTCGTGTTCGATGTACCCTGAATTCGAGGATCGTGGGGTAGGAAATGAAGGAGAAACGGAAAGGTGGTCAGGAGCGGGAGGAGAAGAGAATAAGGAAATACCAAGCTCAGACTCGCGCGTCTAGTCGTCGACGACCTTTGGACCTTCGTTCCAACGTTGCACGTCCTCACCCCTTCGCCCTTCTTCATCTTTCTGCTGCTTCTCCTCCTCCTCCTCCTCCTCCTCCTACTCCTTCATCCTCATCTTCATCGCTCGAACATCCCTCGGTTACGCCTCGAAGATTCGGTCGCTTCCTTGAACACGATCGAAGCAGCTACGATCGAATCTGCAATGGCGGTTTCTACGATCGGCGCGAGAAGCGTAGCCATCTTATCTTGATTAGATAAACGATCGATACATCTGAAAATTTAATAGTTGTTTCGATCGTTCCTTGGTATCAATTTTTAAGTTTCTCGATATTTGTATTAACCTTTACTACGGATAATGTTTTTTAAGATTCGTTATACGATTCTCATAATTCGTTGGAAATTTAATTCGAATTTCGTTTACAATTCACAATTACAAAACACAATTACAAAAGTTATTAACGATTTTAATCGTTAATAACAAATTTCCAGGTTCCCTGTGTTGTAAGAAATTTGTTCGGAAACGTTAATCTTGATAATACTCGAAGATAAAATCGTAAAGGGTAAATCCTCGTAAGGATTTAGAATTTTTATCGGATACCTAAAAGTTTGTAGATCGGACACGCCGTTAACAACGTTTTCAAAGTCCTTTCGAAGCCATCTTTCATTCGTCACGCCTCGAGAATTCTCCTGAGCTTCCTCCTCCTCCGGAGATATCAGCGACGTACGATCGAATTATCGAGGACCGTCGAGGTTACCGTCGATAAAGAGAAAGAGCAATTTCTCTTTGATCGACGACTAATACAGCTCTAATCTAATAGCTACGTTCGCCGCTATGGACCTTTGCACCTCCGTCTTCATTATCTCTCAGCCACGCCTTGTACCTTCTTTGGGATCTGATCGATCTATCCCCCCATTCTCTTTCTTCTATTTCCATCCTAGGAAAGTTTTAACATCGTAATCCAAACGCTATACATTTCGCCATAGATTGATCCTACAAGTTTTAAGCTACCTTAACAGTTGATTCATCAACTTTTTTTTCAAGCACAATTTTCTTTACGACAGAAAGAAGTCTTCATCCAGGGCTCGAACCGAATTTGGAAGCTGATTCTATATTTGGAATAGGCTTTGCTTGGCTTATCTTGAATTTTTAGATTTAAAAGTATATTTAAATAATCCCCAACTATATTTACTAAAACATACGAAAACACTCAGGAGCTTAGAAATCTTAAATGAGCCTAAAAACCATATCCTAAATAGAGTATCAGTTTCCAAATTCAGTTAGGGTCCAACGAACTACGGATATCCGAAGACATTTTTGTGCTGGACGAACCTTGGGGATTTCGTCCGACTTTACTAAAAAATTTACAAACTTGGACAACCTCTAAAAAGATACAATGTACTGTAGTTTCCTTACCTAGGAATTTTCATTTAATTAAAATCTTGTCTAACTTTTTTATGCAAAGAAAGAGGCGGAGGAAGGGACGGAGGAAGGGAGGGAAGGAGAGAATGATTTGAAAGGATGTTTTTACCTTTGAAATTGTCGAACCAATACTCGGAATAATTTCTCAACGACGGAAAGAAAGGAATCTCATTAATTCCACGTCTGCAATAGGACCCGTCAAAACTTTCTACGACACGTTGGAATGTAGGTACGTTAGAAAACTAGGAATTAACGCGTTGTCGTTTTACTCTATCCTCGACCGCTTCTAATTTCTTTTTTGTCTTCAATTAGATTAAAGTTATTGGGATACCTTAATGTCAATTTGCATACGCTCGATGGCTTCTTAAATTTGATTTCTTTGCAATACTTTATTTTTTTTCGCAATAAAACAAAAAGGACGAAAAAAAGAAAAGAATTTAGAGATGGATTAAAACACACGTTCTATTTCTAGATAACCAACTGCTCTCTAGTAGGAAAATACCCGTCCATTTTCGTATCGCTAAAAGGCAACTGTAGGAAACGTAGGAAAATTTTACTGCTTGGCCATTCCCTTTATCTTTGCATTCCCGTTTGCACCGTTCGTGTTCTCTCTCGTGCATCATTCTCAAACGTAGGGTCAAACGAAACTATGTTCGACTGAAAGCAAAGCAAAAGTCCTCTTTTTTGATATCTCTTTCTCTCTTCTTCTTTTTTTATTTCTATTTTTCTTTTTTTCTTTCTATCTTGAGCGCCTAGCAATTCTACAGTAACAAATCTGAGACAACTTTTATGGAAAGATTTCTATTTAATTCAATCCCAAATTCATTCAATCAAATACAATGAGACTCGTGATGTTTCAAATAACTATAGTAAATACTTTATTAAGTTTATTACTAATAATAATTTGTCAATTAATATGATTTCTTTTTAAGATTCAATGCATTTGAATACCTAAGGATTAATATCGAAATGAAATGTCTCTTTTACACGTTTTTATTAGCCTTTTCGCTGCGGTAGAAATCTGACCTATATCCGGAGGCTATCACGGTCTATGAGATGCGAGTCTCGCACGCGTGTTGTACCATGCTTTACGTGTAACTACCTTTTTTATTTTTATTTTCAGCGAAGTAGATTCTCCAGATAATGTGGGAACGTAGTTTAATTAATACATACTTAATCTTATTATTTCATTTCATTTACCAAAACGATAATAATGTTTTTATAAGATTATTAATCTTACATTAGATAACCATTTTATCATAATTGATGCGATACAAAAATTAATAATAATTTAATGCTTCAAAAAGCCTTCAATATTACATTGCACATATACTATGATACAATCAAGCAAGAGTAGACGTGTTTCTTTGACGAATCACGTTGTCTTATCTCTTATCTTTCTTTATAGTTCGCAAACAAGCACGCTTTAATTACAAACTTTTCCTTCTCTCTCTCTCTCTTTCTTTTTTCAATGAATTCACATAATTACTCATCGTTCAACTTCTCTCGTATCCCAAACTGCATCGCTTTTTGAAAATCTTTAATTTGAAATTTCTCCACGAGCGTAATAAATCACATTTATACATTCATTCCTTTCTTTCTGTCTTTCTCTTGATTCTATGACCACCACCCGCCCTCAGCAATCTCATTAATTCGTCGAAGAAACTTCCATTGGACCTCCGGGTTCTTCCGTCCAAGCGTTGGTCTAAAACTTTTTATTGAACTCCTCCCTCGCGAGCGCACACGCACACACACACACACAAATGCAAACGGTCATTCCTTCTCGCTCCATCTTACCGAACTATCAAGGATCGGAATGCGCCAATAACACGCGAACACGATGCGAAAGCCTGAATCGTCTCTATTCCAACGTCATTTTCTTAACGACGACAAGGAAGAATTCCCGTGACACGGGAGCATCATTTTCCTTTAACTACGAGGAGTAGTCGAATTAGTCCGAGTGATGGACGAACAACTATTTTCGGTATTTCTAATTCCGATCGCAGAATGAGAAGACAAGAAGGGTAGGTAGGGAGCATTGGGGTTGGGGTTAACGTTAGGGTAGCAGTGTTTGGGTGTGTGGGAGCTGGGGGGGGGTTGGGGTTGTTGGAGAAACCTACGAGCCGACTGGCAGGAACTTTTAAATTGGAGTTTTGACTGGACGCATTGAAACGGACTTAATGTGATTTCGCGTTAGCCGGAGGCACACTCTGAGAGAACCGATGCGATGATGGTAAGGGTTCCTCGTTCCATTCACAGACCCTTCCTTCCTTGTACTCCTGAGAAGGGTATCCCTCTCGAACAAGACCGATTGACTTCACCGCTCAACGACAAAAGGCCCAGGAAATTCGGACCGACGCCCTTTTATCTGCCCCTCCTACTATTCTATCTAAGTATCGTGAGATTTTCTAACACCATACCTGGACATAGTTTTTTATATACTTGCTTAAATCGTAACCGGTCATTTAACGAGTCTATAATTATTAATCTATTGATTGTTTAGGGTATACCTGCTTATACTGTAACCTGATCACAATTTTTAGTATAACAAGAAAGAAATATTAGTTGTTTGAGTGCAAAATCATTATTACATTTTATTTTGTATTATTTAATCTAGCATGAAAAACTTCATATTAATAATAATTAAAACGTAATAACAGTGATATTAGAATGAATATATTTTTCTTGCAAAGATTTTTTTGTAACGCGCTATTCTCAACTAAAGAATAAATTCGTTAACGATAATAATAAAGGTTCTGAAAATAAGGTTTCACTTGCATTTTTTTTATTGTAATTCTACGTTATACGGTGCATAAATGTGTGTGTGTGTGTGTGTGTGTGTCTGCAGTATAATAAGATTAGCTACATTGTGCTGCCTTGCCTAAACAAGCTCCGCAACAAGCCCCAAACAAGCTCGTGCTGAGAATATTCCGACCTACGATCGCAAAGAATTTATATTTCAAAATTCTCTTGGATTATAATTTTATTTTTAAATATACTTTAATTAGGATATAATTAAAATCCCATGGAATTTTACAATATATTAATGTTTAATGTAATAAAATGTGCAATAATCTTGATTTTAAATTTCATCAAACAGATTATGATAATTATTTTTTTTGATTGCAAGCTAAATTTGAAACGTTTAAAAATTCAACATAAATGAAAAAATAAATCCATAGACTATAAGTAAAAGGTTATAACAACGTAATTGTAATCACTGAGCTCTAACGTAAAAGAAAGCCGACAAGTGACAGCATAAATGAGTTACATAAACGAATACAGAGAGAGACAATAGCCAAGAAGCGTGCTTGCGTATATTCGTCGAGAAAGAGGATCGGCAAAGCGATCGCGTCCGTGTTGCTTAAATGAATTTTCATCGCGATAAAGGGAGATCGCAGGCCCGTGCACTTCAGATTGTGCGATAAGTGCTAACGACAGTTCGTTAAAAGCCGCCGCGCCTATCATGCTTGCTGATCTCAAACAACTCCCTCTCTTATATTCTCGTTCGTTCGTTCATTCGCTGTTTCTGTCCGTGTAATCGATATCATGTATAGGTACGCGTATAATCGATAGATCGGTTCGTTCCGTTCGTTCAACCTTATACATCTCGTATATAGATATCGATCCGACTGACAACCAGAATTCTACTCCTGCCCATCTCTTTTTCTTCTTCATTTTTCTCTTTCTTCTTTCTCAATTCTTTTTCTCTAATTACACCTTTTCTTATTTTTTTGTTTATTGTCCTTCCTTTATTTCTTCCCTACTCTTCGCGTGTTCCTCCTTTCCCTATTACATGCCACCACTTACATACGTTTCGAAAATATAACTACTTCGCGTTGATCCTTCGTTTCTTCTTCCTCATCTTATTTTCGCCCTTTTTGTTGTCGCTTTGTCGTTTGGTTTTTGCGTAACAAACTCTGGCGGGGACGATTTAAAAGTTTTTACCCGGTTCTGTAGACTTAATGTTTCTCAGCGCGTTAATTAAGGTAGTCCGCATTGGTTACGTAATACATTACGAGGGAAGAATAATGTGGGCGCCGACGATGATTTTTCACGCGTAACGACGGAACTTTGTTGAATTAAAGTCGACGTATGCGCCACGTCGTCGTCGTCGTCGTCGTCGTTGTCGTCCCATGATCGCAAGGATAAAGCATGCTCTTTAATCGTCGCGGAATGTAATTACAAGTTTTTCATTCGTGAAAACGTCAGCCAGACTCAACTTGGAAAATAAGGCTTTCGGTTGTAGGTACGCTCGTAATAATACCAAACGCGTTTATACAATTCTCTTTTTATTCCACCCTACCTTTTCATTATTTCCGAACGAGACGAGTCACGTTGATGGCTCTCGGAATGTCGTTTTCAAAACCTTTTCAGAATCATACGATTATTTTACACGACTTATTTTTTAAATTTATTCAAATCATTTTACTAATACTTTTTACTAAGGTTCTAATAAAGATTCATCTAACACTTTATACGACATAAAGATTTTTTGGAAAATTCATTCGGTGATCTCCGATCGTATATAAGTTATACAACAGTAGAATAAATTTACCGTTGATGTTAACTAATTTAAAAAGAGAAAGTAAGCAACGGGAGATTGAAATTTGATTACCTTAATGCAAGATTAAATGAATAACTGAGAGAAGAGATAGGATGATGCTCGGAGTACTACTACGAAAATCTATTCCACGTCGAGACTACTCGCAAAAAGCGATTCGTTTCGCTTAGCAATAAAATCGTCGTCTCTACTTGTATATCGTATACTCATTGTTGTCTTATAAGGAAACAAAGTCTCATTAAATTCAAACGGGCTCACGTTTTCTTCTTACGATGAAATCTCCGCGACATTTCGCTCTCACGATTTCGAATAATAAACCGAATATCGTTCCAACTTGCACTACTCAGAACGATATCATAAACGATATCAATGTCACGGTGGAATATGAAAGACATAATGACGTTCGCATTTCCACTCGTTAAATCGCAATACCGACAATATCTATTATGCGATTCGAATCAAGAATATAGTTTGCTCGGTCGGACGGAAGTTAATTTAACAAAAGGAATCTACGAGTTATCTTTGCGTTATTTCAAATAACGATATAATACATTTTCTACGATTTTAACGGAAAAATGAAAAAAAAAGTACAAATCTGTATTCAATTTTACTTCTTTCTCGAACAATTTAGTGAGACATTTGTTAAACACCCTAAGACTGGACTCGTACCGAAATATAGCTTTTCACCACTTATAGTAAAATATGTGGACATAAATCGTTGGTAAGTTTAGTGGTAATATCGTACAATCTACAATAGATAAAAATAAAAATATAAGAATATTTTTTGCCTTGTTCTCTCTTTCTTTTTAGCTTTCGCTCGGTTCCGATAAAAATACTCGGCCGATGATTAACGGGATGGCGTTAGTCGTGACTTTATTCGCTTGCGTGGCTACACGTGGCTACCTTTTCCTCTCAGTTAAAGTTCCCTTACTACTACCGACGTATGTATATATTATATCTTTCTTTCTCCTTTCCTTACTCCTAGCGAGACAATGGAGTCCGTTATCTCAGCGACCCGATCTCCCTCGGGCCACGCCAGGTGTGCGCCTACATTTTACGCACTTTACTCCTTCCAAGATAACGCACTTTCTCTAAGATCGTCGCTGCAAATAATTCCAGAGTTTCCCCTCTGGCCAATAAGAAACTACACGCAATGTCTATTCACCTTGATTTTTTTCAACAATATTCGACATTTAAATTAAACGCCGGATATCCGTTCTTAACTTGCTATTTAAAATAATGTTGGATACGAAAATATTACTCATTTAAGAATAATTTAAGTATATACTGTCGTAGAGCACGAAAATCTGTATAGTTATCCAATGAATTGAAATTTTTATTTATTTAAAAAATTTATAAGATTATATGTAAAGTAATTAGAATAGAAATTTTATCGTAAATTTTTTATAATAATAGAAATGTCAAATTAAGACAAGTGATTCGTAATTGGAGCTATGAAAAAATCCTTACTCGTAACATTTTGTATAAATTCTTTCACAATTGCCGTATCCTGCTGTAGGAAAATCAAATTATAGGACTAACCGTGTAGAAATATATAATGTATATATACATAATAGAAATTTACAAAAGAAGATACAATTGGAGGGTTCGATCGTAGACCGTATCGTCGTCTTTCCTTCCGTCCCTTCCGATTTAGCAATTAACTCGAGTCAGGGATTCGCAAAAACGGATTTCCCGAAAGCGTGGCGTTAAATTAACGTTTACCGGCTCTGATTGCCGGACCGGAATGTCGTTCAACCGGAAATCGCAACTTGTGGAGGGGTCGATTAAACGACCGCTCGTTGATGATGTCGACCGCTGCATTTGTAGCCGATTATTCTTCGATGAACAAAAAAAAAACGAATATTTTTATATTACCATATACTTTAAACTTGTTTAGTTAACAAAACGATGTTCGACAACATTTCATGTTCTTGTAGAAAGCAACAGCTGATTGTTAAAAAATACACGATTCGGATTTTATCTGGATTCGAATCTGCGTCAGAGTTTTAGTTTTCAACGTATATCTCAAAATTCCGTATCGCAAATACTGCAAGATTTCACTCGCGATCATTTGAGAATGAAAGAAACAGTAAAAGATAAAGATAGAAAAAAAGAAGAAGAAGAAGAAGGGGTAGTGTTGCGTTTGGAACGAAGGGCGAAAGGGATTTTAGTAGGGTAGAACGATCACGTGCGGTCAGATAAGAACTCTCGACTAAAACTCGGCTTTCGTTTAGTCGATCGAACCTCTCCTTCTCTCTTCCTGTTTTTCTTTTTTCAAGTAAAGGAGAAAAGAACTGGATGCGTCTTTCGACTACAAGGTTTTTCACGTACTTCTATGTTATCAGTGTATGCGTGTAGAAGAACCTGAATATACGTTGGTAAAAAAAAAAATGTAAAAGCTAAAGAGAGAGAAGGGGAGGGTTGGAGTATGGGGAAAAAGGGTAAGGAAGTTCGCGTGCTCGTCCCACCGTAATGGTTGATTCGATAACGAACTCGATTTCTCCTCCTTCTATTGCCCTCCCGCCCTCTCTTTCATTTTCTTCTTTCTTTCCCATTTTTTTTCAGTGGAGTGTGCTTCGCGGCCGAATTATACTCGAATTTGTTTCGGGACAATCTTAAGAGTAAATCTGAGCAAAGTTAGGATGAACGAAGTCGAATTGAACGAATGAAAGAGACGAGAAGGAGAAAGAGGGAAGGGCTAATGAAAATATCCGAGGGTTACCTCGCGGGGTGGAGAGGATTAAGAAAGGGAGGAAACAAAAGGTAAAGGAACACTCATGAATACGATGAACGATGCAAAAAGTAAATCCTTTTTGTTCGACCACTTCTATTTCCCTTCGGCTATCTTATGGTATTTTTCTCACGTATCTATAGTGGACCAATCGTCACGCTCCGAGATAAACTTGCAATACGGATAAAACTGATTTCGACTACGTACAGGGACGTTCCCGATTTTTAATATAACAATATGCCGTATCGCAACAGCGATGTGTGTCTCGTAGAAACGCGTACATCGGACAAAAGAGCATTTCAATCAGCGCACAAACATGATTTGTATTCGATATCTCGAATCTTTCGATTGTCCTTCGTCGGTGGTATTTTGCGTGCGTGCACGGTCCGCTTTGTACTCCTTTCATTGGCCTCGCTGTTGCTGCCACACGCTTCTTTGCATTCCGATAGCGATTATTTTCTTGGCAGACGTATCTCTATCGTGGCGTTTTTGTTCCCGTTCGAACAAGATCACGCGAACAATATTCCCTTTAATTTAATTTTCTTCTTTATAAGAAAAATTTCATTTTTTCCCAATTAGCTGTGACTACCAATTATTATTTAGTAATAATGATACTTCGTTAAAAAGAAGTATACTATCAAATATCATACTATAAGGCATCTAATTGAACAAACTTTACCTAAAATGGCGAGAATTTCAGTAGAAATGTTAACCTATCCTACTCGTTATCCATATATAGCAACGCTCATGTTCTTCCACCCTGTGCACTCAAGTACGGAACCTTATTCCAAGCTCGAAACGTGACCCGGAAGATTCCGGTACGCGACACTTTAATGAAGTCGTTCGTGGTTCCGAGGCCCGATTCTCGTAACGTGGGTGACATCGGTTCGCATTGTATTCCAATTCCATTTTAACTTTATGGACCCCCATGATCGCTTAGAGAGAAACAAAGAGAAGCAAGGGATAGTGTTATTCGAACACGCACGTCCGCATTCACATACACATGGGATATGCGTTTATTATATTTAACTATATTAAACGTGTATATACCGGGTGAAACATCCAAAACGAGTAACCCGAATAATTCGATTTCTATTGCAGATAGAACAAAATGTGTCGGACGAAACTCGCTTGGTTCAGAAGATAGCAGAATCCTATCTTGAAGATTCTTCTTTTGTACCTAACGAAAATCGAGTTATTTAAGTTGGCTTTTTAAATGCCTCACCCTGTATGTGCAAGATGACATTGCTGCTTTCAAATGTATAAGTGCGAAACAGGGCGCGTGCATCTAAGTATACGAATAGTCGGCTTATTTAAGTACCGTTTCTCCAACTACCGAAGCTCGTTACCTATACTAGTGTACCATGCTACTATTAAATAGTCCTCTTCCGCTATGTACTCGTGGAACGTCACCCATTGAAATCGTCTTATTATTATTTGCTACGGAGTTAGTTGTAACGTAGAAAACCAAAGTCCTTTATCTTCCGCATACTTTATTCGCATTTTTGTACTTTTTATTCTACGTAAGTCATTTACGCGTACGATTATCTTCGTTAAGATTGTTTATCGAGTTGTCATTAATATTCTTATAAAAACATCATACATAATTATGAATATAAATCTTTTTGTAAAAAAAAAAGAAAAAGATCTTAAAAATATTTTACTGCATGGAAGAAGAAATACGTATGTGAACTCGAGTAACAATAAAATACGTTAACTTAATGATTATTCGCGAATCCAGAGACTCGTGTCTTATTTGTGCGGTTCCTTTGAAGAAGAAACTTAGCCGGCTTGATCAAAGCACCTATTTTCGAAGGAACCGCGAAAGAAACTTTCAACGATAGTATGTGTGTGTGTGTATGTGTATACACGAAACGTTCGATGTTATAAATATATTTGGATACGCACCTGTACATATATGAATATACACACACGCATATATGTATATTATTTTTACATACGCGCGTTGGAACGCGCGAGTTCATTCGTGCAACACGACAGAACAAATGTTCGCCGTGTTACGCGATAAGCTGGCGTATACGACGACGACACGAGGAAGCTTATGCGACTGTTCCGACGAGGGTTGTACGATATAATAATCTCACGATTTTACTACCCAACCATCTTAACAGCTATAACGGTTACTCTCCTCTTCTCTTTCTTCTTCGTCTTTGTCCTTGGACAAGTTCATAAAAAATTAAATAGCTTCTTTCATTTTCTTTTTTTTTAGTCAAATAATAAACGTGTGCAAATTAAATTTCATATTTTTATTTCCTTTTGAAAAGATAAAAGATAATTTTCCACGAACTTTATACCTTGAAGAAAATATCTGATATATAAAAAAAAGTCTTTTAAATTTATCTGAACGTTATATATATTTTTCCCCCATTTGCTTTCCTGCTTCCATCATGAAATATATCGAGAAACCGTTTGGAATCGTGCGTTTTCTTGGGTTTCTCCGATACTTTCATATCTAGTTGCGTGATGGGTAGTGTCAGTGTATGAGGGGGGAAGTGCACACATTAAGGACGATGAGTAACAGTGATGATATTACGTAGAAGAGATAGGTCACGTCTCGAGGTTCGAACGGGGCTTCTTATGGGGTTGGGGTAGGATTTTAGGGGAGTAGAGCTGTGGGAGTAAACGAGAAAAGTGCTTGTATATGTTTCTTCCTTCTAGAAAATATTTCCAAGAGATGTGAATTCCTATAACGCGCGAAAGAAATAACGACTACTGTTTTCATATAACGCGATTTCTCGTAAAACTCGTTAAATATAAAAAAAAAAAAAATAACAAAATAGGAATATTGCCCGAATTAGAAAATTTTAAATAATAAAATCTAATAATGAAATTGGTTATCGTATAGAGGAAAATAAAATGCAGTCGTGCTATAGGAAGGATAACTGCATGCAAGACAATTTCCTATAACGCAAATGAATGCAACGCGTAACGCATTAACCGCGTTACAAGGAAGTCTATTGAATATGAAAGAGAAAGAAAGAAAGAAAAAAAAAAAGATTGAAAGAGAAAAGATATGACCGTCTTATCCCGTTGGTTTGCTCGAGAAAGATTTTCACCTCTCGAAGGTGGGAGCAGAAAACGAGAGGCGTTCTGTTACGAGTTATAGCCTGACTTTTCCAGCTCGGTTCTCTTCAGGAGAAGATGCGGCTGGTGCTGGTGCTGGTGCTAGTGCTGGTGCTAGTGTTGATGCTGGTGCTGGTGCTGGTGCTGGTGCTGGTGCTAGTGTTGGTGCTGCAGCCGGCATAGCTTTGAGCTACGCTCCACGTTCGATCGTAAATAGAAAACTATGACGGGTAGGTACGGAGTGAGTGGATGCTAGAAAGGGAAAGAGAGAGAGAGAGAGAGAGAAAGAACCAGGGAGGCCGTATAAAAAGTCGATATCATAATGCCGTGGAGCGTTCACCGAAGTACCTAAGGGACAGAGAAAAATAGAAATAGAAAGAGAAAGAGAAAAAGAAAAAAGAAAGAGAAGTGAGAACGGCATGCGAGAGAACGAAAGACTCTCGAGAATAGAAACTCTACGAAGTGGAACCGTTTAATGCGACCATTGTTTGCATAAATGCAAATTAAATTTTCCGCGTGAATGAATTATGAATAAATTATACGCAAATGGAAGCCGCTGTCGTTAATGTGGGAAGCTTGTGCTTTCTCTATTTCATTCTTTCCATCTCTCTCTCTCTCTCTCTTTTTTGATTTTGTTACATTTTTTTTCTCTGTTCTATCATTTTTTCCCCAACGCGCGCCGCCCCGTTCTATGTTTAATTGCGTATCCATGTACGTTGTTAAGAACTCGCATTTTGAAAAACTCGTCTCTAAGCGAAAAAGCAAGTATACTTGTTAAATGTGCCCGTATACGGATCAACGCGTTTCGGTCCAATTCGGTTGGTTATATTTTTCGAAAAATAACGCTGATTTATATTGCACGTTCTCGAATCAAGAGATTCGTTTTGTTTTTTTCCTTTTTTTTTTTTATACGAAATAAGCCTTTCTCACTCATATGCATTTATTTTGTTTCGCATGTTTTCTTTTTTTTTCATTGTCAGGGGTGTCAAGTATCAAAAAAGAATATTTTTTTATTCAAAGTGTCAGTTTATGAGTACACACGTTACTCGTTATGATTGTTATAACGTCAGCACAATGTTCGAAATTGTGCAACACACGGACGTAGTTTTCTGCTATATACGTATACACATACGCGAACATACGTATATATATAAAAATTTAAAAGGATGAACGAAAACGGAGGTGGAGGCGAAAGAGAAGGAGAGAGAGAGAGAGAGAGTATACACACGCGTTAACGATACAAAATGAGACAAAAGTAACGAGCGCCAGTAATAAATTTTCGATGCTCGTTAACACACTTAGATACGTTTCGAGGCCAACTGATGTTCGAACGTGTACGTAGAGTATATTTATATATGTATGTCTATATAGTATACGTTGTAGAACATGCATCGCTCGACGTCCATATGGGACGTTACTTTAATTTTTATTAAACTCGTAAAGCGTTTCCGTGTGAAGCTTTAACGAGACGACGACGTGCGAGATCGTCAATGCTTCCCCTCATTTTTTTTACATTTTATTCGTTTTTCCTTCTTTTTTTTTTATTTTGAAAAAAATATACGATATAATAACGAAACGATCGTATTGTTAAGTTAATTGTTATTTTATTCATACGAGTTAGAAAAATTGTACATATAAAAATTGTAAAATTTATATTATTTTAATTGTTTAAAAATTGTTAAAAATTTCCTGAAGTGTAAGTGAAATACCAATGAGATTATTTTTATGGTAAAGAAAAAAAAGTTTAATTGAAACATTAGGAATTTCTGAACTGAATTACCAGTAGGATCGTAATAATTTATCTCAAAATTCCTTATAACATCTTTCTCGAAAAAAAAAAAAAAGAAAAAGGAAAAACCAAATAAAATGGGAAGAGAAAAAAAAGAAAAACGAAGGGTTTTGTTAACACAGCAAAGCAACACTCTCGTCACGCTCCCATTTTCAGGGTAGTCGTTTTCGATGCATTTAATATATCTCTGAAAATTTATGCAATTCCAATTATAATTCCAACAGTGTGCCGACCGTTTCTCGTCTCTTTACCAACCCAACTCGCGTTTCTGTTTTTACTTATTTCTTTCCTTCTTTCTTTCTTTCTTTCTCTGACTTTCTTCATCTTCATCTTTACTATTCCACTACTCCCTTTACAAATTCTCTCTCTCTCTCTCTCTCTCTCTTTTCTCGCGTCAGCTTTTACGTTTATTTCAACCCCCTTTGCCGCGTCATCCCTTGGCGTAGACATCAACAAACACCTTGATTATACCGTGAAAGCCGCCTCGACTCTTAGTTCTGACTCAGAAACTCAGTACACTTCTCTCTCCCTCTCTCTCTCTCTTCCCCATTCCCTTCCTCCTTGTCCTCTTACTGGCACGTTTTTCTCCCTCCAGCACTTCCAGGACGTACAGTTTCCCCATCTTTTTGGTCTTCCGAGTCTTCGAGGATGACGACGACAACGCGTTTGAGGACGAGGACTAAGTTAGGATTTGGGGGAGGTTGGAGGTTGGTTGGAGTTGTTGAATACGAGCGACGAAAGCTTTACCTTACCCTACCCCTACCCCGACCCCCTCTCAGCTCGGTCTGTTAGTATTTGCATGCGAAATTAATGCCTTTCTATTTCGTACCGAATTAAATGCAAGTTTGCATAAAGAAACGGCGATTTATTCGTTTATTCTTGAGAAAAAGAGGGTGAAAGTGAAGTGCGGGGAGTGTAGGGATGAGGGGGAGGGCCTAAAGGGAGGCTAGGATAGACCGAGGACCGAAAGGGAGTCTCTCTCTCTCTCTCTATCTTTTCGAATCAGGTTTGAGAACCTTCCTTCTACTTCTTCTTATCCAGCCACACTATGCAATCACGCTGACGAGTAACGGTTCAGTCATTTCTTCTTTTTTTTACTTTTCGTTTCATTTCCTTCGTTTTCTACAGTTTTCTTTTCCTTTTTTCTTTTTCATTTTTAGCTCTCGTCGTCTTCCGTCGATTTAAAAAGGAGAGAAAACCAAGAGACGAAGCATCTGACTCTTGTTCGCATTTTTATCACTTCAACGAACGCTTCTCATTTTCTTTTCGAGATTTTAGGACGATCAAACAACGATTTCGTAAACGACGTTAAACCTTAAGTCTGTTTCTCCCTTTTTTTCTTTTTTCTTTTCAAGCTGATCTTTTTGTAATATAACTTTTTTATCGAATCGAAAGATTGCAAACTTTTAAGAATTTTCTTTCTCGACATAGTTGAACAAGATTAAGGGTCTCCAAATATTTCAAATTCTCCTGATTTCCATTTTCTCGGAAAGCAACAATTGTAAAATTTATAGTCGTAGTAACACTCCCATAAACGGGAGAGCAAATTTCGTCTGCAGTGCCGAAGTCATACATAGCGTGGCGCGGAAAGAACTTATGGGACAACCTAATAGAAGAATGAAAGCGCATGATTGCAGCTTATCGAGCGGATGCTTCATGAAGAGGAAAATTCGGGAAAATTTTGCGCCGAGATTGGGAGAAGGATTGCTTTTCAGAAAGGATAGGATAGGGTAGAGAGAGTTACAGCGAGTTGTGATGCCACTATGTAAATGGGGTGGATGTTACATTGAACGCATCGCTCCTAGAATGAATGAGTTCGTTAAAAACGGACCTACGTCGAATACTTTGAATGACCAATCAAAATTCATGCTTATGTCATCGACGAGTGGTTAAATCGACAGTCTCGATGCCAAAGGAATTTGATATGATCTTACGTAGAAATGCATTGCTTGAGAATAAGTTTGTAATATGTAAATAAAATTTTTTTAATAATTATTTTTTCGTGAAAAATATTCTTAAATAATTTAACACAAAGCATAAATAAAATTTAAAAAAGAAACATAATGACGAGAAGTAAAACTTTTATGAACATTTAAAGTAGAGAATTAAAGAACTAATCCGTATTTATTTTTTCTGTTGCAGGTAAACAAAGCTTTTCTCAAGACTCTTACTAGAGTAAGTGAAACGTCAAGGGTGGGTAGGAGAGGGTTTTTGAGAGGTAGAGGAGCGAATATACGGAAGACGTTAAAAGCAAGCAGGTTTCGTTTTCTTCGGAGAAGTAAGTACATCGATTCGCGCGCGCGTATCGCTACGTGTATCTTAGAAAGGTATACTAAATCTTCAGGTTCAGACAGAAGAGCGTGCTCACTCTTATTCGATACGATTTCTAGCTGGCAACGACTAATGCACCATGCATAATGCATGATGCACCGACTCGCGTGCGTACACGCGGAAGATACTTGTCTGTGTCCTTGCACTTCCGCCTAAGCGGACCTCTTTGAACATAAATTCGTCGAAAAACTTCTTCCTTCATTGTAAACGAGAAAAACACATACCAAACGTATCCGTGTATTTACTTTTTACGTTAAATAATTCGAAATAGTTATTCGTTTTTTAAAATTCATTAGGTTGACCTATAAATCCGTACGGTTTTTGCAATTTAGAAATAGGATGAGCATCAAGTCTGGTAATAATTAATGTAGTTTATGTACCCATAAGCTTGTTCGTACCTGTATACTTTTCCATGAAATCGAATTTACGGGTATAACGTTCCCAAAGAGAAGAGAATTTCCACGGTCCACTAGATTCTTGTCATCGCAACAGGATAGAAGTTATCCAAGCGGAAATTCAGATCGGTTGACACGTCCGCGGCAGATCGGAATCACGATAGTAACCAAGGAAGAAGAAGACACGCGAGGAGCAAGATAGTTTATGGTGTTACCAGGAAGCGTTTCGAGATAGCCACCTATCCACGATGTAGTAGCAGTTCGTGTTCGGGAAGAAGGTTTACGATCTCGCCAGCTGGAAAGCTCTTTACGGTGCCAGATGCTGAATCCACCGGCACCGTAAAGGTACAGCCAGGGATTCCTATGATTTACGATCGACTTCTGTGGTTTCGATTAATTCTACCAAGGGAGAAGGAATGTTCAAGGTCGCTTAAATTAGTCCCAAGCTTTTACTGAATCTCTTAACTCCTAATCGTTTTATTTACATTTCATCGAACAGTCTTTTATTGGATTAATGCACAATTAATTGCGGTTTGTATTTATTTTTAATTAATGCTGATTTTTCATAGTTTATTATTATTTAATTTCAACATTGGTTCCGTAATTGTTACGGTAATAAAATCCTGGATGAAAATAATTTAAGAATCGTTGTTAAAACTGACTCGTGTAAAACAACTGAATATGTTGCGGAAAAGTTAAATATTGATTATTCAACGATCGTTCGACATTAAAACACTTTTATTCATTTGGTCAATATTTTTAAACGCATTTTCAGCACATATTTCGTTAAATAAATGATCAACGTATTTACCATAAAAATATTTTGTTCAATATAAATATTAATTTAACATTACTTATATTTGTAGCAAGGTTTCTACATATTGATATTTGATATTATAAATACAGAGCGCAATTATTTAAAAATACAAGTCCAATAAAAGTCAGCCTATGCACGTTTTAAAATTCGATACTTAAAAAACACAATTAATAATCATACTAATCAAATATAGTTAATTCCTCGGAATCATAGGAGTTCCTTTGAATAAAAAGAAGTTGACAATTGGTTTAATATCATTCAAGAAAGGAAATTCTCCCAAGTTCCAAGGGATATGATTGCTGAGACCAAAGGGTCGAGCATGGTTGGAGTCTTTGAAATTTCACAGCTCATTATACACCGTAGGAATGCAGCAATATCCGCTTGTCCCTTGCTAGTCTCTCTCTCCTTTCGTTCCTACCCCTTTTGTCAGAGGTTCTAGTCGTTGGCGTCGTTCCTTCTGGCTCGTTGCAATAGCGTGACGTTCTTAAAAGAATTTGATATCGAATTCTTGGGGTCGGAGGTTAAGAGGGTTGGAGAGTCATGGATGGTGAGCTTAGCTGAAGGGAAGGGATGAGGTAAAAAGAATCCAATGAAAAAGAGAGAAAACAAGATGGTAAAAGAGTACATTAACTTCAACTTCAACAAACTTCACTCGTCATCCTATAACTATCGAAAGTAGCTGACTTTTGTTTTAGAGATGAAAGAAGATACTAGATAATATATCATAAAATTCAACTACGAGATACCGACCGATATTTCAAACCTACGATATTACGAGAACTGACAATACTATTTTATCGCTAATAACGAATAACGATTCGTCGATATCGAAAATTCATACCCATCTTCATTCGATAATATTCAAGTTACAGGAATATTTCATTCCCAAATGCATCAGTTATTCTATGTACAGAATTTAGTAATGGGGATGACGCGTTAAGTAGACGGAAAATTGAGGGAATGGAAAGATATGAATTTTCACATGGGAAATGAGTGAAAGATTTAGATCGATATACGAAGACACGAAAATGAAAAGAAGATAGAATCAACGTTGGACTTGCAAACGAATTCTAAAAAGAAATGAATTTTATAGAGACTGATAGTAATTAGCATAATCTACTTAAAACTATAACGAATCGGACCCGAGTACGTCATGAGAGAAAGATAGAAAGTGGACGTAATAGCTAAATTTTCTTATCTACCTTCCTTTCAACGCTCGCAAACATAAAATCCTCTCGTTTGAGCTTCGTTGATAGTAATCTTGGTACGCCTCTAAGCGCAATAGAAGCCTGCCGAAACTCGATTGCATAACGAGATAGTCCGTGAGGGTGGTGTACGATGAGATTTCCTGCTTGTCTTTCTCTTTCTATCTTACACTCTCTTACTATTACTATCTCTTTCTTTCTCTCTCTCTCTCTCACACTTTCGTCACTCCCTTCGCAAAGTTCTCTCATAAAAGTGGAAGTTGGAAGCGGGACTAATCTCCGACGTTGCAAAGCGTTTCTATCACACAGCACGTGCAACGCTTCGAGTTTAGACACCAAAGACTAAGGTGTTTAATGATGGCGGTTTATTAAATCGAATTATCGGACGAAAGTATCTTATCTTAATATCGGTGAACAATCTACTTATTTACTTACTTATTCTTTATCACGCGTATATCAGCTTCAGTAATAATTAATGTCGTTCTTTTTAATCATACGTTCAATATTAATCTAAGCGACTTAGCTGTTAATATACGATTAGGAATAAACTCTTCTTCTTTAAAAAAAAAAAAAAACATAAATATAAGAAAATAAAAAGAGTCGCGTAATACTTCGAAATAAGAAAGTTGTTTTAAAAGGTAAAAGTAAAAGTCGTCACACACACACACACACACACAATTAACTCGTACGTTTCTTCTGAAACCTTTTACGTGACGAACGAGTATACGAATTAATGAAAGTATCTTGCAACGGGATCGAATCCCAAAATGGACATCACCATGCTGCGGGAAGTTCGAATTTTCCGCTAGCGACTCTTGTTGAAACATAGCAAGCGGGTTTCGCAGATCGAGCTCTTTGATTAGTAAAGCGACGAGAGCTACGAGCCAATTTTCCAGTTACTTCGTTACTACCAAAGCAAACGAGAGGGATTCGAATTCGGTGTTTGATTCTTGTCATCCTGAAACGCATCTTTTAGTTATTCTATTTGTTTTTTCTTGTCAATTTCTAAATTGTTATTTATATAACGTCTTAGATTTATCAAATATTTAAATTATTTATTATGAAATCACCAGTGAGCAGGAACATTAGAAAAAAAAATGTATTCTAGTTATTAAAAAATAATCGAAAATATCAATAAAATGTGCAATATATCTTAAACGTATACGTTTCGGCTCAGTAACGAAATCAAGTTGAAAAAAGTCATCTAAAAATATAAAAAAAAAATATATCAAAATTATTTTCTATTTAAAATACGTTAATAGGTAATGTAAAATTTCAACCAATATATATGTGTTAAAACAAACTGAAATATAAGAAAAATGTATTAGAGAATTAAAATAATTGTTAATTAATCGATAGAAATGTTTATTGTTGTCTATAAGCTCGGTGTATACGATCTATGTACCGTCCTATTCGAAATCCACCGTTGGACTGAGTCATTGTCCTCTGTTAAAGTACTTTTGTTAAATGTTGTTTATACGAACGTTGCGCATGTGTATAAAGGAAATAATGTATCTAATCAATAGAATTTAAGATTAAAACGTTGTGATTTTAGTATTTTTATCTATTTTAGTTAATTATTCTAATGCTCCTGCGCAGTGATGACTTCGGAGGGAAGGGGTAAAATTTTCATCGAATTAAACATAGAATCGAAATTAATTTATATTTAAAGTACGTCAATATGTATGTGATGTTTAAAAAAATGTATATGCGTGTAAACAATCCTAAATATAAGTAGAGTGCGTAGGAGTATTGGACATACCTTAAAAAATCGTTAATTAATCGAAGGAAATGTCTATTGTTGCCTAGAAGCACAGAGTATACGTTCGGAGCTACGTCCTCTTCGAGATTCACCTTCAGACTGAGACGTTATCCTCTATGAAAGTTCTTTTATTCAAAGTTATTTATATGCTCAACGTTCGGAAAGTCATATAAACAACTTTCAATAAAAGAACTATCGTAGAGAGTCTAACGACGAATTTCGAGGAGGAGGGATAACAGAAGATATACTCCAAACTTTTAAACAACGATAGACACTTGCATCGATTCATTAATAACTATTTAAGGTATATCACATCTCCCACTCATTCTTCCATAAAAAAACGTATCTCGTCCGTCTCTTTTCGTGTCGTTTCATGCAATTTTATTGTTACCGTCGTTTCAGAAGTTTCACTTAAAAAAAATTAAAAACTTGTTTTTGGACCCGTTACAGTACGCCAAGTGTTAAAATAAATGTTAAAAATGATATAATTAAATTGAAGAAAGTAGGAACGTTAGTAAAGTAAGGTGAATCAAAGACGCGATCAAGGGAAGTAATTTCCCAGTCGGTAAATTAGCTTGGACCAGGTTTATAGGTCGTTGCGGCTTAACGTCGTATACCTGGAACGTTCTGTTAAGTACGAAAGATAGCATTTAACGTCAGCGATTAACGCACGTTCCTGGATCGTCGCAAGCAGGCGAAATGACTTCCTTGTATTCGCATAAAGCGCAACAAGTGAAGGCGTTATCCTTGTTCCTTGCACACGTACTTGCACACCGTTGACATATATCTACGCAAACGTAAACGAAAACGCACACACTCCCATCTCTTCTTTCATATTATTAGCTGCTTGTTATTTCACCATCGTGAATATTTTTTCTGCATTTTTTAATGATTCAATCATGTCGGCGGATCGTTAGAGTGAAACGTCGCAAGACCGGTCCAGATATTTATGCGTGTTTCTTACTTGCGATCTTATACTTGACAAATCGTTGGAAATTAAAAAGAGAAAGGAGGACAACCGTTTATTTATTTTTTTTTTCTTTTTTTAAATCGATCTGTAATATTTCATCTTACTTACGATCTCAACGAGATAAATCGTATTTTAATGCTTCGTAGTTCGATCATAAATACGTACAAGCATATTACAGAGCAATAAATGTTCATATATATTAAGTATTATAGATCAATAAAAACAAGTTAACGTCGTTCGCGCGCGTAGTACATAAAAAGCACATGTTTTTTTTTTTCTAGAAAAGTTCATACCCGATTCACAAAAATATATCCAACATATTTCTTTGAGTCATATTGTACGTACAACAAACTACATAAGCGCGATGCCTTCAAATTTTCATTCCAAGTGGATACGAATTCTTCATGTAACCCAATAGAAGGTATAGCAAGCAACAATAACAGTTACCAGTATGTTGAATAGAATAGAACAACCTGCAGCGTTTGTCGAGTTTTAAAAGATCCCTTACGTTGAGTTGGACAAGAGGTAGAAAAGAAAAAGAGCTTTGGTTGAGGGGCAAGGGGGAGGGTGGGAAGAATTCTCCAGAGTGAAATAGTCGCGTATTCGAACGCGCGGAATTGCGTCGTTCTACTTTTCTTCCAACATCGTTCCACATTCTGGCCGAGCTCGTACAAAGAATAAAGCTGGGCTGTTTGCCTCTTGGACTACCCCTAGTACTACCCCTCTCCTCCCCCACTTTATACTTCTCTTTCTTTTACTCTTCTCGCAGTGAAGATTTACACATGACTACGCGTCCGTAGACTGGAAACTCGAGACTGAAACAAACACACGCACGAATACTAAGCGCGTGTACGCAACATGTGTGGGTGTATATGAGGGTGTGTGTGTTGTACGCGTTGCTCGTACTTCTCGCAAGGGGTTGTCGTTGCTCGACCGGGTTGAAAGGGGTCGGACTGTACGAGGGGCAAGGACATCAAAGCGAGATTGGCCGTGTAAACCTTCGAGCAACAAAGTCAGCTCCTCCTCCTCCCTCTCCTATCTTCTTCTCTCTCTCGTACTCGCTTTGGTATCATCTATATACGTGTGTATGTTCTTCTCTTTCCCTTCCTTCCCTATTCCTCATTCGGCTCGTCTCTCCAAAAGCAGCAGCAGCAGCAGCTCGCGTTACGAGACTCTCTCCCTAACATCAGGACCATCGAGGACGAAGCGATGCGCTTACAAGAGGGTCCTTGAGAAACATACCGTTATATGCAATGCGAATAAGAGGATGGACGACGACGCTCTTTGGCTCGCGTAGATTGAAACGGTTTTTCTTTTTTTTCTTTTTTTATTTCTACTTTCTCTCTCTCTCTTTCGAAAACCAATATATGCATGAGAAATGAGAGAAAGAATGCGAGTACATTTATTGGACTATTTGATTTTCATTCTTTTTGTAATAATATAATACTTTTTCGTTTATGTGGAAAGTGAAGCGAATAGTTTGTCTATTATGTAATCTTTTTCTTGGATAATGGTAAATAACGTTTAATATTTTATACTCGTAAATAATGTTAAGAATAGAAAAAAAATATATTCGTGTTATTACTAAAATACAAAATTATTCGTTCCCGACGAGAAAAGATTAAAGTACGACTTTTGATTTTATAGTATAATCGAGGGAATGGCAAATTGTTGGCCTTACTAACCACGAAAAACGTTTAAAGGTGCGATAAAAGAGTGAACTTTAGATTCGAAAGAATGTCGTAGGCAGCTTGATGTATGCGCATAATTTTTCGAATATACCTAATATTGACTTAGCGCGCAAAAGCACACACAAATTATGCATCCGATGGGAGGGTGCGAGGAAAATAAAGAAACGTAACGAAATAGTGAATGAACGAGAGGGAGAGAGAGAGGAAGAGAGAAAGAGAGGGTGTATAAAACTAACATAAGTGTTCGTTAACGAGCCACAGCCGAATACACAGTACTTCGATGAAAGGAAAACGTAGTTGAAACGATAAAAATTGAGTTTAATTTATGAACTTTTAATAAAGTAAATTGTGAAAGAAAAAAATGAAAAAAAAATAATAAAGAGAGAAAGAGTACGAAAAATAGGCCAAGTATGCTCTCGATCTCGACTTTTTTCTTTGGTCTTATTTCTATCTCTCTCTCTTTTTATCTAAAAGTCTATCGTTTTGCGGTAGGATTAAATGATTCGTGGCGTCGCCATTAAAGAGTCCCTCGAGCGTAAGGCTAACGATTTATCGAACATCGATTACGATCTTAGGTTTATAATTGCAAGGAATCGCCATATTTTCAAACTAATTCTTAAAACATTTATAGGAAATGATATTTTTCTTTATATAGAATTTGATTATTATTCGTGAAAGATCGAGCGTATATATTTCATATATAATTTCGTATAATAAATCATTATATTTCATTGGATGTATGCCAAAAAGTTTTGTCGAAAGTTTTCTATGGAATACGAGATGTATATACGATTTGCAGGATAAAAAATTCTTTCGAGAAAGAAAGAGAAAGATGTCTCGACTTGTTGATATATATTCGAAATACAGAAACTAACCTAGATTTAACAGGGTAAAACTGGGAAACGATATATTTGAAAAGTTAAAGGAAAATATTTCGTGGCTTGAGATATATTTATAGATGTATTTTCGTAGTAATAAATTAGTTTTATTCGCGATCGTATTTAAAAAGCATTTATATAACCGTGTTAAACGTTGGGGCCTTCGCGGTGTACCATATTTGACCGGTTCGCACCCAACTTGGCCATATTTTAATTAAAATTATCGCGATCTATCCGTATAACTCGAAGCCCCGTTTTCGCTCAACGTTGGTTGGCACGGTGATTCGTTAAAATCCACTTCTCGCGTTCTCCTTTTAATTGCCCCCTTTTCAGAATCTAGCCTTTCCGATCCAATCGGAGCGTTCTACATTCTCGAAGCTCTAAGCGCGTTTCGAGGAGATCGCGAGGAAAAATAAAATTTCGATTTGTTCTTCAGCTTCATACTGGGTGGCACCATTTTTATCAATCAATCTTAAAGCACAGCTAAAATCATTCCCGATTTGGTGCAATATTCATAAATAAATTTCTTGGAGTTCAGCATATATACCGTAAGATGCAAATATTATTTTTATAATTTGTTCGTCATAAATTTGCACTTAAATTTAATATAATGTTATCAGTGTGCTTATTAATTGGATATATTTTTTTCTATAATTAAATGAGTATTTGTACTGATTTATATAAATGGGACACCCAGTATAACTTTCCTCTCATCCTCGCTTAAAAATCTCCTTCATCTCGAAATGTTTTCTCCGTAATTCCAAGACCAAGATTATTATCGAATTCACGTTATACTCGAATTAAATCACGACCCTGTTTGCTCCTTCAACGAGACGTATTAAATTTCGTTGCTAAAGAAAAATAGACCTCTTGCTTTTCACACCTATAATAAGTTCGACTACGTGTATCAGACGAGCCCAAAAAATGTTCAAAAGAAGAAGAAGAAGAAGAAGGATATCTAATATAATAACCGAAACAAGAACGACCGGTGGTCCATCTTGTATTTTACTCTCCGAAAATCAATTCCCATAAACAACTCGTTCTTTTGTCGTCTGCAATCTCCTAGCGAACAAACCGCATTGGAAAATGGTCAATCCCAACAATTCCAAGGGTGAAAGAATGATGATGTTTTATGTTATTTCGTACGAAAGGTTCAGAAAAAGAAAAAGTAAGGAGGAATGGCGAAAAAAGAAACGAACAAGAAACACAGAAACTGTTATATTGTACCTCGCGTCATCCTTACTTCCCTACTATCATATCTTGTATTATTATCATAAAATTTTCTTGTAGTAAAATTCTTTGAGTATATTATAATTATCTTTGAGTACGAATTAAAATCCCATTCTGAGTGCTCTTAAACTTGCCATGTAACAAGTACGAAGGAAGGAAATAAAGAGTGAAAAAAAAAAGTTGAGGGAAAAAGAAATCAGAGAAAAAAAAGAAGTCAAGATGCAGAGAAAGAAAATAATAGAAAATGCTCGGTAATCTTCTTTCCATTCTTCCTCCTCGTAATTCGTGAAGCGCAATTTCAGAAAGGAAAATACACCGAAAAGTAGCATGGGGGTGGGAGGGTAACGGTAGTAGAAATATATCTATTTTTAGATTACTCTTTTATTCCATCGCCCTGGCTGCCCAAGCGCGAGAGACCGAGTGCCCGTTATCCATTTCACGAGCACCTCTCTCTCTCTCTCTCTCTCTCTTATTTCTCTTCTCTAAATGGAAGATCCGAAGAACGCCGCGAAAAGTCGAACCCGCGCGTCTCGAGGGTTTCGCTCCGCGTCCTCTCTACCTCGTACTCGTTCTCGTTCTCGTTCTCGTCCTCGTCCTCGTCCTCGTCCTCGAGAGTCAGTCGAGCGGTTTAAAGTTATGGCCTCGAGGTTTCGTTGCAGTTCAACGCTGCTACACGAACTGCACCGGACTCAAACTTTTCCTTTACTCTTTCTCTATTACACCCACCCTTTTCTTCCTATCCCTCTCCTTTTTCCCTTCTGTCTCCGCATGGGGTGATTTATGTGATCCTGTGACACACACGCATACGCGCGCGAACATATAGGAACACTTACGTGTAAGTATTCCAAGATATAGAGCGAATCTAACAAATTTGTCGTCACCGCAGTACGATCTCATATTATGGCTACTTTTAAAACAATTATCTTGATAATTAATCAAAGTGTCATTAATAAAATGAATAGCAAGAAGTCACTTTACGAATACATACGCATACACGCACGCATATATCTAAAGATTTAAGAATCTGTATTAGTTCGAGCGAACAATTCCTCCGTTTTCTTCCCCGGTTTTATTCAAAGTCTCTTCGCAAACGTTTCTCGGAACGTCCTTTTACTCATACCCTCCTCCATCCCTAGTCTCATTTTCTATCATGCACGTTCGTTCATTCGTTCGTTCGTTCGTACATTTTGAAAGTTAGGAAGCGATCGATGAACGTCGTCGTCATCGATATCGATCACTATCTCTTTCCCCTGATGATCATCGCTATCGATGCCATCGGTACGAAACGCGATATCCATTCGACGGATATATCCATCTGCTATTCAAATACACTGAACCAAGAGCGTTCTACAACGTACGTCGGGAGGGGGTGAAGGGTGAGGAAGAACGGGAGGGTGGGCGGGAGAAGAGGACAACGATGACAACATCTTGTTGCTTTCGCTTCGATACGATACGATTTATCCTGCACGAAGTTGACGTTTATACAAGCACGCATGTATGCATATATATGATGTATGTGCACGCGCGCGCGCGTGTATATGTGTTGTTTGCGAGGAATTCGTTGAAATTTATAGGAGCGCTGTATTAAACATGATAGAAACTTTGCTTATATGTACATGTATGTAAATCGTAATGCAACCGTACTCCATATCCGTTTCAGAAGAATGGACTTCAATACATTATATACGCGTATACGTATACATATATATATATATGTATATACAGGTAACGAAATAATTCGAATTACAGATCGAATCGAATCGATGGCCTTCGCGTTTATTTTCTTTCCAACGAGACGACGGAGTAAGAGACCGTGAGAGAGATAGAGATGAAATGAAGAATGAAAAGAGTGGATGAGTAGGAAGGGGCCGAAGAGGGACCGAGGAGGGTTGTAAAAAAAGCGATCGTATCGCATCGTATCGATCGAATGATGCATCTCCGATTTCGATGTGGTACGGAAAACGGAAAAGGTTTGAAATCGATCGTTACATGCAGCCCCCGTTCTCGAATAGGATGTCACGTCACCGTGAAACGTGCGATGCAAGCTCTTTCTCTTCTCTCTCTAGTTTCCCCTTTCCCTTCCATTATCCTCACCGCCATCACCACCGGCCTCCTCCTCCTCCTCCTCCTCCTCATCATCCTCATCCTTCTCTACTACCTTTGCTTCCTCTCTTTCTCATTCGTCCTACGTTCAACTCTCCCTACATTTCCCTCTCTCCCCACTACTCCCCTCTTTCTCTCAACGTAATCATACGAGCGTGAACCATACGTGAAACGCATGTTCTCATACGTCCTGAGTTCTTCTACCAACCCCTCCTGCCCACCCCCTTACCCCGTACTCTTTTTGCTCACCCTCACTCTCCCTCTCTCTCTCTCTCTCGCGGTACTCCTGCTTCCGTATGACATTCATAATGTCTATCTATTCACTCGACCGAGCACTGGCTCTGACAGCGTATGAATTCCAACTTGAATATGTATTGTCGGTACTAAATTAATATATACGGCCACGAACGCGCTACTATCCACTCGTTTTTCCCCCCTCCTATTTCTCCCACTCTTCTTTCCACGATTTTTCCTCTCTCGACTCACGCAATTTCTTTCTTTCTCTTTTCAACTTTCTTCTTCTTCTTCTTCTTCTTCATTTTAAAGCTTCCCTATTCTTCTTTCTCTGTCTGATTCTCTCATTTGGTCCGGGTACTACTCGAAATGTAATTTAATAATGTCTACCACTACCACCTCAACTATTGTCAGAACCAGCACTATTTTCATAGCTGGTGCTGGTGCTGGTCTCCGGAATATTACACGATTCAACAGCGTGGAATAACGATTTTTCCAAGGAGAACCACCACTACCAGTAACAGCAACAGCAGCAGCAGCAGCACCTCCTCACCGTTAGACGCGCTAACTCATTTCTTTCTTTCTTTCTTTCACTCTAGTTTCTCCTTGTTCATCTTTCAATTTTTTTCTCTCCCTTTCTTTAAAAGAGAAATAGAAAGAAAGAAAGGGGAGAGTAGATCCAACTAGGTTGGATGGCGCGTTATAATTCCAAGGTTCGCACGCGTAATCCGTTCGCTCGTTCGTTTCTTCTTTCCACGAATGAGTTGAAATCGGAGGATTTGCGAAGAACGATTCGCTTCGTCGATTAAAATTCTCTTCCCTTTCTTTTACTCTTTTTCTTTTTTCCTTTCTTTCTTTCTTTTTTTTTATCTCTGTGCTCTCGTGTCTTCTCGTTTTACGGGACGACTCGTTGAATATTTGCCAGGGCGATTAGATGCGTTCTGCAGAAACGAGAATTCGTTTCTATCTTCTCGTTTTTTTATCTTTATCTATCTATCTAACTAGCTTGCTTGCTTGCTTGCTTGCTTGCTTGCTTGTATTCTTGTTCGAAACGATTCAGAGAACGGGAAGATAAATACAAGAAAAAAGATATAAAAGAATCGATCGATGAGAGATAAAAGAGTAAAGCAAGTTGTGCGACGAGGAACAACGTACAACGACGCGATGGCGAATGTCTGACATTACAGTTCGTCAGGTACGGGCCGCATTTCGATACGCCTCATTACGCAGATTTCCAGAGAGAGAGAGAGAGAGAGAGAAAGAGAGAGAGACGAAATAAAGAACAGGTCGGCCCGTACGCGAATATTCCCCGTCTCTATTTCTCCTACATTTCATACTCTTTAAAGTTAAAAGAAAAGGAATAAAGAAGTAGAATGTAGGAAAAACTGAATAAAAAAGAGAAAAATAAGATTCAAAGAAGAGAGAGAAAACAACTATTGGATTTCTCCCAAAGTTAATACCGATTTAAAAAATATATATTCTTGAGTATAACATATTTGAAAATAAAAAACTACTTTTTCCAATAATTTTTATTAAAATTCAGAACGAATTTTCCAGGCAACCCAATATATACATAAATAAATACATAGAAAAAGAAAGATGGATAGACGGAAACATAGAGAAGGAGAGAGAGAGAGAGAGATAAATAAAGATAGATAGATATAAAGTAGAATTGTTAGGTTGTTGAGAAGAATAAAAAGTAGAAACGCGAATGGTGGTACTACTTCCCCATCCCACCGAAGCCGTTCCATCTTACTTCATTTTCATCTTTCTTACCACTCAGACGTTCACTCCCACCCACACGTTCGAACTTGCATTGGCGCAAGAATCGCAATTCTTACCTATAGATATATATATATCCACGCTAACACAAGAATGATCGACTAGGAGCTTTCTACAGTACCGACTACAATGGCGCAGGTATATATTTTTCATAATGCAAGGCTATACATTAAAGAACATCCAATATGAAAGTACGCACAGACACGATTACTCCTACGAACAACTATCCTCCTCTTCTTTTTGATCGTTCCGAAAGGAAAAGCTCCTACGTTTTATCGTAAAAGAGCCACTCTAAGCTCGCGCCTATGCTACTCTACTGCTGCTTCTGCTACTACTACTATACTACTATTACTATACTACTATAGTAGTTCTCCGTGTCGTCGCCTCGAGAACTCCTGTGCCTCTCACCTTCCCTGCTTGTCATTCTCTTTGCACTTCTCTCACTCACTATTTCTACTACTACTACAACTATTACTACTATTCCCCCACGCCCATTCTCGGTCGTCCTCTTCGCGAGCGAGGGTGCAAGGTATGACGTATTGACACCTCAGCCCACTCATCCTCGCCATTTATCGTGAATAGACAGCTCGAACTACTCTCTGCTGAGCTCCGACGAGCGGACATGGCGGATACATATTTCACGACACGAACGGTCCACGTCGATACGTTTTACTCTCTTCTCTCTCTCTCTCTCTCTCTTTTTCTATTTCTATGGTTTACGTAGAAGCACGAGTCTACCTCGTATAAGACCGTCTTGATTGGTCGACTCTACTACCACTTATTCTCTCTATCGTTGCTCCTACACCTGGATATCTTCCAATCTCGTTTTCATGCGAAACCTACAAGAACCATTAATCGTTTCGTCGTGGCATGAATAAGAAACTGTTCTGTAAAATTACGCGAAAAACACTGTCGAAGACACGTTCGAGGTCGGTTTACCAACATGACATACATATGTAGTAAAATAATGGGAATTGGATTTCTTTTTTTGTAACAAAATATCTGGATAAAGTAATGCCGTGGGATTGCCAAATAGGGAAAATAAAAAGATTAAAATTGCATACGGTGCAAAATGGCGATATTGATTCAAGGATCGTTATTAAGATGAACAACCTCAAAAGCTGCAAAGAATCTCAATATTGATCATTCAACGGTCGCTCGATACTTAAAAACCGCAATTATTATTGTACGAAACTAATACTTGAAAGAATATCACCGTTGGTACAACTTCGACCATTATCAATATTATAACGTTTACATTGGCTGTTTGATGTAACTGTTTTAACAGTAATACTGAAGATCAAAACGATAAGAATATTGGGTAGGTTGGTGGTGGGTACGATAGCAAATAATGAGCTTGTTCGATAAAGGTAAGGTTCTTTTCTTCTAAGAGACTTTATAGAAGGAAAGCTAGTTAGTTTGCGGTTCTTCCGAGAATTTGAATCCTATGATCCTTGGCACCGATCCCTCTCTTGCGTTCCGAATCTTCCACGAGAACTGACATTGCCTTTACTTTGAAGCCAATGCGCTGACAAGGAGTAGAAGAATAAGGTTGGACGGTAGAAACGTTGGGGAATGAGTGAACAGAAGAAAGAAAGAAAGAGAGAGCGAGAGAGGAATCGTTTTCACGGGAATAGAAGCGGTATATAAGAAAGAAAAGAAGCCACCATTCTGACGACAAGCCTCTCTCTTTCAGTTCTAACAAAGGAACTGCGGAGACTAATAAAAATCGACTGTTTGCTTAGCCAGTGCTATTACGCCAGTGGTGGTGGTTGGGTATCGTACGAGCCAATGAACGAAAGAACGAACGAACGAACGAACGAACGAACGAACGAATGAACATAAGATCGTACACGTACTCTGGGCAAACTCGAAGATGGATTTACGAGCTGAACGATGGAGAATTTATTTCCATTCACACCAAGCATAGTTCTCTTACACCTACGCTAAACTATAACTTAACAGTACCTGTTCTCTCGATACAATTGAAAAGATAACTCAGATGAGCAATTAATTATAGATAATAAAATTAGGTAGGTACATAGGTTTATACGTGTTCTTAAGAACTACTACTACCTGCTACTGTGTTACGTCGTCGAGACACTCTTGAATTATGAAGACTTTACGATCTCTTATGTGTATTCATCTAACGTCAGAATACATGGTGTTACATTTAGACGATGTGTGTGTATATTTGTGTCTGTGAGAGATCGTAAACTAGTAGTTAGGGTTACGGGCTAAAGCAACTGAGCTCGTTTCTTGAACAGGTTCCACGCTTTAGCGGATGAACCGATATCAAAGGGAATTTACTTTACCGAGTGCGTTTCTCCTTCGTCGTTGTCGTCGTTGTCGACGTCGTCGTCGTCATAGTCCCAGTGGTTACAAATTACCAGTTAACGAGCTTAGACGCATGGAGATCCTTAACGAGATGACGTCACAACAATAACAAACAATTGCAAATGTCTTCTCTTTCTTGGCCATGCCAAGAAGGAAAGAGAGAGAAAGAGAGAATGAACGAACGAACGATGAGCCCTTAACGAGACTAGCTAGATGCCCGCATAGCATTTCTATTGGTTGGACAAGAGCCGGCAATGCACTCGAGGCATCTGTCCAGGGATATCGTTCAGTGGTGAGAAGAGGACAACAGAACCTTTGAATTAGTCGTAAGTCACTCAACCACGGCTTGTTAGCGTCGTTAACCCTGACCCCAGGACATCATCCTCTCTCCCTCTCATTTGTTGAGTACCGTCATGCCCTTCTGATGCAGTTTTGACTGGATACTGCTGTGGCCGGTGGACCAAACGGTTATATTCACTCGCAAGTTTCTTTATACACGCTTTCTTTATCTTCATTCCGCGAATCATCCCGAATTCCTCGGAATGTTTTCTTCCCTACAATATGTTGGGTTATTAATTGTAAGTGTGAAAAAATGAAGGAAGTATTTTAAAAATGTTTTCAATTAAAAGTGCGTTTCTATCATTCCTGTTAACTTTTATTATTAGTCGTTTATGAAATTACTTTTTATTGTTTATGCAAGTGGATTAATTATAAGAAAGAAAAAAGTGAATATTTCAAGCTCGCGAAGTACCGTAATAACAGTAAACGCACAGTATAGAAGTGAGTAAGTACATAAATTATGCACCGTGAATCGTACAGTTAAATCGTAGCGCCAAGGTGACGTGCCAATGTCGAGTCGTTATCTCCATTTTGGCAAGGTTTTTACGCGGCACAATAACCCAAAAGAAGAGACGAGACTATATATTCCATTTAATCGTTTTCCTCGTCCGAAAGCTGCTCCGATCCTTTCGAAATTTACCTGACTCCGCCCTCTTAGCGTGACTAAAGCAAAAGAAGAAAGGGAAGAAAGAGGAGGAGGGTGAGAAGAAGAATAAAGTAGAAAAAGGATGGTTGGAGAAAAAGATGGGTGCAATAAAAAAGATGGAAGGTGGGGAGGGAAGGGCTGAGTGAGAAGGAACGTCGTCGGCTCGATCGAAAATTTCGTAGGTTCTCGCAGAAGAAAAGAATAAAAATAAGAATAAGAAAGCTAAAGAGACACGGTACCAGAGAAGAAAGCGCATGTGAAAGAGTGAAAGAGAAAGAAAGTGGTGGTGGTGGTGGTGGTGGTGGGAGGTTGGGTTGGGAGGGAAAGGCGAGATAAATTCGCGGGTTTACGGCGCCCTTAAAGTTGCGGGAATCTTTTAACGACCTGGCAGGCTGCCACCGTTGGTAGGACTACCTAAGAAGAAGTAAAAGAAGAAGAGGGGAAAACTGAAAAGCTTTTCGATGGTCATGTGCGCGCGCGCGGGCGCGCGGGAATGCGCGTTCACGTGAATCGTATTCGCAAGAATCCTGCAAGGGTTATCATTCATTTTCTCTCGAGCGAGCCACCGGCTCTGATAATGACAGTCCCACGGAATTACTGCGGAACTTCGCATTTTCCTTTCCTAGTGAAATTGCGAGAAACCGAGTGTATGCATCTATGTAAGTTTCTCTATGTGTCTATGTGTACTTAGAGATACGTGCTGAGAGATATCTGCTGAGAGAAAAGGCGAATCTAGCTCGTAGAGTTCTTCGAACGGAGAAGCCGGAAGATTACCTCTCCCCTTACAGTACTGCTGCTACTACTACTACTAGTACCAGTACTAGTATTCGCGAACTAGGTCGCAGCTAGATTTTTTCTTTTTTTTCTATAGTTCTGTTTTTCTCCACTCGTCTCGTTTCTTCTTTTCTTCTTCCAGCATTTCCTGCTTTTCTTAATACACACGTTACGTGTATACATACCGACACTCATTCGTCACTCCCTAAGCTTTATCTTTCTTTTTTTCTCCAGAAGTCTCAGTTTTCCCCCTTCTTTCGAAAGATCACCTAGAATGATTCATTTTTCTTTCTGAGATCTCGTTATACCGTACCAACTGTATGCGTCTACTCGTGCCGAGTGATTACCGCCTGAATCGAATTCACAGTTGAAGTGGAGAAAAAAGAAGAAGAAAAAAAAACTTAGCGTGGATTTCATATCGAGGTATATATACGCGAGCGGTTGCGATAAAAAACATCAAGAATCGTTATTTTCTACTCTCAGCCTCTTCCTTCTCATTTCTTCTACTTCATTGTTATAGTTTCTCCTCTCGTTTTCTTAGCTATGTCTTGTTTGTTTTACTATACGGTAACATCTAGATTATTTTCCTCGTCGATTTATATAAACGACGCTGTTATATTCTCGACCCTGAATTATTTTCTATCGCTTGATAACATTTTGCCTTGCAATAAATCTATCTTATGATTTTTTTACCGATATTATTTATTCGATGAAATGTTCGGCTACCAAGAATAACAACTGCGTTTGACATTCGCTTTAGAATTTTCAATGGAAATTGTAGATCATATATTCGAGACTCTACAGAACTCAGCATCGTTTAAAATCGTAATGGACAATTTCGCGGAAAAATTCTTCCTTGCTCGGAAAACGGCCTCCCGGCCATTGTGATAGACCACGAAGGCATCCTCAACTTCCTTGAATTATTACGCAGTTTCGTATTTAATGGACCCAATGGCAAAAAAGACGAGTTGGTCAAGTAGCTTCGAAGAAGTCGTAAAGCTACGCTGGCAAACTCTCATAAGCGAAAAGCTCTTGCTTATTTTTCCGAGTCCTCTTTTATTTCTTTACTTGTCTCTTAGAAGTATCGTTAAACGAACGACAAAACAATAGAAATGGAAATATTTTTGCGAGAGGAACATAAGCTTTGTTTAAAAATATAATCAAATTCAATCTCTAACCAAAGATTCGATTACTACTTTTCTCTACCAAGTACAAAAAGTATAGTTGGATGCATTACGAATCAAGATTGAATTCATACATTATCTACATTCGTAGCAACCTTATTCGCGTGTTAGAAACAACCTGTAAACGTTGCAAATTATATGCAAGAGGGAAAATAGAAAAAAAAAATATGAAAAAAATATAAAAGGCAATAACGCTGAATTTATGCAGCGGCATCTATCAAGAACAGACTGTTACCAAGACGCTGATAAAATTCCTTTTAAGATTATAATAACGTCGTTAGAGAGGAGTGTTTCCTTCCCTCTTTCCGCCTCCCTACCCTTTACCACTTCTTCTTCACCTTTCCACAGCAAACTTTTAATCGTGAATAATGGAAAAGTCGGCCAGAGCGATTATTTTCAACGTTGGATAAAGAAAGAGGGGATGGATGGAAGAATCAAAGGGCATCATGCACGCGCACTCTTCGAACTTCCTCGTGCCGATGTCACATTGTTTCTGCTAAAGAATCCTTGTCGAACAAGAAAATGGACGGCCTTTTTAAACGACGCCTTCGCTTTTTTTTAAAGCCACGTCGAAAATTCTTGTCCTCTCGGCATCGTTCGCTTGACAAAAGTTCGAAGAAAGAAGAAGAACAAGAAGAAGTGAAAGAGTGAACGAGCGAGGAGGGTGCAACGAGAGCTCAGTGTTAGAAGTAAAGTTGAAGAAGTAGTGGATGAGGATAAAGGGGGGAAGTGATGATGGCGAAGGAAGAAAAGGAAGGGAGAATCGATAAGCGTCGCGGCATTTTGCTATCGACGTTGTCGTCGTCGTTCCAGTCGATATCCATTCCCCATGCTCAGATATTACAGCGTTTGGTCACGTTTCCTATTTCGTAGCTTCGATTAGCGTTACGATGATTGGGAAACGCGTCCGATGCCGATGCCGATGCCGATGCCGATGTTGGTCTTTACGGTATTAAGCAAGATTATAATCGCAGCTGATTCCCCCTTGCCCTATCGATCCTTTCCGCATCGTTAGGGTTGCTCGTAATTTTAGTAAAATATACAAAACCAATGATGACAGAGTTGAAGAATTTTGGTATTAATGTTCGTATGATTAATTTGTTATTATTTTTTGGAATACATTGATACGGATAAAAATTGATATATCAGTTGCGAAAGATTGTTCGATTAGTTATAGGATCGAAAGGAAAACTATTTGTTATAGGTGGAACACGGACACGTTGTCCGAAGGAAGTCAGTAGGGATGCTGGCGAGTTGTATGGGACTTGACTAGGTTTAGGACGACGTAATCTCATTTAGGGTTATGGTTGTTGCACAATTCCTACCAGTAGATATTATAACTTTGCACTCTCTCCGAGGAACTATAGCCCAAACTGGCACAGCCTACAGGAGACTACCAACTTTCCTAACTTCGGACTAGTTACGTCAAAGTACTTCTATATATATAACGTGCTTCGCCTAATAATTTTCTACGTTGTTTAGGTACCAGCTTCGTCTTTTAGATTGAAATAGCATTAGTCATGAGATGAATTTCAGCTATGAAATTAGACGAAATTTATTTCACAATCTGAAACACGCAAGAAAAAGTGTATCGAAAAAAGTTGGATTTTTAAAGTTAGACTGAGTCGACTATATTTCTTTTCTTTCGTTTTATATGTCCCTTGATATTTCCAGCATCTACAGTACGTAGCACAAAGACGAAACGACTAAGATGTATCCACCCCACTAACGAACCCTCTTGTCTCTTCTTTCAGACATGCTACGAGATGGAGAGGTACCTGAAGGACGAGCCGAAGTTACAATCGTACAAAAAGTTGCCCACGGAATTGGACACGGCACCCTGGAATCTTTTCAGGGCGCCACCTATCTCCTGGACGGCAACAACCGGCACCGCCAATTCACAATTCGAATCCCCAATCAAAATGGAGGTGAGTAACCGTAAGAATGATCTCAACGAAGCGAGAAATCTCACTTTCCCCGTTCAACGTTTGTATTCACTCTTGAAGTTGTTCGAAGTTTTTCCCGATTCAAGTTAAAGCTCTTATTCTATTCTGTCACGAAGGTAACGACGTCGTCAGACGAGAGAGAAACGCTTTGTCTGGAGGACATCAAATTTGGCCCTAGCGATCACAACCACAATGGCCGTGATAGGGATCTTCTCGATCGACACCTCGATTCTTTATCGATGTCCTCGGCTAGTTCAGCGTGTTCGGCGTTATCTTGGGATAGCTCGCGTTCTCTCTCCTGTACAGCGCTTATTCTTAAAAAGGAACCAAGCGAAGATCTTGAGGAGGATGAGGAACACGAGGTATATTATTGATCGTTGCTTCAACGAAAATATTTTCAAAGACTCCAAATCAATATTAACTGCAATGCTTCAAAATCCGTACAATTTTTATCTCATGCTAGTAAATAATTTAATATAAAAGTTCTCTAGAGTAAGAAGTTTGATAGAAAAAAAGTCATGTCAATCTGTTAAATATTAAGGTCTATTAAAAGTTAGAAGCTAAAAATCTTAGAGAAGTTCCGTTACGAGTGTTTTCTCGCATTGCATAATCAAAATGACCGTTACCGTAATAGGAGATCGAGGAAGATGAGGATAGCGGGTGCGAGAGCGAAGGTCAGATCCTGACACCGCCGTCGAGTCCAGGCTCGGGTCAAGGCCATTCCAACTCCAGTCACTCGTCGAGCGGTAGTTCGATGCTCGACGTGCACAACCTCAACCTTCATGGGACGGGCGGTAGGAGTGCCATCGTCAGGGTTACCACCAGCAACGCGCAGGGCGTCGCGAGGTAAGTCCTCGTAAAACTCAAGTATCTACTTTCTCCCAATCCCCGTTGCAAGTGCGTTCCAGTAACATCCATGACAATTCTAGAGGGTGTTTTTAAAATTGTCCTTTTCCCTAAAGGTTATTCGTTTCTTTTACAAAACTTTTCGCGATATTGGATCAACCACCCAATAATTATAATCTTTACTATCTTTCCCTAATTACCTTTGATCATTGTTTTTTCCTTTTTTTTGTAACGGCTCAAGAACAATGAGAAAACTAATTGCTTTGTCTCTCAGACTAATCTCCGTGACGGCAAATGGCTTCTCAGCGGTCGCGAGCACACAACACGCGCACACAGGTGCAAATGCATCAGCGAGCACGGTATCCAACAGGCATCACGCGAGGAGCCACGAGCACAGCCCACCTGACACAAAGCGCAGGATACACAAATGCCAATTTCCGGGATGCAAAAAAGTATATACTAAGAGTTCACATCTTAAAGCTCATCAAAGGACACATACGGGTGAGTACAGCTGCTTTAATCATTTTTACCCCACGACAAAACACAAAGAATCAAAGTAATTTAAATCTTAAATTCTTGTTAATTAAAACATATATAATTCGTAATACTCGTTTAATTATAATTTAGACGTGATAGTTATAAAAACAGATTACAAAATCTTGTATACCTAAAGGAGAACTTTACAAATCTTTAAAAGCAAATATCTCATTCGGTGATCCATGATTTTGCGAAAGAAAGTCTAATAAACCATCAAAGGGTGCATCAACGATTGTAAAGGGTAGTTTAGTAAGAGGAGCGAGAGAGACAACAAGAGATAGAGAGATAGAGAAAGGGGCAGGTGGGGTTGGGGGGTAGAGATATTAGCGTGGCTAGTAACGCGTAGCGACGCTCTACCAATTCTGTTTCTCCTCGTCGCGGTCGACTGCGGTGGCGTTGGCTACGGAGGGCTGTAATTAACGAACCTCACCACTATCCTCTTTCCGTCCTCTTCCCACTGTAACCCTTTCTCTCTCTCTTCGTCCCTCTTTGTTCAGGGTTTTTGCCACGTCACTCTCAGGCGTTCGAAGCCACACGCCTCTACCACCGCAACGGCACGTCCTCTTTTACTACCACCACGCGTATCTGACTTCACTTTCGAGGGAACCCTAGGAAAAAGGGGAAAAGGGAGAGATGGAAAGGATAAAGGATAGGTAATAAGAGACGAGACTGGGAGGAAAAGGGGTGAGAGAGAAAGGAGGTTTGTGCCGGGACGCCTTCACCCTGCAGGAGGCTTGGCAGGTACGCGTCGGGATTGCTTCTCGCGGATCGTTAAGCAGAACTGCTAACTGCGGGATTATGCATACCGCCGGCACCGTTCCCCGCAATTATGACTCTGTTATGAATTCGTCCTGACGCTGGAATACTACTACCACCTCCCCTCTTTCGTGTAGTCACGACAAGATCAAACCTAACGCAACGAGTTGGCTTACTTCTTTCTACTATTTCGTCGCGAGACTAATTTTTACTTGTCTTTTTGTCTTCATTTTTTTCTTTTACCCAAAATTATTTCATAATACTTTATCTTTTAACCGTGATTAAAAGTTACAAACATTGGCCGTTTATTTTGTAAATTTATATATATATTTTTGTTGTTTTACTAATCAGAAAGTGATCTTAAACTCGTTCGGATAAAGTAGAGTTTTGGTGTTTGTTAATTACGATACCTTATCTATAGTCAAAATTCAATTTTCCGCTGAAAATAAAGTAAACATCCTGTCCGTAATCTTTCGGTAAGTTCATGAATGTAAAGCTTCGCTACGTCAATCGAGAAGTAAGAAAGAAAGCTAAGAAAGAAAAAGAAAAAATGAAAGAGTGGGAGATAGAAGGAAAGGGGGTGGAGAAAAAGTGACAAAATAAAAAAGTAAGGAAGAAGCTACCGGCATGGATGGAAATGGCGGTACACTTTGATCTCGAACGGTGAATCTAATTACCCGGGGCGCTACAGAAAGGACGTAAAGTGAAGTCGGGACACGAAAGGATACGAATCCTCGAGCTGATCTTTCCTTTCCTTCGGGTTTGTTGCCCTCCCCCTCCTCCCCTTCCCCTTCCCACGAACGAACGAATGAACGAACGAAGACTTAAAGAGACGTAAAGGTTCGTTACGAATTCTGTTCGTAAAGTTCCCTCTTGAGGCTTTCTCGCTATGCAGATATCCGTGCAAGTGGAAGTTTCCTTCCACTGGTGTACTCTTTTTTTTCTACTTCTTTTCTTTTCTTTTCACTTCCTTCCTGCTTCTTCTTCTTCTTTTCCTCCTCCCTGGTTTCTAAGATCCCTCCACTCACTCACAACCCCTATCCAACTCGGTTCTCGTCTCAGTTCGTCAAAAGATACTCTTCCTCCTTCATCCTGCGGTCTTAGCAAACGGATCGATACGATCCGATTAAGCGATTTAACAGTCAAAGCCGTCTATTCTGTTTAATTCCATTCTAATAGGACGATAAGACGTTCCTTCGAAATGAAACATTGAACCAAATCGCGAATTCGATCCATTCTTCTTCCACGTGTTCGCCTTGCGTCGGGGTTTTAACTCGAATCGAGATAATCGTTAAGATCAGCTTGTCTAATGCGATGCGACGTTTAATCCTCTCTAACTTTCCTGAAAGAACACATTTTTTATTGTCATGTATTCTTTTTCTCCTGCCAGAGACAAAGAGAAATGGAATAAAATAAAAAACGAGAAAGTACGAGGTATACATGCATACACACTCACGAAAAAGGTAGAATTGTGTGTAGAGTAGAGAAAACGAGGGTGCTAAGATAAACCCTTGTCCACGTAACCCGTAACATTTTCACGAGGGTGAACAGAAGAATATTTTGTTTTCTTTCTTTCTTTTTTTTTCTACTTACTACGTTTATCCTGTGGCACATATTAAGTTTCGTATCTTCCTTTCTATCGTTTCATGGATACTAGCCCGATGTTTCGGATTCCCATGGACAATTTTCTCATGGGAATTGAAAAAATTCTATCGATCGATATCGTTGCTACTTAAACTGGCATATACACGGTGTCCTAAAATTCGCTTAAAACCGAAAAAACAAAGCACGAAATTGATACGCGCAATGATATTTAATTTAGAATTATATATTTTGTTGATAACGTTATCCTTCGTTATACTTGATTCTTATATAATGTACGAGCTCCACATGGAATATATAAAGATGCGAAAATTTTAGAAAACAAGATGAATTATCGATCCCTTGGGTACGTTCTTTTTCATTTACGAGATCTCAGTTTCAAGGATCACGACTTTTGAGATACCACAAGTACTGTTTTGGTAAGTAGAATGTGGTTGTCGAAGTAGGTCAGCCAAAAGTGTATATCGTAATTTAAGTGGGAAAATGTTTTCAAAAGAAGCAGCATCGTCAATCTTAAATCAGGCATGAGGAAGAGAACACGCGTGCAACGTAAAATGTGAGAATTATTTATCTCGTCGGTGAGGTTGAAAAACAATTTAGAAAATATGCTGCAGGAAGAACAAAGGATGATGGAAATAGAAATGGCATTTGTGTTACTCTGCAAACGTATTTTTGGTTTATACTTGAACTATTGCATATTGATTATGAATTTCCCATCTTATTGCTAGGACAGTGTAGGGTAAAGTTAGTACAATCTTGGATAAAATCTTTGAAACAATTTAAATGGAACTACGTTATGCATTCGCAAGTGTCGATATGTTAATTGTTATTATTGCAATAAAATGAAAATTCTGTGTCCTTTAATGCATCGTGAACATATATGAATTGCTTTCAAGTTAGTTGATACGTTTCTTCGATAGATGGCAGCAATAGCTCCATTTTGTACGAAATGGCGATTGGTCTGTTGAAGTATAGCTCGGATCTCACGCTATCATTGAGATTTTGGTAATGATTATAAAATCGTAGGTTTATATTGCCCTAACTTTGAAAATAATTTCTAAAATGACTATATAAAATTTTATATAAGCTTTCCGAAATAATGATTTATTTTTATTAGCAAGAAATATAAATAAGTGTTTCCATATTGGCATTTATTTCTGAATCTACAAGCTAGAGATGAGATAGTAAAAACTGAGAGAATGAGAAGTTGGGGTAGAGAACGTCTGGCGTCGCGACGGTAATTCGAAGTTTGTCGGTACATTGATTCCCAGAAAAGAAAGTAAGAAAGAAAGAGAAAAAAAAAAGAAGACGCTGTAAGTTGTCGAGGAGGATATACTCCATTACTGGAAGTTTCTGGCCGTGCGGTGTGTGTGCATCGGGGTAATGCGATTCGTAAATAATGGCTCGAGAAACTGAACTCGGTCGCTTGCCTTCGAGCATTATTGTCGTCGTCGTCTTCGTAGTCGTAGTCGTCGTAGTCGTAGTAGTCATCGTCGTAGTCGTTACAGGAGCCAAGTGCATCTGCGCGATTGAACGTGTCTCCTTTTACGCTTAGACCGCAAATTCAAAGTCCATTTCTCCTTGCTGTTTCAGTTCTCGATAGACCACAGATTATATCCACGAGTAAATTGAACTATATATATGTGTGTTCTTTTTTTCCACCAATTTTTATCCCAGTAAATCAAGAAATACAAAAGCTTGAGAGGAATTGAGACATCAGTATCATTACTCGAGAAACCACGAAGAAACAACTTGTTCTCCAACCCAATATAATTGCACGTAAAGTCAATGAATATAAATGATAAATATATTAAATAATATCGTCTACCGTTATCATCGTTGTTTCATGTATCCTCTCTTCCGGCATTATCGATGCGTAAAAATGATTATATTCGATAACAAAATACGGAAACAAGCTAAATTGGGGCTGACTAACAATCGGGTCAAAAATAATTGAAGTGCGGAAGGTTTAATCCCATAGCATTTGCCTCTCTTTCTATATTTATATATATATAACTCTCTCTCTCTCTTGTATCATTTAAGTTCGATGAATTGTAAATGTGTTTATTACGAATACGAGCTCCTGTTCGCGTAATTACAAAGGAAGTAGTAAAATGTATCGGAAAAAATGAAATTTATATTCTAATGCATATCGTATTCGTTTAGTTAGATGAAAATTGATGCGAGTCATAAACGAGAGAGGGAGAGAGGTGTTGGATAAAAGGTTGAGGGAGTACAGGAGGGTCCTTTTCAAGCATTCGCTAATTGTATCAAACAAAGAGACTCAGGGAGTTTGTAATGGTAGGCCACAGATTGTTTGCCGGATAATATCGACTAGTTATTACATAGACATTATTTACACGAAACTTTGTTTTCGCATTAGGAAGCAGAGGGTTATGTATTGAATAAACCTGATATCAAGCTTCCCATCCTAACCAGAGATATATACACATCTAACAAGTAGATATACCAACACGTAGTTGGATATGCATGTATATATCTAGCTATGGGTACAGGTGTTTATGAGTGTAGATGGGTTGTATATAACATAGTCATTGAAGAGGGAATGTATATGCATCGATTCGCACCTCGGGCACTGTTCGAAACATGCGATCGCACCAAAGTTAGATCCCCGACTCTGGCGACAGAGCTTGCACCGCAAACAATCGGAAACGTCGTCGAAGTTCTCTCTCGCGACGGCTTCACCGTGAAACCGCATCTCACAACAAATCGAAAGAGAGAGAGAGAGAGAGAGAGAGAGAGAAGCGAACGTTGTTCTCTTCTCACCTTCTTCACTCCAACCATCATCACCTGAACGTCCTCCTTCCATTCTCTTGTCATTCTCTTTTTCTTTCTCGCTCTCGGTCCTAGGACCGACGACCCTCCCCCTCGACCAACCCCCGTCCAACAACGACGACCTTTGAATACGAGTATATTGATGATCTCGCCTACGATATGCTTACGAACACACATATATCTGCGGCCTGCCGCAGCTCTGACGCTCCTATCCGTTTCTTCGACGAGCTTCTATCGATCTTCCACGCTCCACGAGTATTCCCCTATCTCTCTACAGATAGAAAGAGTAATGAATAAAGTCCTACTACGATTAATCTATTTTTATAACCCGTCTAACTGTATATAAATAAAATCGGAATGTAGATCTATTATACAGGGTGTTCCAACCTAAATATTCTTCTTTCTTTTCGATCCACTTAATGGTCCAAAGATATTTTTTTTTTTTACCACATTTCAATATTAAATAGAATTAAAATTTTTTCTTGTTTTACTTTTTTCAATCCACACTTGTATAATTAAAATCATATAATATTTAAATACATATTTTTCTCGTTCCGATATAATAACAGAAAATAATGAAAAATACATACACGTGTTATTTTGAAAAAATGCACTTCTCGAATTGCTATGGAATATATACGCATCTCGATTGGTTTCGTTTATTTTTTTTTTTTAAATATGTTTATCTACGTGAAAAATATGTTGTCCACGTATTCGCGTTAAATCATTTAAGTGATAGAAATGAAAAACAAAAGGGTCGAATACTCTCGGTGAATTCATTTTTATCTTATGCGTACGTGCATAAATAAAATATCAAAATATGTACGGTTTTGTTTAAACGAATAATAAGCACGATATTAAAAATACAGAAGTATCCTAAATTTCTTTAATTTGGTTTATTTTTATGTATGCGTTTATCTACGTACAAAAAATTAGGATGCAAGTATTATCATTAAACCGGTAAAATAATAAAAGTATTACACCCTGAAAGAAATGAAAAAAATTAAATGCTTCCAATAAATCTTTACACGTGCATCTATAAATAAAAAATGAAGAGTATACTCGTGCTCTCATAAAAAAAGCAATAGAAACAATAGAAAAGAAAGGATACAAAAAAATATGAAAGATTTGAACGGTTTCGATGGACCTACTTTTGTATGCATACATGCATAAATAAATATTATGCGCATATTCATGCGTTTATTAAAAAATAAATAAAAACAATACACAGGGGAAAAACAAGCAATACGAAACAAAAGACTATAGTACGAATTTAATAGTCTTATTTTTTTAAATAGACATGCGTGATGACAAAAAATAAAATCGCAATGCATATTCGTGTTCATTGAAAAATTATTAAAAACTACGTAAAAATTAGGATAATACTTTACTTCATTATCTTTCATCCAATCAACCAATCGTTTTTTATTCCTCTCTCTTTCTCCCTCATTCTCCTACTGCTTTTAAACAAAAAAATTTAAGAGTAGAAACATTTCTTTCTACTTATTTACTCGTTACGCAGACTTTCTCGTTAAAAGAGAAGAATACTCTCCGCTCTAATAGCAGCCTATATTTTTCTCTTTTTTATCTTTTTTCCTCTCTCTCTCTTTCTCGTACCTTTTCCTTCTTCTTTCTCTTCTTTCCAAAAGAATGTAATTTAAAATCTTCTTCGTGGAAAAGAATAGCCAGTAATTTCTCCGTATCTTTTCGCTGGTTCTTTCTTTCGCATCTTAGCCCTTCGCATTTTCGAAGAAAAGGGGGTAAGTAAGGAAAAAGGGAATAGTTGTCGGTAAACGTGGCCATTCACAAAATGGAATATATTTCTCGCGAATGTAAAAGAAGAATATATAGCTTCTGTTTTCCGATAGAAACACCGAGTAAGAAAAAATCCATCCATATACTTTTCTATCCCTTTTTCCTATTTTCTTGATTCCGTTAACCTAACGAAAATAACATAAAGTTTATCTCTTTCCGAGTGTCGCGAATTTTTCGACGTTTCTGCAATGCGAATACGACACACGACCCTTCTCTCTCACGATGTGGGGGGATAAAATTTCGAATCGGTCGTTTCTCCCAACCGATCTGTCACGTTGGCCCCCTTCTGCCCCGTGAGGATCTATAGAAAAAGGACTACAAGAATAAAAAGAAGAAGAAGAAGAAGAAGAGGAAGTAAAAGTATTGGATGCGCTCTCTCGGCCGAAAGATTTTCGCGCGAAACGTCTTCGGTTGTAAAGGGGTTTGTGAGAGGGGGGAGGGGTCTAGTGGGTTGGGCAAAGGGGTGTGCAGAGACGAGGAGGTTGGGTGGAATCCTTGGCCATAAATTCCGCTTGTCCTATCCCACGGGGACATGACTGAAGGTACCCCATACATCCTTCCTGCCAACGGACTTAATAAAATGCAAAGACGACGAGCACACGTTGCCAGGACGGACTGACATATCGACGCAATACCAACCTCCTTCCCTTTCTTTTCTTCTCCCGTTCTCGCCACCCTCCCTCCCTCCCCCTGCATCTCCTCCTCCATCTCTTCCCCTTTTCTGTCGCGCGAAAAGCAAGAAAGGCTGGACGGTAAGACGTAGAAAAATCGTTTTGCTTACCATCCCACACCCACTAACGCTGCTACCACTTCTACCCTTTTCTACTTTTTACTTTATTTACCTCTCACAAGCCCTGTTCCTTTCACCCACGATTCCACCCACGGATATTCTCCGTTCGTACTTCATTCTCCGTGGTTTGACGGAAGTACCATACGGAATTGGCCGCAATTTTGACAAACCCTTCTCTATGTCACGTGCATATACGAATAGGCGTGCGAGCATGTACGCGATGTAACGCACGTAACCTATATATATATATATGTATTAGTATATGTTATATGCATACATAGATGCGACGCATCGTATATTGTAATATCCATTTTCCAATCGAGATGGAACGTCACGAGCATAGCTGCGATCCTGGGACGTCAACCGTAACGCGCACGTAATTACCATTGCTACCTGAGGGTGTTCCGTGCGTTCAATGAAACCGACAAATATGCATGACTCGTCCTGAATTTTCCACGTCCCTTGCAAATTCCATTTCTGCTTTCGTTCTGAATTCGAATGAAAAATTTTTCTATCAGGTTCGACACATCTTTCAGTTTCTACTATCTCTTTCTCTCTCTCTCTCTCTCTCTCTAATCCTATGAATTTCAATCTAATTCATAACTACATCATACACCCCTTCATATTGATATCTAATTATTTCATGTAAAACATGATTTATATATACGTATATACAAACTGTTGTCTCATCCGCTACGTTATATATATGGAATAAAATTGGACTTTTTGATAAACGTTTTCCTCGTTAATACGCGTTTATCGAGGGAAACTCGAAAAGGGGTAATGCTTTGAGTTTGAGCCATCTTGTTTAATATGGCTTTATTACATAGATGGTAACGAACCGCCGGGAGGCCATTATGCGGCGATAAAATGCGTGCTGCGTGTTACACGTTACACACATATACACACTTATACAAATACAAACGTATATATACAGAAACTCATGTTAGCTACAACCCATTTCTCCGTCGAGATCAGCACATGCGCCACAATTTACATAGTCGCGCTCGCGAGAGTAGGCAACCTGGCGGCTACTTTGTTTCGCAATTCTACACGAGATAATTCTCTACACGTTTACGTACGAGCGTGTATGCGGTCTTGTAACAAATCCGATAATCGTTACTCGTAATTACTTCAAATTCCCTCATTTTTTGTAATATATATTTTATTTTATTTCTCTACGCTATGGAGGTATCGCATTTAAAGTTAAATATTATTTATTCATTAACTTTTATTTTTTATCGTTTTACCATATTGGAAGTTATGAGGATCACGAATTTATGTTTAAATAAAATTTGATTAATCGTTTACTTTAGATGCGTTTGTCAAAATTAAAAGATACATCAAAATGATCTATATTTAAAGAAATTAAAATTCATCCCTTAGACGCCTAAGTTCATTTTTCACTTAAAACAAATATAACAAAAAAAAAAATAAAAATAGAAGAATGATATATGTTTCGATATGTCGGAGAATATCGATATCCCTTTATTTCGAGATAATTCCATAGATGTCCCTTAGGAAGAGGTAGAAGATGAAGAAGAAGAAGAAGAGGGTTCTACCACCCTCTTGGTAGGTTCAGTAGGAGCCCCGAGGAGACTCCTCGTGGACCCTTGTCATGTTCTCGAAGACGCTTTATCCTTATCGCGGTAGGAACACTTCCTTTCTACCATGTCGCAAGGAGCAGCAAGCAATTCCAGGCGGAACCAACGTTCATTCCCCGTCGCCATTTTTCTTCAGCTTCGCGAGAACGTTCTAAGAAGAGAAACAGAGAGAGAGAGAATAAGCGGCAGAGAGAGAGGGGAAAGGAATGGGGATGAGTATAGGATAGAGGGATAACTTTCTCACGAAGGGATGTTGGTAAAGGGGTGACAGTGTTGGAACTAGAAGGGGGAATAGAAAAAGGGGTGGAGACTTGGTTTAGAATGAGTCGAGTACGTGTGCCGTATTTTCCGGAAAGTCGTTGGCTGCCAAAATGTCGGGTGTCGTTGCTGTTGGAAGATTCCTTTGGTAAAACGGGCTTGGTGGCACTATGGTTTGGTATTAAGGAAGAAGAAGAAGAAAAGTAAAAAGGGATGGAAGCAAGGGGTTCTTTTGGATTTGGTTATGCGTTGCCACGTACTGGTTGGATTTGTCGGTGTCACCTTCTTAAGGAAAATGATGCTGCTCCTTCGAACTCGTGCGAAAGAGAAAACGTACACACATACATATATTTATCCTATTTTTTTTCTTCTTCCTCTCTATTTCTATTCTCTTCTTTCGAAAAGGAACGCGTATAGTACATTTTTCACCTTTCTCTTTTATTCGCACGAGAGAATGTAGTGCTTGTTCCTCCATCGATGGTATGCCCAAAGGCTGAATTCTTTCTCGCATTTGATCGTAGTGCTCCTTTCGTGTTTCGAATTTATCTGAAATTTCTTCTTGTATTCCTGCCAAGCGTTAGATTGTATTTAAATCAAAAAGATAGATTACTTGTTTGAAACAGTCAAAATTGCAATTATTCCTGAAGTTAACCAAATAAATAATTTCAATTGTATATTCCCGTATGTGCGTGTATAAGAAATCTACTATCCGATCATTTTCAGCCGAGTTAAAGAAAATTTCAGTCCTGAACTTTTTTATTTACCTCAACATCCGTTAATTACGAACAGCTCGCACCCTTGTCTCTGGAGGTACCGAGTTTAGAACGTAATTTCGATGTCTATACCCTTAATTCTTCTGGGAAGTGAACTTTCTCTCTCGATTCCTACTCCAAAAAGAGAAAGCATATGAGAGGAAATAAACAGCTTTAATATAACTGCTGACACTTTCCCCCAAGACTTCGGAATTTCAACGCGAATTAAGGAAACAATTCTTTCGTTAAAAAATTGGCTTGCATCTACCCAAAAATTACCCTTTTAATATAACAAATTGCGAAATAAAAACAGTAAAAATAAAAAAGGTTCGATATAAAGTTTTCGAGGAATTGGGGGAATGATATCGGAAATCGTTTTGTTTGTTATTGCAAGTCCTGTGAACGGTACCAATCACTATCTCTCTTCTTCTTTCTCTGTTATGCTTTTGTAAACGGAAAACGCAACGAATCGACCGAAACCTCGGCAGGGGTTCGTAACCTTTCGCGCATTCTCTGATCTGTACGATCCCGTCCAGCAAACCCTCTATCCCTCAACATCCCTCTCGATGTTGTTCTCCTTCTCCTCTCTCTCTCTCTATATATATATATATATATATATATATATATATATATATCTACATCGCCTAGCTTGTTAAACTCGGTAACGTTGCGCCACAGGTGGTGACTCTGCATTGTCTCCTCTCTCTGGCATAGCCTCATCAACGTCGACCACCTTCCATACTGTTCGAATGGCTTATTTACGGCTTGATAATACACTCTTCTTTCTTTTGTCGTATAACTATTTTCAATGAGTTTTATATTATTTTAAACCACCACGTTATTTCGACGATTCTTTCCAAATTACTGACACAACAATTGTGAAAACTTTGCTGGAATGAAAAATACTATTTGTTGACCCTTTAATTATTCCGTAGTGGAAATATTCCTAAATTAAAACAGTCGTTTGAAAAAAAAATCTCCAAAATATAATATAACGTCTAATAAATGTTTGTATTTTTTGTTTGATGATGTTACAGGAGAGAAGCCGTACAAATGCAGCTGGGAAGGTTGCGAATGGCGATTTGCACGTTCGGACGAGCTCACGCGCCATTATCGCAAGCACACCGGTGCGAAGCCATTTAAATGTCGACACTGCGACCGATGTTTTTCACGCAGCGATCACCTAGCGCTCCACATGAAGAGACACGTATAATCCATCGTCACCCCGAGCGGTCCTCGAAGCCGCAAGGAAATGCGACGGTCTACCGAGAAAAACGACGACATTAAGAAGAAGAAGAAGAAGAAGAAGAAAAAGAGGAAGAAAAATAACGAAGACAAAAATACGACGAAGAAGAAGAAGAAGAAAAACAATATAAGAAGAAGCAGAAGGAGGAGGAGGAGGAAGAGGAGAAGGAGGAAGAGGAGGAGGATGATGATGACGAACAAAAAAAGAGAATGGCGTCGATCGCGTGAAGATGACGAAGAAGAAAATGATATAAAAATTTAATCGCTGACGACGTCTTATTTCCAAACGGGGAAAGCTAAATATTCCTCGTAAGTTCTTCGCCTCCTTTTCAAAAATGCCCCCCCCCCTCGTTTGTATTAGTTAAGGGAAGTAAGAGAGTAAAATAGAATGAAAGAGCGAGCGTATGTGTTGTATATGTGTGCGTGTGCTGGCGTGTGAGTGCGCGCGTGTGCGTTTTGTGTGTGTTCGCCTTTCGACTTGCAACGAGAGCGAATCGAACAGCTCGCTGAAGAAGTTAATGAAAAAAAGAAAGAAAAAAAATAAGAAAAAAATAAATGATTAATTGTTCTATCGAAGAACAAATTCGTTTCTAACGATGATATACGTTGATGACGATTCAAAACGGATAGGACACATTATATCATTGGACCTCTGAGCACGAAGATACACTCATTCATTTTTGATATCCTTCTCGAGCTTATTCGTGAAATCTTTTTTAATGGCGATTAGATGTCTCGAAGTTTAATGAAAGAAGAGAAGAGAAGATATGTTATTAATTCAAGTTAAACAATTTTTTGTCTCCATACAAATACGTTCGTCATTCCATTAATTTCCAGAAGAAGAAGTTGTAGAAAAAGAAGAAGAAGAAGAAGAAGGATTAAACGAGTTAGTGTAGGAGAGAGTAGATCGACGGTCATAAAATAATCATCGAATGAAGAAGAGATTAATTAATATATAGTGAAAGAATATGAAATATGAAATAAAAATAAAACGAAGAAGATAGATTTCTTAGTAGACGTATGTACGATTTCTCCTGTTCGAAGATAAGATACAAAAAATACCTATCTTCGGCCTTGAGACCGTCAATCACTGCCAATTAATTACGTTCTAAAATCCACGCGACCGTCGATCCTGAGAATGAGAGTTACGAGAAAAGAAATAATGGAAAAGAAAATGTGGAAAGAAGGATGGAAGGAAACGCGAGTGGAAGAAATCTTGATTGAATGGAAAATAGATAGAAAGAAAATGGAAATAGAGAACTATATATTTATTAATATTAAATAACAAATGTCTTATGTAATTACGGACCGTCTGCCTCTAGCAAAAAACGATCAAACAAATGTGTACATTTAAACAATTTTCTTTAACCGAACTACGACGACGCGGCTATAATTTTGTATTGATCGATCGATCAATCGATCCAATGCGAATTTATTTCTACTAAAACAATGCACAATATAACAAAAAAAAAAAAGAGAATTATGTAACTCGTTTTATCGCGCGAATACGTCAATCTCTAGATAAAGAAAAAAAAAAAGAGTAAGGACAATAATCAAATTGCAGTCTACTGGTGCCAAACGTTAGTGTGATTTTTTCTTTGAAATTTCATTTTTCGCTCTATATAACCATAAGTAAACGATTAAACCAAAAAAGAAATGATTATTAAAAAAAAAAAAAAGTAAAAAGTAAAAGTAAAAAATAAACGAACGTCGTAAGGAAGGGATGAACGGCTTCGCGCGTCAACGTTGTTGCATTAAATCGAACGATTGAAAACGAAAACACCACCACCATATATATTTATTTGTATGGGATTTAAAATATTGTATGTGTACGCGACGTGCGCGAGCAAAAAGGACAGAAAAAGATGACGAGAAAGGGAATAAAGTGTGGGAAGGAATGAGAATTGGGAAGAGGGGAGGGGTTGAAGGGAAGAGGAGACAAATACGAAGCTGCCTGTAATCGAATACGTGATTTCTACCAGTTTTCGACGAAACCAAAGTTTACCGCGCGGCTAATCCCGAATTAACAATGCAAATTATAACGCGAAGCTTCGTTGCAAGCCTCCCCCTTCGCGCACACCCCTTCTCCTATCTGTTTTCTTCTACGCCGATCCCCTAGGGGATTTTCTGGGCATTCCCGAAATGTTTTAGGTAGTGTAGAACGAAAGTTTTTCAGGAGATTTCGACCGTTCGTCGGTGGCTGATTTTTTTAAAATAAACGAAGTATATATCTACACACATCTACATGCATGTATTACCTTTCTCTCTGTAATTTCTTTTCACGTTTCTCATTTTTATTATTCTAATTAATGAATTATTATTAGTGCGAGACGAAACTATAGACTCCTCGTTCTCTTTTTATGAAAATTGCAAAGAAAAAAAAATATGTTCGTTTCGACGAGAGAACGATACATGCGTTTTTACGAACAAATACATACGACTTTGTACTTTTGTACGATGGCTTTTTAAAAAATGATAAAGGAAGAGGGGAGAAGGACGGTCGAGATAATTAAAAAAGATCGGATAACGGGTCGTGTGTCAAGGTCGCTCATCAAAAAAGGTTATAGTCGACGAGACGAGAAATAAATCTCTCATCAGAAGCATATAGCAGAAATAAGTAATATATTTTTTAATATTCTCATCCTATTTCATAAAGGGGGAAGCAGGCAGGCGTATAATATTTAAGAAAGAGAAGAGATGGTCGAAGCATACGAACAGTATTCCGCACAAAAAGATATAATTAAATAAAAGTAAATACATAAATAAATAAATAAAAAAATAATAAGTAAAGAAGAAGAAGAAGAAGAAGAAGATATATAAATATACCCGTCGAATCTTTCTCACGTCTCGGAAATTTTAATACTTGCGAATATTGCCTTTTTTGATGGGCGACCAAAAACTTTAGGGCAGACGGTCATCTTTACGGTTACTCCGTGTTTTTCGCACAAACGATCAACGAAATTGAACAAACTATGTCAAGAAAATTTCGACGAACCCTGATAAAAAAAAAGGAAATAATTGTCGTATTAAGTTGGCCAATAAAGTCGAGCAATTTTCATCAATGTTCATAGTTAAAAAGTGCACGAACTTATTGGCCAACTTAGTATAATATGGTATTTAATATACACATATACATTATAGGGGATCGAGGGCCCAGGACAACTTTAATGGTTAGAGCAGTCGCTCGGAAAGCTCAAATCCCGGATCACGAATTCTACCATATTATTAATTATATGTATATTATTTATAAATAGGGGAAATAACACACATACACACACACACACTCGGAACGTATAAAGACAAAAACAGTTTCTCAATGTTCGATCGTGATTCGAGGCAAGGCGAAACCCACGAAAAAGATCGTCCAACGAATTTAAATTTCGTGTGATCGTCCAGGACGATGTTATAAATGAATAAAAATAAAGAAAAAATAATAAAAAAATAAAAAAAAAAAGTAAATAAAAATAACGAAGCACGAGTTGCTTGATAGAGAGAAAGTCGAGTCTGTTATTAAAAATAAAACTGAAATCTTATAAACGGGACACGTGACCTCTTATTAAGAATAAGAAAAGGTATTTAAATGGAGAGAAATGAAGAAAGGGAGAAAAAAGTAGAAAGGACGATGAAAGCTCAAATGAAGAAAAAAAAGAAAAAGAGACGAATTTCCTCGAAGACTAAAAAGAGAGGGGAAAGAAAGAAAAAATAAATAAATAAATAAAATCTACCTGAAGCATTTTGTGGCCGAAGATTATATAATTATATATCGAGTCGAGAGGTGTGGAGTTAGATGCGAGATGATAAAAACGAAAATGAAACTCACATTTTAAATGTTCAGTGGCCAAATAAATTAATTGATAACGCACGTAGAATGTAAACGATACTGTACCTATTAAGTAAGTTTGACTGAAAATGTTTGTCTGTTGCGCGTGCGTGTATGTTTTCTGTGCATGATCGAAATAATACGTGTGTGTGTGCGTGTGCGTGCGTGTGTGTGATTGCGAGATAAAAAAGAATGTAAGTATAAGTATAGAAGTAAGTACGCATGTCGAAAAAGCAAATTAAAAATAAAAATACACGCGCGTCTTACGAGTATATGTTTAAAAAAGAAGAAATATTACGAAAGCGTAAAGAAAGATAGAAAGTAAGAGTGAAAGAAAAGGAAAGAGAAAGAGAGAGAGAGAGAGAGAGAGAGAGAGAGAGAGAATGAAAGATCGTCGGAAGAAAAAACCACGCAAAATACTAAATTTGTATATCGTGCAATTTTTTCAGTGTCTCATTATTTGTTACCATGTTCACGATTAATTATAAATAAATAAATAAATAAATAAATAAATAAAGATATATATAAATGCATACATATATGCATTTACAAGTTTAAGATAAAGAAGTAAAAAAAAAAAAGTAAGGGATATACGATGCCAGATGTCTTTTTGATAGCCATATTGAGATATCGTGGTTGTCGTCAGGTCGTGACGCCCCCACCCCCTGGTTTTTCGCTATAATATAGTCGAGTCGAGTCGAGACGCAGACGAGACGAAAACGAAACGAAAGTACGAAGTGTGCTCGTCTTTGTGAAAGAAAAAAGAAAAAAAAAATAATAATAATAATAATTAAAAAAACTATACGTATATATGCGCGAGTGAGTAATGTGTTAATAAAAGTACGTACGATAAAATAATTAAGAACGTAATGCAGCAGAACGAATGGAACGATTGAAAGAGAAAATAAAAGGGATGAAAGTATGAAAGAATGATGAAGAATAAGTCCCGTGAAGGACGGTGAAAAGACAAAAAAAAAAGAAAAGCAACGACGTCTTTTTTAAAGTCGCACAGTCCTCTTTTTAGCTTATTTATGCGCGCGTGTGTGCTAATTTTGATAAAACCGAAAGAGAGAGAGAGAGAGAGAGAGAGAGTGAGAGAGAGAAAGATTCAAAGGTAGCGACGGATGATAATCGGCGCATACATACATGCACACGTATTATTTAAAAAAATAACACACACACAAACACACACACAGACACTTACACGATTACGGAGAGATAATATAAAAAAGAAAAACGTTTAGGGTCGTTTTATCGAGGGTAATTTTCCATCACATCGATTCGACGAGCCCCTCTCCCAAAAACTCTCTCCTTCCTACCACCACACACACTGCAACCCTCTACCCCTCATTCCCTGTAGATATAGTAAATATTATAATAGCGAGAAACAGCGCGCGAAGAGATCGTTAGCTTTAACAAAATAAAAAATAAAATAAGTAAGTAAGGAGTATTAGAAAGAAAGAAAAAAAAAATACACGCGACAGATGTAAAATTATGTTAGGTAAGGTAACACAAAAGATAGAAAAAAAATAAAAAACCAACCGTGCGCGAAAATAAAAGTTTGATTAAATAAAAGTAGTTAGACGTTTACGATAGATAGGTGGGATAGCTATGACGTTAGATAGGCATTTAGATAGGCGGATAAATAGATCGAGATGACGGTGAGAGAGGAAGTTTAAGATGAATTGAGAATGGATTTGGTGCGATCGTGCGATGTGATTTAGACGAGAGCAGCGTATGCGTGAACGTGAATAAAAGCGATGATTGTGAAAAAGAAAAAATATGAGATTGAATATGAATTTGTGTGTTTGTGGGTGTGAAAGATTTATAAGTAGATGGTTATAGATAGGTAGAGATTTAAGTACCTAAGAAAAAAATCTAAGGAAAAAGCGTAGGACAAGTCGTGTCGTTGTACGAGGTATGAATAATCGAACATAAGTGTTTTACAGTACTCGCATACAATAAGATCGAGATTGCAAGCTCTGAAAAAATAATAAAAATAATAATAATTATTATAATAATAATAAAGAAAATAAAACCTAATGATAAATGAAATAAAGTAAAATAAATAAAAACTCCTCTTTAAACAAGATAAAAAGATTAAAAAAAGCATAAACGTTAAAAAGCTAGATAGTAATAAAAGGAAGACGAGAGTAAAAACTTTTACACTTACACTCAGACATTTATACATACACGTATACATTAACACGCGTACATAGATACGTACACGTACGATCCTAACTGTATTATCGTGGTCTAAGGTATTTTCAGTCATGTTGCATAGTAACTGTAAATTACGAGCCGTGAAAAGCGGAATTGCGATAGATGAATGAAAATAAAGGAGAGAGAGAAAGAAAGAGAGAGAAAACTAAGCGCAGGTATGGTGCTCCGCTCGTGCAAAAGACAATGATTGCGCATGAAAGAGGAAGACAAAAAAAATTAATAAAAATATCGCCATTCTATAAATTATTGTGAAAAATATAAAAATATATTATTATAATTTTAAATTAATAATTATTATAATAATAATCAATATTATCATATTTCTAAATTTGAAATCATTGATATTTGAAAAAACTTAATTTAATTAAAATAATTCCTCTTTGATGCTGACACAAAATTGTCTCGACGCGAGTTAGAAAAAGAAAAAATTCGAACCTAAAATCGATTCCTACTCCACGAGCAAAGTGAATGAAGATTTATTGCTCTTCAAAAAAAAAAAAGAAGAAAAGGAAGCAAAAAAAAGAACTTTATTAAACGACGTAAGAAAAAAAGTATTAATTAAAAATCATTACATGGCGTCAATCGTGATGTCTCTCTGTCGTTGCATTTATTCTTCGACCAAAAAAGAAAAAAAAGCGCGAGCTTTTTTATCCCACAGCATCCAGTTGGCGCCGTGTATTGGTTCGAAGAAAAAAACAAAATAAAGGATTCCAAAAATACAACTACACAATAGTTAATGAATACGAAGGTAAAAATACGAACTGATAAGAGTAATGTTATTTTTAGGAACTGCTCATTGTTAGAGAAAAAGATTTAAATAAATTAACGAGAGAAAGAGAGAGAGAGAGAGAGAACAAGGTATTACTAAAATATACATAAATACGATTTGATTATGCTAAGTGAGAATCAATGAAATATGTGGATGAAAAAAAAAAGATAGTTAAAAAAAAGTGTAAGGCAAAATGAATGAACGAACGAACGAACGAATGAACGAATGAACGAATGAAAATGCATACGTGATGGTATGAATGAATTAAAGAGAAAATGTTTGATACGAACGAAACGAGAGATAGGTGAAATGGTTGGAAGACAAAAATGAGATACCTATATTTTTAAAAAGTGACCTTTGGTATTTAAAGACTTGTAATAAAAAATAAAAAATACAAAAAACATCGTGCAACGAGTAAAATAAAGCAAGACAAATGAAAAAAAAAAAATAAATACAAATCGAGGGCGCGTAAACGTAATCGAGAGGCGTCCGTCCTTAACACGTGTCTCCATGAGGGGGATGCAAAAATAATCGTATTATCGTTCGGTGTGGGGTGAAAACATAAAAATAAAAAAGAAGCAGGTAGTAAGTACATCGATGGTGGTGAACGTAAAGGAAAAAAAAACCTGTAAAATCCGAAACTTTTCCATTTTAAGTAATTCGCGTTTTTCGCGTAGTATTTTCAAGATGATCGACGGACGAACGCGTTTATACGTCTAGACAAGACGTCGGATTTACTAACCCTCTCGAAGCCTAAGCGAAGAACGATTGGAATTTTTCTATGGCAGGCACACCGGCTCTTCCAAATATCCCTTTTATGGGAAACGAAGATAATCGAGGAGAATATTACGTAATTCAAATTTCACTTCCGACGTGTTTTTACTCGAGGGAAATTATAATTCGGAAAAAAAAAATAACGAGGAAAAGTGATTTTTCTAATTACCATCTGTAGAAAATGGACAAAACTTTTTTTGTTTCCCTAATACCAGGTCGGTTAGTGCATTTCGACGTAAACGTAAAAATAAAATAAAATAAAAAGATTAATAAATAGTAAACGTAAACGATACAACCAACGGTCAGTCTCACTAGAACATTCAGTCAGTCACTCATAAAAAAAAAAGAAAAAAAAAAAGATGGAAAATAAAGATAAAAGATAATTCATGGTAGAATATAGTATTTTTAGGAATTTTATACATGCATTAAGAACAACGTTCTATGTTTCAGTCACAATTTACTGTCGGTCATTGTCATGTTTCTTCTTCTACGTAAAATGCAAACTCTAACTTGTGTGTATAGGTATTCCTGTGTACATGTAAAATTGGTATAAGAAAGTAGAGAGACAGAGAGAGAGAGAGAGAGAGAAGATGAAAGTGAACGAATGAGAGCGTGAAAGAAAGTAAAACAAAAATATTGAATCGACTAAAAAGTGTGAGAGAAAGAAAGTGAATGAGTGAACGAGATAACAGTGAAAGTGAGGGCAAGCGGGAAAAGAAAATAATTTTTCCATATTTATGTACCTCCTTGCGTATACACGCGCATACATACACGTACACAGACACACACACCTACGCAAACATTTCTATTTGTATAATTGTGAATATTAAATCTTAAACGATAATATGTGATTTATTACGTATGATCTTGCGCGCGTTAAAAAGAATTTCAAACGCAAAGAATTTAAGCTTTTAAGCGCAAGTATTTTCTACTAATAACGAAATAAAATACGAGAAGTGAACTATAGGTGTGTATGAAAATACGTATTGAAGATAAATACGTTTTCCGTGTGTTTGAGAAAGAATAAAAAAAAAGATAGAAAAGGATAAAGATAAAGATAAAAAAAAGGGAGAAAGAAAGAGAAAGAAAGAGTCATAGAGATAGCCTGAGACATGCAGGGGAGAGCTTTGTTGTAATCGTTGTTTCATTAACGCTGAGAAATATAATTATTATAATAAGGAGAAAGGATAAAACGCTTACGCATCCGTCGTTCCTTTCTCTCCTCATTATTTTTTCTACTTATTATTATTCCTTCTCCACGTCATTATCATCATCATCATCATCGTCATCATCATCATCGTCATTATCGTTGCATTCCTTCATCTGCTTCTTCTTCTTCTTCTTAATTTCTTTTCTATTTCTCATTTTTGAAAATCCCTGTAATTATCGATCGTCATTTCTTTCTCTTGTTCGCGTTCGATAAGCTTCCGCGATAAGGACAAATTCTCTCCCTTATTTATCGTATTTTAAATTCTATCCGTGCGTTTATCGATCACGTTTGCTGAAGAAATGAAAAAGAAAAGAAGAAAAATACATACACGCATACATACACATACACGAACATATACAAAGATCGGTGCTCTCTTCTTCTCGTTTGGAAGCACCTTTACATCCCCCTTCCCACCCTTTAACCACCCTCTCCTCGCGATCGCTACGAGAAAACGTCCGCCTTTATTATTCTATATCTTCTTTCGCGCTCTATAAACACGCTTCGCGTTATTTCCCGAGTCGTTCGTACATTTATTATTGGTTTATGTTGTGTGGATAAAGAAAATGAATCTGAGATAAAGAAAGAGAAAAAAAAAATTGACATTTATATAAGAACGCGTATACTCTCTCCTCTTGAACGCTTCCGGTAATAATTTACCAACCACCACCAGCAACCCCCCCCCTTTCTTCTTCTTCTTTTTCTTCTCTCCATCGTATTGAAAAATTTAGTAAATTTGACGATTATAAACGTCATTAAAGTGTGATGAACAACGTGCGAGGAATACTTATAATTGGTCTAAAAAATGATTTCAAACAATTTTATGATATATATATATATTATATGTATATTGTATACGATTTTTTAATATATAAATATACATATGGAGAAATGAAAGACATTTTTACTCGCACGTACGATTCTAATTATAATTAAAAGAAAAAAAATTGGGGGATCGAGGTACTCATAAAAGGTGTAAGATTTTCCAAGTTGGGGCTAAATTGTCCTAACTCCTGACTTTAAAAAAATCAAAGAACTATGTGCTGATTTATTCGAAAATTTAAAAAATAAAATTGATAACAGAAGAACGGAGAAATATTCGAGAAAGTTTCGAAAAAAAGAAAAAAACAATGATGATGAGAGAAATATAAAATAATAAAATCTTAACTTTCAACGTTTTTTGTACATGGCGTAGTAGGAAAAAAAAAGCTCGTAAAACGAGCTGAGTGTAGGTGATCACATGTGATATTTGTACTTGCTATTCTTAATAATATATGTATAAATATTATATATGTAAATGTATAGTAGAGTAATTCCAGATAGGATTTACCATACGTTAGTTAGGCGAAGGTAAAATGGATGGAGATTAGAATTGAGGACGATTAATTTAGTTTGATCCTTAAGAAGATAATAAAGGGGGCTAAAAATGAATTAATAAAAAAGGAAAAAAGAAAAAGAAGCACGTACAAGAGAGAGAGAGAGAGAGAGAGAAAAAGAAAGAAAGAAACGAATGTAAAATGTACGAACGTCTTGCGAAATGAATGAAAAGAAGCACAACCTGTAATGTGATATCTTCCTTCTAATCGCCTAATCGCCTAATCGCGCTGATTATTACGCAGGCCTATTAATGCTGGTTCTAAGAAGTGACACACATTGATTGTCTTAATAATTGAAATGAAAATTGTTGTTGTCTTTGAATAAATTGAATGAAGGAAAGAATACGCGAATGAATTTTACGAATGATTTACGTACACGTGTGTGTATGTGGTGTGTTGTTAGCAAATGAATGTGAAACGCGATTGAATGAGTTTGAAAGATATGTTATAAGTTAGGCCTCGAAAAAAATTACGTTTAAGCCCTTTTTCTTCCGAAACCCTTTTATCTTGATCATTGCCGAACCGAAACCACAACTTTACCAACCCTTAAACCAACCCCACAGATTTTAGTCACGATCGTCTTTCTTGTTCGCCGTCTTTCACCCTCGATCTTTTATCCCAAAAACTCGCAAGCCCTCTCATCAGCAATCGTAAGTTTCGATGCTGCGAGATTATGCTTGGTAAAGTTTTATGGGTCGAAGATGTAGTATTTATTATACTATAATACGTCAAATAAATGCTCAAAGAGTGTGTAATATCGTTCTATGTATGCGACAGGTCTTTTTTCTTTTTTACATTTCAGTAGTTTATCGGACAAATAAAATTTTAATCGACTAAAATAAGACGAATAATTATGGGCATTAAAAAAAAAAAAATTCCTTTTTATTTCCAATTATTTGCGGTTTTAGGATCTACAAGATTTTTCCAAAGTCAAATCATTCTTTTTTTTTTATTAAAAATTAAAGATTATCCTCGTCCGTGATCTTCTGATTGATTTGCACGAAATTGTATGTCAGAAAGAGAATGATTCTACGCGTAAACGATAAAGATGTACAAACAGTGGAAATGAGACGAAATGAATAAATGAAATAGAGCAAATGATTTCGTAAAATTAGTAAAAGTGTATTTCATGTGAATTTTTAGTGACGCACGAGTGTGTTTGTCGAGAATCAAACTTGTACCGTCTAGAAAACAAAGCGAATAAGAGAAAAAGAAAGAAAGGGTGTGCTTGTTCGCGTATGTGAGAATGAAAGAAAAAAAGAAAGAAAGAGAGAGAGAGAGAGAGAAAGAGAGAATGGATAATTTTTTTAGCGTTGAACTCCAAAATTTTTACATAAATTATTTACTATAAAGAGTCTTATTAATTATTATCTTTATATTATTATCGCTAACTATTAATATAATGACAAAGAAATAAAAAAAAAACAAAAAAAAGAGAGAAAGAAAGAAAGAAAGGAAAAAGGATTAAAAAAAGAAAAAAAAAAAAGAACAAACAAAACTTACCGCTCCTTATTGTTCTCTTTGTTTTTTTTTCTTCTTTTTTTCTATTAAAAATTGTACAAAAAAAAATCACGGGAGAACACCTAGTAAGCTTAAGTGTTTAGCTCGTCTAAGTATAAGTTTTAATGTTATGAATTTACTATTAATTGTTCGATTAATTATCGATTAAGCGTAGCACGAAGAAGAATTATTCGACGAATAACGAAACGTTCTTCCGCGTAACTTGCGATTATTGAATCTTTAATTCGATGTGTGCACGAATCGCTGACGATCGACGAATGGCACGCAACGAAAGATCGAGGGACACCGATCGATATTAGAATAAAAAAACAGAAAAAAAAAACACATAACGGATGGAAAGGTAAAAAAATTCATATTTTTTTCTCTCGACTGTTTTTACCCACCATTCGGTAAAAGGAAGGAAAGGAAAAAAGAAACGTTCGGTGAAAAAAATACTGGGAATTTTTTCGGGGACGAGTTGAAAAGAAAAAAAAAATCAAAATTAATCTTAAAAAGTAAATAATTAATGGGAGGAAGAAAAAATGTGGGTCGAGGGGGAGGTCCCTTCGTCTTTCGTTCGTATCGATCTGGTCGACTTAATTGTTGTCTGCCTAGAATTTTTGCGTTATCGAAAAAAGGCGCACCGCTTCTTATTCGGCTTACGGAGTGACCGAGCCGGCCGCGCTTTGTAAATAATTCACTAATAAAAAAATTTCTCATCGTGCTTGAGTGAGCTTTGCTTTCAAAACTTAAGTCCTCCTTGAAAACTTTATTATACACACACACACACACGCACGCACACACACACACACATATATATATTATGTCTATATCGTTTCCGTTTCATTGGAACTATCGTCGACGATAACCGAGTTTCCCCATACCACAAGTTTTACGACCAACTTCAAAAGCTTCCGATGATCGATTAACGTTAAGATCGCTTCTGAGAGGAAATATAAAAAAAGAAAAATAACCGGAATAAGAGAGAGACAGACGGAAAGTAGATTATATACGTAAAATATAAAACATAACATTTTTTAAAAATATAAAATAGAAGAAGAACGTAAGATCGCTTCGCGTTTCTTTTTTCTTTTTTAAATAAATCATAGAGAAAACTTTTTCGATTTTTATAAAAGTTTCAAAAACATTGAAGAAGAAAAAAGAAAAGGAACGTCAAGATAAAAAATAAAACTCGATCTTCCTGTGTTCTTTGTCTTTTTTTTCTTTTTGGAAGTATAACTCAAACAACTTTTTGAAGAATTAATAAAATAAGTCAAATAGATAAACTCTCGCAAATTATTAATAAAATTGATTTTCGAATAAAATTTTAATTTAATTTTTTGAGATTACGCGTGTCTGAAGAAAAACAAAATAAATTTTGGGAGAATTCTAAAAATCCGATAAAACTCGAAGGTGAGACGATCATAATTTTCCTAATTAAGATATTCAGACCGTCCAACAGAAATCTCGCTAGATGAATACGGTTTATGCACAAACTTGCGAGTAATAGCTGAAAAGAAGCGGAGCAAGATGCGTGTTTGGAAATGCAGAAAAATAAAAAAGAATAAGCACGAAACCCCGAAAAAATAAAAACGAACGAGTTGTTAGCGTGGAAAGAACTAATGAGAGCAACAACGAATAAAAAGGAAAAAAGTTTAAAAAAGAAGTCGAGAAAACTCTTGGTAGAGTATAATACATACACGTGTATGTTTGTGATATGTGTATATGCGTGTAAGAAAGAGAGGAAGCAAGTATAGAATGAAAGTAAGCAAGAGAGAAAGCCAAAAGGTTCCGAACCCGCCTCGCAACATTTTTAAATCCTTTTTATTCTTTTTTTTCTCCCTCTCTCGATGGCTCTTATAAAATCCTATCGTATCTTAAATATCGTTATTTTTTAAAGATGTAAAATATTACGTGAAAATATTGAAGCTAAATTACATATAAATAACACTAAAGAAGTAAAATAAAGTATGTGTAAAATATAAATTAGCATAAATAATAGTCGTAAATATGAATATTAAATATTTCTTTTTTATGATACGTATTTGTCATCGGTGTAAATGAAATTAACATAATGCACAAATGTAATATATGCATATTTATAGTAATTATTATCTTCATCCTATAAAGTGGTGGTAAGAGAAAAAGAAATAGAAATAATGATGAGCCAAATTAAATTAGAAAGAAAGATAATTGGAGTGAAAGAAATAGCACGAGTTTTATGAATGAGAGTGAGAGAACGAAAGAACGAGAAAAGTTGGTGCTTGCATGTGTAAAGAGAAAAAAGAAGGAATGAAAGAGGGTTAAAAAGAGAAAAAAAAGAGTAAAAGTGAAAGTGAGAGTGAGAGTGAGAGGGAAAGAGAGAGAGAAATAAATACAAATAGTAAATGGAAAGGATTTCTTCGAAAGCACGAAGGATGGAAAAAAGATAACAGGACAGTAGGGTAAAAGGGGTTAAGAGGAGAAAAGAGGAAGAAGAGGAAGGGGGACGGGGGTGAGGGCTTGCGGCTGCTGTAACCTCATCTTTCATGAATAGCTTGTATTTCTGCTCAGTGCAAAATAAACGTACGTTCCTGTTAAAAAAAAAGAAATTAACAAAAAAAAAAGTATTAAAACAGAATCGAGATTAAGAAAAATGATCATTCGGTTTCGACCCTTTTCCAAACCCCTTGGTCCTACATTTGCAGCAATCTATCCGAGTTGTACACCATCGTCGTCGAACAAATTGGATCCTCATTCGAAATATTGTAAGAAGGAATACAAAAATTCAGACATAGAAAAGAATTTTCGTTGTTGAATATCGTCGAATATCATGAAATCATCTTTCCTTTCGAATTGATCTAATCTCGTAGAAAGAATTGATTAAAAGCGGTACAACAGGTAACAAAAGGAAAGAAAAATAAAAAAAGAAAGATGGTAATAGACGTAGAGACATTTATCTTAACAAATTTAATGCGTACGTTGTCCAGTTTTACAACTTCAACGGTGTCCTTCCAAGAAAAGACGTTCATGGTTCTTTTCCACCATAAAACGTTTTACGAGAAATTATAATGTCCTTTCAACCTTTCTTTTACCATCCCCCTACTCTTCATTTCCCATACCTACCCTCCTTTTATTTCAGACAATTCACCACCCACTATGAGAACTGATATGGTGTTATTTCTCCTTGCGAAATATAAAGAAAGAAATGTATTTCTCGCGCTTTTCATTCTCGATCGGATCATAAACGACGTTTTACTATCCTCTCTTCTTTCTTTCTTTTTTCTTATTTTTTTTTCCTCGCATCTATATCTCATCTCCGTTCATTTTACTATGGCGTCGTTACTTTCAGCAAATCGTAACCTTTTGTATAGTTGCACAGAACGAATACTAAACTTTAGTTCATGGTCGAGAAGTTTGTTTAAATGCGAACAAAAGTTTTTATTTATTATAATAGAAAACCCTATTATTTCATTTGCATGTATATACCAATACAAATTATTCGAAATAGTACGGATTCTATTTCATTTGATTGTCTTTTTCAATTTTTTTCTAATTTTATAGTGCACTCTAGTCGATTGAAAGAACGTACGGAAAATTCTTCGAAATAATTTAGAGAGATTCGAGTTAGCCTTTTGAAAATAATTCTCTTTATCTTTTTATACGGGAAATATTTGAAGATTATCAAAGATTATAATATTTCTTTGACTTATTTTTAAACTGAATATTATTCAAATTCATTTAATCGCGTAAAAGGCTATGTAATCGTTTTTCATATCGTTTAATCTCCTCAAATATACTTAACTTTTCCAAAACTTTTCCACGTAATATATACGAAAAATACTGTTTCTACAAAAGAGTAAGAGAAAGAAAAATCCGAGTTAAAAATGGAAAAGTACTTTAGCAAAACATTTTTATATTTCTCGATGCAATAAAAGTAAGTAGGAAAAAGGTTTTCACGTTTTTAAAGATTTCTCTTCTTGCGTAGCAAAAATTATTAAATTTATATTTAATAGAGAAAAATACAATCTAATTCGATTTTGTAATTATAAAAATATGATGAATTTTTATAATACAATTGGAACTTCATAGCCAAATAAGAATTCAACTTAACTCGATACTACATTCCAAAATCCTTGGTTTAAAATCGTTGATATAAATCTAGTGAAAACGTTAGAAAATGTTCGACGAGTATCATCCACTTCTAAAATCTCTATAATACGTCATTAGACGCAACGAACTGTAAGAAAAATATATCATGGACTTGGCAAAGAGGTAAAAATCTTTAAACGTTTTCCTTCCTTCCTTTTAGCCCCTCAAAAAAAAAAAACTAAAAGAGAAAGAGAGTATCCTTTTGGTTTGGTAGGTGGATCGGTTTAATCCAAGGCACTCGGACCAATCCGGATGCTTCCTGAAACTAAAGAACTGCGGTGTCCATGTAAGATAGTATCCCGGAAAACGAGGTAAAAGGATAAAGGACCACGTTTACCAACTTTGTCTTGGAAGGAACCGTAAATTAAGCTGCTTTTTCGAAGAAACAGAAGAAGAAGAAGAAGAAGAAGAAGAAAGGAGAAATAAAAGAAGAAACTACTTCTATCGATACTACTATTTCTAAATAACCTTTTGATATCGGCCACCGATTATCGATATTTATTACCTCTAAAAGGCTCATTTATACTTTTAAGATTAAATTCCACCGGTTTTATGTGATTTCAAACCAACGATAACATAGTCCTATTAAATGGAACATTTAAACGGATTATATTTTCTATTTCTTATCTATTGTCTTTATCTTACTTTATTTCTTTTTATCTTTGAACGTTGAAAAATTTGATCTGATTATAGTAAGACCCAGATCGTTGCTGGGTGTCGGATACTGCAAGCACGAAGAATCCGTTCTTTTCTCCGAGGAACGTTCAAAGAATCAAATAACAGATTTATTCCCGTGAACTACACGCCTCTTTTCGATAAGTCAAGATATTCTTTCGGGAATAAGAGAGTTTTCCTTTAGGAATTTAATTTCAGTTCGTACTATCCAATACGTTTGTTGCTCGATTATTCGATACTCGATGTTCTCTGCTCTTTTTCTTTTTGATCGTATACATAATATATAAATAGAAATGAGATTTTATATAATAAAGTATTTAATAATATATCAAATAAGAAATTGTTTAAAATAACTACTCATCGCATCGAGCTATTAATTTTTTTTTCTAATAAAGCAGATATTTTTAGCCCTAAAAAATATTTTAACAAATTAAATACCACGGCAATGCATTAAGTAAGCGAGCTCTTGTATTTTTAATATAATAGAAAAAAAATGATGAAGATAAACAAGCAGTAAATTAAATTTCAATATCGATACGACTCCTATGAAAAAACAAAATTGTTGACATCGACCGTACGATATGGAAATATTTCTATTAAAGTATTATCAGGGAACATCAAGCACAGGCAATTTCAGTGGCCAGTGGCGAATGAATGGTTAATAGCGTTGCATAATACCGTTTGCGTTTAAAACGTTAAATTATATTTCATTGAAATTCATAAAGCGTAAAAGTAAAGAGAGAACAACTCGTTGATAATATAAATCTCTTCTCGGTTAATTCCTCATGGGCATATATAGCTACGTTCAACAAAATTAACTATTAGGTGTAGAAAATTAAGTCGATGCTTTTATATTATAAATTATTCATTGCATCAAAATTGACATATTTTTTGTTCGCCAATGAGTTCTGCTGCAGTTGTCTGAAAGATAAAATAGAGTCATCGAAAATTTGAACAATAAGATGACAAGAAAATTAATAGCAAAGAAAGAGAGAGAGAGAAGAGAAGGTTACCAAATTGTTAACCCAGTTATTGGACGTAAGATACGACTGGCGAAACTAATGGACCTCTTCCACGTCGTCCACAATCTTGTTGTTCGACCACCCATAATCTAATAGCGCACCCTCACATTTCTAGCCCCATGTTCCTGGCTCGGAAACTCGTATTTTATCAAGAATGCCGTGTCCACTTATTTCTAACAACCAACCGACCATGCCAAAGCTTCCTCCCTCCTCTATCTTTTTGCGTTGTGGTTACTTTGAATGAAACACCTACATATGTTTTCCCTATTCGTTATATATCTTTTTGCGTTAAAAATAGAAGGAAAATTGTACTCCAGTTTGTCCTTGTCTTTAGTGATCAATGTTACTATTGACTACCATCCCCAATATCGAGCTAAACGATTCACGGGAGTACTTTTAGATAAATGAAAAATAAAAAAGACTACATGTTTTTTTCCTGCTATAAATCATGCAATCGATTTTAGTTAAATCCATTTTTACTTCCTACGTACGAAGGTTTATCTTGAATCGTTGATTATAATCACGCATAGAAGTTACGCCTGCGTGTTATCTACTCGTCGAACAAAACTGAACATCGCGTGGCTTTAATAAGGTGCAATTTACTTTTTACGCATTTTTTTTGTTCCTACAAACACAATTATTGGATATTAAAAAAAGACAAATTTACACACACATATTTTGCAAATAATAACAATGCGATCTTTTGAGAGTCGTAAACGATTCATCACCCACTGTGACCATCGATGACCAACGATCTGAAATTTGTATTATCCATGATAATTATACATCAGCTGATGTTATTGCGAAAGCATTTTATGATCATGTTTAATTTTACATAAAATTGACCATAACGAACTGAATGTAAAGTTCATCGTGGGTTACCGATAGCCTACACGGTATTCAACCTATCAATAAATTGACTGCTAATCGAATTTAACATAAATCAGTGAATATGAATCTAATTAAATGCATTTAAATAATATTCTAGAATTTATCCAGTATATTTATTACGTTATCTTTTAATACGATATAAAATATCGAAAATAATATTAATAACGTGTCAAATGTACAATATTTAACAATAACTCAATCTACATACTTACGTTAAATGTAAAATTAGTAAAAAATAATAGGATATCGACATAAATCAGGCGGAATCATAGTTCAGAAAATCGAGTAATCGTAAGGTTCGGTTGGATTGAGTCACGTTTTGCTCGAAGCTCGATAAAGGCACGCTAAGCTCTTAGTTCGCGTTGTATTTTTCGTAGCAGCTAAAAAAAGGGGAGGAGAACTTGGAAGTGTCGGATGGTTTCGTACTTGGACGTATTAACGCTCACCGCAAACAGAAAGAGAGAAAGAAAAAAGAAAAAAGGAGAAGAAAAAAAAAGTAAATCCTAGAAAGAACCTGTGGTGTTCGGACCGGTCACGAATCACAATAGGGGCTGATCAGTTCCTGGTTAGAGTAGACTGGAAAGAGAAAGATGGATAGAGAAAGACCTAGGGTTAGGTTGTTGAAGAAGGATGGAAGATAAAGTTCGTAGGGTTCGATGTATCAGGCCAAAAGTTTGATAGCCCCGAAGGCTTTGCCGGTCAAGTTACTTCCACGGAACGTGACCCCGCTACGGTGTCCTCAGCTCTGCCAAAAACCACCACAATTTTCCCCCTACACGTCTCTCTTCGCAAGCAGCAGCAGCAGCACACATCAATATCTAACCTTTTCACGGTTACCCTGATCGACTTTCCTTTCTCCTATTTCCTTTCCTAACACTCGCGTAAAAAGGTGTATGTTCTATCTCGATTCTGAACTACCGATCTTTTTTTAGTCAACTCAGGATATATTAAACGCCATACGTTTTAATCGTACAATATCTTGAGATACGTTGAGAAAAAGTATATAAAGTTCTGAAAAGAAAATTCCTAAGATTACTTATCTTTCTAACAAATGTTTAATTTCATTAAATTCCAGAAATTAGCATCATTTTCTCAACAAATCTCAATCCCGTGATAAGTATCCATACATCTTTTATCCAATAGAATTATTTTTGCATTTCCTTCGTAAACTTTGAACTTTCGCCTTGCATTTACATTAGAAGGGAAAAGACACGAAAGAGGAATTCGTTCTCAAAGTCAAATCGTACCACCAAAAGACCAAAAGAGAGGGAACGGGAAGATGAAGTTAAGTGGAGTGAGGGAGACGCGTTAAAGTTGCGAACGATAAATTCTCGGCTGAAGGTTAGGCGGAATCGCAGCGAACGCAGGGACGACGGCGCGTTACAGTACAGTACCGTGCAGTGCGGTGCGGTACGGTACGGCTGGATTAATCGATTTTCCGTTCCGTTCGTCGACGACGGTACGCGAGCAATTTTCAGCCGCAAGTTCCGTACTTTCACGTGCTTGCTCGAGGAAGGTTTCACGTTCCAGAAAGTCTCGACGGTGTTGGCCACCGAGAAAACCTGTCTCCCCCTTCTCCTCTTACTACCCCCTTAGAGGTTTGAACCTAGTAGATATAAGAACTGGGTACAAGCTCCTACCTACAAGCTGCACCATGTGCCGTTTTTCTATTAATATAATTTTCAACGTGGCGACCATGAAGTTTCCATAATGCAAGTCTGGCCTGGTTGGACGACATAAAAAATCCAATGGACTGCTCCCACGGCACGTCGAACTGCAACCCCCTTCCCCTTGAATCTTCTTACCATCCCCACCGCGTACGAGAAAATACAAAACTTACGTTGCCAGGAATGTCGTTTCGTTTCTATTATATCGATGCTATTATCCCTCTTTCTTTACCCTCCAACTTCCAACATATTTTCAAAAGAAAAAAAAAAGAACGGCGAGAACTCGATATTGCGTATTTAGAAGTCTACCCCTAACGACCAACCTTGTTTCTTCCCCAACCACTAGAGTTTACCATCTACCAACTCTAAAGTATACAACGACGTCCCTTACAAAACCTTACGATTCTTTCTTTTCCTTTATTTTATGCTTCTGCTCGAGACGGTGATCTCCTTGATCGATAAACTTACAGTTCTTACGAGGATGTAGGGATTCTATGGGGATAACGAAAGGAATGATGAAAGTTTTCCACGAAATCCATGAAACGTGACGAAAGTCTCTTATTTTCCGAAATCTTGTTCACTTTTTCAACGATACTGTAAACTAACTTGCGATCAACATTTATCGTAAAATGTTTAATGTTAGAAAGAAAAACTAGCTTTTATGTTCCCAACAAATGAACACAATGAAATAATACATAACAATTAACAATTAATAAACGTCTTCATTCTATTTAATCCCGAAAAAAAGCTTTATCGTATTTCGAAGTAAATCGTATTTATCAATAAAAGTTAGGTGCGAAGTAACAACGGATGAAAAGTATGGGAGAGGAGGGAAGGTGTGAAAGAGAAGATCGATCGATCAAAAGAGCAGCGCACAGCAAAGCAAAGTATTAAAGAGAAAGGAAAGGTTTCGCGTGAATACCCTTTGAAAATTTATGTACTACGGAATGCGAGCGAGAACAACCGTAAAATGCAATTTTGTTAATCCGAATTCCGCGAAGGAGTCACAAATTTGCGGCTTAATGTATCGGAAATATCGGACAAACGAACTTTCGTTGCCATTTTAAAGGGGCCCCGCCGTTTATACCCGTTTTCTCTTTTCTCGCAATGCTAGATCTCGAGCGTTAACCGTTCTCACATCATCGTTTCTAGTTCGTCGGTTATTTCTTCGCTTTCTTTCGTCTTAAAAGCTTCTTCCTTCTACTTCTTCTTCTTCTTCTTCTTCTTCTTCTTCGTCTTCGTCTTCTTCTTACTCTTTTCCTACTCGCACTTTTTTTTCTTTTCCGTTCAGCTTTCGTAGCGATAAAATACATCGAGTATAAAACGTTGTGACGCTACATTCCAACTGAAGATTTTTTGGTCCTTCGCGTAAAATATATCGCTAAAGCGTTCCTTGATCGACCTATATATTCCTTCACCGAAAGATTTATATATTATTTTATTCCGATTCGAATACATTTCATAACATTTATCATCAACGGTTCTCTGACTTTTACTCGGTAGCTGATTTTTTTATTTAAGAAGTATAATAACATATTTTTTTCTTTTTATTACAAATTTACAAAATGTAAGCCTAAATTTTGTCGCAGAAATACGAAACGACGATGAGTATATTCGTCGAACGGTCATGCAATTTGCTTATTTTTTTTCTCTGAAAAAAGTGAAAGTGGAAAAAGAAAAGTGAGCTAAAAAAATGAAGGAAAACGAAGAAGAGTGAATAGACAAGTTTATCCGTTCCTCTCTGATCGATGATGTATGAACATACTTTCACATGCATGAGTGTGTAATATTCTTTTTTCGCTCGTTTACAGGAACTAAAAAAGGAACATGATTTAATAGGTAATGGCAAAGTTCGTCGATCAATCAAAACGAATCTAAACATGATTCGTACGCTTTAGTTTTATTCAAACAACGATAATGACCAGTACTTTGGATGTGGTTTTAGGATACTAAAAATACATAGGAACGAAACGCATAATATTTAGTTGAAAAACTGTTGCCAATCTTGTTATCTAAAGTTGTCTTTCAAAATATATATATACATAAAATAAATAAAAAATGGTATCACTTTTTAGATGAAACACTGCCATGCGAGGAAGACAGAGCCAATTGAAGTTGAGAGATTCGGAGAGACGGGAAATGGATGAGAAAGGTCGAGTTGGTCTTTGGTTGAAAGACAAGAACGCGACGTCGAAGGCCTCGACAAGTGGAAGAAGGATGGTTTGGGGGGTTGGGAGTAGGTTGGTTAGGGGGTGGCGATAGTGGATCGGTAGTAAGGCTTAGATTGGCTTTGCATAGTTTCACGTGTCGGGAGTTGAGTTATAATTACCTTAGCGCCTGTAACAGGAGTGCTGCTTCAACGTGGCTACGGTTAACGCGACTACGGGATAATAAATTAATGCGGCACGTCGCGTAAATGTAATACGAACCTAACAATCCACTTCGGCTAAGAGCGCGTACCGGTGAATGATGATCCTCGAAAGGTGGCCACCGTCTGCTTTCCAAACTACCGGAAGGATCCTTTTCCTCCTAGATACTTCGTTTTAAGTAGAAGCGACATTTTTCATACAAAACGGAACAAGAAGAAAAGGGAAACATTTCTATCGTTTACATCTACTTCTTCATAATATTCTAACTTGATATTCATATTTATTTCAATAGAAATATCAACATTTTGGTCTGTGATGAAGCAAATTCTAATGAAACTAATTTATAATTTATATTTCGTACAAATCTTCATTACATAATATATTTTTGACAGTCCTTATATTTTTTACTTATATTTATTTCATTAGATGATAAATAGTTAATGCGAATATTATTTTTCACATTTGTGCATACAATTGGACGAGATCCATCTATCTCTTTTAGACTTTAACATTTTTGTTCTAAACTAGACAATACCTAAAATATTTCGCGTAGTTTGAGCAGATGTTACTCACGAAACGAGAGTTAACGTCACGTATGATTATAAATACAGAGACAGGTATGCATAACGTACTCCTACACAACGCACTACTATCTATCTGGAGTGTGATGCTTCCCGTTTAGAACTTGCCGATCTATGCAAAAGTGTAAAAGCGGTCCTCCAAGCTCACATGTAAATGCGACCGTAAGACCGTATAAATACGCGAGAATATGCACGCAAGTGCAAACGAGTAAGAGTGAGATAGAAAGAGAAAGTCAAGCGTATAAATTATACGAGGCATTTACAACTCGCTTTCCAGAATCTCATCTAGACACCTCCTGGTCTGAAGAACTCTCCAAAGCAAATCTAACTAGTCGATAGAAAAAAACAAAAAAGTCTGCTTTCATGTAACACGAGTTTAAAAATAATTTATGCGGTAAGATTTATTCCATGCAAATGCTCGATTAAATTAAAACAAACAAAATCAATATATTATAATCGTTTCATCATTTGTATAAAATATTATCAATTATTATATCAGAATCATCTCACGCAAATTATCGATTATCTAACGCGTGGGTACTTCAAAGTAAATCACTCGAGTGCGATCATGCGTGTACATACAAACGCTTGCAAACGCATACGAATCAAAGAAAATATGTGATATTATAGAAAAAAGCAACAAGAGAGAAAGACAATAATTGCTTGTGAAATCTAAACTCTACGCTATTTTTTCGTTACGAAAATAATTTAATTTAAAAAGATTGGTTCATCCATTAATCGTACATTTAACTTTCTGCAAATTTATATAGGTAAAATAAAGTGTAATAGTTTAATTGAATACGATAATTTCATATAATCATACCTATAAATATTGACATTTTTAAAAAGGAAAAATTTAGAATTGTTAATTAAACATTAAATGAACCCGAGAAGGATAAATTAGTGAAGATAAAAAGGTTGAAGTTTAACCGTGTCTCTTCTACTTTAGCTTTTAATTCCATACCAAGGGAATTCGAGTAACGACGTACGTCGAGTAAATTTTATTGCACACCCACGAGTACCCACCACTATTCTCTCTCCATTTCTCTTTGCTGAAGAAAAGAGAAAAAGAGAAAGAAAAAGAAAAAAGGTTAGAGATGGTTGTTTCTCTTCAGAGTTTACTGTCAAGCGTTCTCGTTGTACGAATAACAATATGCTCGTGAAGTACTGGCTTCAGCATAAGTAAGTAAACTACGTTACGTTGATCTAGTTCAACGTTTAAAAAGAGATATTGCACTGTTCAGTTATCGCGTGTTAATTTAAAAAAAAAAAAATATTTATATATAAAAAGAAAAGCGCGACGGAAGTGAAACTTTGTAACATTTTTATACTGGTAACTGTATTGAATTATAAGATTATTAATTATTTGTTCTGCTCGTTTATATACACTGTACTCGAATGCAACCAATAACCAATGTTGATATTGGTCCTTTCATCCTCAACATAATTGGAAACTGCAAGGATTAAAAATTTTTTGACTCACACGTTACCAACTGTTATATCGCATATATGTGGCATTTTAAAATGAAAATAACGCATATATGAAACATGAACAGTTAGTAGTAGAAGTTCTGCGATGGCTCCAATACACTCGTCCCCTTCGCTGTTGGTTGAATGATGTCGTGAAGTTTATTCAAATCGGATAAATTGTTGAATCGTTGAGTTGATGGATCGTTAAATTGATGAATCGTTGAATCGATGATTAATCTTTAATTCAAAATACATAAATTGAACCGAAAGGTAATAATTAAAATTACAAAATAATACTATCTGAAACTATAGAAAAATATAATATCCTGTAATTACGGTTATATATCTTTTTGTTGAATTTCAAGACATTCACACGATCGATAATGACTGCATAAGCCTGTAAATCGAATAAAATTTAATTAGATATAATATTCTATAATAAAATATTATTTAATGATGCAGGAATACATTCTTACACGAAGAGCTAACGCGTAACGTCTATCTTCTGCGCGAGTTGAAAACAAACTAACACGTCGTATACAACGTATACAATGTCGAACGTTTTTCTACGTGTACTTGACAAAAGAAGAAATATAAACATAGTCAGTCGTTTGCCTCGCGTTTGATTCGAATCTTCCTCGTTCGCCTATCTCCCTCTCTCTCTCTCTCTCTCCCTCTCTTTCTCTCGCCCTCTCTCTCTCTTTCTCTTTCTTTGTAAAAGTAGATTCGGAAGGAAACGTTGCTCGTGTCGTGATTAACCGCTTGCTCGTTCTTTTCATTATTTATTTAAAACAGTGTTGTCTTATCTATTTTTCTTACGAGTTTTTCACGATATATATAATATTGTAGTAGGATAAAAATTTATATTCATTTTTCGGCAATATCAAAAATAGGTAAGTAAACCATAACTCGTCTTGGAGTTTTTACATAATTGACAAGTGGAACGTTTGAATCCTTGGTTTCTACCTTTCGTTGCACCTGCTTTCGTTCTTTACTCCTTCCTGATGAGTATAAAATAAAAATGTTACAATGGCAAGAGAGAGAAAGAAACAGGATGATAAGAAGGGGTGGGGAAAGAAGTGACGTACGCTGGTTCGAATTATTATATTAAAATGAAAAGGAAGAAAGGAAGAATTAAATGAATGAACAAAAAAGAGGGGGGGAGGAAGTAAGAGAAAGTAGGAGTTGTTAGAACAGGGGTTCGTGTCGTTGAGAAGGGTGGAAAAGGGTGGAGAAGGTGCCGCTATAGAAGACGCGTGTATTGATTACTCCGAAAGGGAGAAGGATGAAGGGAGATTTTCCCCTTTTCTAAGAAATTCTTTCCTTTGGCTCAGTCTCCACGTTGCTCATCCCCATCCATTTCTTTTTTTTTCCTTTTTTACTTTCTTTCTTTACGAAATTTACGAATTTTCTTTATTCGATGAGACATCGAGCAACCATTGTTATTATGGCATTATGGCCTTGATTAATTTCTTTCATTCTATAGTAAACATTTCTTTTATATATAAATTTAATATTTATATTTAAAAGATATTATACTTTTTATTAAAATATTTTTATTCTTTTGTACGAGATCTGATATTCTTCTTATCATATGATACTTTAAAACTACTGTTACATTACGCTTTGTAATTTATACTTACTTTTGTTCTTTCTGTTTTGTTTAAATGAATGTACAATTAGATTTTTGGGGTAAGATAATTACTACTTTTTATTCTTAGTCAAAAAACATTGATAATGACGTTTTGAAGGAAAAATAATTGAACGATAACGAGACTTCTTTACCCGTTGAACGAGTATTCTTTCCCCGTTTAATTTAGGAGGAAACAAATGTACGCCTTCCTTTTCTCTGCAAAGTTCCTTCGGCAAGGATAAGAGCGGAAATACTTACTTTGCTCATATTCTCTTCTTGTAGTAACATCATATCCGCTTGCCTCTAGGAGAAATTTTGCATCAAAGCGAACTTCGCCTGTGTCTCAAGTTCCAACATTATTATACGCATCGTCATTTTTCAACTTTTGCTTTGAAGCGAATCCCATTAGAATGATAGTAAAACTCATCATAAAAAAAAACATATTTACTAATTACATTTTTTTAGTTTTCTTTTTTTATATATAAAAGAACAAAATAATTTGAATGAAATTCTAAAAAGTACACAAATATTATCTGGACACACACTGTGTATAGTTAATTTTACATTAATTACATAGCTAATGTAAAACATTTTGATTTCTTCAGTGAGTGGAGGAAAATGGATCAAAAATAATAGTAGAGAAATCTATCAATAATTCCTATTTTTCTTTGATATTCTCGAATTATTTGCAATGATTAGTTTGGCAATCAAAATCGTAGAGTCGAGTTAATAAAATGAGAAGATGAGATATAACGCGTATATCTATCCATCATGGTTTCCGTTTTTATCGTAGTAAAATTAGCAATTTCGAAGGATCGTCTGGTAGCCGTGCAAAGACCGCAAAGACCGCGCTGTGCTCGTGGTTTAGAGGAAGGGTTTAGAGGAAGGGTTTGTAAAGGGTACAGAGTGGATACATCAGCTCGTCCACCCTTCCTCCTCCTCCTTTTCCTTTCCTCTCGTTCGCGAATCCAACGACCATTACTCCCTCTTTCCCTTTTCCCCTCATTCTTCCTCTTCTTGTTCTTGCTTTTCTGCAAACGTTATACGAACCAAAGAGCACCGGTAAACCCAGCGAAAAGGGACTTGCCGAAATTACGAAACTGTCGCTGACGCTGAAGTCGTGATACTTCCCAAAATTGCCGCTCCTGAAAATGTCTGCATACGTGTACGAGTTGTGCGAATGTGTCTGCCATATATGTGTATGTGTGTAATACGTGTTCAAAATAGAGCTAGATCCTTTGACGTTTTTCCAATAACAGCGTGATTGACGGTGAAAAATTTAAATTACACTTTCGAGGTATATCATGAAGAGGGGGTGCAAATTGTTGTCATAATTTTGAAAAGGTTGCGTCAACGATTGCAACAAATGAAAGTAATACTTATTTATCATAGAAATGTATGAAATCATTTGAAGATAACTGTAAAAAATTTAACGAGGCCTCGAGTGTAGAGGGTTAAACAAGTTTCTATGGTATTTTCTCGAATTTACGGAACGCAATCGATGATTCTTCGGTCAGTAACGGTCGTTGGAAGACGTAAATACATATACGTTCTTCTTTTGAAAGAATAGACGGACTAGCGAGAGAATAGATTCGATTGTACCGTGAAAGAGAGATAAAAAATCAGTTCTTGTTTGGTTTGGTCCTTTTTATTCTTTCCTTCTTTGTTCATCTCTTTTAGACTCACAGACAGTTTCCGTTTAACGAACTTTCCTGCGTTCTGTGTTTGCGCGCGTTTATTTAATTTCTTTGCTTACGTCCAATCGTAGTACAGCAATTGAAACCAGAAAAAGAGATAGAGTGATAAAAGAAGAAGAAGAAGAGGAAGGGGAAGAAGAAGAAGGAAGTAAAAGACGTGGAAGAAGAAGAAGAAGAAGAAGAGAAACGGGTTCGCGTTCTCGATCCAACTGTAATTCGATTTCTAAGAAACGTCGAGCAAAATACATTGTCCTCGGATGGTTACCTCGTAGGAGCATTATACTACTCTTCTCTCTGATTCGTCTACTGCTCCGTTACCTTTTCTCCCCCTTGAATTGAAGAATATCTCTTCTTTGCACGTCTAGTCAACGTCCTAGATGACGAATTTCCGAGCTTTTGCTAACGCATCATAAATACGAATAAAGGATAGCAAATTTTTTTACTTTATTTTCTACCACATCTTTCATTTCTTTCGTTTCGTTGCAGTAACTTTATCTTGGATAAAAAGTTTTATCAAAGTAAAAGTAGAGAATAATATATATCTAACATTTTTTCCTTTGACGTTAAACTTTTTACCGAACCAAGCGGATTAGTATTATTTCATGTTTTATTTCTAAAACGATCTGAGCAGCGAAAAATTGGCTTCGATAATACGAAAAATATCGATCGATAAACATCCAGCCAATAAAAAACAACTAATTATTTTTATCATCAATATAATAAAAAAGTTCTTCTAAATAATACTAATCCACGTAAGAAGTATTAACCTGTCATAAAATCCGAAGGATTCCCTAAAGCAGCTTATATTCGGGGTCCGATTTGAAATGTAACGTGAACAAAATAAAATGCGGATTTCTTTGCTACGAACTGTTTTTTCTCCTTCTTTATAATACAGCATCTACCCCTGCTTTTTTCTTCTATCTCCTTGTGTAAATAAATAAAGAGAAAAAGGAAGAAGGTATAGAATAAAGAAAAAGAAAGAGAGAAAAGGTTTGAAAAGGTCGTCTCGTCTCGTCTACCGTGCGATGTTAGCGGTCTCGCGGAATTCGGTGACGGAACGGAAGGAGAAACTGAAAAGGGAAGGATGGCGGCCATTTGTCATCGTCAGCGTCGCGACGTCGTGACACCCGACAGTGAACACTGCTAAACCAATTAAAACTATGTCGTCCTCCAAGAGAAAGAGTGAGAGAGGGAGACAGTGAGAATGTTCCGCGCATGTCGAAGGGTGAGAATGAAAAGGGGGTTCGTAAGAGTAGCGGGGGAGTTTGGGTAGGGCTGCTGCTGGTTTAACTTCACGTCCAAAACCAAAGGCCAAAGTGGAAGAGCCAGGGTGAAGAAGGAAAGTCAATGAGAAAGAAAGAGAGAGAGAGAGATGGAGAAAAGTCAGAGGGAACGGGAGAAAGAGGATGAGAAACGTAAACCAGTCCAGTCGACAGAAACTTGCCTATCCAATGACGGCTCTTAAATTATGCCTCCCTCGATAATTTATGCGTCTCTTTTTGCCCATTCCCTACGATTTCCAAGAATCGATAGGTGCTTTGTAATTTAATTTTTTCGTATTCACATCCGTGTACTTTCTTCGTTGAAGGAAAATTTTCCATCACTTTTCACTTTTTTATAGTTAGGGGGGGTGTATGCGATTTTCAATCGAATCTTACGAATAAGATCTAAATTAGAAACGTGCGCTTAGCCGAATAGTCTAACTGAAAATAAATTATTCGCGTATTTCAAAAGACGATTAAGATCTCGAAAGGGCAATTGCGTGTCGTTTTAACAACTATAATCATTAACCCTTCTTAGCCTATTTACGTTCGTTTCCTTGAATGTCTACGTACGTAAGTTCGATGTTAACGTTCGCATTATAACTTCTTGTAGCTTTCGAAACTTGGATCGTTTATATCGAGTTACAAGTACGACATACCCTAAGCGCAACTAGTGGCGTTCGAGACGAGAGATCGCATCTTTATGTAAAATGGATCCACAAGTAAAAATAACTTTGTTTTACTTTATCGGAGTTCTACATATCTTAGAATATTATTTTGGATTTTCATCATTTTCAGCGACTATTTTTTAACATCAAAAGATAAAAAGAACCGAAGAAATAGTTGATCGTATGTTACGGTTAGAAAGAAAAACAAAAATGAGCTACTGTTGGAAAGAAGGAAATTGCGTAGAGAATGTAGCCTTTAGACGTCTACGTCCGAAGAAAAGAGAATCCCGCTACGTAGGCAATACATTTCCCAACTTCGATTGAAGTTTCTTTTTTTTTTATTTTTTTTCCTCTTGAGTCGCGGTTTCCGTTCGGGGAACGAAGGTTGGAGTCGAAACGTAACACTCGAAGTGTCGCAGCATGAAAGCAAAAGGCACGCGTCTGACTTGGTTGGCGAGAGAGAGAGAGAGAAAGCTTTGGTAGAAATTCAATTTCCCGTTTGTGCCGGACGTCGATGCTTTTGGGAAAACAACTGTCAGCGTAGTCGAACCAAAAGCGAAAAGGTTCGAGGCTATTTACCAGACTATTCCGCGACGAGTCAGCCTTTCAGGAAGTGTCGATTGCAACGAGGAGAGATCATTCTCTGAGAAAATAAACCGATCTTACCAAAACAAAAGTCTTATACATTTTTCTTAAACCAAACGTACAATCTTTTTCATTTAGAATTTTATCAAATAAATATAAGATAAAACATATTTATGTTTAAAATATTCTAAAAAACATCATCTGCTTGTAGGTAGTATTAAAACTATGATTTATATTTTTAAAATCAATACTTTAATCTTTTAGAATACGCGATAAAATTGAATTACAATCTAAACAATCAAGTTTTCTTAGAAAATAAAGGAAACGTTCGTTGAAACGGTTCTCGTACGAATTTGATCGATAGAAAATCCTTCTTTTCTTATCAAAGTCTGTCTCCTTTTTTAACTCGAATAAGAAAAGAAGAAGAAGAAAGACAGACGCGTGTCTTTTTCGAAGGGATGCTACTCGAGAACCCTTTCATAGGAATTTTCGTACACGTCGTTTGTTCGAAACCGGACGAGCCGAATCAGAGCGAGAGGAGCAACGTTGATGCATTTACGCGCTTTCGTGTTTCCGCCGCAATATCCTGAAGCCCATTCGATCCTGATAATCCGTGAGCGCGAAATCACCGATTTGCGCCTATTCGCGTTGATTGAGTGCCCCTGTATTTTAAAGGAATTACCGGAATACGCGCTAGCACAACTACTGGCTGAACAATTTAACGAACAGGAGTAGGAGGAGGAGGAGGAGGAGGAAGAAGAGAGGAAGGGAGGTAGTTATAAACGGTTAAACGAATGAAAACGAGTTCGTTTTCGCTTCAATATAATATTTATTATATTTATAATTCTTGCCTATGGAAAGTATGTGTTTCAAGTAGACAAGATATTTCATCAAAATTTCAATTTTTTAATATTGGATTTTCGTTAAAACAGTTATTTTGGAAACGAATAACTTTTTTTAGCAAATATATCTTTATGAATTCGACAAAATAATTGAGCACTTTGTATTTACGTTTTTACAAGTAAAGATTTTATTATTGCATCAATAATACAACGTATAAATAAAAGCGTATGCTCGTATTAAACTAGTTTAGGTACATAAATGGGTCCATTAACTTTTTAACGAGATTATAAGAAGGGATATAAAAAATTGAAAGTTCATTTAGATCTTTGCTAGGAACAGCAAGTTCATTCGTAATCCGTTTGAACGAGCAGAAGACCTTCCCCCACTGTGTCTATTACTACGCTACTTACCTTCCAACTTTGCTAAGTGCCGGACATAAATTGTTACTTAGTAGAGTTTTGATTTATATTGCGAAGGAAGCTTTCTACATCGTAACTATGTAACGCAAGTATTAGCTAAGAAGATGTTCGTCGAAAGAACATTTTTTCTTATTTCATTTCATTCAATACGTATGCGTTACCTTAAACTCGTGCAATTAATCACAAAAATATTCAAACATTTTTCATAATTATTAATAATTTGTTCGAACGATACAAATATATATATATTATAATTTCTTTTTAAACCGTACAAAAGATTCTCATAGACTTGAAATAATTACAAAAATATTCCATGATTATATAATTAAATAAATTTGGAAATAAAACAATAATACTTTTAATAATTCAACCTAATAATTGTACCTTTTCCGTTCGATACACCAATAGATAAATGCGAGCAATAAAATATCCTTTCAACCATACGAATTTACAGATACATCGTCGGAGTTGCAGAGAACTGTAGAGAGTTAATTGCTAAATTAAGACGACCCTTCCACCTTGTACCACCCTTTTCCCTCCCACCAGTCGTTCACTCGATCACGTTAATGAAATTCGAAACTTCCATTCGTCTGGCATCAAGGCTAGGACTATACTATTCGGTATATGTATATCGATTAACGATAATTTCCATATCGCACAAGAACACGATGGAAATACGTGTGGCTTCTTGATTGTCCATTGTCTATGGGGAAACGCCTTGGTCTATGTTAGCCACAGGATCGACTTGTTAATGAGCACCGGTTTGAGGTTCGATTTGTAAATTACGATTGGACTTTCTCATACTTCGAATCGACGTATAAACGTTAAACGTCTTCTATGACATATCGATTTAATTACTCAATCAATAAAACAAGCCATTTTCACGTCAATTTATATTATATTACTTTTTCAAATCGATAATAATGCAAAATTCCTATGAAAAATGGATTCTTTTTCATTGTCTGGTAATATAATCTTTATTTATTTTAATTTTAATAACCCGTTATCTTTCAGTGCTACAAATATTTCGTCTCGAAGTTTCGACGTAAGATTAAATTGTATAAAATAAATTTGTAAATCGTTTAATTTAAAATCATGTGACAATAATTCTATCTAATCAAAATTATTAATTATAGCATATTAGAAAAAAGAATAACATAAATCAAACGATGATAATTTAAGTATAAACTATCGAGATAAGCGTGATTATTAGTTCAAAGCTTTTAATTATTATGTTTGCCTGAAAACACTCGTAGAAGAAGCCCGCACTGTTTGATGATGCACTTTCTACTGAGAAATATCTTCTACGTAAGCAACACTATCATCATTTTTTCTGAACTATATTATTATTAATTTGAAGGAACGAATCGAGAACAATACTCTCGACTCGTATCTCTAATATCGTACGACTTTATCTATTTTTCTAAAGATATGTATTTTTTATCGGGAAATAATATAAAATTGATATAAGAGAGGTGATAATGAAGCTTTATATATTGTTCACTAACACAAATGTATGCCTTATCACTCATGTGCGTAGGGAACACCTGACAAACGTGTTTTTCTTTACGTTATTCCAATTTATTTTTTTCAATAATTTTTTTATTATTTACTGAATAATCTTAAGCAATCATATAAAAATGACGAGTACAGTTTAATAAGGGCACCTGTAAGAAATAAATATTTCATATTAAAAAATAAATGATTAATTAAGATAATAATTATGATCTTTTTCTAAATGGATGTCTTCTGTCTCTCTATTTTTCTCTTTCTTTTCGTATTCCATTCGTTTCTTTGAACATCTTTCGATATATTCCTTTGTAGCACTAGCTGCTTTCCGTCCAGTATACTACCTCGCGTTTGAAAGGAAGAATTTAAATAATTACAGACTATCATCTTAGCTCCTTTATTTTCCATGCTCTACCTATTCACCCCATAATAAAGATTTTCAGTAAAATTCCTTCGTCCGCGCTTTTCCGACGAATTAATCGGCGTGTCTGGAATTATAGAAGCACTTTGCATTTCAAAATGCACTTCCTAGCGTGGCTGACGTTCAACGACTTAGAAGAATGAAAATGGATTCGATGTAGACGAAACGTAACTACTCCTCCTCCTCCTACTCCCCCTCTTCCACCTCCTTCTTCTTCTTCTTATTCTTATTCTGTGTGAATTCGAAGTATTCGCTTTTGTAAGAATACAGGAACTCGCTCTCTTCCCCTTTTCTTTCGCTCATTCACTCACTTACTCACTCTTATGTCTTTCCTCAAAATAATCTTGACTTGAGCAGGCTTACCTTGACGACAGGAAACCAACGTCTTGCGGACAGTAATCCGAGCTTTGCAAGTCAAATCGTGAAAATGGATTTTCGGCAAGGGTCACCGACAGGAGAGAATGAACCGAATCATTCACCAATGAAGAAGATACTTCTTGCCGCTCGCAAAACTTCAAAATGTTCTAAAGGTGTTACGACATTTAAATCATCCTAACTTCTTCTATTCAGAAGTCACTGGAAAATCGGTTTATACTCGTAAGCTAAATACCGAATAATTCTTACATACATAAATTTATAATCAATGTTTAATTTCTTTTTGAGTAAATAAAATGTGTAATGCATCGATAATACAAATTTTGTGATATCGACAAGAATGAATAGCTTCATTCGTATAAATTTGTTAAATGAATTAAATTAGTTTCTGTATATCATAAAATATAAGGTGTAAATTTACGAAAAAAGGAACAAAGTTAGGACTTGTCAGTATTCCAAAAGCTGCCCTCTTTTTTTACTTCTTTTTCATATAATACGCAACGTAATCAACGACGACGGATGACGTGCTCAGAATCGATGATTCTTTATTAATAGCCGAAGAAACCTTGCTCCTCTTAAAGGCAAGGCATGGGTCATTAGTATTCTGAGGTCGAAGATAATTAGTCTTAAGCGGGTTTTCGACTGAAGCTTTTCCTAATCGACGATGGGTTCCCCCTTTTCGATGCGTCACCAAGATATTATAGTTTAATAAAACACAAAAACAGTAATTTTTATAATTCTTCTTAGAAGGAAATAATTACAATTTGAATTTGAAACAAACGAGATTAGAAGATAATCTTGACGCATATATAATTTTTCAAACAATTTTTATAATACCATATAATTAAAGTTAAAAAATGGAGAAAAAAAAATCCATTATATATATTTTTTTCTCTCCTTGACAAATAAGTGAAAAATAAAAATACGTCGTTCGTATAGGAAAAGCTTTGTAAAGAAGAATCGACTTTGGTAGAAATTTCACGAGACGAGAAGAAAGAAAATGGATAAAAGCGGCGCCGAGTAATTGGGTTCCGTTAAAAAAATCGAGGTAGAAAACCGAGACGGGGAATTCGAGACGCCTGCACGTCGGAAGAACGAAGATGGACAGTGATAAGCATCACGATTCGAGCTTCCAATTCATCCCCTATCTTGAGCCCTTCAATTCGAGGGAAGATATTACGAGCGTAATTAAATAATTACCTTATTGCGGTAGGATCTGTCGCATTTGTTTTTCTTATTGAACAATTATATCTGGAAGATCGATAATACTAACATTATCTCATCCCTTCATATTTGGATTTTTTATTTAAATTACAAACTTTTGTATTACAAACTATTGCATATTACTGATTGAAAAGGGTAGACATATTATTATTATTTAACCAATATAAATTGTAATTAAATATTTTTTTAAGAGAATACTCGCATCGATCGAGACTTTGTGAAAAATGTCTAAAAATTCGTTCAAATGAAAATGATATAAAAAATAACGTTTATGAATATTTCATTTTTCAATGGAATCGTCAGGGAATCGTTTTCTTTGGGCTCGTCTCGAGACGAGCTTCTTCGAGGAGTTTCTTCGACGAGCAATTAGCGCGATATTAGCTGCTCTTTAATCCTCTATCCGTCTTAGAGAGTCTCGTTCGCTGCTTCTACTGAACATTCACGTCTGCCGCAAGGCACGCCGATTAATAATGCATTCGACAGTCGGTTCTGTTACTTTAACCAAGTACTTTGTCATCCTAACTATCTTTACCGATATTAATAATTATTTCTTAACGAGTCAACGATAAGAAATAACCCAAAATTTTGTACAACAACGCGACATATTTCCAAAATTGTTTTATAGACAAAAATAAGCTGGATTTAATTTAATTTACGATATTTTATAAAATACACGAAGTTAATACAGGGAGACGTAAGATTGAAAGTTTAATAAGTTAAAATCGGGAAGAATAATTGAGTCATTTTGGTAAATTTAAACCTCAGCGATCCAACGCTCGTAACATACATCTGATATTCAAGCGTGACCCTCTTGACACGAAAAACTTGAATTTATGGTACAAGTGGATGCTTGGTGTAGCTCGTTGGCTCGTATGTACATTGATATCGCGTGTCATATGACGGATTCGAGTCGTTCCTTCGTAGAGATACATTATATTCCATGTGTGTTTACACTTACAACATAGTGTTAGTAAAATTTTACGTTACATACGAGTATGCTAAAGCTTGTTAATGCTTGTAGCAGTTACGATGAAGTTTATGATGGTGTTGGATATTCACCTACTGTTAATTCCTTCCGTGTGTTTCCAAGAGAAGTCATCCAAGATACAATGAGTTTCTAACTATTTAATTATTTTTATTGAAATTTAAACATCGTTTCGATTATCTTCTAATAAAATAATTATTAGACTTGATCGATCGTTGATAGGTTTATTAAAAAGTTAAGAAACTGTGTGAAATATTGTTGTCGATTGTTAGGAGTGTGTCCACAAACGCGTAGCTTGAGCTCGCTTACGTGGCTCGAATCTCTTGGTTATCGAGTAACGGCACTAGAGTGGAAGTTCCAACACAATGAGAACACTTCGCATCTAAACGGAGGAGATAATTGATAACGTATTCTGGCAATTTCGTAGCGAATTAAACTTTGATTAATACCCCCGTTGCTCTCGAGCTTTCCGTTATCGCGTAGAAATTATCACCGTACATTGTCTCACTGATTATAACTTTCCACTGGTTGTTCCGCAACTCATTTCGTAAAATTCATTCGCATCGTTTATTTTCGGATTTTAGAATGGTTTAATCGCTCACACAACCTGAGCTCTCTTCTTTCTCTCTAAAAGTTATTCCGGATCACTCGAAAGGGAAAACATTTGACTAATGTTCTAACTTTGGACTGTATCGAGAATTAATTGCATTTATTTACAATATAAAAATAAAATCCATGAATTTTTCCAGTAAACCGACTTGAAATGAAAAAAATGGCCGTGGGATTTAGAATTGATCGGTACTTTAAGTCACGTTTCTCCGAATTTAAGAAAGACCTCCGAAGACGGTTCATTATGATGCATTGTGGCTTTCAGAGGGTCGCCTAGGGGTAAAGAAGGGGAGTTATCCAAGACGTCGAATATATATTAGGGAAGAAATATACGCGGCAACTTTTTATAATTGCACATACCGAGCTCGTTTCTCTTACTGGATGTGGCTGAGAAAGTAAAGGAGGGTTGAAAAGGATTGAGCGAAGAAAAAGAAAACAAGAAAAAGAAGACGAAGAAGAAGAAGAGAAGGAGAAAGAATAAGGAACGAAAAAAAGAGGGCATAAATAGAAAAATCGTCGTACATCATTCGTACCTTAGTCAGTCGTTCGTGAATTTACGTGGCGTTAAATATCCGTCCTCCTTTCCTGGTATTTCCTCTCTCTCTGTCCCTCGTACACTATACGTTCGTCTTCGAACGAAGCTAAGAATTCGAAGGGGGGAAAAACTGGTCTCAATTAGCCCTGTTAGAAACGTAACTCACGAGACCCGACTCTTCTTCTTCTTCTTCTTCTTCTTCTTTTTCCTTATTTCTATTCTTTTCTTTTCTTTTCTTTTAACAGTAAAGAAAACTTTCGACTGATTTACCGAACTCGCGTTCTCCCCATTCCACGAAACGAGTAAAACGAAACTTGAGTTACGTCGAATTTCTCTCGATGAAACTTGTCCGTGAAATCCAATTTCCAATATGTAGATATATGCTTTTTCGTGGGTCCCGTAACAGGACCCTTATGGGTATACACTACTTGTCAAAAGTTTCCAGTTGATTGGTGATTTTCATAAAAATCATCTTATTACAGAAAATACATTTGAAATGTATTCTAACAGTGTTGATATAAATTTGTGCTGTGCTTGTAAAAAGTTAAAAAGATTAATTTAATTCAAAAAACATGGAAGTTAAGCTATCATCGATATTCGATATTTCGCATCGAATGTTAAATATTCAATACCATTACGTTTATAAAAAATTAAAGATAGCTTACTACAATATTTGCACAACATTAATTATTAATAAAATAGAAAAAGATATATAAAAATAAATACCATTAATATTTGACAATGATTTTCATACTTTCACTAATTATTACCGAACGATATTAATTCCTATCGATATAGGTACGTGTGCGTTTTTCTATTTACAAAAATTTTTATTTAAACTGAGTAGACATTTTCAATTCATTTATTACCAATGTTATTTTTCGTACATGTTGATTAAAAATAGATTAAAATATCGATTGAGTATATTTAATTGATATTTGATTCGAACGTTCGTGTAAAAAATGATAATACATCGGTTAGTTGCTTTTACGTATCGTATCGGCGTCGATGTATTTGTTAGAAGGAGTGAGAAAGAGGCCGAGGCGAGGGCGTATCTGCAGTTCCGAGGCCGTTTCGAGTGTCTGGAAACTTTTAAATTGGACGTTCCCGACGGGTTTGAATTCGAAGTAAGTACCTCGTTTGCACGTCCCTCGTGGCAAGGGTGAGGCTCGTGTAATGGCTTCGCGATTGGTCCGAACCTCTTCAACTTCGAACGCAAACGATGTTGCCTTGATCTTTCGTCGCGATTTCGTTCAACTCGTTTTCCAAGATTTCATGGGGAAAAACTGAATAATAATCGTACGTGTTAAGGGGGGAGGGGAGGGAGGAAGATTTGCAAGAGATATTGATAAACCGTTTCAATAGTATTTTTATTTCCTTCGGATTAGAGTTTTTTTCTACTTGGAATATTTGTTCAATAAATTTGACGTTTGCAAACGAAAGTTACCCTCCTCCTCGTTGTCACTCTTATCACGTACGATACTCTCATCACCTGAAACCGGATTTAACAAGCAGAGCCACGCTGAGACACGTAAATTTCGTCTTGAGATAATTATTCTTCCTAGCACGTAGAGTCGGAGATTAAAATCTTATAGTTTATGCCATTGTTTATGTATACAATTAAACATCCGGTCTTAAAGTGTATTATCTACCTTATTGGAGATGCGTTTAAATATTTGATCTTGTTAATGATGAAAAAGTACCTACATGTTTTATTCTTTTCTTTTTTTTTTTTTGTACATTTTATAATTATTTTGTAAGAAAGTACTATTAACTAGAACGACACGAAACATTAATTGTAATTGTAAAAACTTCTCCCAGCACATTCAGAGAATCAAGAAGGAATACTTAATCCTTTTCCATCCAGGTTGAAGTGGTTCTTCTCTCGACGTAGAGTAAAGGATTCGAGGACTCACAGAAAATCTTGCCACGTAATCTGACGTGGCGATGAGGTAGCTGTGCATTAGAAATGCAGCCGGTGTAAAATCGCGCATCATGCTCCGGGGGAATCTCCGAGTTGAAGAAAGAAACGGAAAAACAAACTAAAGAAGAAGAAGAAGAAGAAAAAGAAGAAAATACAAAAAGAAAGAGGAGAAGAAACCATCAGTAGAATCGTTCTTTCTCTTTTTCCTTGGGTAAAAAACGAAGTGTATCACCAAGACGTTCCGGGTGTCTTTATAAATTACTTTATTCTCAGCATGGCGGAAATAGCGGACAGTTATTTATAATACCGTGATGCATCGTTGTCGTCGACGGTAGTAGCTGTGGTGAGAGACCGGCTTTATGGGGAAACGCGGATATTCGAGATCTAGAAAGAGAATATCCTTCCACTGCAAGATAGTGAGAGAAAGAGGAACGACGAAGGGTGGTTTCCTAATCAGCTTACTTCCGTAGTTTGCTCCTTTTGTAGAAACTACTCGGCCCTTCTTTAGCACCTCCCAAACCACCTCCCCCACCCACCCACTCTACGGATTAAAGCATTGTCGGTGGTGGTTATTATATCGAGAGATAGGTGTGAACGGTCAAAGTACACAACAATAACATGTGGTACCATGCGGATAAACTGCGCCACTCGAAACAATGCCTTCCTACTAGGAAAAGGGTTCCTTCTCCTATCCCTTTCTGTGGCTACTTCGAAAGGTACGCGGCTATTATTGGTTCAACGAACAAGAATTATTACCGACTATAGTAATTTCGTGTCTGTTGAATATACCCTCATCTAATCCTATCAAAACTCTAGAAATTCTCTACAATTTCAAAGAGAAGTCGTTGTTCTATTTTAAATTACAGTGCAAACACTTTTAATATTTTTTCGTATTATAGTAAAACGTTTGTCATCGTTTAACAACAAATATTTCGTTACTCTATTAATTTTGTATTAAAGGTAGTTAAGTTATGAGAAAAATAAATACGTGAAAATAATTGAAATAAAAAACATGTGTCGTATTTTTAGATCGATAAAAACTTCATTTTGTTACTGATATCATCGGAGGACCTTGCAGACTTATGTATATACCCGGTAGGGTCAACGGGCTGCCTTCTTACGCGAACGTTTAAAGTTTAATGCATGCGAGGAGGTCGGCTTGTTTGCTCTAGAGAAAATTGCTCCCGTAGTGGCGGATGTATCGAGGTAAAATGTGATTTCGTAGGTGACCCAGGAGACCTTGCTAGAATGTTCGAGCACCTTCTCGAGTGAGAACGTTGCATCTAACTCGAGGATACACCTTCCTCCTTATCATCTCAAATCCAATAGGATGAACTTTCGAATCTAATGTAAAACATACAAATAATATGTCAAACATGTGCAACAAACAATATGTCCACTAAAGTAACACGCAATACGTGAGATCTATTATCAAGTAAAATGTATATCTTATTATTTTGAAATAATTGTAAGACAAATAATGATACTTTAGATTGATATAGATTAAATACGACAAGTCAATCGATACAATCAAATCTTAAATCTGATATATTCGAACTTTTGTACATAATAACTTTTCAATAATAAGTAGAGGAATTAAAAGAATCTTAAATCATGTTACATTTAAATAATTCGATCAGATAATAACTAAATTAAATAGACTACAACTCGTTTGTTTTCTGGTAATAAAAAATATCCGAAAAACATTTGTCTACACTACTTAATACTTTAGAAAGTTCATAGTTAATCAGTTAATTTGAAATGCAGTATGACAAAGGGGATGGGTACTACACATGCGTTAGTTAGTTTTCAGTAACTTTGTAGGTCCTAATAATAAAATACAAACATGAAGTTTCATAGTATCATTTGATATCCAGATTGAAAGAGAGAGAAAGAGATGGTGGATCGTGATACACTGTAACTATGCGTCCTGCATTACTCGTCATCAATATAAACACGCGTGTCACCCTTACAAAGGGCCTTTTCGAGGATCCTCGTATAACTCGCGAGAATTACGGCTACGGTCCTGCTACCGCGACGTTAATTAATGTAACTCGACGTGGAATACGAGCATAATTACTTTGCTCGAGTGGCCGTGGTCGAAAGTTTGCTCGTTATCGGGGGCCTGTCGTAGACACACCTAAACAATGCATAGGTACATCAATAATATAGATATAACGTGATCAGAGGGCCAAGTATGTCGCTGCATTATCATCCTCGATCTTAACTTCTTAACTTATTTCCAAAGATCGAATAATCAATGGGGAAATTATTTCAAACTCTAACCATACACGTGTTCCATATAATTAAATCTTCCCTTTGATCATTTATTTTAATTATATTTATAATAATATTAAAAAGTAAAATTAAACTTAGAGAGAGAAGAGAGAAAATTTCATCCCGAATGGGATGAAAGACAGTTCGGTACAGGTGCATGTTGCTTTCGCGCAAGTGTATCTCAGCGTTCGTGGTTTTGTGATAGATCTAGACAGTAAGAAAGACAGAGAAAGAGAGAGGAAATGGAAAAGAATGAAAGAGAAACGAAGAGAGAGAGAGAGAGAGAGAGAGAGACCAGCATTAACTAGTTACCCCATGACAGTGAGGGTTAGTGCAGTACAACGTTGGTGAGGAAAGTCGAAGCAGTGCAAACACGTTGGGTGAGGGTGAAGGGAAAGCAAGAGGGCACACGCACAGTGTTTGGTGACGGCCGGATGTACGAGGGTAGCAGACCACATCACTCGTCGCCCTAACCGGATGCCACGACATTGAAATACAAGTGAGCCCCTTGCCAGTGTTCACGGGCACCCGGTTAGCCTGGTGAAGAGTAGTGCGGCTTATGCTATCCAAAACCAAACCCCTTTCTCATTTCCTTCCTTTTATTTTCTTACACTACCACGAATATGAATTTATAATTTTTGTTTTTATTGTTTCATCTTTTTAAAATTGTTGATAATATAACACCTGTTCGAGATAACATAGGTCATCATGTTACGATAAAACGAATCTAGATTATAATCCAACAGGTTTTTCTACATTTGATTTTGAGTATACAGATATTGATCGGTTGATTTATTGTTTTTCCAAATTACTTTAAGTATGAAGATAACAATCGTCAAAGATTGTCATTGAATTTGAATAATAATGATTTCAATAATTCTGTAACTATTTAATAAATATTTCCTTATGTTTAAAATAAACTTTATTTAATAATAATACTTTTCATATGATTTTCTTTTTTCTTTTTCAAATTTTATAGTAAACGTATAATATTGTACTTACGTATCTAACGGTTCTTCTCCAATCAAGAAATATTTATAAAAGAAAAGATAAAAATATTAGATCGAAAGATAGAAGACGGTTTTCAATAGACAGGAAGAAAAATAAAAAAGAGATATTTAAGAGAGAAAGAAAAATTAGAAGTATAATATTGTACTTGTGTGTGTGTGTGTGTGTGTGCATGTGTGTATGTCCAATCGTTCCTCTCTAATATAAATTAAAGAAAAAGAAAAGAGAGCATTAGAAAACAGGGATAGAAAATAAAAAAGATATATAAGAAGGAAATAAATCGAGAAAAGAGGCCAAGAACCGGAAATGGAGGTAGAGAGGTAGGTTAAAGGCTCGTTCTTGGAAGAATCCAATCGCAATGGAGTTAAGTGTTCGAGAGTAAAACTTAGCCAAGGCACGACCTCGATTACACGCGAAGGATTTGTTACAGGCAACCATTTTCTACGACTTCCCCCCTAGAACCCACGAAATCGTTCTAGCTTCCTTTTCACTTTTTCTTTTTCTTAAAAGTGATCGATCCTATCAACGTGAATTTACGTTTAATACGTGACAATAAATCAATAATGATACTATAACCTTAACGTCTGAGTGATCGATGTTTTAACATTCAAAGTTCAAGTATCGAAATGCATTTAAAATAAATTTTGATTTTTATTCTCGATTAGAATTATTATTATTATTAAATGACGTTAGAATCTCGAAAGTTAGTCCCTGAGCAGGATCTCGATTAGAATACACACAAAGTACATTATCATCGATAAGATGTAACAACTTGATTATATTGGACAATTACTTATCAACCATATGTGTCAGTTGATTTAAACAAACACCTGTGCACTACTTCTCTTGCTTTTTATCGATAAACTCATTTGATTATGTACGTTTCAATACGATCATTATCAATGTTTTTCTTTCTTTATCAAGAACGATGATTAAACTAGTAATCTTTTCATTTCAATAAAGAAAACAAGAATAAAAAAAGAAAAGAACGGAAAATATAGTAAAAAGAAAAAAATAGAAATGAAAAATTGACCGAATAATAAATTTTCTTTAAAGAAACAATGAAAGATTTGAAGAGAAAAAATATAAAAAGGAGAAATTCGAAATAAGATAGAATCGATAGAACAAAAAGAGAATAGTAGAATCGGCGAGAGAAAAAAAATCATAGTTTCGAGGATTCGACGATTTCATTTTGAGATCCCATTCACGTTTACGTACGAACAGAGTTTCTTAGCTGATTTCTACCCCCAACCCAACCCAAACCAGCCCCTTTTTCTCCTTACTCTTTCTCCTAACCACGCTTCGTCTGTTTTTGTTCTTTTTTTCTTCGCAAAAATCCTCGAGGTCGTTATATCGGTAACGATGGGACCGGCACGTCAGGCTGTTACCACCACGTGCGGCCATAATATCCTGGAAAAGTTTGCCTGGCCGGTTAGAGAAAATAACTTGATACTACTCGCGCGCTTACAGTCTCGCTGCGAGTTGAACTTTCCTTCGGAATCCTCCTCCGGCTTTTCCAGAAATGATTATAACGCCGATATCGCGAACCTTTTCTTGCGTAGTTTTCACCAAAGTCTGTTGCTTCCCGCGCGTTCTCTTTATCGTTCTAACTTATCTTTTAAATAATATTATCCTAAAAAGTAACACAAAAATTAAAGGAAAAATCAAGCGAATCAAATTGAAAGATGTTGTTGTTGAACTAATCATTTTAAACAAATATTTGCCAACCCGACAAATTCCTATCGATTTAATAACATATAGTCGATAGAAAAACAATATCGATAGGAGTATCCCAAGTGAGGCGGGAAACATCATGAAATTGCGTTAAACCTGTAACGAAAGAAGAACGTTATCTAACTGTTAGAAACGATATGACGAAAGTAAAGGAATGAAGAAGAAGAATCCACAGAAACGAGAGTAGAGTTTTACATTGAGTGGAAAAGTTAAGAGATCGCGAATACGATCTTTCCGGTTAAGGCAATGAAATGATGTCGGCTCGTTTTCCTTTTCAAGCTAAACCTTTTCCTTTTTCTTTTTTTTCTTTTCTTCTTTACTCCTTTACTCGTTTTTCTCGCGAGTTGCTTTTTTTTTCTACCTCTTGATTTTCCTATTACGACGACGATGGTAAGTTCCGAGGCTTATTAAATTGTAACAACTTTAATTACAGAAACACTGTTCCTATCTCCTCGGGCCCTCCTCCACCCGTTTCATCCTTTTTTATGTTCTTTCTTTTTTATTTTTTCATCTTATTCTCTCTTGTCTTCTTTTTTCTATAGTCTATTTTGCTTCAATCTCTCTCTCTCTTCTTCTTCTTCTCGTTTTCATCTCCCTCTTTTACTTTGTTACTCTTTAGTCTCCAGCTGTTCCAATGGTACTGCAAAACTCTTTCGATTGGCAGTGCGAGAAAATCGGTAGCTAGGAGGCATCCTTTACTTTCCTTTTAAAAGTTAGCGCCACCTGCACGAACATCGCTTCTTTCTTATTTATCGAAAGACCACTAGGAAGGAGTCGTGACTATTCGCAACACGTGCTACCGTTTTGCTTTCTTCTTCTTACCCTTAAACCACCCCTGCCCCGTTCTCCTCTGCTACCCAACCACCGCCTTCTTTAACCCTCACCATTTTACCCTCTCACCACCCTTTTTATTTTTTCTTTCTTTCTTTCTTTCCTTTCTTCCTTCTTCGCATCCAACCGAGCAAAACTTTTTATGCGTTAACAAAACTACCCCCTCTTCCCCCGCCTCCTTCTCTTACTCCTTCTCTACGTGTTACTCTAATATACTAAACTGTTATAGTATGTATTTACATATGCTTCGATAATATTTGCCTTTTTATTCTTATTACATTAGAATTGTAATAAATTTTGTTGTTTCTTTCTATCGTTTAATTGACAGATAGAGTATATAAACTAGATTAATTTTCGTGTCAGGAGAATCTTTTCATTTGATTAGATATTATTATGCAATTATTTTATTAAATATTTTGTATTTTCCAGAAATCCCCTATTTAAGAATCATATACGTGATTATAAAAATGATACGAAATATATATAAGAGAGATAATGAGATTAAACTATTTTTTTTCATTCTAACGATATTAGAAATATTTTCTATCTTTTCGTATCAGTATATTCATACTGCATATTTGATATGTTTCTCTCTACATGAAAAATTTATCTATGAATCTCATCTGTTACTTCGATGCCCCAAATGAAATTCATCGAATATCTGAGCAATTTATCTTATCTGATATTGGATAATGGAACGATAGAAATCAGAATTTACGTGTATAAAAAGTCGCTTGAGTTCTCGTTAAAGTATCAATACTTTCTAAGTACTTGGTTCAAAACACAATACCAAAGTAAGTATAATAATTATGCAAAATAGAAAGAAAATAAAATCTAAACTCATAAGCTTTTTTCTTAAATTTATAAATTATTCCATAATTTTTGTACTAATGCTTATATCATCGAATATGCTTTGTTTCAATTGTTTCTTAAAATGACTATTCACTGTTGCCATTGAAAACAAGTAAAAAGAAAATAATATTTATTTGAATTATCTTTACAGATGAAATTCGTAATAGCTTTAGTAGCAATCGTGGCAGCAGCCAGTGCATGGAAAGTACCAAACCTTGGTAGAGGCGAACTTTACAAGGATCTTCAAGAATTTGTAGACTTGGTTCCAACCGAAAAGTTGGTACAACTTCTTTTGCAATATGCCGCTGAAGATGCCGAAGTACAGAGAGGCCTACAATACGTGCAAACTGATGACTTTAAACAATTGGTACAAGAAAATGAAAAAATACCCGAAGTAATGGCCTTTTACAACTACGTATACAACGCTGGAGTCGACGTTTACTACCTAATAAATCGTTTACACGAATACATTCACATTCCAAAATTGACGCCACCATCGTCATACTATGGAATCACTGGTGGATACAAGGGTCTCGTCGCCGACGTCAAGCAACTTATGCCAAATGAACAATTGAAAGTTCTTTACCAGAGAAAATTGCAAACCTCGTCAGCTTTCAAAGAACTCGTCCAACATCTTTCCTCTAAAGAATTCCAAACAATTGTCAACACTCTTTACGCCAACCCACGCTTCCAGTACATTCTTAAGAGAGCCAATGAATCTGGTCTCGATATCAATGCCGTCAGAGAAGTTATCCAAACCATTCTTGGACTTAATATTCCCGAATACCCATAACTATAAATAACACCAGTACTTGGAAGATATTTATTTTATAAGACCTGAATATGCTTATGATTAACAAATAACATTTGTCGATTTTCTTACTTAATGTTTCATACAAAAAAAATGTAATATAATAAATTTTTCAATCTTTTATCAAATCATGTATTATAATTCTGTCTATTCCATTTCTAATCGTTACGTCTTTTTCGTTTTCGGCATCTATCCTGACTTCGTCACGCATTTATAATGTTACAATTAAGAGAACCAATTAGAATTAATAGTTAAAATTAAAGATTAGATAATATCTTTTATATCGAATCAAAAGAAAGACGATGACCGTGTGACAAAATGTTTGAATTTATACAAAAAATAAATGTTTTTAATGAAAAATTGAAACCAATGACGAAAACTGATTTATGTTGCTAATCCCAAACCCAACCAATGAGAAGAATCTGATGAAGCAGTAACGTTTGCAATATTTTCTCTAAGAAATTCATGTCCTGTATCTTATGGAATATTATGAGTGTCCTATATTACAAAACTTTAATAATAGGTGAAACTAATGATGCTGATTGTTACAGTCAATAATTGATACAATTGAATCTAAAAATCACACCAAAATGTTCATTTATTGGCAAAGTATTGCGGCCTGTGAAAAATTATTTCACGATAAAAAAGTTTCACGTTGCTAAGTCTGTCTAAGCAACGTTATTGGTGTTTAATTTGGGATATTTGAGAGCACTTGGCTTTCATTTCGAACATTGCCCTTTCCTACTATCGCACGTTAAGATTAATGCATACTTTTTATCTGAAATACATACTTCAAAAAATTTGTGTAAAAAATAATATATAGACTATTGCATCAAAAGATAAAACTTTTTTACTTCTGAGATTAGTAAACGGACCGAAAGATGGCGTAAGGTGACAGATAATAACACGAAAATATTTAAATGTTAAATGATCAGTAATTTGTTGATACAAATAAATGTGTAATTTTCGAGAACAAATTTGAAACTTATTTGTACATCAAATAATATATCCATTTCTGTTATGTAATATGTTTCTAGAAGATTAAGAAATCTTTAAGATCAGATAATTGAGTATTTTTTGATCAAAGTTCTTTTATAAAAATTTTTTATATCCAAAAGAAATGAGTACATTTGCAAAATAAATTAAATTGACAAATACAAAATTTGGGACAAATGGATAATGCTGCATGAATTGTACTATAAAAATTGATAATTTCTTATGTTGATAAATATGACAGTAATAGACTAATGTAAATTAAGACATGAAAATAATATATTTGATGAAGTACAAGTGCTTCATCTTTCATATATTTATAGGATTTGCTTTCTTTGATCTTTACCCACTTTGTAAATACTGAATATTTTATTTCGAGAACTTAATAAATCTTTGCTTAGATGAAGCAATAATCTAAGAACACATATTTTTTATTTTTGGATTCTCCACTGGTATAGAGTATCTTCAGGAATCTGGCAAATTGAAAATAGCCGGAGATAATACCTAAAGGAGATTCGAAAAAGGTTTACTAAAAAGTTTGGAATGAAACTTCGTATATTATTAGTATAATTTTAGGATGTTCACCTAATAAAATATGAAAAGGCACAATTGTTAGCCGATTACGAGTCAATAGCATTGAAAGTTGTTGTTCTGTCTATATCCTAGTAATTAGAAAATCTATACATATTTTTAAGTACTGTTATTATCGATCATAACTTTCTTATATAACTTTATCTTAATAAACTTTTATCTTATCACTTAATAAGTGAATTGAACCTAAAATTACTTTAATATCAAGGCCAATTTTGGGTATATAAGCCACAGTATTTTGTAGTCAAGACACATTCAAATTAATTTATTTGCAGAGGCTTCCTAAACATTCAGCAGCCGTAAGTACTATACCCTTTTTTATTTGATTTCTTACGAAAAACTGGAAAAATAAGTTTTATTAAACTACAATTGTTTACTTACTTTCATTAATATTGTGAATTTTCTAAAGAATATAACTATGTTATACTACATGCATACTACTAACTTATAATAAATTATACTATAGTAAAAATACAGTATCGTAATTTAAGAGAGAGAGAGAGAGATTGGAATATTTTTTTTTATTCTAATATAGTCTTTATATTAGAATTCACTTTATTATTAGTGAAAAGAAAAAATAGCTGTAATACTTATCTCAGCAAATACTTGTACAATCATACATATAGATTATCTTTAATCACACACACTTATATACATACAAATATATGCATTTTATTTTTCTCGTATCATTTGCTAATATTTTTCTAACCTGATAATAAAATACTTTATTTTAAAATCATAAAATCCTTGACATGATGTGTATTTAATGGTAAATCTAGTATTTTAAAATTAATAGAATTCATTCATTATTAAATTTATATTGAAATAGTAAATTAAATATCCTAATAAAAATTATTTTTTTATTTTCAGATGAAGTTCGTTGTAGTTCTCGCAGCTCTCCTCGTAGTTGGAGTTTCCTCCAATCCAATCTATGGAAATGATTGGGAATTTAACGCTTTGGACAAGGATATCTATGACTTTTTAAAACTCATGCCACTTAACGAAATTTTGAAACTAACAGTTAGATACAGAAATGATCCTGAGATTCAAAGAACCTTAAGATGGGTCTCAGGTGATGAATTTCATACTTTGCTCGCCAACGTAGAAAAGTTGCAAGAATTCAAAGACTTGGTTCTTTTCATTCAAGAGGCAGGATACAATGAAATAAGAGAAATCAAAATATACCACATTCTCACTGGAATGCCAGATTTCGTGCCACCACATAGATACGAAGATGAACTTCCACAAGACTATCAAAGTGGTGGTTTCGCCAAATATTTGAGTGACCTGATTGACATTATTCCTAAGGGTGAAATTGAGAAGCTTCACAATAAGAAATCCGTAGATTCGCCAGCTTTCATTAAATTCCATGAAGCTATTCATTCTGCGGAATACAAACAATTGAAAAATGCATTACAACATACACCAGAATACGAACGGCTATTAGCAACAACTAAAGCTCATGGTCTTGACATCCAAGCATTCGAAAACTTCAAATACGAACTTCTTGGGTTCTTACGTAAAGGCGTAATAACCATGTAAATATTCGAGACAAATTCATTTGGTAATTAAATATTACTAACGTCTTAAATTAATTGATCAATAAACATATTACATAGCACCTAAAATTATTCTATGCGTTTATTTTCCTTATGTGTACGTCTGTTAATTCTATCCTTATAATTAAATAATGCAAAGTCAGTGATTCAGAGACGACCATTTACCTTACTCGTTTCCATTTTTCATACTCGTGATATTCACAATGTAAGATCTTGGATAACATAGTCGTAGTCATAGTCGATATCATTCATATATTTAATATTTTTTCTATTTTCTATTATTAATCATTATTATAAGGTATACGTATCAAACTTTTAAGATTAAGCACTTAAATTTTGGTTCCTAAAAAAATATTAATCAAAAATAAAAGATGTGTTTATTCTCTATAATTTTGATGTTTTCGATAAAATTCTTCGAAGATCGATTCTAGGAAACAATTAAGTTTTTTAATTAAAATTATTAAAAATGATAAGATTCGGAATATATTTCTTTGGAAATAATATTTGTCGGCTATTATACAATACAATATTATCAGTATAGTAACAGTTAATGAAATCTTTCGTTGAATCTTGAGTAGCCAGTGATTAACTAATTCTTTTCTAAAATTTTATCTTATCATGTAAGATAACTATGATTCAACTTTTCAATTATTTCTTCTTATGAATGATCATTCATTTCAATCATTTGAGTATAAATATCTGTATTTTTACTGTGAGGATACATTTGAAGTAAACAACGAGATATTGAAAGAACCGTTCTGTTTTGAACAACTATAACCAATCGTAAGTATAATGACAAATCTTTTTATAGTAACTTATTATTTATTAATGCTTATAAACTTTCTTTATAGATGAAGTTAATTTTGACTTTTATCGCGGCACTGGTTGTATTTGAAATTTCTGCCGTTCCACTTAAATCCAATGTATGGGATATAGTAGAAACTTTGAACGAAGTATTCAATGAAAATGATGAAAAATGGAGTTACTTGGATCGAGATTTCATAGATTTTGTAAAACTTATACCTGTCGACAAATTAGTCACGATTGTACAAAAATACGAAAATGATCCGGAAATATTACGTTCGTACGATTATGCAAGGAGCGAGGAGTTTCACAATTTAGTTTACGCTGTAGAAGCCTTACCCGAGCATCGCAGATACGTCCGAGTTCTTCAAGAAGCAGGATACAACAAAATAAGAGAGCTTAAACAGATCCATGATTTTTTGGGAATGAAAGAATATGTTCCGAAAAAACGCCTATCATTTGACCAACAATTGGAGACGAATAACAGTACAGAAGGTGGATTGAGTGGTTTCGTCAAAGAATTTATCGCAATTCTTCCAGTCAAAGAAATCAAAGAACTTCATGAGAAAAAACTTGTTGAATCGCAAGCATTTGCTAAATTCAACCTTTACGTAAGTTCCTCAAGATTCCGTCGGATCCTAACGAATCTTACCGGAACGAAACAGTACAAACAAATGGAACAAAAAGCTCTCGAGCATGGCATTGATTTACCCATGATGAGTGAACTCAACTCTCGTATCATTGGCTATAAACCATAAATAATCTCTTAATAACGTTTTTAAATATTAATCCCAATTATTTTAAATTTACGCAATTTTTAATTGTAGAAAATTGTCAATGATTTATTAGTTACAAGCAATATATTAATAAAAATACAAAATGTTTTTATCCTTCAATCAGACAGTCTTGTAATTCTGAATCAAATCCTTTCTTTTCCTTCAAAATACTCATTTTTATAAGCCATAATTGCCACAACGGTTTAACTACTCATATAATGTTTTTCATACCTATCAATTTATCGAGCAAAACAACAAATTACTCATTACACCTAAATGAAAAATCAGATAAAAGATAATAAAAGATTAGCATTTTCTATCCAAGATGATTCAAGGTCTTTGTGTTTCGTTATTTCTTATCCATGATTCATACAATTGTTTTCGTCGTGATATTTTACTACTCATGAAATCAAATACATGATCGTTTATTTATTTAATTTTTAATTTTTTTTTTTAATATTTTTATCAAAAGATATTTTAGCCCTAAATTTCATTTAGACTTTCAAGGAGTAGCATTAAGAGATTGGATTTTTAAAAATATTTATAAAAGATAAACGGTATATATTATTTTTAAAAAGCAAATATTTTCGATAAAACATTCCTGTTGCTTGAAAACAAACTACTTATTTCTTTGTTTACATTTAAAGATACAATACTTTTAATATACATTCTCCTCAACGTTTTGAAAAACAAGTTTCCTGTTTATTTAAAAGCTTTAAAGAATGCAATTCTTTCAATATTATCAATATAACGACAATGGATTAAGATCATTCAACTAATTTGAAGTAGCCGATGATTAAATAATAATTTCCTATAATTTTGATATATATCTTATCGCAAGAGATAAATAATCAATCGCTTTTCCGATTTTTTTTCTTTTTAAATAAACTTGCATCCGAGGAAATCGGGTATAAATTTCTGATCTTGTGCAGTCGAGATACATTCGAGTTTGAAATCGTGCAACAGCAAATACTGGTGCAGTTCCAAACAATTACAATCAATCGTAAGTACAATTAAATCTTTTTAATAGTAACTTATTAATTATGAATTTCTATAAATTTGTTTATAGATGAAGTTCGTTTTGACGATCTTTGCGGCAATAGTTGTCGTGGGAGTTTCTGCTGTCCCGCTAATTGAAAAAATTAATTCATTAAATGGAAATCGATCGAATATAGTTGAACAATTTTTGGACGCATTTAATGGCAATAATTCCGGTGTAACTCCTTTGGACAGAGATTTTTACGATTTCGCAAAACTTGTCCCGCTCGATAAATTGCGTGCAATTGCACATAAATATGCTAATGATTCCGAAATAAGACACTCTTATCATTTCGTTATGAGTGAAGAGTTCCACAATTTGGTATATGCTGTAGAAGCCTTACCAGAGCACCACAAAATGGTTCAATCTCTTGAAGCAGCAGGAGTCAGCGCAATTCGAAATATCAAAATAATTCATCGAGCTTTGGGAATGAAAGATTATGTGCCACCCCCATCCTCAACTCTAGAATTGAAAAATATGAAACCTGACGAACGTGGATTGACTGGTTTTATTAAGGAATACATCGAAATCCTTCCAGTTGAAAAGATCAAGGAACTTCATCAGCAAAAATTAAGAGAATCGCAAGCTTTTATTAAATTTGACCGCCACATACGCTCTTCACAATTCCGTCAAACTGTAATGGAACTTGCTTCGACTGAAGAACACAAAGAAATGTTAAAAGTATCCCTTAAAAATGGTATCGATATTCTCATGATATGTGAACTTTTTGCTCGTATAGTTGGCTACCTACCATGAATTATCCAAATATTGAAATGAATTCTTCCGCTTCTTATTATAAATGTATACTATTTGTAATGCAATCTGAGAAGTATATTTGTTATCATTTTAATTTGAAAATTAAATAAAATTCAAAACGTTTTGAACTATACAATAAGTCCATTTTATTATTCATAAGTAACATGTTTCCTTTCCTTGATAATATTCCTTTCTTTATTAATACTAGAACTATCAATATTATTTTGGTTACATACATACGGATCTCATGAAACAAATTGCTCATCAAATTTTCGACCTAACACATGAATAATTTTTGTTGTACCATTATTCTAACCATACACGTTAAGAGTGTATCATTAATAGTGTATTAAACTTATTATTTGTATGATTAGAGAATAATCTTTCATCAACTTTTTTAATTTTGAGAAAGAAAATCATATCTTTTTCTAGTAATTATTGCTTATATCTTAAGTAAGATCTCGAGTATTTAGCGATCAAATAATTGAATTTCTTGTAATTGTTTCTTATCGTAAGATAAATGACATATATAAATCGGTACATTCTTACAGTTAGCTACCAATAAAATTCATAACCGTGCAACGAAAAGTATTGTGCTACTCTGAACAGTAAATAACAACCGTAAGTAGAAACGATTATTTAAATAATAAATATTGTACCCATTTATCAATGCTTTTTTATTTTTCATTACTTTGTAGATGAAGTACGTTTTTATGATCTTTGCGACATTAGTTGTCGCTGGAGTTTCTGCAATTCCACTAAATGGCGATCGATCACTTTCACTGAACAATTTGGTAAATGAAGTTAATGACAGTGAAATGAAAAAAAATGCTTTGGTAAAAGATATTTTAGATTTCATTAAACTTATACCAATGGACAAAGTTCTTCCAATTATGAACAGATATGAGAATGACTCCAAATTGCAAGCATCACTTCATTATGCAATGAGCGAGGAATTTCATGAATTGGTCTACTCAGTAGAAGCATTACCAGAACATCAAAAATATGTTCTTTACCTTCAAGAATCAGGATTCGATAAAATTGAGGAGCTTCGAATGATTCATGACGTCCTTGGAATGGAAGACTACGTGCCACCATCGTTTCTGTTACTTACAATTAGTCAATATAATTTGGCCGAATCGGAAGGTGGATTGAGCGGTTACATCAAAGAACTCGTTGAAACACTTCCCGTGAAAAAGATCAAGGAACTTCATAATAAGAAATTGAAGGAATCAGCAGCCTTTAAGAAGTTCAGTTCTTATTTATTGGACGAGAAATTTTCCCAATTGTATAAGGACTTGGCTAAAACGGAAGCATATAAAGAATTTATACAAAAATCTTTGGAACATGGTATTAACTATCATGCTGCACAAGACCTTGGGCTTCGCGTTCTTGGATTTAGACCATAAAAAAATTATAATCTTTAATTCGACAATAATCGTACATTACTTGTAATGCAAGTAAAATTATATGTTTTTGTTACTTGTATTTGGAAGCTATTGAAAATATAAATCAGTTAAAATATTTCATTCGTAAATTTGTATTCTGGAAAAAAAACCTTTATCCTTTCTCTGACACAATACTTTTTTTTTTATATATATTACACAATTATACTAAAAAACAGTTTGAATTATATTCATCAATTGCGTGACAGCTTTAGCAAGCAAATATAATTTTAGAATTGTTAGATATTAAAAGATTAGGGATAATCTACGTTAGATGTCGTTAAGTGTAATGTATTGTAGTTATTTGCTCGTCTACTAATTAAAATTTTAATTTAACTACTTAACTATTAACTTTAGGACCCAAGTTCGAAAGTATTCTAAGAAAGAAAAAAGAGTTTCCTAAGATTATCGATAAAAGAATCAAAAAAAAAAAAGAAAGAAAAAAAAGAAGGCAAATAAGGGTAAACACGTAAATCGTTAAAAGGCTGGTGCGTAGGATCAAGAAGATTTGTATGGGCCGGAATAGAAAGTAGAGTACACATCTCGGGCAACGTGACGGACGCTTAAAGAACTTCATTGTCCCCTGTCGTTGGTCCAAGAGCAAGGTAGAATTTAATAATGTAGAGAGCTGGGCCAGACGTTGGGTACACACCAGGATCGGTACACACTGCTTTCGGGCGTCTTCAATATCTGAGCAGCTCAGAAAGGGTATTGTCTAGAGCGGTAGTACGGTACCGGGCTTCGCGTGCTTTATGACTACCCATCACGATGACGACGATGACGACGATGACGACGATGACGACGATGACGAGCATTATGCCACGTGGATAATAGATCTCAACGGGTTACCGCCATTTACTTATAAAGGTACCACTCGCGGTAAAGAAAGCTCGTGAAACCAAACATTATACACTTCCACCTTATATCCACATTGAATTATAACCTCTCAATCCGGATACGATATTTCCCAACTAAATTTCCAAAGATAGGTAATAGTTACAATACACCTAACGTAATGGCATTTTATTTAGTGTACTGTTAAGATTTCACAGACAGAATCGAATGAACTAGGATTAATTAGAGGAGCATTAAACAGTTATCCGTTTTATTGCACTTTAAATATATAAATAAAATCAGTATATATATGTGAATATATAGAAAAAAATATTCCTATTCCAAATATAATAATAAATTAAAATCCGTATTAATGATATTTCCAACGAATACTTATATTTAAAATCAACAATTCCTTATTCCAAGTATTTAGGTAGTGGGGTAACTAATTTCCGCACGCTTAGAGAGGTAACTTTCATTTGGGGGAAGAAAAATGAAGGATAGTGATGCTGATGGTGGTGTTGGTAGTAAAAGAGGAAGAAGAGGAAGAAGTGGTGAGGTGTTGAGGTGGTGAGGAGAGCCAAAGGAACGTGCTCGTTCACGACGTCGGAGCATCCACAATGCGGGCGTCGACGGACCGACGACGACGACGACGACGACGAGTCCTATTTCAATTCCAGCAAGTTAATTGGAATTGTTTGCCGCAGACACCGCGAGAGAGCCGCTTGGTCTCGCACCATACTGAATCCTATCCAGTAGTCCCTTTCCCTGGATTCTCTCTCTCACTCTGCTACGACTTCAACACGAAGCTCAGACCGGCGTGTCCTAGCCATACAAACCTATGGGGGTTGGAGGAGGAGGAGGACATCTTCTTGAGTAGAATTAATTCCTGCTGCCATCCTTCGAGGTGCGCCCAACCGAACCTACCTACCCTTCGAGACTCGAGATGGTTTCATCTAAACAACCCCTAGTCGAACCTTCCAAGTATCTAACTATAAGACCTTCCCTTTCAATATTTTTTATCATTTTTAAACTAATACTGGTACCTATGTTAGGATTACGTAAGGGTTTATATACATGCATGCATGTACATGGTGTATCTTTCAAGTTGCACGATCTACGGACACGATAAGACTAGTTACACGAAATCAATGTGTTCCTCAGGTAAGAGAGGAACAGAGGAACAGAGTCAAATTGAAACGATAGAAGTAGATGTTAGACGAGAGTAGACGAATTTAGAAAAGTGTTGACGAAAAGAAGTATAGACAAATGTACGAAATACACTTTATAAGTATCAGAAATTATGAAAAAGTTATGTTAATTAATATAATCTTTGATATCAGACTCGTTTATTAACAATAACAATTGTTCATTATAATTGTTTTATTTAACTGTTTCAGGAAAAAAAAATATTTGACTCATCCAATTAAATTCATCCAAGCTCTTCGGTAAGATAAAAATACAGATTCCTAATGAACTCGATCGCGAAAACAATTTCAAGTCCAGATTCTTTAGCCCAATAATAATGTCGTTGAAGACCTGCGTTTTCTTCCATAGCAGTACAAAGATCGTTGAACGATCGTGATCTCAAATAATTGATTAGTTTACGAAAACTTTGGGAATATCTTAATTTTTGTTGAAGTAAAATGTGCAATTCGTTTCTCGGTATTATTTTTAATATTCGACTAATCATACCAGTTAAACCACCCGAAACAATACATTCATCGGATACAACAAATGATGGCATAGATTTCCAAATTCTTTCAATACTTTCACTCCAGTAATCAACGTCCAATCCGTTTTCCTTGAGCATGTTAATAAAATGACATACTTGAGGTATACTCTGTAATTCCGAAAAAATGAATCGTCTTTGATCATTTATAAAATTCACCGTCTCGTTTAACTGTTCATCGTATTGAACATAATTATTGATTGTCATTTCAATCTCGACGAGTGGAAGGAATCCTAAAATGTCCCGAAAATCTTCTTCTAGAGAGCTGCGATCTCGTAGCATTGATAAATTTGATAAATCCGTGTCCGTCATTATAGTTCTTAAATTGTATGCTAGCAAACCAAAGAAAACAGCAGACATAACTGCGGCCACGCCCATTATTATCACTGACTCATTCATTTTATTCTATTTATAGATTAATTTCTTCAGATTATAAGACAGATATATAATCTATCGCGTTAGTTCACACATACACACACATTTTCATGGACGATATTTTATAATTTTTTAAACAGTTTTATATACGATTATGAATATCGACACTGAAATATACAAAATTTGTTAGAATTTGATAAAAAATATTTATAAGAAAACAATCGTATATACCTTTGATTTTGCAGATTCAAAATTCATTGACGTATGTAAACCTTAAAATTCTAAATTTATTGAAAATCAAAAGGATCGTAGGACAATAGAATGAAGCTTTTTGGGTAATACAAAAATTTATTAAACAAATCATATTGTCTGGAATTTTCAGGAAATCACAATGCAACAAATTATCGGTTTGAATTTTTGCCTTGTTACGTTCATTATTTAAAAATTCTTGAAACAATTTTAAATCCAATATCAAAATATAAATTGTGTGTATTGATAAGAAATTTGTTGTGACTAATGCACGAGTACGAAAATATTTATTAGGTTCCCCATTTTAAGATTTCGATAACCTAAAAGCTCGACGCTGTAGATTGAAGTTGATACCAAAAACTATTTAACGTAATGTGCATAATCGATTGCATTGTTTCACATTTTGCATCAAGAAATGAATTGAAAATTTATTCTAAATAACAAAAGAAAATAAACATTCTTCAATGATTTTATTACAGTCATGTATAATCAACAAAAGATCTTTCTTGACATATATTATAAGGATTGCAAATTTATTGCAGGCGAAATAGGAGACTTATTCTTTAATTTGTTTTCAATATTATTCTAGGCGCACGACTAAAAAAATTTAGAAATGCACACGTTTTTAATACGAATTTGCGTTCGAAAATGTCAGTATATTTACTAAATTTGTATAAATCCTTAGTTATTATATGTAACATTAAAATAGTTACATCTAAAGAAATTTAAAAATTTCTTTTATGTCAAATTTTCCTTTCTTTTTTGCATTTTTGCTTTTTCTTTTCTCTTTTCTTTCTATATTCACTTATCTATTCGAATATTCTTCCAATAACTGCATTCCGATGTTTAACTATATTTATATCTGTTTATATTTTTCACTATTCATTTCCAATCTTCGTTACAAAAACGTATACCTTTCCCTAACAACTTCCAAAGAAAGCTGTTTAAAGCATCCTATCATGATGCTATTCAAATGGAATATTCCTCAAATGGTAAGAACATAACGTATTCTTCAAAATGTTCTTCCATTTGCAACAATTCCCAAGTAGCCATTAACGCATACACAACAAAATTCGAATAAGGACCCATTTCGATTATTTGTTGCGTATAATTCACGGCCCGAAACCAAGAATACGAAGCTTGAGATTTTGTATAGCGACAAAATCAATTCCAGCTTCTTTTGATTTCTGTACGAAATCTTTGTATTCTTGTCTTGATTCAAGAGAATCAACAATTCCATAATATTTATTGGAATTTATACAATTACTGAATTTCATAAACGCTGAAGATTCTACCATTTTTTTATCATGAAGTCTTTTGATCTCTTCCAATGGAAGAATAGCGAAGTATTTTTTGAGATAACCATTTATGCCGGTTTCCGACAGCTCTTCTGAATTTAATCGTATTAATGATAGTGGTATATACTCTTCCGAGCCATAAGCGTCATGAAGTATTCGAAACTTTACCATTCTGTTATATCCCGATTCTTGGATATACTTTATTAACGCTTTATATTCTGGTAAGTTTTCTAAAGCGCATGTCATATTGCTATACTCGTCGCCCAATATCCAAGCAAGTGACTCTAATGTTTTTTCGTCATCGCTATATTTTTCCAAAATTGAAGCAAGTTCTTTTGCAGGTACGAGTTTAACAAAATCCTTAAAATCCGTGTCCAAAGGATTTTTCTTCATTTTATCGTAAATAGATGCATCACAATAACCACGAGTCCGAGGTGTTTGGTTATTACTATAAAAGCTTGTAGCGTACATTTTCGTCATGTTTAATTCTTTATTGTAGACAAGAAAATCTTCAAGAAACTAGTAGAACAGAAAAATAAGAAAACATAAATAAATACAAATTAATTATTATAATCGTAAATTATGTTATGTACTTACAAATTGTTATAAACGCTCACTGCAATGGCAGTACTTTCCGGTAATATTGTAACAACAAACTGCAAGAAAACTATGTTTCGAAGCACGTATATGTACAAATTTTTTACTATAAAAAATCGTATTTATCTAACGATAAGATAAAATTATTAGTAATGCTATTGATTACTAAGAATTCTACAATATCATCAACTTTATGTTTTAGTAGCTAGTAATATGTCGATAAAATTGTATAATATTCAACAATCAGTCATTTTATCAACAAAAATATTATTATACGTTTATAAAAGCTAGAAGTAAAAATCAACAAGAATCAATTTGATGAAACTTGTGTATTGTCATTTCAACAGACAAACAAAATTCCAAGTTCCGCTATTCCTAGATTTTACACTATAAAAACTGCTTAAATTTTTGGGGACCCGTCGTATAAGGAGAACGGTCAAATATTCGATACGATGGGGTAGTTGGAATTTCGGAAGAAAACATGTAAATGCGATTACGACGTCGGGCTCACGCCAGGCTCGTTAATCAGGATGAATGGGCCAGCTTAATTTCATATCGCCGAATCGATATCGATTCGGTCTGGATCCTGTTGGTTAACGACATAATCTCGTTAAATAACGACGTGATCCGCCTGCGAATTCCGCGACGGTTCCAAGAACCACCGAGTACTGCTGATTACAGAAGTTACTCGTAGAATTTCTAACAACACTCGTACCGTTTCTCCGCTTTCTACATTTCTCTCTCTCTCCCTCTCTCTATCTAAATTTAACTCTATCTATCTTTCTTCCTTTCTCTTCCCACCAACTCCTATTTTCTATTCGCTCCTCTAGCTCATAAGTTACCGCAGAGAGAGAGAGAGAGAAAGAGATAGAGAGAGGTGTACAAATGTTGGTAGGAAAACACTGCGAGTATTCTACCGAAGAAACCGAACGCAGAATTTAAGCCCAGTTCTCTCCCTTCACATGACTCTAGAGATCACGTTCGCGTAGCGTTCATTGTAAGACTATGAGTTTACCTCGTGGTTGCAGCAAAGAGAGCTTAATTAAGTGCGATACGCTTTGAATAAGGATATACAATAGTGCGCAAAAGTTTCGGGATCCACCACTTTTTTTCCGAATAATTCGAAATTTCAATACCGAGTAAAATCCAAATTGTACAATAATGTTAAATAGTGAAATGGGTGTGCCATAATAAACGTTACTTTATTTTATCAAAAAAGAAATCGGATATCGAATGAACGTCATACAAGCGTTTTTATTATTTTGACGAAGAAAACAGGTTCGGTTAAAATCGTATATGCACACTTTCGAACAATCGAGAGAATTCGAGAGAGAGAGATGGTTTTATTGGTGTAGAAAGAGAGGAAGGGTCTATTCCGATCGTTCGTTATCGGTTTTCCACGATCTTTAATTACCGTCCGAGCATCCGAATTTTCGACGAGACTTTATCGCAGGCCAACGTTATTAATAGCAAAGGCCATGCGCCGTCGTAATCTAACAATGCCGGGAAACAATCGTTTCGCGATCGAGTGTGTACTACGTGCAACAAGTCGCGTTCGATAAGTCATAGTAAAAGGGAGAAAGAGAGAGAGAGAGAGAGAGAAATAGAGAAAACCGTTTTGTATTTCTAGCAATAACATATCCCCCGTGAAAGATCATTCTATATAGAATGATATAACAGAATGTTTATTTTTATTTTCAAAATTAACAAATCACTAATATAAATAAATAAAATAATTTAACAAAAGAATAAAGGATAAAATAAATCATTTTTAATACGCTAGTGAAATAAAGGATTGTCCTCTTAAAAAAAAAATAGGAACGTACGGTAACCGTACATAATATTATATATAGATAAAAATATAAAAAGAGGAGGAGGAGGTGGTCGATCGAGGTACGGGGGGCTAGAGAAAGCATTGTGTGCAGAAACTCGACAGAATAGAGGTGGGGGTAGAATTCATGGGGTAATTCCGTGTTCGATACACCGTACCCGCTTAAGGCTGCGATGTTACCCGGCGTCACATAAGCGTAATACCGGATAAGCCGCAATAATGTAGACTCGCTGTGCGTGCATGCGAAAGCGGAATAGATCCCGCTGTTCGAAGAGGTTTCAAGAGCCGAATGTCCATGGAGATATAATCATTGAACCGAAACTCGAACAGGGAACTCGCCTTGTCCGGCATTGATGTTCAACTATTCTGTTAAAGAATCTTCGATTTGGATGTTGCTGTTACGGTATTGTACACGTATATACGTATACATGTATACAAATAAATTGATCATATAGGCTGGACGTATAGGTTGATGATGTATAGGTTGAATGTTAGGGATAAAGGCAATAATGAGGCATCACATATCGTAGATGGATTTATGGAAACGTTCACGATATTCAATCGACTAGCTGCCGATTATCGTGTCTACGATTAACGTTTCGACTGACGTACCGAGTTTCCTTGATAGTTTCAAGCCAATACTAATCGCTTTACAAGGATGAACTTTGAATTCGATCGTATAACAACGAATATTTATTATTTTCACGATACGATCGATACATCATAGATTTATACTATTACTTATATCGTAGAAAAATATTGTTCAAAATTTAGTTTAATACTGTATGGTAATTATTATGCTCTTAAAAGAAGATTATAATATTCATAATAAGAAAATACGAATCGTCAATACACAAGAAGTCTACGATTATACGGGGAGAAAATCTGCTACTTGAGATCTCAGTTAGGACAATGCGTTAGTACAATATGCTCTCGTTTTAGAAAGGAGAGATACGGTCTTTGAAGTATTCGCTTGCGATTAAAAAAAAAAAACGGAATAACGAGAAGAAAAAATGGAGTAGTCACCGGAGGGATCTATTCTTCCCTTTTTTTTTTTTCAAACGGCGAGTCCGGCGATCAAGCTTTCCTACTTGCTTGCTTGCTTGCCTGCTTGCTTCGAAAACTGTCCCCGCTTTTGTAGAAAAGGAAGATTTAATCTTCTTTTCTTCCGTTCTTCCTTCTTCCATGGATAGAAGAGAAAAACTCGCTTAGCTTTAAAGCGGCTACGCAAAACAATACGAAGTAACCAGCAATTTCTTTTTAAACTCGCGAACGTTTCGTCTACGTTCTTCTTAAAGGAAAAGAGAAAATGGAATAAGGGGAAAAACGGCTCGAAATGAAATCGTAAAGAAGAACGGAAGGGTCTTTTGGCACTACCGAGCCAAAGGGACGGCGACCAACGACGTGAAATGACGAGGAACAATGAAAAAGGGATGAAGCTTAAAAGAAAGAAGACAGATAGAGAGAAAGAGAAAGAGAAAGAGAGAGAGAGAGAGTAATTAGTGCGAAGAGCATTAAGTAGACACGAGGTAATTTCGAGCGGCCATTTTTCACAGTAATCTGTGGTATTCGCGCGAGACTTTTCCGGCAACCCGGATCAGCGTCTTCATTTTGAGCGAGTATCCGTTCGCAAGAACGGAGACAGATGCCGGGCAAGTATAGTAAGCTTTAAGATAGATTTACCATGAAACACTAGGAAAAAGAATGAGGAAGATTATTGCTAGGATTAAAGGCATTAATCGATAAATTAACAATAAAACGAACAAAATCAGTCAGAATAATTGGTTAAGGTAAAATTAGTACCTTTTATTTGTTTCATTTTGGAACGGTTGCGTTTAGATTTTATTCATACTTACACGAAACAAATGGGGAAATAATACTTATATATTATATAATCAAAATGTATTGTGCCTAATACGTAAAAAGTTCATAGTCCAGCATGTGGAGGATCGGTGAGTTTGAGAAGATTTCATCGTATAAAATAAAGACGTATTCTACCAGTCCTCAAACTCCTCTAAACCATTAACCCTCTCTATAAGAATATTTCAATTTGAATAAGATTATCGTCAATTAGGTTTTTCTACAAAAAAATAAGATGACAAAATTTGTTTGTAAATAAAATATAAATGGAAGAAGAAAAAAATATCGAATGTTATCAGGTAGGTATCTGTGAGATGGAAAGCGTATAGATGATAATAGATTAGCTTGGCAAGAGAGTAGAGAGATAGGATCGTGTTATCGAGTAAGATACTTATAAATCGGATTCATCAGCGTGAGAGGCTCGAAATCGAGAACGGTATCGAGAACGGTGCGACGACATCGTTGTCGACTCGCCTCGCCTCATTAAATCTTACAGACATCCGATGAAGCGCGTTCGAGGCGGCGGCTGCTTCTGCTGCGAGAGAACGTAACGCGATTATGCGCTCTTATCCTGTTTCCCCGACGTTAACCGAATCTTCCTACCCCGTGCGACTGAATTTCACGAGGGTGGGGACAGACACAGGCAGGCAGGCAAGCTCGTCGCGGCTGAACGAGAGGGAATAAAGTATGATTAAACGAGAAACAGAGACTGATAGAAAATAAAAGAGAAAATAGTAGAGAGGAAGAAGATGAAAAAAAGAAGAAAAAAGGCACGTCACACGCGACCAAAGTGATACTTAGGTTTTTTATCTTGCTAATTTTATTAAATTATTAAACTTGATCGATATTTTCTTTGGTCTTTCCCAACCCCACTCGAATAACGCGCTATCCTCTCAAAACCTTTCACTTTTCGTGTCGCTTCGGAGAAACAAGGGGAAAAAAAAATGAAAATGAGTCGGAGAAAATGAAATTAAAAAAGAAACAAAAGAGAGAAGAAACATACGGACGGATAGACGGATGACAGAAACGAAATAGAATAAAAAGAAAGTAGAGGGGTTGTTAGGTTACGAACGGTGAAGAAGGAAGAGAAAAAGCATATTTGACGAGATAGAAAAGGCATAAAGCAACGGAAAAGTAACGAATATTCTTTGTAACAATCGATCTTCCAGGAGAGGAGTTCTCCCTAGGGATTCAGGAGGATCCGCGCGTATAAAGTTCGCACGGACGACGACAGGCACGGACGCAACACCGAATCCTCCATGGATTATCCGGATTTGCGCGACCAACCGTCCGGTGTACGTCGCCCACCTAGGATGACGCCGAGGACGTTGACGTTTCTCTACCAAACGGACACGTGCAAACCAGTTACGAATAATAACTATCTGCTTATCCTGCATCTATTGAAATATTACCAAGCGATTTCAGTTCCTACGATTTCACTTTGATCCCATGGTCGCTCCTATTAAAACGTATTAACGATTAAAAGTAGAATATTCAATCCTAAGTTTTATTATTCAATTGAAATATAAAGATTTTTCTTACACTACCAGAATATATCAAAGGTAACTTTTAATATTTCTAAAGTATCGTTTGCGAAAACCTGTATAAATTTTTGGAGAAAACGATACAATCGATACCATTTTCCTATGGAAAAAGTATACTTTCGATGAGAAGCACTTTCGAAAGTCGCCTACGTGTATACATATATACATATGTATAAATACGTCTGTACCATTCGTAGAGAGAGTAGGAAGTAAGTACATGTAGGCTCAACTGAAAAGCTTTAGCGCGCTCGGTCTCTTCTCGACGCCATTTTAAATCCCCTTTTTGGTGGAAAACTAGCTCTTCAGGCAAGTGTACGAGCTCCCACTTTTGTAACCTCCGAAAATCCGTCAATGCTTTTTCTCAAGAATTGCATGCGAAACCTTTTTCATCTTATCTTCGATACGAGAAGTAGCAGAAAAAAGGAGAAAAAGAAAGTTAAACAAAAGTAAAAGAGGAACAAAAAGATATCGATAGAAAATAAACGTACGGATCCTCTTTTGTTGATCCCAGAAAAAAACTCTATAGAAGAATTTCGTGGCACATCTGAAATTCGAAAAAAGAAGATGGAAAAGAAAAAGAGAAAGAAAAATCACGTTCACGCATTTTCCTCGTCCAATAAAAGACGGAACGTACAATCGTTTCAGCACGCGTGAGAGAACATTTAGGACGGTGAGAAGGGAAAAAAAAATGATCGGTAACGAAACGGAAACGTTGAAATCAATGAAAAGAGAAAACGAAAAGAAAGGCTGGTAATTAATTGTTCGTGGATGATTCCAAACGCTCGATTTTTCGCCCTGGTGTCTCGAAAAATATGACCGTAAAAACGATCTCGTTCCAAACGGGGGATGGGGGGAATAATCGGAAAGGGAGAATAAGAGGAAAAAGAAGAAGAAGACCAAAAAAAAAGAAAACATTCGAAAAAAGAACACGAAGAGAGAGAGAGAAAGAGTATCATGCAGTCGGTTTAATTAATTATCGAGCTCGCTCATTCTCTCTCTCTCTCTCTCTCTCTTTCTCTCCACTTTGACCGACTCTCACCGAAATCTCAGCGGGTGCATCGTCGACCGGTAAAGTGAAAATAATCGAAGCGATCGTGTCGGTATTCCAGTCCACTCTACACCCCCTGACTTCACCCTTCGCCCTTCATCCTTCACCCCTTCCTCACTTTCCCCACCGTTTGCGTTACGTCGATTAATTAATATTTCGATTCGTAGCAAGCGATAACGTGGAAGAGGGAACGGCCAGCGAAAGGGACTGGACGGGCATCAAGGGCGCGTACATCAAAGGGCCACCCGTTGAATGCGAACCCAAGCGCGCGATTTCGATCGATCGAAGCCAGAGTTTGATCCCTTTTTTCTCGACTAAAGTCCGTTCGAGCGAGCGTAGTTAGATGCGTGCACAGCTTTTAGAAAAATCGATTTCATATTAGGAGATAGTTATTAGACGTAACGTTACTGCAAGGAGATCTTACTCTTATTGAGATATTATCGAACGATCGATAATATTCGAATGATTCCAAAAGGAAAGGGATAGAATTTATATATTAGTCGAATCTATAATATTAATACGAAAAATTAGGGAAATAAAATTTGCGTTATATTACGGTTGGCCAAGTTGATGAAAAAGTGGTAGTACGAAAATTGTGTTACGTAATTAAGATAAAAAATTAGGTTACGGAGACTGGAAGCTCTAAAGAAAATTTAAAAAAAAAAAAATAAAGAAGCTGCGTTGACTTTTTCATTTATATCATTACGTGCATGTCATTAACGCTTAGATGCACCAACAAGAGTAACGTTATTTGACTGCTTCATTAACACTTCCTTCGTGTTAGAGTTTTAAAATGTAATATAATCTAAGCGTCTTTCTATCCCCGAGTTTTCATAAACTCTCTCTCTCTTCACTCGTTAATTCTCTCTCAACCTCTCTTCCTTTCTTTTCGAAAGACAACCTCTTCAAAGAATCCAATGTGTGTCACTGCTTCCGAGAATGATGAATATAATAAATCTCTACGTCATTACAGAATAAAACCTCTTTGAAAGTTGAATAATTAATTAGTTAGCTCGTATATATGAAAAGATGTTCAGTTTTTTTTTTAGAAAAGGATTATACTATTCAGATATTAATTTTTAATATTGAAACATCAGTTAAATATGGACAAAAAAGAATAACACATCGAAAACACGATTTTATATTAAAAATGGCCAATCCAATACCACGAAGAAGTACACGTGCTCACACGTGCCCGTTTAAAAAGTGAGAAAGACAAGAGGGTAACGTTCGCTTGCGGAAATATTGTATTCGTTGAAAGAAGTGGGAGTAAGGGTTGGTGGGTGGGACTTTTAAGTAGAAAGAGGACATATGCGGAAGGGAATATTTATGTATGTACATGCGGTACGTACTACTTTGGCAAAATATAAAAAGAGATTGCATGGCTGATTTATGTAAATACCGTTGGCCTGCGAATAAACGATTTCCGTCGCGGAGTAGTCGAAAGTGTATTTCTTTACGTGTGAGTAGGCGAGTAAGAACGAACGAACGAACGAACGAACGAACGATAGATAGATAGATAGAAAGAGAGAAAAGGGGTGAGAGAGAAAGGGTGCAGTAGGAAGCACGACGGGCGTTCAGGGAGTAAATATTTTTCGACGTCGTCAGTCGCGAGGGATTCGTGAAAGTTTATCGTATTTCGCACCCAGCTGCCTCGACTACCGTAAGTCGAAGAAGAAGAAGAAAAGGAGGTGGAGAAAGGTTGGCAAAGTCGAAAGAAACTGAATGAAGTGACGAAGGCGAGAAAAGGAGAAGAAGAAGAAGAAGGAAGGTTCCTCTAGCAGCTTGGAGGATACACGTTCATCCGAACAACCTTATTTTCAAGACGACGAAGAAGACGCGCAACCTACTCAATTTGTGAACCGACTGCTTGCGTAGGCAGTGCACACATTTCTAGAGTTGAGAATAATTTCTCTCTTTCTCTATCTTCTTACTGGATAGAAGAAGATATCAGAGATATTCCAAGTGCGAACTCTGTTTTATCTTGTTAAAATAGAATCCTAACTTGGGTATATTATATACTGTTAGAATGAAAAGGTGCTGGTAAGATTATTGCATTAAAATTGCTCATACCGATTCGTATAATCGTGAACTTTAAAGGACCACCACTACCACCCTCGTACCACCTTGGCAATAAGTTGTATCTTAATCTGCGATTTATCTTTATGGAAAAGTTTCCAATGTTAAATGTTAGAATAGAATTCTACGCCCGTATAATTACAATCGTCAAAGGATGACGACGAGGACGAAGACGAAGACGAAATGTAATTCGTTGTAAAGAACGTCATAAATGTTAAAACGAGTTAAATGCGAATGATATTAGATTTTATGAAATGAGAGAAGAGCTTGCTAGCATTCATTTTACTAAGCGAACGAGAAGTCCAACAAGTATGCAGTTAAGTATTCTAAGAAGAATATTTAAATGACTAAGATAATAGACATATATGTACGCGTTTACATAACAATGTAAAATAAACAATCATTTTATAGCCATGACACTATCCAAGAATTATGTCAATTTACATATATATTATATACATTGCGTAAAAAATGTCAAGTATTGATTGCTTTTTACAAAAGAATTGTTTCCCAGAAAAAACACTTAACAATGAATTTATAATATTCTTGAAAATAAAAGTCTAGAATCTAAAATTTGTAAACAAAATTATTTCCTCATAGAGTCTATCGCAAATTTGCAGCCATAGCAGGCACACGAGATGCACTTTTGTAAAGTAAAGTAGAATTAATAATATACCAACTTCTTAAATAACTAATTAAAATTTTCATACTATATTCCAATAAATTTCTCCGAGTTGTAAGTTATTAAAATTCTATTGTTTATAAATGTTCAATAAGATAATTCATTTTCTTCCGATTATAAATTATCGGATAAATGGCATTCTCTCTTGTCATGGAAAAGCTTGGGATAGGATTAGGGTTGTAGATAGGAGCGAAAATGGAGGCTGTTCTTGCGTTTACGCGTGAGCATCATCCTGGCGAGGAGAGTAATTACACGGTAATACTGGAAGCGACGGTAGACGAGAGAGAGAGAGAGAGAGAGAGAGACTAAAACCATCTGTCCGTGTCCGTTCGTGTCGGCTGCCAAGCGACTCCGTAAACGTTCTGCGGTGATTCTTGCGAGTGTGTGCATGCGTGTTAATATAATGTATAGAGGCAAACGTAGCTTTGATGTTAGGAATGTATTTCTAAGTTAGCGGCTCCTCTTGCCGCCACGAATTCGAGCAAATATCTTCTTGGCGAACCGCGCCTGGCTTTCGACAACCAGACCGTGTAGCCGTGCCCGTGGTTTCATCCTACTGTGCTGATGCTACTACCGGCTTACAATCTAAACCCCCCACCCCTAACCCAATCCCACCCCACTCTATGCAACTCTTTGCTACCTCTTGAACCTTCGAGCTATACCCCTCTCCCCATTGCCACTAGACGTATATCTATTCTGTGAAACATTACCACCACCACCGCAGAACGACACGATGCTGTTGGATTTCAAACAGCTCGTGGAATTTACGAATCGATGTAAGATGTCGCTGTCGTGCGTGTTAAACACTCTCGTTTGTCGGGTTGCATATAACAAAGGCTTCTTCGGATCTTCTCTCAAACAACTATTTTTTTTTAATTCTACTCTAGGTTGTAGGGTATAGAAAAAGATTAAATCGAAAGACTCGATCGTACAAATAAAAGCCATATTCCGTATCGTTCGGAAAGTCGATTAAAAACTTAGTTAAAACAAAAAAGGAAAAAAAAGAAACAAATTATTTTCTACCTAGAAGCTTAAAATGATTTCGTTAAGACTTAAGAAACGTCATTTTTGACGTCGTTTGACTAACCCATCGATATCCCAAGTCACTTTACTCTTCATGTTAATCGAATCGATTCGACGTCCGTCTTCTTATCCGAAAAGTTAATGCGCAAGAAGTTAGAAGACGTTGACGTTGTACATCGAAGAAAAAGAAAAAGGAAGGGAAAAATAAAAAAGCGAAAAAGGAAGGAAAGAAGAGATGAGAGAAACTAGAAGGGATGAAGGTGAAGGGTTGGGAGAGGGGAAAGGTAAGAAGGCATCTCTGGCAGACCACGTGAAAAAAGCTCTTAATCATATTTCCCTGAAACTCCAAGTTTTCTTTCCTTCCTTCCTTTATGCCTTCCTTCCTTCCTTCCTTCATTCCTTCCTTCCTTCCTTCTTTCCTACCTTTTTTTCGTCGTTCGCCTTTCCATTAACTAATGACTAAGAAAGCGAATGTATATCGTTGGTATAATTTACGACGTATTGGAGAATATGAGAGAGAGAGAGAGAGAGAGAGAGAGAGAGAGAGAGAGAAATAACGAAGAAGGCTAGGAGAAGTTTCTTCTACTTTACTTCCTAAGTAAAGTCCAAGTTTTCATCGAGACTTCGTGGAAAGTTATAATTACAGGCTGATATAAAAAAGTTCCACTTTACACCTTCGTCAATTCAACGCGTACAATCTCCACGTGATTACCTGCTTATTATTATAATAATAGTTGGGACGAGAAGTTCACAAGAAATATTTTCAGTAGAAAAAACAAAAAAGTATCGATAAATCTTCTGCCATATTTCTTATTATTTTTCTATCGATAATATCTGTTTTTCTTTACTTTTTCTTTTTTCTTTTTTAATAAAGTTCTATTATAACATAACATTAATATAATTGAAATTTATTTTATACCTATTTTTTATGAGCTAGCGGTAATCAATGATACCCAATGCGGCATTCAACGTTTTAATAAAAAATAGTCTGACTAAACTATTAATTGATGATAAAAAAAAGTTATATTTTGTTCAATCTAGGATAAAAAATGTCAAAGAGAGACCGAAGATAAGACAAATACAAATTCTCTTTTCCCTGATGTGTCCTTTGAATTGCAATTGCAATCTCTCTCTCTCTTCCTAAGGTAAATGCAAAGAGGAAACAAAAGGATGATATTGCATTGGGCAGTAGGAAACGCGTATCTTTCGCGATCTCTCGTCGTCTCGATAGTTTTCAAAGTCCGAGAGCTGGACTGTCTGCGAAAAAGCAATGGGGGAAATGGAAGGAGGGTAGTTCGTGGGAAGGAATTCGATATATAACTGTAAGAGAAGTGGAAAAGGAACCGAGGCGGAACCACCTACTTCCCACCCACAATCAGAAGAGAAAAGAAAGAAAAGAAGTAAGAGAAAGAGATGGTCTACGTTCAGGAGAGGATAGGAAAGTTCCTTCCGAGAGAAGAAAAGTTTTGAATATTCAATACTTTACTCGAGTAATAAAAAAAAAAAAAGAAAGAAAAAAGAAAAGGGAAATGGAAAAAATGAATAGAAAAAGAAGAGAATAAAATAAAAAGATAGAAGATAGACGATCGAAGGAAGTAATTTAATATTTCGTATTTTCTTTATTTCTACGGGAAAGACTTCCAGCAAGAAGAGGTCTAAGGCTTAGTTGGTTCGGCCCTTGCGGCGAATTCGCGTGACTTGTGGTTTACAGAAATTGAAGAAAAGAGAGAGAGAGAGAAAGGAGTAGTAGTAGTAGTAGTAGTAGTAGTAGTAAAAAGGTCTAAGGAATAGGAAAGTACTTTCTATTCGCGTTGCGTCTGAGATACCCTAGCGTCACCTCTGGCACCCCTTGTCCTACCATCTCCATCTTTACCACTAACACAACGAACCACCACCCATCTCTTCCTTCCTTTTCCCAACGTTCTTATCAAGGGAGACAGTACACTCCCTTCTCTGTACTCAGGACCAGGGGTTATGGGAGGGGTGTAGAGTTTGAGTTTGAGATGGAGGTCTCCAAGAGGGTTAGATGTTTTCGATGAATCGATTCGAGGGTACTTCCGCTATGCAAACTCCTTTCCCATCGGGGAGCGGAATACTCGCTACGCCCGTTGCACACCCAGGCCCTTTCCTTCTTCTTCCATCTAACATTTCGAACCCTCTTTAGGTTCAGGCCTTCAACCTTCGAACATGGCGACGAGTCAACGGAGTTAAGGCTGCACCCTTGGCGACTTTCTTCTTCTTCTTCTTCTTCTTCTTCTTCTTCTTCTTCGCACAACTATCCTTTTCCTTTTTTTCCTCTTTATTTTCTATCTTTATTTCTTTTTTCGGACGCGAAACTTCCTGTAACGAGGTTGCCCTCCAATTGCTACAACCTATTCCCCGGACGTATGATCTTCTCGAATCTTATTTTAAAAGAAGTGTCCTCCTCCTCCTCTTTCTGAGAAAAAATTCTTTTACTTGGATTATACAAGTTTCCAAGTTGAATATAGAAATTCGTATATTTTGTAGATTTTGATTTGACAATTGTCCAGGTTAATGTTCGAGAATCTGAAATATACGTAAAATTGAAGACATTTGTACTAATCTACAAAATCTCAGATAAGCATTCTTTTAATTATTCTATCATTTTCTAATTAATCTTTATACAAATGTTATCAATCGTTTTTCAAGTATAGCTATTGCACCTTTTCGGGTATTAACTCTTAAGATGTAGCTATTCCGTAACTAACCTAAAGTAACGTCACACGCTGCTGATTTTCCTCGAGGTTGCAAGGAGAAACACGGAGGGTTAACTTGGTTTGAATTAATAAACGAGGCTTTGCTACTAATACTGGGCTTAACTCAGTTTAGTTTGGCGATTGAGGACTCCAGCTTCGAAGTCTAATCCGATTCTACAGATTGTGTTTGCCCAAAGATATATTGCACATATATTTCTGTACATATATCAAAATCCATCGAAGAAACTAAAAGTTTTAGTATATCAATATATAAAAGAAATAATAGAATGTGTTGCGATTGGTAATAAAATATTTGCAAAATTCGTTACAATTGTAACTTATATAATACGAGAAGACTCCCAATTAGTAATTCTTATTGGATTTCAACAAAACGAAAGTTTCCATCCAAACGTTCGTACGTTAGTTTCCTTTTGAAATTAAAGAGACTGAGAGTCTACAGGTAAAGAATACGAAGTGAAAGAGAAAGAGAAAGAAGAAAACTCGATTTGCCGTCGAGATTGTCATCGAACTTCGATAATCTCGTTGTTTACGAACGAGTCTCTTGGCGAAGGTTTTACAATGGCTCCCATTGGTGAAATTTTATAGTATAGAAAGGATAATGGAAAGCTTGAAAAAAAATCTTAAAACGAATCTTTTTAACAACAAAGATTCCTGAAAGAAAATCTTACAATATTTTAATGATCATTAGACAGGAATTCTTCTTATTATATATAATATTACATAATATTAAATTGTCCAATGTATATTATTGAGTTATATTTTGTTACTAAAGATAATTTATCGATATTATTTATGAAATAATTTGAAAGGTAAGTATAAGGTGCGCTAACGTGCCCAATTTTCTTTCGACGACTGCAACAAATGTGTGTTCAAATTATACTATTATCATACGAAAGGAATTAATGTTATCAGTAATAGAAGTAAATTCAAGACATAGTTATTTCATCTGCGGTATCTCTAACAATAGCGAATCATAATGTAGTCATAGTCATCGACGATATTCGCGAAACCATGTTCTCGATTTCGTAGCTTTCGTATGATACAATAGTATAGAAGGAGTAACATAGGAAATAGGAATAGAAGAGGAGATGAGAAGGGATGAATCGGAGATATAGATACTGGTAATCGCGAGGGAAACCATTAAGAGCTGTTTCTGAAGCTTATCATGGTCGCACAGCAAGAGTAGGATAGAAAGGAAGGGCTCGAGCTATCCAATTGTTGCGATAGCGTTTGGGATCAGAGTCAAGAAACATCAGACTCGTCCGGAAACGACCTCGTCAAAGAGTTTCCTGCCCGTTTACTGTCCTCCTCGCAATCCCTTATCCCTTATTCCTCGTTTTCCTTAACACCCCACCACAACCTTTGCCGTTTGGTTTCGCACTTTCCTCTAAACAAAAATGTCTCCTTCAATTATTATCGTTATTCAAAAATTATTTACGTATATATTGAAATGTTCTATTTCTTAAGTTTAATAAAGTGATCAGATGTTACAAAACAAAATTACGGATCGGTGGTTGAAAAAGTTTGAGGAACGCTGGCAGATTAGGAATATCGATTGTCGAAACATTTGCAAATTCCTACCCGAATCCATTTAACATTTTCTTACGAATGCATACATAAAACATGCACACATCTATTCATACACAGATAAGATATCTTTTTCTATCAATCTATCTCTTTTTTTTTGAACGAGGCCAACTGAAAGTTACGATATACGGAACACGGAAGGGTAGAGGATCACCGAATCATCGATTTCCGCTTTGGCCCAATAACTCTGCTTCCATTTTCACCGTTACCAACTTCCGTGGAAAGAGAACAGACAGACAGACAGACAGACAGGGCAGGGCAGGGACAAAAAGGACCGGCAGGAGCTTTTCTCTTTCTATCTTTTTCTCCCATCCTCCAGAGTTCCTTTTACAAACGGTTCGTCACGTGCCCCTGACAATGGAATCGCGTTGGTTCATGCATAAACGCGACGTAACAATAAACAGAACGGTATAAGAGCATACATAGCACGATATAGCAGAACTGAGAACAGCATAGCACGGAGGATTAAAGCGAGAAAGAGCGAGGGAGAGAGAGAGAGAGAGAGAAAAGAAGAGAAAGCGGTTTGCTGAGGGCCTCCAAAGGCCGTTGATAGCCGGAGGATCAGAAACCGATATGAGATTCGGGCATGTATGAATGATGTAACGTGCTGCCTATGCTACTCTGCCTCTTATGGAAAGAGAGAAAGAGAGAGAGAGATGAACGAATAGATAGAAGGATGAGAGAGAGAGAGAGAGACAGAGGGAGGGGGAAAAAAGACTTGGAAAAGGTTTACCATTCTCCCACAGACACACGCACGTGTATGCTAAAATACACACATATTTATATACATACATATATACTATAAAGAGAAAAAGAGAGAGAGATAGAGAGAGAAAGAGAAAGTACCTGTATATTGCGATATATTGTCCATCTCTCCTGCCACTGAATCGTGGTTAGCCCTTAAAAAGTGCTCGGTCGACTGGAAATTGACGTACCATGGCCGAGACTCGAATGTATATCCGAGAAAAGTACATATATTCAGTCCGCCTTACGGTCACTACTATATCCATGAATAAATCGAAATAAGCCGTGCAGTAAACGATCTCATACTACTATTGCATGTCCACGGAAATCGTTAACGTAAAAATGTATAGAAAAAAAAATAGATAGGAGAAAAAAAACATACTTCTTGTGATTTCTGTCATAAATCACTTATTAAAATTATTCTTATTTGTTTTTTTTTTTCTCGTTTGTCTTGATTTTCTACTCAATTCATTGGCTAAGAAGTAAAACGTTAACTTTGTCTTAACTCTTTCGAACATTCATTTACGTATATGCACCCGACGGTTGTCTTTTATATTTTCTAAGAAAATTATCTATGCACATATTTGACATTAAATAAAATGAATATTGGCACAAGTGTTGACTGGAAAATGCAATATGTTATTTACAAATTTTAATGGATTCATAGTTGGTATCACTTTAGTTGAATTTTTCATGAATATAAATTAGTAGCCTTGTTCATCTAATCTGTTTACAGAAGCTGTAGTTCCTGAGTTTAGATTATGTAATGCGAATGCGGTAATAGTTAAATAAGCATACTTCTCAATGACTGATAGATCGAGGAAGATCAATTTCTTGGTTTCTAGAGTCAATAAAAATCACGACATCGGATTTTTGTTCGTGAGAAATGAAAAGTTAGTTAGAAAAGTTTACCAGACGAAAATTGTTACCAAAAAGTTGTTTTCGTGTTAAGCCGAACAGATATTAACCATTTATTATTTCATATTTTCTTTCAATAATTTTACTCGAAGAAGAGAGAGAGAATATTGGCAACATCTTACCGACAATATTTGCGACACTCTGTTTAAATGAAAAACATGCATGAAGTAACCCATAACTCACCAAACAAAATTGCATTAATATTATAAACAGATCAAAATTACAAACGCAATGCAATACGAATAAAATATTGCTTTATCAACAAAATCCCATGTAGAAAAATTTGTAAATCAACAACCTCATGAATTATTACAAAATTTGTTACTCTGATCAATTAACTATTATGCTAATCAATAGAAACGTAAAGAATTGTAATGTCAATTGTCTTGTTGGTCACTCTGTAAATAAATGCAAGTAAATAAAAAAATCTATAGCAAGTAAACAACCCATATACGTAAATGTATACCTTAAAAAGTTCCTTAAAAGGATGAGTTCGTGTCCTTATAAGAAAAAAGCAACGTTGCGTATGAACTAAGGAATTGCATTACGTGCATGAGATCATCTGATTCGATTAACGAGACGAAGAAATCTAAAGGGAGCAGAATAACTTCCAATTGTGGTCATCTATGTCGGTTGTAAAACTCGATTGTAATTCTCTCTGATGTATGTTTATAAGTGCATCAGTGTGACTATACGCTTCGGAACTCGAAGGTGACGGTAGATTTACGTATTCGCCATCAATGAAATTATATTGAAATCTGATACAATTATTAACGATTTTCACTCACTAAGGTAGTCTTGTATAAAAAGCGAGCGTTACGAAACTGTTTAACCTTATTTCTGATAAATTACCAATGCCATTAAAATTTTGAACTCAACGTACCAACACTTTATAATCTCTCGCGGATAACTCTCTTGCTCATCTCTGTCCTTTGAGAAAAAGAAAAATGATAGAGGATGAGGATGAGAATATTGTTAGATGTGATAAGTTAGGTGTTTATCAACGGTTGTCGGTAGTTTATTACTTTACATGAAAGGAGTTTCCAACCCTTTTGCCGTCGCTTGAGACAGTTACAGTCCCTTCGTTGTACGGTTTCTAGCTACTCACTGTCTTGAGACATGACTGTCATCCCTTCTTCCTTTATAATCCCTAATTCTCATCCTCCCTCCCTCTCCTTTATCCCTGTTCTGTTTTGTCATCCTTGGTATCACCATGTATGTGTATTTTTGTATTCTTTTATCTTAACACTTTGTTTTCTTTTTATTAACTTATTTATCTCTCTTTTGATTTCGTTTCTGCTTAAACTATTGCTATCTCTCTCTCTCTTTCTTTCTCATTTTTATTCAACGACTTTATTTCCTTATCTTTCCAATAGACTTATATAGAAAGGATGAACTTTTCACTTTAAATGGATAACACATTTAACGAATAATTAACAGCTGCAAGCAGCCGGAACCGATCGTTCCATTCGTCCCAGTGCATTGTTTTGTTCCAAGAGTTTTATCAAGGAGAACAATTTCCTCTTCCTATTCTAACGAAATCGAAGAAAATAAATGTTTTTAAACTTGGAATCTTTTGCAGATCGAATTTAAATACAAATACTTTAGGAATGGAGGAAATAAAGGAATAACTGTTCCGATACTATTGTCTATTGATAAACAACGAATTAGGAGAGGAAAGATAAATTAGATATTATTTTTTATATTAGCAAAAATAAAACCAAGTCTCGGTGTATAAAAATAATATTATTGTAATATGTGCATAAAAATTAATTATATCTATTGAAATAGTTTATGATAAAGAGACTTTTGTAAATTATACAATCTCTTAATAAAAATGTATCAAAATATATATTAAAAAGAGATTTCATCTTTACACTTCACATTATCGGACAAAATGATTCATCGTTCATAAGTATAGAGACTTCGTTGATAAAATAATCGAGCACAAAACGAGTACAGTTTGATTATATTTAATCGATATTATTTTTCAGTTTGACGAAATGAATAAATGAATATTGTGAGTTTTGAATATCGTTCGATCGAGTCTAATGTGATAAATGAGAAATTCTCAAGAAAATAAAAAAAAAACAACTTACAACGTATATGCGTCGTATGACGCTGATACTAATTGTATATTTTACATTGCTCTTTCACTTCGAAATATCAATGCAAATTCGAAATGAAAGTATCTGACGATTTTTTCTTTTTTCTCATATTTTATCGTCTTAGATTATTTGCTTCGATATTTTATTTTATATTTAACGCTATCATCTTCGCCAGAAACTTCTTTCCATTACAAATCTAACCATCAAGGACAATACCATTAAAAAAACAATGACAGCAGCTGCAATTAATATTCCTCCGTATCCTGAAACAATATTCAGAAAAAAAAAAAGATAAGTATTTTAAATAAGAGGATAATATCATATCGTTATCGCGTAAATGGTTTCGGTTTTGCTTTTTTTCTCTTTAAATTCAAACTATCATGCAAAAACGTGACTTCGAATTATCTACGAACATTAATTCAATCAAATTCTTTTGGATAATTTTATCGGTCAATTATATTTATTGACCATTCGTTTTATGCATGAACAGAATTAATGAGATTAGAAAATAATTAATTGCCGTATTAGTACAATTCTATCATAAAAATTTGATAAGGCATCTCTTTATTATTGCCAAAAAGAAAAACCTGTTAAAAATATATCGTCGAATCAATTGAATCAGAAATAATGTTATATTTCATTCGTTATATTATCTAAGTTCATATGTCACGTATTATTAATCAGATAAAATCATGACAACAATTAGATTAAATGCATATAAATTCTTACAAAATGGACTCGAGCTAGAATTAAGCTAAGTTCAAGAAAGTTTATTGAGTTCATAGGAGTTTAATATACGAATAACGGATAAGATAAATATTCATATTGAATGAAATTGTTAAAAAAAAAAAAAAAGACAAAGAAATGTCAACTCACTTCTAGTTTTTCGTTGAACCTGTTTGCCGTTAGGAGGATTATCAATGATATTCGAAGAACGATGGTGGCCTATGATGGATCGAGGAGAGGCAAACTTAAAAAACCGGTAAGGCGTTAAGGACAGGCTTGGGGTGGGGTGATCAAGGGAAGAAGGGTTTTCGATTCGGTGAGTCGTTGTCGTGAGTGGTTGTTGGAGAGAGGATGTTGCTTGTACTGGTGGTGTTGATGCTAGTGATTGCGATTGCGACAGTGGTAGTGGTAGTGGTAGAGGTAGAGGTAGAGGTAGCGGTGGCGATGCTTGAGTTAGGGGTAGTGTCTGGAAGGGCGCCAAAGGCGGCTCTGTTATGCAGGGTTGCGTTGCGTGCATGGAATACGGGATGTGGGTCGAGAAGACGAACGGCCAGCCGACGTGATCCGGTGGCACAATCGCACTGTAAGGCGGTGGATCCTCCTCGTTCTCGTCTACGTCGCTGACGACGATCGATGGAAGAGTTGCTGAAGAGGTGACATCGTGACTCGAACCATCAACGATCCCGATTGGACCACCACCACCCCCCTTTCGATTCGATTTCTCATAGCTTACTAGACTCTTACAATTATCTTGTTTATATCTTTGTTGTTGCTGACGTCGATAATTGTGTTGATGGTGATGAAGATGGTGGTGATGATGATGATTATGATTATACCTTTGATTCGATTCGTCTGACATTACGACTGAACAACACGCGATACGAGGATCGTTCCGATTTTCTAACAAATTATCATTTTCTGTACATTCCGGTGCATCTGGAATAATAAAATTTTCTATAGATATTAACAAGGAAAAATTATGTTATTATTATTGTCTCTTTTGTGTTGATTTTTAAATATATAAATAGAATATCCGAAGGCTACTGATAGATCTACTAAATAAATGTTTCAAGAATTTTAAGTTATGCATCAGATTTTTGCAAAAAAAGACTATAATATCGCTAAACGATTTATCTGATGAGATACGGAGAGTCTAAATTCATAATAAATTGCATTCGTTATTTCCTACAATTACGATGGTCATTTAAGTAATTATGTTGCGGTAAACAGAGTAAAACTGTGAACCGTGATGCAAAACGAGAAACATCCTCAACAAACTGTATATTCCTTTAAGTTTGAATAACTTTTGAATATGAAAGAAAAGCTAAGATATGAAATAACGTTGAAGAAATTTGCAATGCACGTACTGCTTGCAATACACTTTCTGTTTAAAAGCATACGTAATTTACATCGGTTAAATATTTTATAATTAAAATGAAAAACACATATAACGAATAGAAAATTAATGATATCTCCACCATCTACTATTAACCATATTTAAATCTGCCCAGTTAATCGAATAATTGCAACGTAATTGCAATATTAACACTAATTTGATTGCATCCATATTTTAGAAAAATAAAATTAAACTAGATTAAATCTGTAATTTAAAAAAACCCAAGACTGAGAGCCAAGTTGCGTTGCAAAACTTTCGAAGGAATAAAATGTTCCTAAAGGCCACACACACAGATGATGATAACCATTCCAAGTAATGAATCTATCTGAATCAATAGTCACGTATAATATTGATTATAGTCTATGAATACGAAAACGAAAATATTTGAACAGTTGGTATTTAAAACACGGAAAAGATATCCCTGCTTTAAGATTCATCGTTGACACGAAGAAGCAATAACAATTTGATATGCCATTTATGCCTTTAATGTGAATTCACGATTGAAAACTGCGTATATAAATTTATTTAAGGTAGTGTTAATACAATGTCAGGGTCAACGAATTTATATACTCAATTATCAAGTTTATACTTTGACTCATGAACAATCAGAAAACCTTGAAATCACTTTCATTTTATTAGAAGAGAACAAATAAATGTATTTTTTTCATTTTTACTTCTTTTTCTATTCATTATTGTTTCTTTATTTTATTTCCATTACGTCGTTACGAGTAAATATTTGCTGCACGTTTCGAAAAAGCATTCGAATTCAAAGAAATTTGGAAGTTTTAACTGTAAAAACATACGGTTACACGATGAGTATAAATAAAATACAACCAAATAAATGTTTTATTAAATATTAACGGTATTTATTACAAGATATCGAATAACTCGATAAAAAGTGATCATTCGTAAGAAATCGAATAAGCTTATCATTATTCTAAATATAAATAATGGTTCAATTAATCGATTGTGTAATTATCAAAGTGTTTAGATATAAATACATAAATATATATAACGCCTTAATAAATATCTATTTTCCGAAGATAATATCGGGACGAATAGAGAATAGTTTTCTCGTCTATCGTTAGACGATAATCGAATTAGAACGATAAGAAATGTCTCGAGAAAAAAATGAAATTGAAAGAGAACAGTTAGGTAAAAAAAATTCGGACCAAGTTTTTTTCATCTGGTTGGCATTTTGCAGCTAAATATACCACGAAGAAAAACGAGTATTCTTGGGAGTTGCGTTTTAACTTAACGACTGAACGAACACTCGTAACAGAAAGATAAAGGCCTTTCACCGTGGCTAAGTGAGAGCGAGAAACAGCGTGAGCAGAATTTCTGTTCTACACTTCGATATTACGACAGATGAGTGCGCCCAATTCAATAGGAACTTCACTGTGTAGCGTTCTAACTTGGTTAGAAAGTAAAACGTCACAAGTGTCATTAGAAATTAGAAAATGAAGATGAACGACGAGGGAGGAAAAAGATAACATCAAATAAAGGTAAAAAAGATAAGAACTAATAATAATCGTTCTAATATCGATCGATGATAACGCAGGAACGATGATAAACGTAGTCAAACACTTGATCTCGAAGATGTAAAATGATAAATTCAAAAATTCCCGCCGCGAACCAAACGATTTTCGAACGCAAGTAGATGTGACAAAAGACCAACTATAAATCAACTATAAATCAACTATAAATCGTAATTATAAGATTTTCGTATAAATCATTAAAACACAAAAAAAGAAACAACAATTAACGTTTACTTTTATGCATGTTTGAATTGTACCTTTGTCAACGTCGCGCGACATTTCTTGAATCAACGAGAACGCGCGTACTGTTGGCGCGCCGACGAAAAGCAAGACTCGACTAAAGCGAATATCCTCGGAACGTGTATGCATGACTTGTCTCGACAGAAAAAGAGAGAGAGAGAGAAAGAGAAAGAGAGATGGTATGGGATAGAAAAAGAGACTGTCGTAGAACGTCATAGAATGCTCGCGAACGAAACACTTCAATAGCAACGTGTAGGAATTGATAAGAATTCATTCAAATATGATAATATTTACAAAATAATACTAATGTCCATTTAACATTTTATACTAGATTATAAATCAACGTTTAAAAAATACCTAATCATCAATCTTGATTAATAATATCTCGTTTGTCAACTATTCAAAGTGAAATAAGATCTAATAATGAGAGAAGAAACTGGTACAATCACTATTTAATAGCAATATTATCAATAAGATGCTTGACTGATGATATGTTTATTCAATTTTAATCTTGAGACCTTTCATGATACACTATTCTTTAAATCTACTAGACAGCTTTTTTTTTTGGTATTCTTTCATTACGATATCTTTTACATACGTAAATGAAATAAAGCGTAGGATAGACTATCATTGAAATAAAAACGAACAAGAATTTGATAATTTCCAAATTAATCAGTAATTAACAAATGGAATTGGACTAGCTACCTTCGTATACGTTTTAATATCAACGAAAAGTCTTTATCTCTGCCTGGTATTTTCTTAGTTTTTGAATATCTTTGAATTCATCAGTTTTGACAATACATTTGTCTTAGAATTTACAGTAAGTATTATAGTAACACTTCCATATTCCTAAACCGATACATTTCTTTAAATTTATCTCTCGCACGAACATATACACGCATATTAACTTTCATAATAGCTAAATGCAATAATAAGTTATGTGTTAGTAATAATAATTCAAATGATAATTAAAAAAAAGCAAAAATAAAAATACAATTTACAATAATGGCACATTAATAAGATTAGGAGAATACAGTAAAGTATTATACAATAAGAACCGATAATTATTATTGATAACTACTACGCAGTTTATTCCTTTTCTTTTTAACTTTCATTTAATATCGTTTATCTTTCCGTTCAATACAATATATGTTACTAAAATAAGACGATACATTATCTTTCCAAATACATTTAAAAAGATTTTACATCTTATCTGACAAATGCAAAATAAAAGATACAATCAAGACAATTTTTAATATGTCTATTTAAAAATGAAATTTATAATTAATATCACATATTGGCTACAAATAACTTGAAATGATATAATATTAAAAAATAAAAGATATATTTTGATTAAAATAATAAATTTATAAATGACTTTACCTACAAAACGCAAGTGTATCACGAATGCTTATAATCGAGACAATAAATTAGGATTCGAATAAATAATGGTACCTACGATATGGTACTAACATCGATTACCATATTGCATCGATTAAATCCTCCTCGAAAATTTTGAATTCTCTTTCTTCGTATTTGAAGAAAAATCTTAATTCAAGGTCTTTCCTGAGCCGCTTTTTAAATCGTTTATTTTTATCTCTCTTTTAAATATTCCAAATAAATCAAACAAACGGATGGATACGGATAAACAACAATATACGCATATCACGTACAAATAAATATTTCGTACGCGTCGATACAAAAAGTAATCGATCGAATGTTATAAATTCTTAAAGTTATAACATTGAGAAATGCTCAAGAACCTCACGTAGCTTCGATTACGAAAGAACCAGTAAAGCGATTTCGCTTTCTCATTTATGGAAGCTTGTTTCTTACCTAATTTTAAATCGTTAATTATGTATTCCATTACGTTGATAAAAAAATAAAAAAATAACCAGTTTAAATGCATGCACATAAATATATATATATGTATATTTACTCTAAGGGTATTGACATTACATACACATACATACATATATATAAAATAGATTCATTAATAAGTATATAAAACAAGTATTACATCGATCAAATCGAAGAATGCAAAATGACGTAAATTTTTCAAAAAACAATATCACTATTGACATTACGAACATGCAATATTGAGTTAAATTTGTCGGTTATATTCGATAGAAGGAGAAAGAGCAAGAGCACAAGAGAGAGAGAGAGAAAGAGAGAAAGGAAGAGGGAGGAGGAGGGGTTTGGGACGAGGGAAAGGTACAAAGTGTAACGTGGTTACGCGATATGCGACCTGCACATAAACGTTAAATCCTGTTTAACGCTTTAAGTACGACGCGTCTGCAAAATCATGTTTGATATCGTCGACGTATCGGGAATACTAATCGAACCTGACAAAAAAGCTCGCTCATGCGCACGACAATTTGCAATCATTCTCGCGACAAGTATGGTAAGAGAAGAAAAATAAAAAAAACAATATAACAGATACGTAAATAGGTCATGTTTTTTAATTTTCCGTATGATTTCACTCGTTCACCCAGTTTACGATCATGCTAAACGTGAGATATTGCAGATCAAGACTGCGTCTCTTGATATTACACGTATGTGTATGTGTGTGAATATCTCCTTGATACAATGATTATCTTTCTTCGTTTTTCACCATGTTTTTTGCTATTATTTGTCCTTCTCTCCTATGCTCGCGCGTGTTACGTGTTTAGCATACTTCGCGATCATGAGTCGCCGTGGGATACGTTACTTCTACAATTTCCGTATAGTTCGTCTTCCCACAGATGTTAGTATGTGTACCGTATATTTGCTATGTACTGAACTATTCTGATCTCGAAGTTACATTGTTGTAATTTTTCTTTTCTTCTTCTTCTTCTTTTTATTTTATTTCTCGTTTGGAAGTCAGTAAACATTAGCCGATAAAATTGCACAATTTGTTTTCATTTCTACTTACATATACTACTTTTATTATACTCGAAAAAATCAATTAAACAATGAAGAACTGCGATAAATAATCAAAATTTATTACACCGGAAATGTGGAACAAACGAGAGAATTTTATAAAATTACAAGATTTTATTCTAAGATAACATTTTGAAGATTGTTAATTTATGCAAGTATGTTTATTTACTTGATTATCACCGTAGGCAGTGTGCCTTGGTTGAAAATTCGTTTCAATAATATTAGATGAAAGATACGGAAATTAACGGGACAATATTACGTCAAATAGAGAATGTGTGAAATTTTACACTTGTATCAAAGATAGAAAAAGGTAAAATGAAATAAAAAGAAATCAAAATCGATTAAAAATTTAAAAGATATAATTATTTTGTAAAAATTGCTATGAAAAAATTGAAACATCGAATATATTGAATATTAAATATCATCGTTTTAAAAATGACAATGTGCATAATAAGCATTTTGCTAACACAAGCGAAACAAATATGAGTTTGTTATTTCCGTGGTTTCCCCGAGATTGTCGCTATCGCGTGGATTAATTGTAATAAAGTTAATTTCGTATTCAACACTTTATAATTCGAGAGAACAAATTATTTCGTGTGTTTACTTTTACAGCGTTTAACTGCCGAGCTACGAGAGAATTTTCCTTTTTTACCACCTCTCTGAACAGATTTTCTGTTCAAGGCTGTGACAATTTGAGAAACAAGTGTATAAAACTAGCTTAGTTAGTTAAATAAAACTTTTCAAATGTTATGTGACTTTTAATAACGCCGCGTGTATATTTCACGAAATTGTAACAAATATCCTTAGATAATGTAAATTAATATTTGAAAAATGCAATCCTAACATAAAACAATATTTTAAACTTATCGGATGGTTTTGTTATTTGGACATAATTATAGAAAAAGAAGATTCTTATAAAAACTTGTGATCTCATTAAAGTTGATTAATATTTTTTGTATCTATCGATAAGAAACTCAATGATTCATTTAATGGCACTGCTCGACTGGTTTGTGAACTTTACTTCTCATTATTATTTATCAGCAATAAACGGCGAGCCAAAGTAAAATTAGGATTGCATTTTACACGTGTTTTAAAATAAATAACAAACGTTTAAAAATAAAAGAAAAAAGGGAGAATGAAAGAGAGAAGAAAGCATAAAAAAGAAGAAAAAGAAAAAAGGAGATACAATGTTTTCGTTATTAAGACATTTTCCGTTATAATACCGTCTATACTTTATCATACAAAGTATCGTTAAAGTTATGATCATGAAGGTGATGTTTAATCTCGCAGGAGTTGCTTGCGGACGATCTCGTCTATCCCGTTTACTGCGACTGTTGTACCTTTAGAGGTAGATACGTGTATTAGGGTACTATACACGTAGGTGAAGAAAAGGGGAAACGCACTTTCCCGGAACGTCGGCTATAAAGGTGGGTTATTGCTGAGCGTTCTACGACTCCTGAGTCTACGTGAAACTGCTCTCAAGGCACATTCGCATCCTCTTTCTTTCTTTCTTTCTTTCTTTCTTCCTTTCTTTCTTCCTATCTTTTTTTCTTATTTTCCTGCATTCCACACTACGAACGCCTAACAGTAGTACAAGAAACTATATACTTGTATTGGTAGGTACCTATAATGTATCTACTCCAAGCACCATTTTTCCTTCAGCTAGTGGAAAGCGACTGTTAAATTTTGAATTCGCATCTGTACCTTCCTACCATCTTAGTTCACCTTTCTACGACCTCGATTTTTCGATGATCGAAGCATATCCTTTTTTTATTATCCACACGAGAAACTTAATATTTCTATATGGATCCGAAGAATTTCGAGAGAACGTTAGAATTGACCTATTTATTCCTCATTTGTTTCGATAATAAAAATTTTTCTCACGAATATATTCTTTAATATAAATATTAAATGATACCGAAAAATTACAAGTAATCGAAGAATTTTTATTCTAACAATTATTATTTTGTTATTTATTTGGAATAAAATTTTAATATTACAGGTACGTATGTGTATGTGTTGGAATTTAGGATTTGGATGGAATTTTAATATTTAAAGCATATATAGGTAATGGTAAATGCTTATAATTCTGGTCAAATTTTGCAGAAAACAATTTAAACACTTTGTATATTATATACTTTTGACTAAGATTCGTCAGAAGTTTAAAGAGAAAGTCAATGGAATATTGATTAGTTTGCGTGATATAACAGTGCAAAGAATAATGGTCCTCGAGTTATGTAAGACTCTAGTTTCTTTTAAAGGATTCTTTATTCAAACTTAAGTGGATTTTGAATAAACATTATTTAAAGATCAGTAATTAGTAATGAGTACACGTATTAAATTTAAGAAATATAACTTTGCTCCGAGGATATTTACTATAAAAGCAATGAAGATATTTATATGCTCCGATTGAAGTATTCTATTATTCTATATATTTAAAATTTTTTTATTCTTATCTGAAATTCTGTGTCGCAAAGAGTTAACAAACAGGTAGAAAATATTCGCCAAATTTCGTATTCACGTGAAACAATTCGTTGACGTCATTCTTGACCTTCTTGGAAAGCCTTGAAAAATTGGCAAACTCCAAAAAAGAGGGAAACGAAAAATGAAGTAAAGAGTTATTGGATTTGTTTTTTTAAGGAATACGAAAAAAAGCATGTCTCATCTTTTCGCGATCAAAAAAAATCATCAGATTGATGTTCACGTCGAGTCATATTAATTGAAATTCATTGTTCCACTGACATTTCATTCTATTCGATATCTTCCAATTATTCGTATTTCTTATTCGAACTTCCTCATATTTTATCTGAACGGTAAATTACCGACTACGAGCGAGTAATTGTTGAGCGTTAAACCACCGTGAAACTTAATTACGCTCGAACAAAGCGAACCGCGAAGTAAATAAGAAGGACCGGCGTCAGCGTACCAAACCTGCCAACGACGAATTTCTCTCCTTAGTCGCTACGATTTTCATCCTTTGAGAAAGTTTTCCTACTCTACGAAGAAAATTTGGAGAAAGAAAATGTATTTTCCATGGTAGACTGAAAGATAAGAAAGAAAGAAAATGAGTGAGAGAGAGAGAGGAAGAGGGAGGGAGAATCTATTTTCCATGGTACATTGGAAAATACAAAAAAAAGGGAAGAAAAAGGTGAGAAAAAGAGTGTGAAAAAAGAAAAGAGAGAAAGAAGAAGAGGAACGAATAATATTTTCTATGGTACACTGTAAGATGAGGAAGATAGAAAAAAAAAAGAAAGAGAGAAAGTGCACTTTCCATGGTACACAGTAAGATGAGAAGAAGAGGAAGACAGAGAACAGAGAGGGGGGCTTTTTCTATGGTGAATTGCAAAATGAGGTAAAAAGAGGAAAAGAGACTTTTTCATGGTACACTGTAAAATGAAGAAGAGAGAAGAAGAAAGAAATAGTAAAAGTTAGAAAAAGATAGAGAATATTTACTATAGAATATAATAAAATGGAAAAGAGAGAAACAGAGTTTTTACATGATACAGTAAAAGATAGGAAGAGAATATTTGTCATAGTGTACAGTAATATGAGACATTGCAAGGAAAAGAGAGATAGATAGAGAGAGAGTATTTTTCATATTAGACTGTAAGATGAGAAAAGGAAAGAAATAAAGAAAGAAAAAGGATTATTTGCCATAGAACATTGTAAACTAAGAAGTAAAAAGAGTGATAGAGAAAGAGAAGAAGAAGAAGAAGTATTTTGCATGGTACGTTGTAAAGTGAGAAAGAAAAAGAAAAGAAGAAAAAGAGAATATTTGTTATAGTACAGTTTAAAATGAGTATGAGAGAAAGAGAGAGGAAGTATTTTTCATGGACAGTGAAAATAGGGAGAGAAAGAGAAAGAGAGAGAGAGTATTTTCCATGATACACTGAAAATGAGAAATAGAGAGGGGGGAGAGAGAGAGAGAAAGAGAGAGAGAAACGTCATACTCCTACTTCAGTCAGTCTGTATTTGCACGGAAGTTCTACGAGCTATGAAATTTCGATGCGACAATGGTCGCACCGCTTGCTTCTCAGAGTTTAAATAGTTTCACGATTCGAGTTTAGAACCAGTCGTAAACTAGACGAGATCTATGTGTTCGAGGAAAATTAAATATTGAACTTATATGGGATAATGACGTCATGGTCAAACGAAAAAAAAACTTTAACGCGCAACTTTTTCCTGACATTAAATATATATTTACGCATATACTTTTAATTATTATGAAAATATTTGCCTATTATACGATATGTGTATATATATATATATATATAAAACGAAGAACAATTTATTTTCCTTAGAGAGTTTTTTTATCGTGATTATTTACAAAGGAAAAACATCATAACGTTGAACCTAATAAATAAAGGGAATTCACGGTGGCAATAAAAAAAGAAAAAATAGAAGAAAAGTTAGAGCAATCGGCAAGATCGACGAGAAATTCGCGCCTCGTACGATTCCAACACTATTTCTAGGAAAATTAACGGGTGGTCCGAGAGTTTTAATCGTCGGGAATTAAGCGCGCCGGAACGTAATTACGGGTGGAACAAAAGTGGCCAAGAGGGAGAAGGGAAAAGAGGAGTGCGAGGGGGAGGTGGGGGGAGGAGGATTTCACCGTCGAAATAAATACGAAAATATAATAGGACGAATTTGTCGCTTTTACTCGTTGGGGAGAACGGAGGCGTACCGGACCGGACCGGAGCGGACCGGAGCGTGCGTTGCGTTCCGCATCCGTTATCGAGTAAAACCGTGTCTCGCCTATCGTGACTACTGCGACCGAAACCGCTGGCATTGTTGCAATTTAAAAGTCCATTCGTTTTCGGATAACGTCGCAAATAACGAGAAAAGCATAGTGGATTTCGACGATAGCTTCCATCTTCCTATTTCTTCTTTAATACGATCATTCTCGTTCCCATACAATGAAAGAGAAAAAAGGGATTATACAAAATTAAATAATCAAATCTGTAAAAAGGAACAATTTATTCGCGTGTACTGTTTACAGTGGATTTTCATTTCTACGATAGAGAAGCTTTTATTTCACTATTTTTCCCTTTACGACACTATTATTTTTATTTCTATAAAATGATGGACAATTTATAAAAACAGAGTTATAAAAAACCAACCTGTTTACTGGTTTCCGTTTGTAACGGATTCAAATTTCGACGATATATTTAATCCTCGTATTTCTTCTTTTATACAATTGTTTTTCTCATTTCTATAAAAAAGAAACGGAATCGTATAAAATACTGGATGAATAAAATTAAGTCAAATTAAACTAACTTGTTTATGTGTGCCATTTACAATGGATCCTAATAATAGTTTGTAACTTTTTTTTCTTCTATATGTGATATAAACGAAGTAATTAAAAAGGTGATTCATTTCTACGATTCGCTTAAAATTGCCTTCAATTTGTTTTTTACGATAGGTTATGAGATTTGAATAATGTTCAAATAGAATATAACAACAAGTCATTGCAAATAATTTGATCGTTCTGATATCAAAAAAAAAAAAGAAGAAGGAAGGAAACTCTGCGTCACGAAGCAGATAAAATTATATGAATAAGTCTAAAAAAAAATTAAAACAAAACCTATTCACTATTTATTATCTGTTAATCTACATAATATCTATAGAAGTCAAAGTTAACAAAAAATGATTGCATGTCGTGCTGCAAACTAAGTATTTCTTTTCAATGTACCATCATTTCAACCCATTTAAACGTCATTTATAAATGACGGTAATAATATCATGTACTTTTCGCTTATTTTTTTAACTGCGGATGGACGTGTAAACTCGCCAGAGTACTTTAAACCCAATGTAATTAAATTTAAACTTAATACGACACCTTTTTTTTAATCCGAATATTCACATATTTTTTGGACCTGTATAAATTAATAACGGCACAGAACGATGAATAAAATTTTGTAAAACACTGAAATAAACGTCAGTCAAAATTTCATAAATGCAGTCATGTAATCTGAATATTATATTATAAAAATAAAATTTCTGTAAATACTTCCATTACATAACCAAATTTCACTCTTTTAAGTAAATCAGCTCCCACCTTGAGGAATGAAATAAAATGTAACTTTAACTTACGTAATTACAAACGTAAATAAAAAAAAGAAATATCATTTCTAGAATGATTTGTATACCAGAAGAATGTGAAAGGTTGCGTCAAGATTTCTTTTTTTTCCTTTTAGACGAAATAAATAAAAGTATTACTAACTTATTAAAGAAATGCATTACATCTACTACATATAGGAAGACTGATAAGTTCTGAGTCTAACACGTGAAGGAATTTTACGAAATACTTTTAACTTCCTTTCTTTACATACCTCGTCAATTTTGTCCCATTAAATCGACAATTTGATTGCATGCAAGACAGAAGTTTATATCCAACACTTCGAAGTTTCTCAAAGGTTATTACACACACACACACACACTATCAATACGTTTATATAATCTAATAGGTCATTGCAAATCTCTCTTCCTTCATCTTTCTCTTTCTGCTAATATTTTTCTTTTATGGTCATCCAACTCTCATAATTCAACGTTAGCGATTGTAGTTCTTCATTAACAATGATCTGTAAATCATACTGATCTTTTTTCTTAGTCTCATCAGAAAGAAAGAAAGAGAAGTAAATATGCGCATGAATTATATTTATATCCTTTTTTATCAGCTCTATATGAAACTTGAAAGTATACGTGTGTGAATGTATGAATGTATGAATGTATTTACAACATGAGATGCATATTTCAAGGAGTAAAAGATAAATTTAACATAGCAAAAATAAAAGTGTGAGGTCAATCGGCTTTACGAGTACATTTTTAATCTTCAAGAACGCTATAAAACTTATTCGTTAGCCTTGATTATGAATGTACTTATATTTCTTTTTATATACTGTTTTATGCTCTTTTAATTGATTATTGTATGATACAATATTATTATTATTATTTAAATTATAATATGAATTATAAAAAAAAAAGTATAAAATAAATTTATATAATTTTTTGAAATGACCACCATCATGATTATCGGCTAATATATAATTTGTAAAATAAAATTTTTTTTAAATAGCATTATAAATAATTTATGTAGAATTGTTTATTTTTCATAAATTAAACATTAAAATAAACATTATATTCATCAATTTTAATAGTATTTTTTTACGCGTGCATATATGAGAATAGCAATTTGTCTATTAGATATATATATCACTATAATTAATATCATTCCTTTTAAAGAGAAAGGTTAATATCTATCTGATGGCATCTCAAATTCGTTACTTCTAAAAAATAAGATCTTAAGAAAGATTAGGATCCAAGGTTAGCAAGATTCGCAAGGATAATACTTATAAGCATTATTTCGCAAGAATAATTTAAATAAAACAGAATGAAAGAATGAAAGAATGATGTAGTCACAATGGAATAGAGTTCAACAAACAGTCATGGTTAGAAATGAAAAATGACACATCTATATAATTACAGCCGGTAAAAATGATTTCTTTCCGAGAAGATCGCGTGCCCGACGGTGAAAGTAAATTCGTGAGAGTTCATGGCAATTTGCAAAAACTGTCTGTGTAATTGTAACAAATCTTTTATGATCGCACAACAACGTCGTATTTCTATCAAAAGAAAAGAATCAGCAATAATTATCACTTTTTTGTTCACTAGAAGAATAGATTTGTTACGTATAGGTGGGCTGAAAAGTTCAGAGCCTAGCAAATGGAGGACTGTAATAGAATTATATCTTTTCAAATGTGAAAATTAAAGTGTTTGGAAATATTCATGATAAATTTCTATGAAAAAATTAATTAAAGTTAAAATATAAGATGATATCTATCTGAAGTATCTATTGTATTCTCAACATTGACATCGAATCTTGTTAGGTTCATCACGATTGTACTATGAGCATATGTTATGTGCTTACTCGTCTAGTATATCACTATGCATATGCATACATATTTGATATATGTAGTACATACACAAGTATACGTGCATATAGATATATAGGTTTAGGTACATATATGCGAGAAATTACCTTACATGTCAGATTGTCGTCTTGCTTCCTCACGAATGTTAACCACCTTTGCTTCTTGAAATTATGCGCTGTGAATATTTAGGACTATGAGTTATGACCTTTGACAGTTTCGAAATGATTCTGACTGAACGCAGGTGCATCGTAAAATGTTCGGTCACTGTCCTAAACGTTTGATGAATTCGACTTTATCGTTAAACAACATTTATCTTGGAAAGGTATAAAAAAGGTTATTATAATTATTTATTCGTTGGTATAATATAGTGTCTTCAAATTAAAAAAATATTAAGCATGACCATTAATCAAAGTAAACCAAAAATCCTGACATTATTTTTAAAATCAATAATTCTTTTTGGAGATTTTTTACACCGACGAAAGATTAATATTCTGTATAATAAACCAATGTATTTTTTCTAAATAATTTATACTGAATACACGCATAATTCGTATACATATTTAAGTAACAGTTTGATGGAAAGTGTTTTTCTATTGTTCGACTAGCTCACTTTAAATAAAAAAGAATTTTTTGTTAAGAACATTTACGTTATAGGACGGTTAGAGATAAATGAATGAAAAATATACAAAATTTTGAAAAGAACGACTATTGAAATTGGAAACAAAAGTTGAGAGGTAGAAGCCGAATAAGCGAATAGGAAATCCGATATTGTTTGTTACTGGAAGCGATATAGAAGAAATACAAGCTCGGAAACGAAATGGGGGTGTGTTTTCGAAATCATTTTCATTTACCTTTTGTGCATTGTTATTGATTCACTTGCCAACTGAGAATAATAAAGAGTATATACGCGAATGCATTTTCGTTTAAAGACAATAATTATTGTATCAAGAGAGCACGACTATTTTCTTTCTTTCTACACGAATTTCATTGAGTTTTGCCATTTAATCATATATTTTCTTTTTAACTGGGGGCTTGACAATGTTAATTATTTGAAAAAAATCAAACTGCAATTCGTTAAAGATGTTTACAGCAATAAAAATTATTTATGCGAGTGCCAAATTATTTGACCAAAAAATTGTGGACGAAAAATATAGGTATACTTGTTGATTTTTATTGATTACGCGAGGATTAGTTATACGTATTACTTTTTTTTTATGGAACCGCGTCAGGAGAGTCGAGTTGGCGCCGAAATCATTGATTAAATCCTCGACGCCGACCTATTTTTCCTTTCGTTACCGTTTTCAACCCCATGTGTTGGATTAAAGTCTTTTACTGCAAGTTCGTGCCAACTTTTTGGCAAACTATTGAAAAGATATGGCTCATGCTTCCTATCGACTAAAAAAGTATTAGTATTTCTTACATATTTTTCAATTTTAATTGTAAGATTACCAATGACCTAATTGCATTTTTGTTTTATAAAAACGTTCGGTAGTTAATCACTGAAAAATTCATGTTTAGATTTGATAGAAAGATTAAATGATTTTGAAATCAACGAAATAACTTACACTGATTGCATAAAGAAGGAAATACGAATAAAAGAAAATAAGGATTTGATAGAAGTGTCTTAGACAGAAATGGATGATAAAAAGGGATCGTCGTGTAAGTTTTATTGCTAAAGCAGCTGGCACCTGTCGGATTCGTTTATCCAATGTCACAGCCGATAATCCGTACAAGACACAGCCAGTGTACAATCTGTCTTGTGTGTTTCCAACCGGTAGTTTGCTCAATCAACTATACGATATCTTCTAGTATAAAAAAAGAAAAAATAAGAAAAAGTATGAAAAAAATGAAACAAAAAAAACGATATTTTAATTGCAAAGAAAATTATTCTAAAAATACGGTATTACACATTTCCTTCTCTTTTTATAGATTGACTCGCTAGTTCTATCAATTTTATTATCGTTAAAATAGTTTCGTATAAATCGTCATCAGATAATTTATCTTAATTACTGTGCGAGGTTGCATCATACATTTTTCTATTTATATAACGCGTCTTCTTTGTATAAATTATTCGTAAATAATTTAAGAATTGAAGAAAAAAAATATTTGTAAGAGGTTGAAATTTCCCGCGCTATGATCGTTCGATTGATCGAAATTGCATGTTGCCAACTTTATCTTTGGTATATGTGTTGACATTCAACTAGTCGCGAGCAGTTATACGTCTGAACGTGTTGCTTAACAGTCGATAGATTGTGCTGAGGTGTATCAAAGTCACGTGTTATGAACAACGAGGATGTAAGCTATTTTATTCCATTATCTATTATTTTATATATATTTTCATGATTAACACGAACGAAATGTAAAACCACGTATATTTTACTTATTTTCTTTTAATCGCCAATTCGCAAATCTTTTACACAAAATACTAATCACGTTAGTTAATTCGCGTAAATGTAAAAAAAATATTTTACGTTTAACAAACAAAAAATAAAAAATACAAAATATTAAATATAAATAGATGTTTTACGCGCGTAAGTAAATTTTCTTAGAAATTTACGTGCAGTTAAAAGAATTCAAGTCAGACTCTTATCTCGCGTCAGACGATAAGACATTTTTTTTTCCTTTCAATGCGTTCGTAAACCTTCCTTCTCCAATTAATGTAAGTCACAAAAGTAATTACATATAAAGTGAAATACAAAACTCGTTTTTTCTCGTACGTACATTTTTTATAAAACTTTTTTTATAAATATCGCGACAGCAATAAATCGCGGATAATAAAAGATGAGTACGAGAATTTTAAAACGCATTGCATATTACATAAATGATTCTCAATTTTCCTGGAAAAATTATATTACTGAACAATTTTCAGGATTACGTCAGATTACAATGATTATTATTCTTTGGAAAAATCGGTTTTTTCCAATTTTTTTTTTCTTTTTCTACATACGATTAAAGTTCATTACAACGAATGTGAATGAAATTAAATAATTTAAGCTATTCATTGAAATCGGTGTTTCAAGCTAGACGTATATGTTTAATGTAAATAATTCGATGAGATAAGACAGAAAAAAAGAAGATAGTACGATAATATCGATATGATAATATCAATACGATTGCCAATTTCCTGCAATAATCCGTTTGTATTGACCACTTTGATATTTTTAAAAATATCTCTTTAATATTATCATCTATTTGTTTAAAAAAAAAAAGAAAAAGAAAAACAATATTAAACAGATATGAAACTTATCGAATATTTTATTTATCCAGATAGTCGATTGATTATGTTTCATAGTTAACGACATTGATATCGCCATTCGTATCGAGCGAGTTCTCGGATTATTAGATAAAAACATCTAATCTTCAAACAAAGTATAATATCACATCTGACGTCATTTCGCTGAGAATATTTGCATTCAAACTAGTTTTTAATCATTTCATTTCTTATTATATATATATTTCTAGATGTAGGTTAAAAATAATTAAATCAATGTAATTTTTGTTATATTCTCGATCTAATGAATTATTGATTTTTACCTATGAAATATACATGAGTATATTTTTTCTTTGTAAGAATAGAAACATCCGTAACTTGAATCAATTAATGGCAAATCAAATTCTAAGAATTCTTAGCAGGAATCTATATATTATAAAGTATTACAAATTTCCTACTCTTGTTATATGACGAATGAATAAATAATAATGTTTTTCTGATAATTGCAGAAAACCAATCACTTGATAAGTATATGAACGAAAAAGACCCCAAAAGAAAGATGCATTATCAACCACAAATATCAACGATAAGTACAGCAGCACCGCCGTCGTACTCGGAAGCAATTAACCAACAGCCTCCTTCGAAAAATAATTTTCCTCTTCCTCCATTCGGTACACACCCTTATGAAGCACACATACAACCAGAAATAGGACAATATCCAACGACAAGTAATTATCAGGGATACAATGCATCTCAACCGCCTTATAATCCTACGTATATGTCAATGGAAACGAATCCACCACAAACGTATATTGTGACCAATGCAGTTGTACATCGTAAAAATAGAAATGGTAATTAAGTTTTCGTATTTCAATATTCTACAAGATGATTTCATTTAAGTGTCCAAATCTAGACTGTTTCTTCCTATGAACAAATTGTTTCTATTAAAAGACTTAAATGCTGTTTTAATGTTTCTTTTTTGTACTGTTTGATGTTTTGCTCGCACTTAAAATATCTTCTTCATTAAATTGTATGTTACATTTGTTTTTTTTTTTCCTGTAGTATAAATTTGTCCAAATAATTATACACACGCGCGCGTAATTATAATGAATAAATTATTTTGACTTTGTATAAAAGTAAATAATAAAAAATTTAATTTTTTTTACCAGTGACTTGTTCCTCTTGCTTGAAGATACTTATATTTTCAATAATAATAGTAAGCATCACGAGTTACTTGTTGAAAGTGATTATCGCAAGTATATCGGATTGAATGCATTTACTCCAAGGACCACACAATTGGAATTGAAACGACAATGGACAATCAAATAAATTCAGTATTAAACAATGCACTTTTATGAGTAAGTAGCCTCATAAAGTTGCATTTAATGATCATTTTAATTTCTTATTCGCAGTTTTTGATAATCCTAATGTCTTCTGTTTTTTTCTATACGATAAAAATGTTGTCGATAATAATTATGTATGTATGATATTTAGTTTTTAATTACCTTAATAATATTACGAACGAAATATTGTCAAAAGTATGATTAAGATAATATATGCGTGTAAATATTATATTTTTACGTAATTAACATAAATTATTGTATTAGGAGTCATTTTAATTTGATTTTATTCTAACAAGTGCAACCTTATTCGTAGTATAATATGTAAATATATATTTGTATATTCTTACGAACAATATATTTATCTAATACTAAAAAAGAAATAAATACTCGACTCAAATTCTACGTTTAACGCTTTAACATAAGCAATGGTAATAAATTTGCTTTGTTTAAAAAAGAATACTCATAAAACTGCATATAAAAGTTTATGTCAAGATTGAAAAATACTCGAATTAAATTTAGTTATTGAAAAATGACCAATACAATTGGTAAACTGAAATCGTATAACTATACTTAATAGCGATAATATTTCGCAGCATGGTAGAACGTCGCGTGCACGCATGAAAAGAAGTGAACGAGAAGAAAAGATATATGGATATATTGCTAGCTTTTATTATTGAAGCAATAAAACCCTTCTAACCGAGTAATAATTTCAAAGTTGAGAACCGTTCAGCTTCAGAAGGCACTTTTGGTATAATATCTGTGTATGCGTGTGAGTGAACCTTCATTCGAAACATCTAACTCGACGACGACTACGACGCGATGCTTTGTACCAATAAGCTTTCGAATACTGAAATCCTCTTGGAATATAATCGGTCTTACATTTTCACTAACGTATTTTATTTTACACGCTGTGACACGTGTTTCTGAGTAATGTTCACTTCCTTTTTATGTCTTGCTCCGTTACGTTCTTTTTACGTTGGTAAATCGATACGATTAAAACGAATAATATAGATTCTTCCAAAGATACAAGCATCGATCAAAAGAAATATCCTGAAATTTGATCTATTCCTAAAATTTTAACGAATTCCAACATATCAAATAAACGTACGAGATGGAAATACATTCGAATAAAATTGTACAATAAATATAAACTAACAATGAGATGATAAAAAAGAAAAAATAGAAAATGAGAAAGAAAATAATATTATTCCATATTTGTTTGCTCGAAATTTTGCTGCGATTATTTAATATCTTTTATTTATTTAAATAATGGAATATAAGTTGATTGAATAACATAATAAGTCAATCGCGTTGGTCGTAACGTAGGAAATACGCAAGAACATCGTTAGTTCACCGATGACACTGCCAAATCCATGAAACAGCGAACGAATTTACCAACGGATATCCGATCGGACATTGACGCTAACGAGATTTTCTCTTGTCGACTTGTAGGTGAGAGTATACGCCTTGAAAAATATATACCGATAGCGTTGCATTTTCACATTTTCACGAGGAAATCCGGTGACGAGGGAAATCAAATCTTTCGTTCAAACGAAAGAGGGACCTTTCTCAGGCCTTCTCTCTTTTTTTTCTTTAACTACAGGTAGTAGATAGTACCTTAAAAAATAAAATTATTCTATGTTTAAAACTATTATTCGTGATTCATTTTAAAACTTAGATTAATGTAGCTGTAATATATAAAATAAGAAATGGACCAAAAGTTCTTAAATGTTATTAAAAATCAATTACTCTTTTCCAAAACTTTTTAAGATTATAATCGCACTTGTGATTTTACAATCGAGTTAAATACTTTTACGATCCAAAAAAAGAAATAATTCTAAAAAGTTTCTCGAAAGAATAATTAATTTTTTAGAATCATGTAGGAACTTTTGACCAACCCTTTATTATATAACTTAAGCTTGACAAAAATGAATCTTTTATGATACGAGCTAATCATTAATAATCTTTTGACGAGGTATTGAAATAAGAATTAAAAAATGCTGATGTACGACATTGTGATTTGAGAATTACATATTTTATAGAGAATTAAATTCACATGTTCCTAGAATGAAATGCTTCATTTTATCACGTACAGTTACTTCCAAAAATATTCGAATACTTAATTTTATAAATGTGAAGAACAACTCAGATATGCTTACTAAAATGAATAAATGATCCATTGGTAAAACCAATAGCCAGGAAAATTTCTTCGTAAACAACGAAAATATGAAATCAAAAATTTAGTTTAAACTGCAGCGCCTGAATATTTTTGGAAGTCACTGTATATTCTAAGTACGTGAAGATAAAAGAAAAACCATCTTCATCGGTTCTTGCACCTACGTACATAGATATCAGGATTTCGAAAGATAACGCGACAGACACTATGAGCTTAACGTTTTTGCCCAACCTTTTTCCGATAATTAATGTTCGTTCACGTTCTAGGACCAAACGAAAAGAAGGAAAAGGTTTCGGAGACATGAAAATAGTAGAAGAGAAGGTGGATCAGATTAATGGTCGTTTTACTCGCTCACCATTACAGAAAAGAATGCTTTCCGATATCGTCTGTTATCCGAACCGAACGGGAAACGTACATGAAACTTATCCGAACAGAAATCAAAGGGCATCGCGTGTCGTTTTGCCCTTCAAAGAAACCTATAGAAAGTCGAATTGGATTTTCGTAAAACGATCGCTTTTGCACTGTGCGATAGATATGTTATCGTTCTTCATGCATTCTGATAAAACATGGACACATATCTATTGAATTATTATATTTATTTATTAAATTTAGTTAGTTCATCGCATAAAATCGAAATACAGCAAAGGTATGATATCTCGTTTTATTGCTATATGAATTAATGAGTGCCGAATATGGATGCATATAGGAATAGAAAATTGTTACCATTTAAAAATAACGAATACTCCTGTTAATAATTATTTTTAAACATTTTTTTTAATACTCATTATTAATTATTATAGAAGAAAATGTTCTATTACTAACTATACATTGTATAGTTTTTAAGGCTGTTTTATATAAATTAAACCGATATAAATTGGAGCTTTAATTATTGTAGGAAATTTAGTTCATGGAGTTAAATGCTAGGAAATTTTGCTTTTCTAAAGGGGTCAGAAAATCGACACGTAACTTCCTCGATAAAGGCTTTCGATTTGGCGTAAAGCTACGTAAACCCCGAAACTTATATACCCTTGTAACTTCATCATAATAGTCCGGTACACACGTTCACGAAACTCTACAAGAGAGAGGAAAGTGGTAGAGTTTCTGAGCAAGCTAAAAGGGCTTGGATGGATGCGAGAGGTTGGTTGGATGTGGTTTTGAAGGGAGAGGCTGAAGGGATGATCGAAAGGAGGAGGTTCGAAACGTGCTCTCTTGTCCATTCCTGCGATCGTTTCTCAGCCATTCCTCGATTTCACAGCCCTCTTTCATTCCTTATCTCTGTATCTCTATATTTTCCTTTTTATCTCTTTCTCAAGCAGTCTTTCTATCTCCAAGAAGAAAGGATCAATATAAATGTTTTTCACGTTTGTACTATTCTTATAATATCTTTCATTGTAGTCGTAGATTTTAATAAGGATTTGAAAAATTCTGAAAACTTTGAATAGTAAATGTCAATTTATTCTAATTTATCGTAGCACAGGTTAGTATTTTTTTTAATTTTCTTGCTATTATTTCAAATAAATATTTGAAATTAATTATTACTTAAACTCTAAGTATTTGATTTTCCAATAAATATTATAAATGCTTACCATTTTATATATATATTTTTTAAACTAAACAAAATATTCATCAATACAATGTTATATGTACAGTTCAGGTATATTCAAGACTCGATATAAGTACGTCTTCAAATATCTCAGGAATTTATTTACTGAAATGCATGCTTCATTTCGTTGTTATATATTGAAGTCTAGTTGAAGAGATTTTTCAAGGTTTCAGAGTAGATATTCTAGTAGTGTAGTTAGGTCGGAAGTCGAAATGTATCTCTTCTCGGGTGTTTGGGAAAGGAAAACTAAGGAAATAGTAGAAGTTTGTTTAGGATGTTTGTGGGAACTAGAAAAGGGCCTGTAGGAAACTAGAAGGTTGAGATAAGGGAGGTCCTATTTCAGGGTAGGGACAACTAAGTTTTACAATCTTACAATAATGGGTACTACACATTAAATAATATGATAACAACAACAATAATAATAATAATAATAATAATAATTTGTTAATGATAACAATGCAATTGCAACAATAGTTTCTTGTTGCAAAGACGAGGAGAAAAAGCTTGAAAGCGAAAACAAGTCGAATTGTAGTTTCGTTCGTAAAGCTCATGGTAGAAACTGAACGATAAGACGTTGAGACAGTTTAAAATCGAGGACGCGAAACGAAATAAGAAAGATTTTTACGACGCTATTTCTACGATGGGAAAATCGTTCGAGGACGACGTTGAAGAGTAGTGCGACGGACGTCAGAGAAAACGAACTCGACGTTCCACGATGCTTTTCCAACCGAAATATCGAGACGCCTTCACCACAAACTACCTGCTACCTACTTTCATAGATGTGCTTCAGTTTCGATCTACATCGCATTCTATTTCACTTCGTTTCCAAAAGAGTCTAACTTTTTTCCCGAGGACACTTTCAAGATTCTACGGATTTCCCTTTATTTTGATGTTCATTTTCCGTGCAAAGAAATCGACCTGGGTCTACCGAAGAGACATTTTCTTTAGAGAAATTAAATTCATGCTAAAACTTTTCTCTTTCTTCCACGTAAGATTGCTTTTTAATCTTTCCATTTTTGGAAAAAAATCCATTAAGCTTACATACAAATCTATCCTTTTTTACTATCTTCCTTTTTTTTTTTATTTCTTTCATTTTTCCTCACAAAATCAAAGAAGCTTACGTAAGAGTAGATATCTGCCTGCACAGCGATTTACTTCTCGGAGAAAAGAATTCTCCAACTTTGGCTTCAACACTTTACGTGCATATACATAGTGCATCTATGAGTAAGCACATTTAGTGTGGTACAAGCTGTGCTTTTATATAACAACAGATGAGATCAACTTGAGATAGAAAAGTTTGACGAAGTCGTAAACTCTTTAGACATCTTTTAACTTATCTTATCAAAATCTTCAAATATAATACTTCATTAAAATTTGATCTAATGATCTAAATTAAAATTTCTAAAAACCAAAATAATCAATGTTTCTTTCTTCAAATTTCTGCGTCTTGATATTAAATTCATTGCATCCAAATTGATCATTTAATCTTCGTCAAAGAATTCGAGAGTAGCCTCAAAAAAGATTAATCAAAGTTATCGAAAATAACATATGTATGGTTAATTTATAAGTAAATATTAAATTTTTTTGCTGAAAAAAAGCATCGGATTAAATGCAAAACCTAATAAAAAATCAACATTAGTAGAACACTCATTCGTCAATTTGGCTTCAACTGATATTCATCTTGTTGGTAAATGTGCACCGTTAATGTTGCAACAAATCGCATTATTATTCACTATAGTCATGCTTCTCTCTCGGTAAGAGTATTAACGTAAGAAGCTTATTCTATCGCTTATAAACTCTTCGACTATGTACACCATGATCAATTCGAGAAACACTTGCTAACGATTTCGAACGTTTGATAAACGTTTAGCTTGAGAAGAAGAAGACTTCTGTTAAATGATTGCACGAGATTCTGCAGAACAAGAAGAAAAAGATACGCGCATAAAATTTAAAAAATAATAAAAACAAGACAAATTAAATATAAGATGAGAAAATAATTTTGAAGAATTTTTTGTAGAAAGAATTCAACGCCACTAACGCTGACTTCTGTTTAACGAAGAAAGGAGAGGAGAGAAAGTAAAATAAAGAAAGGTGAGGGGAGGGGTTCTTCGTTATAGAACATGAAAGGCTACCGTTTTAAGAGCAAACGAACAGGAATAATTAACAATGAGACGAGAAGATCTCGTCTAAAGGAAATATTCTACTCCTCTTAGTATTTCTTTTTCTTTTCTTTTTTTCTACGAAAAAGAAGTTCACAAATTAGAATGTTCTAATATTTGGAAACCTTGTAGTTAATTGATTAGCTAAAATAAGAAGTAAGTAGGAGGCTGAATACCTGAGAATCTTATATATAGTATAACATAAAAAAAACAATATTAAAAATATTTATCATATATTTTATCACTACGAAAATATCCACCTCGTTTTTGAAAGCATATGAGTCCCTATTTCTCTCTCTCTCTCTCTTGTACTTTCAACGAAGAACGAGATGATACAGATGCCATCTAAACTCAACCTCTCGCTCCAAATATGGATTTCCGATGCACCAAGATATTTTCAATATCGTTGTCGTGTCGATACTCTCCTTTCCAATGAACTTGTTCATCCTATGCTTATTCCTACTCTTAAAATTCACCCCCTTTCTTACTAGTGTTTTAAAGCTAAAACGGTACATTCGATTTTTAAATGCACGTGTCCATCTATCCAAGTATTATTTATTCAGATTATCTTTTTTCATCTAAACAGTTCATCAATCCGTTGAAGTATATTTAAAACCGTTGGTTTTCACTTGGATGCATCGTTTAAAATTATATGAGAAAATTAACGATAAAACAATTAAATAACATAGGAGAAATTCTTATAAAAATCATGTTCTACCAATAAAAGAGAAAAAACGATATAAATTCTTGTCGAACGACAACGTGGAACCAACGCAATCAGAAGCTCCTCTCGCGAGATCGAATTTAGGGTTTGAACTCGAAGGTAGATAGAATTAACGTTCTCCTAACGTTCCCCAATATATAAGCGTGAATGAGTGTGCGTTGGAAGGAACGTTCAGCAAAGTGAACTAAGCTAAAGAAATAAAATAGAGAAGGAAGAAGAAGAGGAAGATTGTGAAGAAAGGTGAAAAAGAAGAGAAGAGAAAACTGGAAAGTAACGCGGAGAGAAAGAAGGAAAGAAAAAAAGATATACTACGTCTTGTAGTATCTTTCCGTCTCTGTCTTCCTTTCTCTCAAACACTTTTCAAGTGCTTTACGACGTCTCTTGGATAAGTACGTGCCGTGCCGTCCCATCTTCCTTGAGTTGTTGAAAAAAAGGATATATCGTAAATAGAGGAAAAGAACTTACAGGGTAGGTTAGGTTAAAGAAGAAGAGGTTTGGTGTCCTCGACCAGTTCCTAGGTTCAATCAACCGTACGCCGAGCAACAAACCACCGCCGTTAATTGGATCCATGCCCGTGCTCCCGACTTTACGAGGGCCAATCGTGCCGAATTATCCGACCTGCATTTCCGGATCTCCTGTAGCAGCAGCATCAACGCCACCGGAGTAGATACCATCCCCCTGTATCTCCCCTAACTTCCTTGTCCTCTTCTCTCTCTCTCGCTTTCTCCATCTATCTTCTGCTCTGCTCTCCTCTGCTCTCCTCTCCTCTCCTCTCGAACGAACACTCGAAAGTTAAAGTGCCAATCGGAGCCAACTTCTCCAGGAGGCTCGAGAGCTTAATGCGTCTTTAAGTCGATGCACAGACTGGATCAGTCCGATACTCGAGTACTTTACTTGAAATACTTTAAATTCAAGAAAGATCAAGTAGATGCTACTGTGCTCCTATCGAGATATCCGATCGTTACGATGATCGAATCGATATAAAGTATCTTTCCTCTTTTTTTCTTTTTTCTGATTAATACTAATCTCTTATCTGCACTAAATATTAATTTATTTAACGAGTTCATTCAACCCAAAAAGATTGATACTTCATATAGAATTTAATTGCAGATATTAAGCTTAAGCCCCGTCATTCGATTTATGGTTCTCATTTTCAGGAAAGCTGAAGATATTCTATCTTTACGAGCAAACATATGGCGTACTATCATAAGAAGCAATTCTATAGGCATGATATAAACGTCGAATGTAAAACATACTGAAATGGTGCGAACCGCGTGCATGGTTACTATGCAATAACATTAGTTCAGGGAACACTTATTTTCGTAATAATGGAAGAGATGTGTCTATTACGATGTATGGTAACTTTCTAGTAGGGACCAAAGTTATTCCTAACATTTTATAAAATAAATATTTTCTATCTAAATTGACTCTAGCAATAACCAGTTTAAAATTTATTTCTTTCATCGATATAAGATATTTAAAGTGCTTAATTTAATTGAAATACTTTGCACAAGGTATTCAAACGATTTGATAAAAAAGTATACCTAATAGTGGACGAGCTCAACGATGTAAAAAAAAAAGTAGAATGAAAGTAAGTAATTAACAGAAGTTTGAAAGGACAGTACGTAGCTACGTGCTAGACGTAGCAAATAATAGTAGAACGAGTAATGCAAAAAGAGAGAGAGAAAGATAGAGTAGGTGAACGAAACGGGAAATCGAGCAGGAGTCCAAATTTCCGGAATACGTTGAACGCCTTGCGAATACGGCGTTGTGAAAGTTGTGGACGTAGAAAGGTAGAAGTAGGTGGTAGAAGGGACGACAGTAGATTTCGTTTTATTTCTTCCGCGAAACACTTCCCCTCTTCCTATTTCATCCTCTCTAAAAACGGTCCTACCGTGCGAAGTATCCCTTTTGCAACGACCCTCCATTTCCGAAAAGCTATAGAGAGACCTCTTCACCTTGACGAGGTGGTAGGAGGGTTAGAAAGAAAAACGGGACACCGCTCGGAACGTCGTCGCTACCCTTTATTTGCCACTTAGCCTAACCCCTTTTACCGAGGTAGAAAACGTTCGCCGGTGAAACACTAGACGGCGCCTAAAGCTTCAACCCAGCCGGCACCTTTTGCTGCGCCTTTATATATGTATTCAGAAGGTGTATATATACTTGTACATATATGCGTGTATCGTGTTCTCCTTCTTGCTTTATCCTCTCAGTCTCTCAGTCACTCAGTCACTCTCACCCCCTCTCACCCTCTCGCTCACCGTCTCTTAACATCACCCACTACCTTAGGGGTAGTTACTACCACGGTTATGTGCTGACACGCTGCAGTTCTCAACAGATTGCATCCATCCTAGAAGCATACGTGCTTACTCGAGGAATCTTGCTTCATCTTGTGTCAGCCGTACGTTTCGTAATTCAAGTAGCGTAACCGACGATATATGAAACCGGTTGTGCATCTACGTCTACGAGAAAGCAAAACGAATCCAACTTCCTCTGCTTCTACTTTTATATCGTCTCTTGGTATCTATCTACGATTTTCTTTAGATTTTATACGAGTACGCAATATGGTTTTTAATCTTATTTCATTCGATTAAATAATCTTTTTAATGCATCGATATATTACCTAATTTTTACCCGATACAAATATTTATACTAATTTTTTAAAAGTTACCCGATATGAAGATTTTTTTCAAATAAAGCCTGCATTAAATAATTTTTGAAAGTCAAAATTGATTTGTTGAAAATATGCCACCTGATCTATTAGGTCTACAATTTTGCTTCCACTGTATTCCTATAGAGTGTTCTAGCAGTTAGTTAGTAGTCGAAATAAATAGATCATAGACCTTATACAATAAACTTGGGCATCTGCCAACATAATCCCATTGAAACGTTATTCGATTTATGTTTCAACTAAAAGTTGTTCTCGATTGAAAATGTCAGTTTACGAGCCAAATTTTTATCTAAAATTTTTATCTAATGAAACATAAGATCAAAATTGATTATTATTCAAAGTAGAATAATAGATATGTAATATTTTAAAATAAGCTAATAAGTATGCCAAATTTTAAAGAATATATTAAAAATTCGTAAGCAGCATAATCAATGATGTATAAAGTGATATCTTATTAACGATTCTTTAGAAAGAAAGAGCCTATTATCTATCCATTGCAGCTATGATTTAAAAAAGAAACCTGCAAAAAAGAAATATTATTCTAGGACTGTAAAGATGCAATGAATGAATCGAATGCAATCTCTTTTATAGATCGCAACTTCAACTTTAACAATTTTTGACTACTCCCAGGTATCTGTAAATACATAAAAGTTATTAAAAAACATTATAAAGTAATTAGTTTCTGTATATTGAATAGATAGAAGGAACCAAGGAAAAGGGTAAAAGATATGGTATTAATTAGGAAGTTAAAAGAAACTAATTACAATTATAATGTTTATGGTAAGCGGTCTTTGGCTAGATTTTACTTGCAATGGAATGTTTAACATATAAAATATGTTAAACATTATACTGAAAGTAAAATACCATTGCCCAGGTCTAACCACGAGGAGGTAACCGCTTCTGAAGACCCGGGATGTGCATCCTGAAGATGTCCCCATCCGACGACCTAAGTCGATAGCCGTAGAAAATGAAAGCTCCGAGAACGTTTTTTAATGAGCCCTACTCTTAGGCCCCACCCTAAGAGTTTTTTTCGGAAAATCCTTTCAATTATTATCGAAAATGAAGAGAAAAGTGGAATATCAAATAACAAAATGATAAAGATGGAGTGAAACATGAATAGAATTGAAATAAGATGGAACCTGTGAACGAATAAAATACATCAAAAATACATTAAAAATAATTATTCCATGCCTGCGATGCTAAGAGGAGAAAAATAAATAGATTAAAATTATTCATTTAATTATCTTATATTATACTTTATTATAACTAAGTCCTCTTGGTCCTCCTTTTGGCCCTCCTCTGGTCCTCGTGTGAGTCCTCGTATGGTCTTCGTGTAGTCCTCGTGTGGTCCTCGTGTGGTCCTCCTCCTATTGAACATGCAACAAAGAAAAAAACAAACGAGTATGGAAGAAGAAGAAAAGTGGGCCTGGAAACGAACCTGAAAAAGAAAAAGAAAAGATTATTTTAGATTTGCAAAGATGCAATGAATGATCCATGGTATCTGTAAAAATTTGGACTGATCCATGGTACCTGTAAAACATGAAAGTGCATTAACAGTGATTTTTCTTACGAGAGAAAGCGATGCAATATTAAAGTAATTAACATATTAAAATACTGCTGTTTACCATAATTCAGTCGCCTTCTGGTCCCTGTTTCACATAATTCATCCTACCAACAAAATATTAAAAATAGGATCGTTTGGTGTGGGTGGAATTTTAGGTAAGGACATGATTCTATCCTTGGGAGTAAGATAGAATCAAGGCTCGCGTGGGCAGGGTCGCATCCCTGAAGTAGACCTTTCTTCGGAAAGAAAGAATCTACCCGCTACCCATTGAAAAAAATACTGGAAACGAACCTGAAACAGAAAACAGAAAGATTAGTTTAGATTTGCGAAGAACCAATGAAAGCATCGAAAGCATATTTCTTTTCTAGATTAAAATCCAATACTTACAAATGCATTGGAATTAATCATATCCTGAAACAAAATAAAATGCAAATTAATTAAATATATAATATAATAATTGAATAAATCTTGATACCTAAAACAATAAAAGAGACATTAAAAAACATTATAAGATAATTAGTTTCTACGAATGAAATGAAGAATGAAAAGTGGGGAAACTGTATGTAATAGGAAATTAGAAAATGATATGATATTGGAGCGGGAATTCGGTAATGGTATTATACTCTATCATGATTTTAAAGTATTTTCTATCTTTTTAATGAAATATCATTAAAAATTAAATTATGTTAATACTCGATTTATTTTAAGGAAAAATTATGTTTGGTCTTTGGTGGGTGGCATGGCAAATCCAACGATGGTCACCTGTAACAAAAAGCAAACTATTTTAATTATTACCATTCTTAATAACCATTATAAATTATTGACGAGCAAAACAAAAAAATAAAACAATAAAAATATCAAATGACCAACGAGCTATTTTCAAGATTCAACCATGCTGTCGAACTTGAAAATAACTCATTAAGTCTGTAGTTGCCCTCTTGAGCCACAATTAAGTGGGGGCCTCTTCGGCTTTTAGCCTCTTCTTTCTTCAAGCCTACTGTCGGACATTCCCTACGTGCGAGCATGAAAAGAATCTTTGACCAAAAACGTCAATCGTTCCAAAAAGTATTCGCATAATTTGGCATATTACAACGATTAATGATATAGAATTAGAATCGTCCCTGATTCTATATTATAAAAAAAAAACCTAACCGACCCTAACACAACCCTGAAAAAGAAAAATGTGATTAGTAAAACATCCTGAGCTTTTTACATAGAAAATAATTATTACCTTTTGGTCGAGAGATATCTCATCGCCGAAAGGAATATTATTAACCATGTAAAGTATCATTCTATTCTAATACCAAACCGTTATAATATGCCAAATTATGGTCCTACAATTTAGAAACGACTTCAAGACATTTTCACCCAATTACTCTCAACTGCTTATAACACTAATATAAATGAAATACATTTCACATTACAATATATATATGAAATAATTCCATTTATTTTCTTTCATCATACATCTTATGCAAATAATTCCGATGTTCGTTAAGGGGGTGATCTATTTATTAATTATTACAAAATGCATTCGCGTTTCCCGTTAGCTATCCTAGCTCGTGGACAATCAACGAACTTAAAAGTTCATCGACTGTGCACATATTACACGAGCACATTTAATCGAATGTCCGAGCAGTTAATTATGCTAATCGATGACCTAATAACACTTCGCACTTTTGCTATCGAGTAATATAATCGAATTAAATAAAAATAATACTAAAAATGCAATGCATTTCTTTGCAATATTTTTATTTAATTTATTCTTTTATTAAATTATATAAACATTTCAAAGATTAAATCGCGATAGTGCGAAGTGCTAGTTATAATACTTAAAACTAAGTATCAATTCATCAAAGGTTTTGCAGATTTGATTTCGACTCTATCTCGTTCGAGATAGAATCGAAATAGAAATGAATTTTTAAATGGTTGCAAATCCCTTTGAATCATGATACATAATGCATATTACAGAATTGTCACAAAAAAGATTTACAAGTCAAGCAAGATAGAATAAAAAGATAGAATTTTGTGACAATTCCGTATAAAACCCGGAGGTGGGGACTCGCACTGAAAATGCAAGTATGCCACGTGCCATTCCGGGGTCCTACCTACTTATAATTAAAGTTTCGCATTCGCTCAAAAAAATACACATGCATACCCACCCACACACTCCACGGTTCTCACACATACCACCAGGGTGCAAAAGCCTAAACTAGAGAGCATGCCCCGGGGCACCTCCGACACCCTAGTTCAAACGCGTTTTTCTAAATTTATGGGAGTACGTACCAATTGCTGTAATCGTCTGTCAAGGCTAGTGATTATTGCAATTATGACTAAAGCAAAAATACAAGTATAAACTAGTATATATGCATACTAGTTATATACGAGTATATCATAGTTTCCACAAATAAATGCGGTAACTCTACTATGCAAAACGATTGTTAAAAAAGAAAATTTCGTATTACGCGTGACTCTACAAGTTATTTTTATTCAATAACTTTAAAAAATAATAAGCGCGGTATTACGTATCGCGAAACGATGTACAATGCACATTCCTAACCGCACACACATGTGCAATGTACACCGTGCAATCACTAGCACAATGACAGACGCCAAATGGGGGGAGAAAAACTTAAAACTAAACCCATACTAACCGTTTCTCACCCATACGTGTAACACCTGGGCACACGCATAAATGAGAACGCAGAAAGTATAGGGGGGAGAAACGGGGATTAGTATATTAGTTGCTGAAAATCCTAATCTAAGATTTGATTAATATATAAAAATGTTCTCTCATATAAATCTAAGCGGGCTATGACTCTACAAGTCATTTTTAATGACTTTCAAAAAGATTTTAAGAATTTAAAAAATTAACAAAAATCTCGGACGACTCTTTCATTAAATGGCTGTTCTAATTAAAGAACTGGGCTTTGAGCCACCACTTAATTGCCAGAGTCTATCCGTCGCGAATGGGTTTGTCTTCTTGCTCATTTTTTTATTATATCGAAAAATAAAATCGCGATTAAATAAACTAAGTACGAAGCAATGCATGTAAGACATTTATTACATGCTTTATTGGACGAAATCGAGTAAATTAATACTCGATTTCACCACTACTAAACGCGAACGAAACACGTAATAAAAAAGAAAAGTGCATTAATTAATTGCACTGTTAATTAAATGAATTTAACCGATGAGACAAGAAGACCTATCCTGAACTAATAATATAACATACAATAAAATATACAATTTTCATGAGCAATTTCAAAAAAGGACTAATCCTTTTTTGGAATCACTCACGTGCTCGTCAATAATTTTTTGGAATAATTACAACCAGTAACTCGTGCCGATTGGGACCTTTCATCCTCGGCATGATTGAGCACCGGAGGGACTTTAAATTTTTACTCACGACCTGCTAAATGTTATATTACATATATGTGGCATTTTAAAATAAAATGACGCATGTATGCAATATGAACAATTAGCATTAGAAGTTCTGCGGTGGCTCCAAAACACTCCTACTTCGTAGCAAATGGTGCAGCTGCATCCCTCGTCCATCGACCCATGGGAGAATCCTCGATGCACTTTTCCTCGCACTCCCGTGACTCTAATATCGCGGTAAACGAATATAAGAAACTATAAAAAAGTTTCTTATCGCGAAACCGAAATTTTTCTTATACGGCGAACAACACTGAATCTACATACGCGATCCGATTTGAATTTAATTTACGCCCGGTCACTGACTCTACTTCGCGATTAAAATGTTACTTTAATTATTCGTACAAACACTGATTCTATAATCTAATTCAAAGACTGCATTGCACGCAGTCAATGCAAACACAAAAATTTCACTCCCGATAGGCGGTCACTTCACTGATGCACTTCACTGACTCTACTTCGCGAACAGTCTGTACGACTGTTTTAAAAGTAAAAAACTATAACTTTATACGAACAAACTTAACGCAATTAACTGCATTGCTCGCAGTTAATTGAATATATAAATCTCAAAAATAACGCGAACGCGAACGCGAACACGAACGCGAAACGCGACCGAATTTTAATTAACGAACGATCGTGCTTCTAATCCGTGATTTTAAATTATAATTATAAACGATCAAACACTCCCGTTACATTGCTTCGCGCACGAATTGCAATGACGTTCTGAAACAGAAAACAAAAAAGAACGATTAATATCGTCGTCGTAATCAAAAACTATTGAAAATTTATCATAGAAAATGTTTCATAGAAAAATATACTTACTTCTAATCTTCATTGATGAATGCACGATGGGTCTCCTACCCTTAGGGTGACGATGACCGAATGCACTGACTCTACTTCGCGATAAAAATTGTATTTTTTAATTATTCGCACAAACACTGACTCTACTTCGCGATAAAAATTGTATTTTTTAATTATTCGCACAAACACTGACTCTACTTCGCGATAAAAATTGTATTTTTTAATTATTCGCACAAACACTGACTCTAATTTTTTGCAACTGCATTGCGCGCAGTTCAAAAATCAAACACCAACACTTGCTTACCTTTCTGTAAAGAGAGAAAATAAGAAAACTATTAGTATCATTGTTACCATTTAAAAATTACAAGTAATTATTAAAGAAATGTTTAATAGAAAAATGAATTTACCTTCTATCTTGATTGATGAATGCCCGATGGGTCTCCTACCCTTAAGATGACATGCCGTAGACGGTTCCAACGAAAATCAGAAACTTACGTGTTTCTTATCGCGACCACGACACTGATTCTAATTTTTACAACTGCATTGCTCGCAGCTCAAACACTAACACAAACACTTAGCCTTCTGGAAAAAGAAAAAGAAAAAACAAAACGATTAGAATGATTGTTATCGTTTAAAAATTATAAGTAATTATTAAAAAATATTTAATAGAAAAATTAATTTACCTTTTATCTTCAGTGATGAATGCCCGATGGTCTCCTACCCTTAGGATGACGATGGCACACGTATAAACCGAATAAAAGAAACTTTCGGAGTTTCTTTACCCGAAAAATTTCCGATTTTTGTTTAACGATGCAAACACTCGAGTACCTCATTGCCTACGCGCTCGATTGCAATGATGTTCTGAAACAGAAAATGAAAAAGAACCATTAATATCTTCGTCGTAATCGAAAAGTATTTAAAATTTATCATAGAAAATGTTTCATAGAAAAATTATACTTACTTTTAATCTTCAGTGATGAATGCCTGATGGGTCTCCTTCCCTTAGGATGACGATGAGTAGTAGACGGTAACGAAAATAAAAAACTATAAAAAAAGTTTTTTATCGCGACCACGACCGCGAACGCGAACGCGACCGGGATGTGCTTTACTGACCGCACTGCACGTCAAAAACGACTGAAAGAATGCACATGATTAGTGTTCCTATAAAATAAATCGAGTATTTTAATGTGGGATATAATATGAAGGTAGTATTAAAGGGAAAACAATGAAATGAATTGTAATATGATATTAATTAGGAAAATGAAAGAAACTAATTATCATTATAATGTTAATGGTAAGCGGTCTTTAGCTGGATTTTACTTGCAATGGAATGTTTAACATATAAAATATGTTAAACATTATACTGAAAGTGAAATACCATTGCCCAGGTCTAACCACGAGGAGGTAACCGCTTCTGAAGACCCGGGATGTGCATCCTGAAGATGTCCCCATCCGAATTGAATTGAAACCATAGAAAATTAAAGTCCCAAGAAAAAAAATCCTTGAAATTATTAACGAGAATGAAGAGAAAAGTAGAAAACCAAATGACAAAATGATAAAAGAGGAGTAAATCATGAATGGAATCGATGTAACATGGAACCTGTGAACAAGTAAAATACATTAAATATAAATGTCACACGCGTGTAATGTGCTAAGAGGAGAAGAATAAATAGATTAAAATTATACATGTAATTATAAATTTAATTATACATTTAATTAAACAAATAATTATCTTACACTATCTTTTATTATAACTAAGTCCTCGTGCTGTCCTGGTATGGTCCTCGTACTGTCTTGGTGTGGTCCTCCTCCTGTGTAATCTGTAACAAAAAAAACAAAGGGATGGGGAAGAAGTTGAAAAGTAGGCTTTTTAAAGTGAAACTTTTTACGTTTTTTTTTAAGTGGTATCCCACCGGTTGGACTAATCCACTGACTCTAATCTATATTACGAGGAACTTACGCTGCACGTACAGTTTGCCCACCAGCACTATATTTACTGCAAGCTTGAGGAACTGAATCCCTGGGCCCGTCTTACTAATAGCGGTGGTAGACATCCCTTCTAATGCAGTTTCAGTTCCTATGCTACGTGCACATCTATGCTTGCAAAATCGCGAGTTAAAAAAAGCAAAGTAAAATAAAAAAAAATAAAAAAAAAGGATAGGGTGTTTCACTTTAAAAAGCTAAGGGAAGGACATGATTCTATCCTTGGGAGAAAGATAGAATCAAGGCTCGCGTGGGCAGGGTCGCATCCCTGAAGTAAATTCCTTCTTAACAAATGGCGCCCTTTGCGAAGAAGAAATCCACCCGCTACCCATTGAATCGTTTCTAAAAAAATAATAAAATTTTAATAAACGTTTGATATTAAATTTTATGTAACAATGAAATGTAATGTTTAAATAAATATATATGCGTTTAAACAATCTTAATTATAATAAGAATTCATTAAAATATTAAAATAATTGTTAATTAATCGATGCAAGCGTCTATTGTTGTCTAAAAGCTCGGAGTATATGTTCTGTGATCCTTCCTCCTCGAAATTCACCGTTGATCTGAGTAATTATCCTCTGTTAAAGTTTTTTTGGTGAAAGTTGTTTATGTGACTTTCCGAAAATTGCGCATGTGTTTAAAAGAAAATCAATAAAATTAATCAATAAAATTTAATATTATAACGCTCTCATTTTAATATTCTTTTATTTTTTGTATAATTGTTTAAACTAATGTACATTTTTTGTTACGTTCTTGCGCAGTGATGACTTCGGAGGGAAGGGGTAAAATTTTCATCTATTAAAACATAAAATCGAAATTAATTAATATTTAAAGTACGTCAAAAGTTAGGTAATGTTTAAATAAATATATATGCGTTTAAACAATCTTAATTATAATAAGAATTCATTAAAATATTAAAATAATTGTTAATTAATCGATGCAAGCGTCTATTGTTGTCTAAAAGCTCGGAGTATATGTTCTGTGATCCCTCCTCCTCGAAATTCACCGTTGATCTGAGTAATTATCCTCTGTTAAAGTTTTTTTGGTGAAAGTTGTTTACAAGATCTTCCGAACGTTGAGCACGTGTATAAAAAAGATAATAAACCTATTTAATAAAATTTAAGATTAAAACGTTATGATTTTCGTATTTTTATTTATTTTAAGTAAGTATTTTATTGCTTCTGCGCAGTGATGACTTCGAGGATAAAATTCTGCTGTAACATAAAGAGAGTGCATTAGTGCATTATAATAATTGTTAATTAATCGATGCAAGTGTCTATTGTTGCTTAAAATCTCGGAGTATATGTTATGTGATCCCTCCTCCTCGAAATTCACCGTTGATCTGAGTAATTATCCTCTGTTAAAGTTCTTTTGGTGAAAGTTGTTTACAGGATCTTCCGAATGTTGAACACGTGTATAAAAAGAATAATAAGTCTATTGATTAAAATTTAAGATTAAAACGTTATGATTTTCGTATTTTTATCTATTTTATGTAATTATTTTAATGCTTCTGCGCAGTGATGACTTTGAGGGTAAAATTCTGCTGTAACATAAGGAGAGTGCATTAGTGCATTAAAATAATATTTAATTAATCGATGCAAGCGTCTATTATTGTTTAAAAGATCGGAGTATATATTCTGTGATCCCTCCTCCTCGAAATCCACCGTTAAAATGAGACGTTGTCCTCTATGAAATTACTTTTATTAAAAGTTGTTTATATGACTTTCCGAACGTCGCGCATGTGTATACCGAGAATATTATATGTAATAAAGAGAAATTAAGATGTAAACGCTTTAATTTTTGCATTATTACATTTTTATGTAATTATTATAGTAGACCTAAAGAATTTTCAAAGCAAATTTAAAAAATTTCATTTTAGAATTGTATTCTATGTACTTAAACAAATATCCTCTAGTTTTATACGTTTACTTACATAAATATTGAGCTGTTCCATATAAAATAAACTTACCCCAAATATGAGAGATGGATAACTGCGTATATAAAATCGATGTATGTATATAAAAGATGGTAACTGTGTCTGAGTTAGTAACTACGGTGACGATGCCACAAGTGACGGAAAGCAAACAAATCCACGTGTGTATCTGGATAACGCCATTTTCCGAGAAGGACGAGCCATTTTAACAGTAGGAGAGCACGGTCAATGTTAGCACACGTCAGGACTTTTCTCCTCCGGGCCAGCAACGTGCACCATTTTCCTAACGCTAGCTGGAGTATGCTTCGAAACAGCTGCGAGCTCTTCATCGATCTTCATTCCATCTCTCTCTCTCTCTCTCTCTCTCTTTCTCTCTCTTTCTCGCTCTCTCAAAGCAAATATCGGAAAGTTCGCGTTAAACTATAGCTCGAACCATTTATTTCGAACATCTCAAATAATTCCGTCATTACGTGTCTACCGAAAGAATTTATACGATTCGACTGATTTATACATGTACTACGTGATTTCGATAAATCTTTCCGTGTTAAATAAACTTTGAACCATTACGAGAAATTTCTCGTTTATTATTACATCAGAGTGTATGCACACATGTACGCACACGTGTATTAATGTATATATGCGTGTATATGTTAAAATTTAAAACCGAGCTTTGATGTGTGATGAAAATTACCTTGACAGTACATAAATGAATCACAGTATACATTAACGTTAACGGAGGAAACGTATCTACGACCATCAAGCAACCAAAAAATCCGTGTTACGTAGAAGCGCAAACTATATGTACCGTAATTTGCGGAAGTCCAGGGAGTAAATCTCATTACGATTTTCGTTCTCGACTCACGTCATGCGATTTCCTGTCTGTTACGTTTATTCCACACTGCGTGAATAGGGAGAAAAGCTTATTGCACCGACATGTTCACTGTTTATCGTCGTTATTTTATTATTTTTTTTCGGCATCCCTTCCCTTATACCTCCCCTTCCTCAGCCCTGTCTCTCGTTTGGGATCGCTATCCCTCGTCTGGCTAGAAATCCGATTTGTAATGGAAATGCAATGTTCAATGCCGAGCTGTTGATAGCTAATCCATCGCGGGACGTACGCGCCGGATCTTCCATTGGCCGAACAATTAAATCAAAAAGAACAATTAAATAATAGGTATTTTTAACGAAAGCCGAGCTAAATATTCTCCTTTCGGATTAAATTTTAACATGTAATAACAAATAAGTTAACATTAAATACAATTATGATAAAAATGTAGTCTGTCGTATAATTTAATATTTACATTAACATTTCGTAGCTTGCAGAACTAACTTCTCGTCTTGGAAATTCACTTTAGCGACTCGGAGTAATTTCAATAAATCGAAAGTAACGCTTTGAAGTCTGGAATAATAATATCACAGGAAAAGATATCTTTTCGCATCAATTCTTTACATCGATTCCTTCGAAAGCGAGACGCTAATGAAAACCTAAGATGTACCTATTCGTACCCTAAAGAGAATCAAAGGAGAACCTTTGAAAGATACACTTTTAAGATACGCTTGATTGCTTCTCTTTCTTGCAGTTACTGCTACGATAGTCTAAGCATCGAAGCGAGTAGTTCATTTTTCAAAAATGCTCTGCTCATCGAATCAGAGATAATGTATATATGTCTCTTAATAGAGCAATGTTGGCACAGTGTTTTCTTCGATAAACTAACCAAACATAGTAACTGTACCGATGATTCCTCAAATATTTCAAATAGAGAAACTACAGAGAGAAATAAATGATTGCCAACTAGAAAAAAGATGACTTCATAAACACACAATGAACTTTTACCGATTCAGGGTCTTCTCACGCCATCCCTTGAAATACAAAAATACCATTATTATCCGGTCCACGTTCAAATGCATCTAAAATTCCAGTCATGAAGTGCATTGCCAGCCCGTGCAATTTTTCTACCAGAAAGCTAACTTTATCATTAAGAACTCGGCCGAAAATGTGAAACCCCGGGAATCGGACGTTCGAGCAGAAAACTTGGTAAGTCGAGGTGTGTTCTACGATGTAACAAGAATAGCAAGAAAGAAGGAATGAGAGAGAGGGAAGGTAAGCATTAGAACTGGAGTAAGAGAGAACGGAAGGGTGACAAATCAATGGCGGATGGTAGGGTAGGTAACGGCATATGAGCGCTAGGCTCCTATCTTATCAACGCATTATTCAACGGCGGAGGCTGCTCGGGACTCTAACTGCCTGCATTTGCATAAATCCATAGATCTCCCGCGCCTGCTCGGCTGCCTGGCCGTGTCTATCCATCTCTGGATGCATGCATACAGCAAATTACAGTGCCCGCAAGCGGAATTGTGTGTGGTGGTCCTGGGTCTCCCTCTTCCCTCCTACCTAAACCTCCTTCCTACCTATCTTCCTTGCGCCCCCCTCCCTCTCTCTGTCTCTGTCTCTGTCCCTCTAAAGCCTTCTACGAGATTTCACGAAAGGACCTGAGAGCTTCAAGGAGGTGCATGCCTCGAGGAGACCAAGAGGCGACATCCACTCCGGCTACGGCTTTGTATTGGATCGTTAACGACCTCGCATCCCTCTATCTACCCTCCCCATACAATCCTCCTGCTATACTCTCAACCCCCTATCGTCTTTACTCTAACCCTCTTTACTCTCGAAACGATCTAATTTTCTTTCTTAATTTCACTTCACTTCTTGGCCCCCTTTTTTCTCTCTATAATCCCTATGATGAAACAAAACAATTTCCGAAAAATTCCTACGTTCACAACAGGTGATTCCATTTAAACCAGAAAAGAAGGATCAAAAGAAGAATATTTTTTCGTAGACAGAATTCATAATCCTAAGCTGGAAGAATTTTTGTACAAATATCGACCACTGGAAAATCCAACTCCTACACGGGAAAATGTTTCAAATTTTTGCAGACACACGCATATATACATTTTTCAAAAGTGTTACGTTATTTTTCCTCAGTACTCTGCCACGTGAACTACACGGATCTATGTGTTCTCTTTTGGAGAAAGAAGAGAACGACCGGTGATATGTATTTTAACCGACATAGAGAAGGGGGTTCGTTTTACACTCGAATAATCAGAGCGATTTTCAGAGCGTCTGGAGCCGATTTCCGACTTCCCGCTACGCCATGGTGCAACGGACGCGTAATAAATTCCAGGTTTACCTATTCTGCCTGCGACAGGAATTATTCGGTGAGCCTGTAGATGTACGATCGATTTGGCTAGGGGATGAAATACGGGAGATGCACGAATTCGTTGCTGGTTTAGTACCCCCCACTCCCGTCCTCCCTTCGACCTCCCATTCCCTCGATTCCCCCGATTCCTCCTATTCACCTCCCCCAACCCCCACGTTCCTCCTGTTCTTCCACCCACCCCCTCTCCTCTTTTACCGGTACTCCCCTCGAAGCCCTAAAACGGTTCTGCGTCGATTCACTTGTCCATTCCGGTAAATCTTTGGCGATTTTCGCTCGCCAAGTAGATTTTTCTCTTTTTTTTTATTTTTTTTTTTCCCGAACGAATCGCTCAAACCAGTGTAGTTGTATGTTGTACGTTTTATTCTTTTTCGTGTTCATCGATAGTTTTCTGTACAACGTGGACGTGTTTGTTTTCAGTCTACTGTAGAAAGCGTAGAACTGGGGTTTATATAATATAGATATTATGTAACAGAGGGGAAGTAAAAAAATTGTTAGTAGCGTTTGTATGACATGGTAAAAATGTGTTATGTCTACTTGACCACTATCAATATCCCTACACAATAAGATTATACTGATTCAGAATCTCCTAATGGTTGCTGACTAAGGTTTAAAATTGTAGAACAAAAAATTAAACACACATTTTTCATAAATAAATAAGTTTAGGAAAGTGATTGCTAGAAAATTTTCATGCTAAAAAATCGCAGGTATTGTGTAAGAGTTTACTTTACATAAAATAATAGTTCCCATTATCATTTACAGTTCCGAGGTAGAAAAAGAATAAAAAGTATATACCCGAACATAGTTAATTCGTTGAAACGTGTAAATAATTTCTCAGAGTATCCCGAGAGCAAATATACGAGGCAATCAAGTCGAGGAAATAAGGAAAATCGCGAAACTCGATTTTATCTCTTTTGATCTTTTCTCTGAAAGTAGAGCGTCGTAATTCTTTGGCATAGGTCCGGCAAATGAAAGGAAATGGTAATCGATTCAAAGAGACTCCCGTATCTCTTTCCAACTTAGCAAGAAAACTTCTTTACGTCTTCGAACAGAACGAATTTAAATGTTCATGCAGCATATTGCATAAAAAATGATGAAATTCAAAATTCAAAGAAAAACAAATTATTTCTTGTGGTAAGAAATTTTTGTTTAAATCACGTATACATGTGTTAAATTTGAAAATAAGATCTTAAAAAGATTTTGTTCAATAATTTACTTGGAAAAAGACCGCTAGGATTCCTTATCCGTATGTACAGACGCTAATAGTACGTACACTTTGAATTGTATAACGTCAAGTATAATATTCAATAATGCAAAAGCACTTTAGAGAATGTAACTATGAGATATTATATATTCATCCAAGAAAATAAAAGAGAAAGAGAAAGAAGATTGTTATATTCGTAGTCAAATTACAAATACACAAAAGAACGTTCAATGGAATGGCTGCTTTTCTTTCCTAAGAACATCTTAATTACAAAGAGAACGAGTAAAGGAAAAAGAAATTGACAATGAACGAGAAACTAAAAGTAAGGAAGGTGAGAAGCAAAGAGTACGAATAGAAAGAAAGAAGAAAGAAAGAGAAAGAAGGATAAAGGGAAAGAAAATTAGGTGGTGGTTTTAGGAAAGAAAGGGTTTACAGATCCAGAGTTTTACCTGAAGAAAAGGAAAGAAAAAAAGAATACAAAAATGGAAAAAGTGAAAAAGAGAAGGAAAGAAATACAGAAATAGATGGGAAAGAAAGAGAGAAAGAAAAAGATAAAGAAAAAGAGAAGTGGGAGGTGGTTTTGTTGAAAGGTTGTCTGAAGATCGAGAATGCTACCTGCAGAAAGGCTTTTCTAGGGAATGAAAGAGAAATAGAAAAAAGTAAGAAGAGGGAGAGAGAAAAGGGGTTAAAAAAAAAGAAAGGTAGGAGGTGGTCTTGTGAAGAGGAGGTTTGAAGATCGAGAGTGTTACCTGTAGAAGGTCTTTCCAAGAGAAAGAGAAAGAGAAAGAGAAAGAGAAAGAGAGAACTGTTAGAGTTGAGAAGGGAAACGTTAAACTCTGTTAGAACGAGGCGAGACGGTCGTAGAGCTACAGGCAGGCACTGTGAGGTGAAGTGGGCCGAAGGTCGGTGGTTGTCGGAGGTGCGAGGGTAACGGGAGGTGTTAATTAACTACTCGTCGCGTTCCCGTCAGAGACATTCGAGCAAGGGCTCGACTTAACTTGGCCACTCCACAGTCGTTTCCACCCTCGTTGACGCTCCATGTTGATGATACGCCGCGGCCGAACCGATGAGGGCGCACAGTTTTTAATGCTAAGCACCCAAGAATCACGTACGACGCCCTCTTCAACGGCACTCTTACTCCTACCTACCCTCCATTCTCCCTTTTTATAACCTAAACGTCTTCTCTTATTCTATTTTTTTTTTCTTTTCTTTTCCTTCTCTTTCTCTCCTTTTATCTCTACGTCTTTATCTCTCCATAATAGATCTAGGGGTTGTTACATTTTCTGATCAAAATCTTCTGCAACGACAAATTTTGTTTTTATTGTTAATCATGTTTTTGAAATTAATCTGATAATAATTAATGTCGCTATTTTCGACGTTGCCCATTATAGGAGAAAGAATTTCCTATGAAATTAACACAGTAAATAATAAAATTACTATCAGCGATACTCTCATTTTGTTGAATTTTTGGTATTAATAGTAGAACATAAAAATTTGGTGAATAAAATTGAACACACAACATTATTTGGTACAATGTCTTAAATGCCATAAAAGAGACAGATTATTTGGAACACTCTGTATATATGTGTATCGATAGTAGAGATTGGTAAGCTGTACGGCTTTTCGAACGAACGAACGAACGAACGAACGAACGGGTTTTGCCTTCCTTAATCCACGAACGACGCAGACATCGAGACACTCAATGGCTCCTTAACTCTATATCCAGCCCGGTTATCGGTTTTCGATCTTGCAAGCAGCGAAGCGCGGGAGACGTTGCGCGATAATGTCGTAGCTAATATCGTAAACGATGATTTAAGTGCGCTGCGTCCATCCACCATCGTCCATCAACCGATCCTTTCTGCACACCAAAATGTTTTTCTTAGATATTTATTATCCCCCGTTAAAGTGCTTACTTTAGATCTTCTTTCTTCTTTTATTTCAATTACGATAAACATATTTACTTTATTAACGTTGAATGAATCGAAAATGTTTGTTAGTAAATTTTTAATTAATTACATTTTCTCAGCAAAATTTAAAAAAATAACGAGCATCATAAATGTATATGTTTGAATCCGAAAGATAGTTAAGAATATGTTTCTTCTTTTATAGTTGTATTAACATTTATATATTCCTACATTATCGAAATACAGATACCACAAACACAATATTTTAAATACAAATAGAATATTTTCGATTTTATGGTATATTGATTGTTTTTTTTATATCATGTTGAAGGAATGAAAAAAATATGTTCGTTGCGATTGCGTTAACACTTCCCATAAAACTTTTAGCATGAAACTATCACATAGTAGAAATATATTTAAATATAAATTAATTGTGTGGAAGATTTTGTTTCTTTTTCATGTACATAAAATTATTGCACAACATAAAAAATGTAAATAAAATTTAATAAACTTTCCTTCTTATTCTTTTCATATCTCTTTTTCTTTCTTTTCCTCTTATGCATATTTAAGTATTTTATATTGACGAAATAGTCGAGTATTTTTCCTCTCAACGAGGATGCCAAAAGAAGAGCAAAAATCCAAGAACGGAGATTTCGTTTGCCCTCTCGACGACTCGTCTCGTCTCGTTTCGTCTCGTCTCTTCTCGTATTTACGATAATACCTCTTGAACCAAGCGAAAACGTGCATTTTATGTAGCTAGTCACGAAAATATTCACACGATGTTCAAAACTAAATAACTTCGAAAATTAAACAGTTTTTTATGTGAAACGAAATTCTTTAAATATATGATTTACCTTTAGGAACGATTATTTCATTTGATTAAAAAAGAATAACTGCTTATCTGCTCCTCGATAATTAATTTCGATACGAATGAATATTGTTTCGATAATATTTCGATAATCGGAGGAATAATACATACACATTCATATTCAAACGATTGTAATGTATTTATACATAGAGACAGAAAGAAAGATAGACGAAAGTGAAGGTCAAAGTCAAACGAGCTAACGAGCATCGACTATGTATACACATTTTCTCTCATCGTGTACGCATAGAAAAACATCTCAGTACTGTCTTATAAGGTAAATAGGAGGGGAGAGGTAACTCGAATTACGTCATACCTCATTTTGTCTTCGAACGGCGTCGAGGCTAGTCGCGACTAGTTCCGCTCCGCGTAAGTATCTATTACTGCCTAATTAAATAATATTTTATTAGATAATTTGATATCTAATTAAATCTCATTTGATGTTATCGATGGTGCAAATGTATTGAAATAAGGTAAAAAGATATCTTACCTAAATTATTTGATCTTATATTTATCATGCAATTTTTATCTAGTTTTTTGCTATAGAAAGTACTATTGTTTTCATATTCGATGATATTTTATTATATATTTTCATATTCGATTCGATTCCACTGTGTTTCTAGTGTGTGTTCTCGTAGTAGACGTGATGTTGATTTTTCTATCTAAATGTATGAATGTATGTGTGTGTGTGTGAACAAATTTTTGATATTTCTTTAGTATGTCAATTATTATACATATATATCTTAAAAATTTATTTACATGTTTACGTATAATTAATATTCACATTCTTTTTCTGGTCCTTCTGACACCTTGGTTTTTCTTGAAATAATTAAATGAAACATTTAGATTTATCAAATGATTTCTTAAAAAAATGAAATAAATATTTAAAGTATGTTATGTGTGCGCGTGTTTGTGTAGAGATACTTTTATAAATTTTCGTTTTCGAGTACTGTGTAAATGTGAAGAAAAAAATTAACTGGTTGTCCGATCGGCGCGCAAAGTCGTCTATACCGGATACTACTGTGCACGCGTAGTAATTATGTGTTAACTACCCGTTAAGCAGCACTTCGTTCTAATGACGTCATATACGTCCCGCTAACGATGCCTAGGATAATGCGAATAGTATGCGCACAACCCTCGATGCACGATTCTCGAAAGGCCGAAACATTACAAACCGCATGTATTATCTCGCATTTTGCCAGTTTAATGCGCCATCATAATCGCTCGAGTGCGATGCGTCAAGCGTATTACGCATATATAGAACATACACGCGTACATGTATACATATATATACACAGTAAACTCTTTATTACGAATAGAAACGTATGTCGGAGAAAGATTTTCCATTTTGCACATGAATTTCTATCCCGTGGTTTCAAAATTTACGCCAATGAAACACTGACGAGTTTCATTTTGTTCATTTCTTTATTTTTCTTGCTTTTTTTTTTTTATTTTTTTGTAGTCATCGAAATTAATTTATTTCGGAATACGTTGATATAAATTGAAAACAAAATTGAGTGTACTATCCCAAGAAATTGTCAATGAAAATAATTATTATTAAATTTCAATAATAAATTTTTCTATTGTTCGCGTACAATTATAAAAAATATTTAACAATTTCTCTCGATAATATTTTCTTTCAATTCGTAATATCTTCTTTTTAAATTCAAAGACAAATATCCTCAGAAATAAGTAAAAAATAATCACACACACACACACACATTCCTTTCCCAGTTTTATTCCAATAAAATAATATCAGACAGGAATAAAACAAGACCTCGTTCCAATAAATTTATGATCTCATGCCGCAGGTGTACACATAACGTGTCTCTTGAATATCCGTTGATCTTGTATGAGTTGCCTGAGGTAATTGTCGATCCTAATTCAAAGTTGGCTCAGGATCGAGTCGATAACGGCTCGCTTTGGTACTATAGTGCTGGACATCGAATTCAAACCGATCTATCCGAGCGTCATCGTGCACCGAGCTCGGCGTTAATTGATTAAATTACAGGGCACGAGCCCTGGTATCGAAATTGCAGGACCGTTCCTCTATAGTGCGTTTTCGGTTCATCTCTTCACCCCTACCTTTAACCCTTATCCCTTTCCACTTCCTATTTCCCTCTTTCTCTCTCTTAACAGATACAGGAAGAGGAAGTGAAGTTGCTTTCCTCGGGATGGACAACGCTGCTAACACAAACGAGATTGCTCTCCTTTCTCCCTCCCCCCCCCCGTCCGTCCTTAACTCAAAGTTTCTAACACGTTTCAGGCCACGTTATTCGTCGAGAAAGATGGTGGATCAACGCAGCAGCAGCTCTGAAGGACCACTTCAAAACGATCAGGGTGATATTCCGCGAGGCAAATCCGACCGGTCAAGTGTTCATTGCTGGTTCATTCGCGCGAATTCCAGTTTTAATTAATGACCGGCAGGTTGGTCAGACCGTGAGAGAGGGTAGTAGGAGGGATGAGGGGAATGCTCGTTCGATGATCGATCGACGTTATCATTGATTACCAACCAGTTCGTCTACTATCGTACAACCCACCTCCCAGTCCCTTTTGGAAATTCCTTCCTAAGGAATTGAACGTTTTCGATTTGCTACTATGAAAAGGACATTTTACGTCTTTTTTTCTTGTCTTTTTTTTTTGTCCTTTTTCTTTTTGTCTATTTTATCTCAAAAGATTCCGAACGAAGCTTTAAATTCAATGCGTTTCTTCTCGTCTCCACTGCGACGGTGAAAATCGGACGCGAGTAAGGTTCGCTAAGTTAAAAAAAAAAAAAAAGAAAGGTATATATAGTGAATCGCTGTTTGAGAAAAAGGTTGAAATGTTGAGAAAGAAAATCGAAATTGTGGGTTCCCGAGGAAGCGCTGGATCGACCGGACGTGATCGAATTGCCAAAATAAGGAAACCCGTGTGTCTTCTTCCTACAAGATAAATAGGATATTCCAGGATAAATGCTTACCTACGTGCTTTCGAACGAGAATCTCGAGTAATAGTAATAGTGGTAGGGGATAGTAAAAAGGTATTCTTTCTTTTTCTTGTTATTTCTCAACTGTTATTCGAATATTGTGAACTTTAAGGAATTTAACTAAAGATCCCAAGACGCACCTTTACCTTCTTCTTCTTCTTCTTCCTCTTCCTCTTGTATATTCCTTGTATACGTTGTCCCTTATACTAAGCAAAATGCATTACTCAGGACGACGTTCCTTAAATGAAATGAACCGAATAATTGCACCAAGCGCGAATGTTCCCTTTGGCAAAATTCATTCGCTTTTCGTGCTAGCTCATCCACTCTATCGTTATTGCGAAAGTAAACCCTTTCGTTCCTTTGCACTGTAAAAACCCTCATGGTTGGTACTTTTCTTCTTTCATCACTCTCTTTCTTTATCTTTCTTTTTCGCTCCTTCTTTTCCTACCTCTTTCTTTCGATTGCTTTATACTTTCCTCTTGGGCAGGAGCTCTCAACCTTTTGGATCTCATTCCTCCCTTTTTTTTTTTAACGACAGTGCACAATATATACTTTTTAAAGATCGTCTAATTAAACACTTTTATCTAAAATTAAATACACGAAATATAGAAAAAATTTGGAATATTCTAGGATGCTTTCAAGAACCCTTCAAATATTTTATTTACATTATTTTCTGTAACGAAGATTTTTGTTATTTTTTTAGTCAAACGTAAATGTAAAGAACCACTGTTTTGGAGGAATAGAGAAAGTAGTATTCTAAAAATAGTATAAAAGTGTTTGCGTCCTTTATCTCATTCTCATTCGAACAACAACCTCTCCATTTTAATTACAGTTCCGTACCAAAGGATACATCCCCAACATTTGCCGCTCTTTTCCTTATTCCTTCTCATCCTATTCGACAAGAATTAACGTTTCTATCTTGTAACAAGCGACGAACGAACTACCCGAATTCGAAGGACATTTCCTATAAGAGAATAAAAAGTCAGAGAATCGTGGAAAAAAAAAGCGGAAGAACCTCCTGGAAGAAGGACATTAATCAACGAACCACTCGAAAACTTTTCCGGCCCACGACCCTCGAGATTTTTGAGGAGCAAGGACTTTGACAAAAAGGACAGGCGGACATTAATCAAATAGACATAACCGTAACGGCAAATCTTCCAAGCAAAAAAGCTAACTTCACTCGTTCATCATCCGAACGGATACGAGAACACTAGGTCGAAATTTTCTACTACCTGCTTCGTAATCTTGCCTTCTTTCGATACTGATCGAAATCGAACGATCTCTTCCGTGTAGAGGTGGGTACTGTTCTTCTCATTATATCCTTTTTTTTCTAAGATATACAAAAAAAAATAGATAAAAAAATTAAGATCCTCTCAGGATCCATTAGTCATCCTAAAATCATCGACACTATTTATAAATTATTTATAGATTTTTTATTTCATGTTTCATTTCGGCATTAGTATTTGAAATATTTTCAGTTCGATTTAAAAAAAAAAGAGAGAAAAAAAGGCGAATAAGCAAATTTACCGTAAATCGTAAAAAAAAAAATAGCTTTAAAATTCCATTCGTTGAAATAGTGTTATAAATATGTATGAATTCTTATTTCCTTATTCAGACTTGATATTCTTTTGCTATCAACCAAATACGAGTTTCTAAATGTTTCTCAGGTAGGATCACAGAGAATTCCCTATACTCTTGATATAGTGAATAATTTAAAAGATGAATATCTTTGAATACAATACTTCAATATATTCCAAAACTTTTTCTATTAGGCTTTGTTTTTATTTCTTATGCGTAGAAAGGCTCGATCGATTGACTTTAAATTTGTAGGAATATTTTTACGAATGTTTACACATTATATTTGTACAATTATAAAACAAGTAATATTTTTAATTTGTATAATTTTAATCGTATTGAATCTAAAATCCTTTCAAATAAAATTCAATCTAACGTGGCCATAAATTATGCTCGTTCCGTAGAAGAAAAAAACGACGAAACTTTTGAGCACCACAATTCGGATTTGTTCGTTAACGTATTTAAATGTTTAATCAATTTGATATTTACGTATAATATAAAAACGTAACGTTTATATTTTAAACGTGATTTCGGTTTTAAAAGAGAAGTAAAGAAAGAAGCTTTTAGAGCAACTAATTGGTTTATCGTCGCAAACGGCGTTGTAACGTTCGATTTAGCTAGGGTAAAAATTTCTTTTCGATCCTTCAACGTCTTCGTCAACGTCGCGTCAACAATGCTCCATTAGGTGGTCCCGTAGCAACGAGGACGATGACGTCGATGTACTCGATCGATCGATCTCCCTAAAATTGTGTGCTCTTAGGGCTGTTCCTACTATGACGGATAAATATGGATAATGCTGAAAGCGGAAGGGCGTACGAGCCCTCTTCTATCGAAGGGAAATAAAAAAGAAAGAAGAATCGAGGGACCCCAAGACTCGGCTAGTGTACTAAACTCGACTTTTTTTTTTCTTCTATTTTTACGACCATCCATACGTCTTTCGCGCGAACAAAAATTTGCCTCAACCATTTCGATCAGCTAACTTTACATTCATCGATTTACATATGTTCGCGATTATGCGCGGGAATATAAAATGTAAAAATGTCGCTTGAATTTTATAAAAATAAAATATTATATTAATACATATTATTAGAACATTAAACAAAGAAGGAAGGGTTCGTAACGTTGTTCAATGTATTGTAGGATACGGTTTCATGAGCGAGAGACAAGGGGTATCAAGAGACAAATGTTTCGGACCTGGTTGCCTGCTTCCAAGCATCGTGATGTTAAATAATCGCGACGCCGGCACGTTTTCGCGTAACGAGGACGTTTATCAGAATCCTGCAACCGGGAACTGATTTACAAATAGGCCCCGAGAGGCGACTTCTCATTCCTCCTCCTCTTCCTTCTCCTCCTTCCCTCTCTTGTACTTTCCATCTCTACGATCTTCTCAACGTACATTAGAGACTTCAAAAATGAATAAAATAATATCAAAGATAAAGAGAAACGTAAAAATTGTGACAGATCAGATAGAAACGGGATACGTTAATTTTCCAATTATCGTAGATGCAGAAAATTTGTAAACGTCGGATCAGATGTTGTTTAGAATGATCGATACTCGATTCAAAATTAGGTTCAAATAAATTTTCAAGTTATCGTTGAAACAATTGCAAAACTCCGTACGCAAATCGCTGTAAACGTTCTCAAAATATATTTAAAAATGTATTCCCTTCCTTCCCCATATGGGAAAAGACTTTGGCTCGTAGTAAATCCGCAATGAGACGAACAACATTAATTCGTCAAAATTTATATTCCGTTCGTACTTCTCGGGAAAAATATACGAATGGAAAAGTGGGATGCGACTCTTACGTAGTCTGACTGAGATTTAACCTAAGACACAGTTACTCGCTTTTCTTTTTCTCCGTTTCTTCTTTCTCTTACGGGTTTTTCTTTTCTTTTTTCTTTTATTTCCTCTTTTTATTCCAACGTTCGTTCGTTCTCTCCGTCGGCCCTTCTACTTTCTTACCCGAGGGAAATCATTTTCATTTAAGATCGGTCACGACACCGTCTTGCGACGGAGTCGAAGGCGGCGAGCTTTCGTCTCGAATAAATTATTTCCTTCTTCCCTTACCCCCCTCCTCCTCCCCGTCGCCGCCCTTCACCCATTCCCCCGTCAATGAAACTCTCCTTCTTCCTTTTTCTCTCTTTGTTTTTTTTTCTTTTTTTTCTCTCTCTTTACACGTGGACTCGCGAGCGTGTTTTGCAAACGGCTTTTCGCCGGAGAAAAATACACCAGGGAAAAGGGCTTTTCCATTTGGCACTTTGCTATCAAACCGGGCGATGTCCAAACGCGATGTCCCACCATTTCGAACGGTCCCTTTATTTGTTCTCGTTCTGCGCATCGTGTACTCTCTCTATCTCTCTCTTTCTCACGCCTTTTTTTTTCCTTTTATTTTTTATTTTTATTTTATTTTATTTTTGTTCCTTCCTCCTTTTTTTTCGTAGTCACAGTAATCCTACGCTACGTTGAAATCGACGAATAAAAAAATAAAATATCTACTACGTGTTTTGAATTTTCCTATGAAAATACTCTTCGTCCCTTTTGCACCCATTTTCCCTTCGTATAAACGAGATTCGAAACGTTTCTACATAGATTTATGTAACGATTTTGATCAAACGAAAAATAATTCAGTTTAGCAAAGCTATTCGTTTGATCGCGCATTAAAATACTATTCTATATACTATTTACACGTTGATATAATAATAATGATTAGTAATAAACATTGTTCGATCGATCGCAAACGAGTACGAGTGATTATTGAAAGAAAAAATGCATGAAACGTGAACAATTAGTCCAACGCAGTTCGATTATCGTATAAACGAATGTTTTTATCGTTGAAAAAATGAAAAAAGAGAGAAAAGGATTGGGATACGTTAATTCAACGTATAATTGCCACTGCAGTAATATCCCATCCATTTTGATACGTCATTGATACTCATAAGATTGAAACTTTTGCGGTTTGTGTTTTCCGATAACAATAGGAAAGAAAGGAAAAAAAAAGAAATGGAAAAGAAATATTGTTCGTTGGTGTAGTGACACAATTTCGATGAAAAGTGTTTTATTCATTCGATCTATGCATCGTAGACGATCCAAAAGCGTATAGGAAAAATTTTTAAAAAGCACTATACGCGTGTTTAATACTCAGGATTAACAATCGATTCAAAAGGGACAATCGTAAAGAAATCCTTTCGTTACATAATCAAATCATGTTACACGCGAGTGAGTGAGAACAGTTATAAAGTAGTCAAAACTCTCCTACTACAAACAAATCTATCCCGCGTCGTTTTTTGCTGCTACAAAAAGAAGAAAAAAAATGGAAAAATAGGAAAATGAATTTGGTGTCGCGTTAAATCGCAAAAGAGACGAGTGACGATCGAGAAGTAGAGTTTGAAAAATAGTTGATTGCTTTGATTCCATCATACATAGTTCATACGCAAGTTTTGCGAGTAACAAGGCTTTGCCTGGTTCAAAACTGACTTTGATAAACGAGATATTCGTCGATACGAATCAACAATTTGGCGAATGAATTTTTTTCTTTTGTTTTCTTTTCAACTTTGCTTTTTTTTCGCGATCCAGTTTCAATTCTTTTTAACAACGTTGGGACGATTCTTTTACAAAACTTTCTATTTTATTTGTATATCCTTTAAATTTAATTATTAATTAGGATTATATTCAACGAAAACTACTTTACGTTTACGAACGAATCTTCTTCGTTTTATTTTTTTCCTTTCTTTTCGCAAGATCGAGTACTAATTTCACTGCAATTTTTCTGGACTATTCTTTCTCGAATACTAAAATATTTTTAAATCAATCTAATTGTAAAAAACAATTAACTAAAAGATATTTTTTTATCGAAAAGATCTATGTGAAGATTGTTAAAAATTCTCTCTTGGTTTTTCTCGGGAAAATTTTATATAAATCGCCTCCAGCGATTTCTCGTTCAGATCGAAGAAGGAGAAAACCAACAAAAGAAAAATAGAAAAAGAAGAAGAAGAATTTCATTCAATACTCAAATATAAATCTATGCATAGTTTTCATTCCCTCGAGTGAGAAGAACTTTCATTGATATAACTTTTCTTATACGTCGGCTCTGTTGAATTTGTAACAGCAAATATAATAGAGAAAGATCGATTTTTTTTTTTTATTTAGTATTATTCTCAGAATATAATTGCCAGATATTTAGTCAAAAATTAAAAAAAGAAAATAGATCTTCTTATTTATTTTATTATATTTGCCAATAAGTACGTGTGCATGAATTAATTGGTTACCCTGATATAAAGAAAAAAAAATAATTTGTATTATAAAATATTTAGGTTTAATCGAAGGATTTTCAAACTTTTTCCACTTAGCAACCTCTTTACTCGAGCAAATATTTTTTCAATCTTATAGAATTTTTTTTTCTTTCATTATCCTAAACTCACAGAAATATTATACGTAAGACGCTGCTAAATTGGTTTTCAATGAATACTCGATCGTTCCGTATTGAAGAATATTTTAATTTTGCGATAATTTTTTACTCTCCTATAAAGGAGTTGCAAGGAACAACGATTGAGAATCCTGGATTCAGTCCTATTGTCATAATTACTGGCATAAATATTTATTTGATTATGTTGCACGTTGAGAGAAAATAATGTACTCGAATGACGAGCGATGATTATCCGAGATGATTAAAATTGCATAGGATAACTGACGTTATACATAAATAAAGAGGTTTTTATCATTTGCCGAGATCTTGGAATCGTTTAGCTATTACGCAACTTCGAACATAATTTCCATGGCGTACGGAGGAAATATCCACTCCCGTTAAGTGGATTGAACGCATTGCCGGTGAAATAATCGATCGTTTTTCGAATTGCGTGGCATCGTTGTGCCGGGAGGCTGATTACCCCTTCCCGTTTAGCGAATCCAAACCATTTTTGAGATTGTAATGAGATTGAATGCCTCTGCACGTCTGTGCCGTGCGGTCGTGCGGAAGAGCATAAAATACAGCTTAATTGTATGCAATTAAACCCCGGCTTGCATGTGCAGATAACGGGCAACGTGCAAAAACGATTTCGCGTATCGACGATTTCAGAGTTTCGTTTTATTTCAACGGGGAACTACTACGGGCGAACAAATATTACGCCGAAACAAAGATTATTAGCGATTGCGACGAAACGCTTATTCGCACCAATTTATACATTGTAAATATCTATATATTAATATGTAATCGATGTCGAGCTCTTCTTTTTTTTAAGTTCTTTTTTTTCTTTTTTTTTTCAAATATATTCATATATGTTGATTTTTGATAAGGTCATTTCGAATTTAATGCTTATAAAAAGACAAATTTAATATTCATGTCCCATTCGACTCATAAAAATAATATTGGAATACTAAAAACAGATACACAATAGTCAATGTGCGTATCTGTAGTATATTACGGAATAAAGGATGGTAATTTATGTTATGGTTTATTTAAATATCTGCTAAATATGTTCGCTTTAGTTAAAAAGTTAATTTTATGAAACTCAATTTGTTGAATTTTTATGACACACGAGAGGAAAATAATATTTATATATGATCATGTTTTATTTACGCAATCGGTACGAATCATTTATCAAATGATCGATAAATTTCTTTATTTCGAGACTTTTCTTTAATGAAGTAATTAAAACGATATTTAATTAACTTCAACGTGTATCTAAATTAGAAGACATTTCCGTATCATCGAATTTATGATAATTATAGAAGGAACCTTACTCGTTGTAACTAATTCTCAGAACTGGTCTCTTTATCATCTTTCTGTCTGGTTGACGACGAGTCTGGAAATCGCTGTCTCTAATAATTTAGCTGTTGCAGTTGCATCGTCGTTACAGTTCAATTGCTAGAGACAGGTTAAATGTAAAAGCAATGAGTCATATGCGTCTGAAGACAAAACAAACATTTACGGTAGGCAAATGAACTCAAAAGCGTATGCGGAAGAAGTTGTTAGTAACTGATAAGTTATTAGAGACGTACATAGTTTAGTATATGTGCATTTAACAGAATTTACAAACACGAGTTTGTCTGGGAAACGTAAAGCATAAAAAATTGAACACCATCTTTAGACTTATTTTACCATGCACATAATCATTTCTAGTCCAGTATTATCTATTACATTAATTAACAATTCATTTATTGTAATTCTACAATTTCTTCGAAATTGTTTTGACGATTGGTAGACGAGTCTAACGATTGGTTCGAGCTTCTTTTATTTTTGAAACCAAAGGAAGTTGAAGAAAGACAAACTATTCGGCCATGATGACTGAAAAAGTTTAGTTAGAACAGGCAACAGAGAGAGAGAGAGAGAAAGTTTTGGAACGAAACTAATCGAAGAGGACGACGCGGAAGCCTCTCATCCGGTGAACACTGCCTCTATTGACTTAGCAAAGTTTGGAGTACCGTACGGATAAGACGCGCGGTGGAGTCAGCAGGCAAACCGCGAAAGCTTCACCGAGCTTCCGGTTCTTCTCTTAAGCGCCCAATGCCGCCGGCACCCTGTGTACCCCTCACCCCACCCCCAAAAGTTCCATGATAGAAGAGCTAGTGGCTGTGCCTAAACGCTCATAGAGTCTCTTAGAAAATGGTTATTGACTAACACTTTGACAAGTCGTCTATTCAAACGACATTAATGAATCTATCCTTTAAATTATTTCTCTTACTAAATCAAATTATTTTTTATTGTCAAAGATTAAGAAGTTTTTCTCATATGTATATTTCTTAGGAAAAATTGAAATAATTGAGCTCTTCTATCTTACGATCAGAATATTCAATGATAAAATATTTTGAAATATATAAAAAGTCGAACAATAATAAATAATAAAACGAATGCAATTGTAGGAGGAAATCATAAGCAGAAACGATTCGTCGAGTTAGGTATGCATCATTGTATAACCAATTCAGTTCCTATAATAAACCGATAGCAATGATAGACGGTCCCCGTTAAGCCGTTCCGTAATAAAAGGGCAGCGTCAAGTAGGATAGGTATGCCGAATGTTAACTGTTTGTTGGATTATACGAAGAGGAAACGAAAGTCCTCGTGTCTAGACAAGGTTTATGTTTCAATTCGCTAATAAAACGAGGGAAGAGGAGCAACTTGATTTTCGCTAGTTAGTATCAGGGGTTGAAAACAGTTTTAGGATATATCGATTAGAACCATCGACAAGAGAACCAATAACAGTCAAGAACTGTTATATCGGTTATAGTTTAAACATTTTTTTCGGTACTACTACACAATTGTTTTATAATCACCAGATGATAAAAAAAAAACAATTCAATGCAGTCAACGCATCTTTTCGGGGCTATTGTAATTTTGTATTTAATTTATAATATTATAGAAGAGATAGGAAAGACGATCTCAATGAAGAGAGAAATCGCAGGTTAATCGCATATTCGATGAAGAAGTCATAGGACGTCGTTAACGATCCCATTTCGTTACCGTTTACGCAACTTACGCGTTTAAGTACGACTGTATACGAAGCAAGTGTCCACGATGAGTCGTTTGCGGCTATAATGACGGTTATGGTGTGCTAACGATGTCCTTCGTTACGTTCGTCGATGGGACGTTATCGAGTACTAGAGAATTCCTACCTCTCTTTTCCCCCATGTTATTGCATACATTTATAGAATACCCCATACACGAGGATTGTCACACAATAGTTTTATTTTTATCGTGAATCTTCCAATAAAGTCACCCTAAAAACGAGAATTAAATTATAACATTCAAAATTAAACGTACTTTACCAGTATTATTTTGTAAAAGAATATTTTCATTGAAAAAGGAAGGCAAATGCATCGTGGTCAATAATAAAAAAAAAAATATCGTAATTATTATTATTTCATTAAAAAAAACGTTAAGACATTACGTAATAAAAAATATTACACGAACAGCATATTATTGTTTTTACATTTTAATATTAAATACGTGTAGAATATTGCTTACGTTAAATAACACATTCGTATAATAATATCAAACACATTTATTTCCACGTTTGCGAAAGCGATTTTTACATCGGTACGAATTGTATATATGCAAAAAAAATACAAAGAAAGAAAGAAAAAGAGAAAGAATGTTGAGTATATCATCGATCACGATGGCACAAAGCCGGATTAAACGGTAACAGATTTAACGGAACGTTGGTGATAGAGTGTGTGCATTGTTGCTACTATCCGTGGGTAAGGAAAGGGGAAACTCGCGTTTTTAATTTATTATTGTTTTAAAAAGTTGGAAACAAAACACGACATATTCACTCGCGGTAAAAAGGGAGCATGAGTTTTTTTTATTCTCTCTCTTTCTCTCTTTTGTATTTTGTAATATCCTTTATTTCTTTCCATGCTCACGTATTGTATGCACGTTATTATTAGTCCGGTTGGTATACTCATTTGAAACGTAATACTTTTTAGATGGCGAGCACGATTCATCAAGCTTTTGATTTCTCCCTCGCATACATCACTTTCATTATAAAAGAACACACAATGATTCCTTTTTTCTTTTAATTAAATTACAAATCCTAAGTATAAAACAAAAATAATCTGTATAAAAATTCATCGAATCTAACAAACGAATTAAAATTCAAATGGAATCATCTTTCTTCGAAGCTATAGTAGTAGTACGTCTCGTTCGTAAATACAATCGGAGATGAAAATTTCATAATATATATGTTACATAATATATCTCATATGTGAAATCCATTGGCGAGTTGTACTAGTTTCCTGCCGCGGAATAACTGTCACGATTGTTACCGGTATTCCTCGATTTTCAAATTGCACGTGCGGTTATTTATGCACAGAGATTTCAATAGATTCGATGAGATAGACCCTGGGTACTACTACTACGCCCTGGCGAATCAATCTCTGATACGAGGAATATCATCGTAGAGTAAGCGATGGTACCATCACCAAACGCACGCGTCATCTCGCATTTATCCGTGCATTTTGTTCGGACATTTATCCAAACAGAGAAACGTTATTTGTTCGAACCACCGATCCCCATCGGTCATTTCAACCGTTCGACGATATCGGATAAGATTCAATTTTTCAAACATTCCTCGCATAAACTCGTTTGCACGAAAGCTGATCAATAGCCAGTTTCTTTTAACGCGAAAATTTCAAAATACAAAATACGTTTATAGAGGAAAAAAAAATCCTATTTTTCTAACAAATCAATCTTACAAGAAATAATCGGATAGATTTTTCTCGTTTGATCTTGTTAGTTGAAAAGCCGAATTCAGTAAAATAATATAAAACAATTTATCAAAATCGTACATTTACGTTTTTCATAATAAGATCCTAATATATTTAGATAGATTTACAAAAAAAAAGAAAGAAGAGAGAGAGTTAGAGAAAAAAAAAGAACTTACAACATTGTTCCATATCGAGATAGATGTTTTTTATCATCGTTTTAACGTTATCTACCATTTACATAGACTGCTTTACCTAACGCATTTATTTTCGAAATAAACAAATACTCGTCTGGTCGTATCCAATTCGGCCCCAACGGGCTTATTCGACGTGTAAACGTATAACCCATTGGCGTACATACTCCAATATGTCTACTACGTATATAAATACATATGTATTTGTATATCGATACTCGCACGACTACGTTAAATAGATACATACACACACACACGTATGTATATATATATATATAGATTGAGGGGCAAACGAATGGAGCGAACCGAATCCTTTTCCACAGTCTCGAATATCCCAGAGGATGGTGAGGATGGAGGGAGGGTTGGAGGGAGGGTTGGAGGGTTCCATCCAAACAGCTTACAGGATGATCCGGTAATCCCATTACAGAGAGGTCATAAAACCGTGGAACCGCGAGAGGCTCGTACTAAAAAAGAGGTGTCACTAAACGGGAGGAAAATTAATAATATTCCACAGTACTGTCGACATTGAATTGGCTCGACGTTCGAGGCGTGGACCGATGCCAAGATTCGCGATCTCGTTCGTAAATCGTCGAGAGAAAGAGAGAAAGGGTATAGGAAAAGGATGAGAATAACATGAAAATGCGGAAAACGGGTTGAAAGGTTCTAACAACGTTGCTATCGTCACTTACTCTTACTCCCTCTCTCTCTCTCTCTCTCTTTCTTTCTGTTACACGCAAACTTTCTTTTACTTATGTATATATATATCACAATTTTGTTATTCTTACACCTGTTCAGTTTGGCTTTTACTTTATTTCTATCTTTCTTCCTATATCTCTCAAATGTTCACTCTCTCCCTGTTATTTTTTTCTCTCCTTTTATTTTCTCGCTATCGAAAATCCATGAATCATAAAAGAGTAATTTTCATGACTATCCGTTCTCATGAAAGATTCCACCTGAATCTACGATCGAACGAATATTTTGACACCTTACTTGTGTCCAGAATATGATAATAAATCGAAAAATTAGACGGAAATTGTTGAATTGTTCTAATCAAAAATCGAAGGAAGGAGAGATAAGATTGACAAAGTGAGTGAGAGAGAGAGATATATATATATAGATAGATAGATAGAGATTGAGGAAAGAAAGAGATAAATTATTAGAAAGGGAAATCTAAGCGTGGACATCGAGAAAACGATTTCATTAAGACGAATCCTCTCTCCCGGAGGATCGAGGATCGGAGGTGGCAGGTAAATGCCTTAGCTCCTCCGACGGCTGATAAATGGGACATAAACGTTTCTTCCCTGTCGAGCTGGTAGTTTCGTCCCGGTAAGCGTTCTGACGTATAATTCAAGGAAAGCATTCGTCTTGCCAGCCGTCGCTTCGTCCCTTCATTCCTCGATCCTCTTGCTAAAAGAGAAAAAGAAAAAGAAAAAGAAAGAGAAAGAGACAGTTGACTGTGAAAGTTTTTCATTACGAATGTAAGATAAATATCCTTATTTTCAACGACGTTTTAGGTTTCCCGGGGACTTGGAAGGACGAGCGAGCGAGCGAGCGAGCGAGCGAGCCTCTTATTGCGTCTTTGCAATTTACCTTTTCCTCGTAAATACGAGAACTCCAAACTCATCTGTAGAAAAGCTAGAGGAAAACAGGATAAATGAGTGTAAAAGAGAAAAAGAGAATCGCTAAATAGTCATTTGAATTTGTTTCTTTTTTGTTTTGTTCACTTGTACCGCGCGAATTTTTCTTAACGAACCCGCGTTTTCTAAAAAATATCTTCTATTATTTTTCTTTTGTTTTCCTTACACTACATCAAAGAACCTAAATTTGAACTCCGATTCCATAGGATGACGATATCAAACGTTGTATTATTTTCCACTACGTAACGTGCATTTTGCAAAGCTTAGGAGAGCCCGAAAATCGCTCGTTCAAACTATAAGGCAACTCCAGCGTTTCGCGGCTTTGCAACTACTAAGTTGAAGCGGAAAAGGTGGAAGGGTGGTAGGAGGTACTATCGAGAGAGAAATAGAAACAGGGCTAAATAGGAGGGCGGAGGGGAGGGGCGGGAGAGAACGAAGACAAGATAACGCAGCACGGTTTAAACCGTATTACCTAAGCCGATCGCTGAGCGGAATACGCGGTGGCCACCTGCAGCCTGGAACGTTCCTACGTGTATGTACATGCTGCATTAAGTTGCATCGCATGCAAGCTGCATATAAAATCGACTAACAAGAGCCTCGGGTTAGCACTTGGAAGTGTCGCATAGCGAGTACGATTAAGAGAGAAAGCCTGCGACCCAAGACCTCCTTCTCCCTTAACTCCAACCCATAACCCAATACCCCTTTCTTCTACCCCTCACCCCTCTTTCTAGCTTCCAAGCTCCGACACCTTTCCAATCCACCCTCCGTCGACGTTTCTCTCGAGATCTTGAGTTAAACGTGACTCACCTTCACTTACATAACCACCACCATTACCACCACCATCATCGCCAACAACGCTTATTTATACGCCTCGAAATTTCTCCTTCGACTTGCTACGCTTCAGTCTACCACGATTATTCCCGTTATCTAAACGCTAATTTTCCAACGACAAGCTCCTTTATAGAATTTACACGCTCGGTGAAAACGATGGTGATAGACGTAAACCACCTTACTACCCTTCCAGCAAAACCCGTTGATTTCATTCAAAGTTATCGAATTATTAAATTTTCTTTAATGTTTATCTATTTTTAATTAATCTTTTTCAATGATATTATTAAAATATTATTTTCCCTTTTGGTAGGATGTGCAGTATTATTTATAACTCATTACATTAGGTTTGATATTCTCCATTCATCAACTACTCTTTACGAAACTCGGATCTTAGAAAATCATCCAAGTAGAAATCCATAAATCCTTGCATACTCGAGGACACTCCCATGGAAATTCTTAGACGTTTCCAAGTAGTAGGAAGAAGGAGATTGTAGTGTACCGCGACAAAACCGCCAAATGCAACAACGTTGAGGAACGAGAAATGAAAGAAGGGAAGGTTGAAGGCCAAAAGGGATAGCAATGAGAGGGTTGGAACAGGAGTTTCGGTCGGCTGCAATAACGTAACGTATCGCGCTAATCCAATTTGCGAGGGCACTACCATTCTGGCCGACAATTTTAGAGAGAGAAAGATAGAGAGAGAACAGGGGTAGACGAGTAAAGCGAAATTAGGGTAAACTGAGGGTGGAAATGTCGCTTATGTACGACCAGGGATGATAAATAATCGTGAAATTTTGCGGTACTTTTTGAATAGTTCATGTCACCGGATAACGTTGCGGCGAATTCAGGATGGATCACGTCAATATTTGATATTCGATGGGCGATTATGATAATTTATGAAAAGTATTGTCGCATGGCGTTTCCGACGGAAATTGTTTACCCTATAACCACCCTCCACCTCTCTCTCAATAGCAGGCTTGGGAATAGCTCAAACGTGATATTGTTAATCCCTCTCTTGTTTCTTTCTCAGTAAGATAAACGTGATGCACACATGTGATTAGATACTTTAACACTTATATATCTATTAAATAATATTTTAATATAATATTATAGGTTGTCCTATATAGTATCAAAATATCGTCTATTGAATTCGCATGAAAAAAACGGAAGGAACTTATGGGACAACTTTTCTCAATTTCAAATAATCTTCCACCCGAGTAAGGCTCGCTTTCCGAAATTATGAACTAAAACGACTGGTTAAGAATATGAGAAGAAGAAAGGCTTTGGACTTTTGCGACAATCCGTTCTAGCTCAATTGCTTGAAATTCTACAAAGCCTGTTTGGGATTCGTTCCGGGAATTATTCAAATAAGGAGACTGTTGAAATGCGGTCAAACAACTGTTAGCATATAAGAGAAGGTGAAGAATGTTCCCTTGTCAGAAACAGTTACAAAGATATCCAAGGAACTTAAACCGAAACGTTTATTTGTTGACGCCAACTATTTTCTCTTCTAAATTGTTGAGTTTATAGAGCTCTTAAGTCTAAGTCACACCGTCAGTTCCTTTAACGTATACGTAAATGCATTTAAGACGATATAACTTTGGTTGAAACAAAAGATATAATAAGAGTTTGTTACGAATTTAATTATTTCTCTTTCTAAAAAGTCTCCTTCTTTTTTTTAAATTCCAGTTTCGGATCAAACACTGCAAATTGATTAAAGAGAGTTTTAATAATTTAAAAATACTTTAAATTGAATTTTTAACTATATTAACGCATATCATGCAATGATAAATTAAAATTTTTTACTGAATAAAATTTTAATAAAAAATAATAAATCAGTCATAATTACGTACACGACCCTATTTGTTTGATTGAATTTGCATAATTCAAGATAGAAATTGGCAATGATTCACAAATAATATGTTCGGTGCGTGTCATCGAATCTAATCAATCGAGAATAAATAAATAGTATAATTTACGATTCTGATACAAGGAAGCTCATAAATCGCATTTGAGATAGGACGTATCGTTATGCGAATGAGTTCGGATCTATCTAACAAATATTCTCTGTCCCTGTCAATACCGTGATATTTTATCGTGCGAACGCAATACACGAGCAGCATAATTTATCTGTTTTCAAATATGTTCGCATCAATAAATTTGCATATTTTAATATAAATTCCTAAATGTCTGGCTCGCTTGAGTAGAAAGAAAAAGTAATAGAAGAAGAAGTAGAAGAAGAAGAAGAAGAAGAAGAAAAGGAAGGAAAGTTGCATTAGTAAGAGCCATTAACAAAGACGTCTTTATCGATCATCGTTCTTCATAATCCTTTCGCATTTTCTTTGTTTCTTTGCAGTCATTAAAACTAGAAGAACTTTTGATAACCTAGATATTCAGAATTACTCGGTTAGTATTTAATTCTATCTAGAATTATAACAAATTTATTGAATTAAACCTTACCTCTGTCAGATGTTTCGTTTTTTAGATAAAATATTCAGCTAAATGAAAAATATTAACTTAATAGATTTAGTATCATAGCAATGTAGGTTTGAGAAACAATTTTGTTTGAAATAATATTCGCAAATCTTATAGATATACATAATGCACAATTTTACGAATTTAATTTTAATTTTGTAAGATTATTTTAAATAATTTCATATTAAACGAGTAAACATATTATACAAAATTATTTAGAGATCCGATCTCATATTAACACCTACGTAGCTTACCCTTTATATTAAAATTTATTCAACGCTTGATATAACTCTCTTTATATAGTTAAATGTTATCAGCATCTCAGTTTACAGTGAACTTTATACGATAAGAGAAGCTTATGGCTCTATATATATACACTATGGTCGAAAACTTCTCAATATGCTTTTACTAAGACACGTATAAGTCCATTATCGTACGAATTTCGAATACTACAAGCTCCTGAAAGTATGAAATATTTGTCTATGTAATTCTGTACAAACGTGATTTTAAAGCTTTCAATATGTTAATTAGTTTTTTTCTATAGATAAAATCTCATTAAATTAATAAAGGTATAATAAATCATTGAATGAATAAAATCATTTTTAACAAAATTTATTTTCATTGAAACATTAATTATAATGAAAGTTATAACAGTAATTTTTGGTAATGCTATTATTCTCATGGTTGAAATGAAATAAAGATTAACGAACCATCATTATAAACATATCAAATATTCTCTTGGAATATTAGCTTGTTTTATTTTCGACGGAGGTCTCTACCGATCAGGAAACTAATATTACGTTGGGTTACTGCATCGGTGACAACAGATATCGCAACGATGCTACTTAACGCGAATATCAAACAATAACCATACGGCCAGAATTTTGAGAGTAAATCAAACATAGATGCGCAATCTGGTAACGAAATATACACACGGTAGTAACGGAGGAAAACAAACCCACATGTGTAAGCGTAAGAAATAAAAAAAATCCAATAAATTTTAATTATTAATAAACATTTTATTAATATATATATATATATATAATTAATATTGTAATATTATATAAAATATAATTGATATTGTATAATTTTTTATTTTAAATGTTATTTTTACTTACTATTTTTTAAAATTATATTTCGATTACGTGTAATTTCACGCGCAAACGTAACTTTAAAAATATTGATTGTAACATATATTATAATGGAGATTATGTAACAACTTGAAAATTTTAACGATAAATATTTTACCTGTTAGCATAATTTCTCATTCTGTTAGAAAATTTAATACGAAATTTCTCCTCTGGTTTCTATTGACATCTCTGAAATCTATAATCAAATAAGACGATAAAAGTGAAAAGTAATTGTTACAATAAATAATAAAATCGTTAAAAAATAATGACCACAAACCTGAACCTCGGGTCGTGTTCCAAGTGCATAAATTAAAGCATCGGCAATGTCTTCGGGTAAAAGTACTGGTACTGAAAATACTATGTCTTTAATAATCGTATTGTTTCCGCAAATTTCGGTCTTTACTAAACCTGGACAGATACTCTGCGAAAATAAAAATTATGAAATACGTAAGAGTAAGCTACGTAGATAACTAAATTAAATATGAAAAGAAAAACTACAGCTAATCCAACTCACTGTTATTCGAATGGGTGCTCCGGCAGCACGCAATTCGTTTTTCACTGTCTCCGTTAATGCAACCGATGCATGTTTAGTTGTAGGATACAAATTCCACCCGTTAGAACCTTCAATATCGCTAGGACTTCCAGACGGTATTCTGTGTCCTGTAATACTGCAATGCATATTTTTACTTACAATAAGCTATAAGATTTAAAAAGAAAAATAAAGTATTGCATCCTAAATGTAAATTAATTTCTGTTGTACCTTTAAGAGAAAAAATATTGTTCAGAATAATATTTAGAAATAAAAGTTTCAATATAAGTTAGAAATGTTCATTTGGGTTGAACTAGTAGCTTGTTGGTAGATAAACGTAATAGGAATGAATAAACAAAGTATAATGCCTTAGGGTAAGGTGTTCATTAACAATACCTGTTGATAGTGAAAACATGCCCTTCGACGTTTCTCTTTCGCATTGAACGTACAGCTCGGTTTATGCACACAGCCACTGCGAGTACATTAATATTTAACAGCTTTTCAAATGTCTTCCTGTCGCTTTCTGCAAGTGTAATTTATGGAATTTTTTAAAATGCGCCAACGATGGCTCCACCGAGCTTCCGTAGTAATACTGAAAGCTCGTCCCATACCAATTCCAATGGCACGGTGCATACATGTAAAAGTATAAGAGTTGAAACTCTTTCCCCAACTTTTTAACCCTTTCGGGAGAAGAACCTTATGCGCATATTTTTCTTCTTCTCTTAACTTTCTTTTTTTATCAATTAAAATTTTAATCTCCATGTATATAAAGAAAAAACTTGATAAATTTATATTAGGAAGTCCTTATATTTCGTTTTACAATTTAAACTATGCGACTCGCGATCAGCTTTAAATATTGATTCAAAATCATCGTTTAATTTGAAAGACTTTGTTTTAATATTACAAAATTTCTAAAATCATATATATGTATTTTTTAAATATTCTTATGTTTAATTTTATACACTTTCAGTTATTATTTTTTTTTTTTTACTTAAATAAATAAGAACCCGAGGATTGCATTTAGCAATCCTTGTATTTATAATTTTTGTTTTCAACCTGATGGGTAATAAACTTACCGATAACGCGTTGATAATTTATAACACCGGCATTATTCACCATAATATCGACTCCATTTAATTTTTCATCGACAAATGAAAATGCAGCGTCTAGTTCGTCCTCGCAGCTAACGTCGCAACGAAGAGGATAATATCTATTCCTCTTGTTCTTTGTATTGTCAGCCGTTTTTGTGTCTTCCTCGTTCTGAATATCCAAACCGACCACGATTATCTTCCTTTCAAGCAGAGCACGCGTAATTGCTTTACCGATTCCGGATGCAGAACCAGTCACGACCGCGACTTTTCCTTCCCAACGATTCATAATTGTTCGTATGTTCGTATTGGTTTACCTGCAACAAATCTATTTTTTCATTTCAATAGAATAATTATTACATTTGTACGAATATAAAAAATAAATTTATCGGTAGCATAATCCACCAACACATTGACATAAATTCATACAAAAAAAAATACATAAAAATGAGAATTCGCTTGATCGAATATTTATCGGAGAAAAAAAAAAGATTGTACGATGAGATAATTAAAAGATTATTATATTTCCATTCGATACACGTGCGTAGAAACTTGTTTGTCATCTAACAAGATTTATGAACTCCTGTTAGATTCTCTACATTATAAACATCACGTATACAATCTTGGCGCTTATATGCGGCTACGTTGAGTATATATCGTCCGAAAAACTTGGTCGTCTCTTCGTAGATTTCCCGACGGAACGCGTTGGGAGGACCGTAGTTGCATTCGCGATACGAAACAAAATAAAAAGGATAAAAGAGGAAGAAAAATAACACGTCGCGTACTAACAATAATTTTAAATGAACGCACTGCTGCTGGCCAATTCACGAGAAATGTTATTATGTAACAACAACCGCTATCAAATCGTTCTGTTATATAGCTCAACTTTGATCTTACAAAGAGATTTTTATATACATCAATAAAGTCAAGAAAAATAATCGTATAAATTATAACCATATTACATCGCACACTTTTATGAAATGTTTACTTTGTGACGCCTGTGTCGTAATTTCAACTGATAAAATTTAATAAAGCAACAAATGCAAGAAACGAATACAAAAATTTAAGAAAAAAAGTCGATAAGATATCCAAAATTTTGTACCAATTATAAAAATAATTGTACGACAGATATTTATATGTATAAATAAAATTTGAGTTTTTTTACTCCACAGAAATATTTCGAGCAATTCTGTGCACGTATGAAAGCATACAAAACTATACGAACGAATAATTTAAATCGAATTAAAAATCAAGACCACAATTTTAGTACTTCAATTGTCAACTTATTTAAAATTGTTGGTTTACGTCTATAATAAAGTTAGACAAATTAGAATGGAATAATTAGAAAAGAAAATAATACAAATAAAGAGAGAGAGAGAAAGAGATAAAAAGATAAATAAAGAAAATAAAGATAGGAAGTTGTTGAAACATGTAAGTAATACTAAATAACTGTACAATATAAGAGAATGAAAATATTCGAATAATAAATTCGTAGCAAACAAAAGGTAGAAGTATGTAATAAGAATAATAATGTAAAAGAGACAAAGAAAAAGGTAGGAAAGGTAGAAAGAGAAGAACAATTGTAACGCATCAAGGAAAATCCACTCAGTTTACATTACTAAATGTATACCCTACGGAATTCACAAGAGTGCAGCGAAAGGGAAAGATACTGAAGGATGATTCGAGAAGAAGATTTACGTGGTATTCAAAATGAATGAAAGATTTATTCAAAGAGATAACAAAACAACAACAACAACAACTACTATCCCATACCGTTACGATAAAGAACAAAGATATATCTAGATTTTGAGAACGGATAATCGGCCTGAAAAGACGCACGTGAATCATTTTATTTTTACCCTCTTCTTTCTTTTTCTTTTTTACTCTTCTACTTTTTTTTTTTCAAAAGCATTTCGAAAGACGCGTAACTTTAGCTCAACTAAAGTCCTCGCAAAAGTTGAACGAAGAACTTTGGGCTTAAGCTTATCCGTTTATCCACCACTTCCATTCTTCTGACCGCTCAGCTTTTTTCCTAGCTAGTAGAAAAGCGAGCGAGCGAGCGAGCGAGCGACGACGTGACCTGCCACAACCCCCCTTTTCCACCCCATCTAACTCACCCCATCCTCCCCCGCCCACCCCCACATTTCTTTTCTATATCCTGTCCTTCTTCTTCAAAGCAACACACCGCTTGATCCAAAGCAATCTCTTTCGGAAACGTTGTACGGAATATCGGAATATTTTGCAATCCCAACGGACGATTCCGTGAGATCCCTATCGTTTTTCAAAAGAAAGAATCTTATCGTCCGGCTAAAATATTCTTCATCCTGAAGAATAAGAATAATACTTGGCATTCCTTTTCGAATCTTTTGCCTAGACACAATAATACAATAATAAATGGAGTCTTCAAGAAAATCTTACGAATTTAATGAATATATATATTTATACAATAAAAGTATGTGTCGCTTTAAAAATCTTATACCATTAACACTTGATAGATTTTTCCTTGATAATTATTGACGACATTAAATGATTGATAATTAATCCAAAGAAATGTTGATTATAATCTAAGAACACCGAGTATAAGTCCAACGTATCGTCCTATTTGAAATTCACTACTAAACTGTCTCATTGTTCTCTATGATAAACGATCAAAATTTTTTTATTCATTCTTATTTATATACATATACTTATATTTAATATTGTTTCAACGGATATACATTTATTTAAACATTACATACATTTTCACGTACTTTAAATATTAAATTATTTCGATTTTATGTTTTATTTGATGAAAATTTTACCCCTTCCCACCGAAGTCATTACTGCGCAGGAGCATTAGAATAATTACATAAAAATGCCAAAAATACTAAAATAAGAACGTTATACTCTTAAATTTTATTGATTAGATACATTATTTCCTTTATACACATGCGCAACGTTCGTATAAACAACATTTAACAAAAGTACTTTAACAGAGGACAATGACTCAGTCCAACGGTGGATTTCGAATAGGACGGTACATAGATCATATACACCGAGCTTCTAGACAACAATAGACATTTCTATCGATTAATTAACAATTATTTTAATATTTTAACACACTCTATTTATACTTCAGATTATTTAGACACATAGTGGTAAATTTGAGTTGGACATTGCATTAACCCATTGAAATATTGTTGCTAAAAATAATCTCTCACCTGTTATAATTTTTTTGATTTAAGTATAATACTGCTATGCGGAATAATAATAAATCACAGTAATTGATAGTTAACTGGTAAAGATTAATGATCTAATCCCAACACTTGTTATTGGACAATGCACAACGACAATATCTAACCCACTTCTAACTATATATGCGTCTAGCTCAACGGTCATAGAGAAAAGAAAACGTAGAACGATTGCGACGATCATTATTATCTGTTATTCCTCCTATCATCATTCGTAAATACAACGATTACGGTCACGTGAATTATCTATTCAACGAGAAAACTGATGTAATATTCTTATCCTGTTTTTCTTGAAAGTTTTGCATAATTTAAGATAATTAACATACGACACTGAACATTTTATCGTTGCAACCAGGATAACAAATATTAAGAACGTATTTTATTATGTTAATTTTTTTAAATACAGTTTTAATTTTTTCCAGGTACTCTAATTATCTAGATCTTTATGGAAATCACAATGAAATTAATCTATAATTAATAATATATATATATAATTTGATATTTTCTTCCTCGACATTTTTTTAATTTATATAAAGAATATTGCGTTGTCTCTGCAGCGTTAGTTGCGATATTTTAAAAATAGAGGAAGAGAAAGACAGAGAGATAGAGTTACAATAGATAATCATTTTTCGTAACTTGACATAATCTTTACGTAGCACAAAGCCGTACATCGTTAAAAAACAGGAGATAAACAGGATAAATGAGTTTCAAGGAAACTCTAATCTTTCTCACTACACTTTTTTTATTGCTCACTAATATACTTCAAAGATATTATTTAAATTTTTCGTTAGAGGAAAAACAAGATAATATTGATTAAAACAAATTTTTCCTAGCCTCTGTTTAAATCGATAGAGATTGGTGCGATGAAGAAATAATATTTTTTTGTTTTGCGAAACGTTAGTTGTAATATTTTAAAAATAAAAAGACGCATTAAACTTAATTACAGCTCGTGAAATCGCAAAAACGTGCTTCGTTATCTGCGCAGAGTAAATTTATCTTTAATATTAAATATATTTGAAAACAAATTTTAATACTAATAACGGTTATAAAGAAGAGATTATAAAAAAAGAAAAGAAATGATAAAATCTGGAATCGGATATTCGTTTGGTCTCCTAGAGGGAGTTTCGAATCTTTTTCTTTCTTAGCAGATAAACGATACAAGAAGACACTGAGACGCAATAATAAGTGCTCGCATCGATCTTCTTGAAGGCGGCAGCTGGTGTCCGGGTCCGGTACTGGGCCGAGGACATTATTCTCGTTCGCACGGTACGACGTGGAAATCAACAAGAAAAGCGAGCAGGAAAGCTTTAACAGTTTCCCCCGGTTTGAACCAGCGGCACCAGATGCTATTCCTTTTACTCGCTACTATTTCTTAACGACCCTGTGATTACTTGCATCGGTTTGTTTCGTTGTGTCAAGCCGATATCATCTTGCACGTTTTCATTCCTTTTTATTATTATTATCATTATTTGTTTCGATCGTCGAGAATCTATTGTGTGTATCTTCTTCTACTTTGTTACTGATCGATAATAATTTGTTATGTTCTAGATGGTTGTTTTATTTTTATTTTATTTTCTTTTTTATAAAAAAAGAAACCTGCTCATTTTATTTGAACACATTTCTCGCGTCAAATCTTTCTTTTATTTCATACGCTTCGATCGTAGTCAACAAACGACAGTTTTCATTTTACCGCGATGGTTTCCTATAAAATATCTACCAGACGTTTAATGATTGCCTCAGGGTGTTCCCCAATACCAAAGACTCGGGGGATGGATACCACAAATTAGCCACATTTTACGAGAAACTTTTATAAATGAAAAATACTTTATACGTTTTACTCGATGCTATAGAAATATGTGTGAAAATTGTATCTATCTCATCATCGTAATAAAATAAATTCATATGTGCAGCTAATTAGACTCGTGGAAAAAAAAATGTCAAAACATTAAGAACGTTTGTATACTTGGAAACTGAATTAATTTGATTATATTTTTAAGGTAAAAGAAATTTCTATTAAAGAAAGGTGTCGGAAAACTTATCGAGCTAATTTTATTCAGATTTTCTTGAAAATAAAACCTTTCACAAACCATTTAACAATTCAGCAAAAATACATTGTCCACGAGTGAAAAACGAAGATGTGTTTTAAAGGATAGAGGAAATTGTTGTTAAAATGGTTTAATAAAGGATTGACAATCGTTTCTCTGAAAAGAAGCTTGTCCAAGAGATAGCCTGCCGACGATGACTATGATAACAAGATCTCCCTTATTCTCTTTTTCCCTTACTCTATTTTCTTCTCTTCTTTTTCTATCTTTTACCATCTATCTCTCTCATGAGCTTTCGCAGGGCTGCCAGCGTCTCTACTTCCCATTCTTCCCTTGTTGTTCCATTCTCCGGAAGATCAGCGGCAAGCTTATTGCCTCATGAATATTTATAAGGGAGATCGTTCTCAGGGCCGGAACAAGTAGAGACGCTTGCCCCGAACCCCTTCGTTCGTTCATTCGTTCATTCGTTCGTTCATTCGTTCATTCGTTCGTTCATTCGTTGAACGTGCCAATGTTAGGTGGAAACGGGAAAGGAGAAGCGGGGGAATGAGAAGAAAGGGGAGCGGAAGGACCGAGAAGGTATAGAAACGGCCACGAACGAGACACCTAGAAATTAGCGAGTCAACGAACGACTCGAATTATACGTCGGGGTAAACATTGAACATAGGAAAACAAGTAAATAAGACAAGATTCTTTATAAAACTGCATTTGACTTTTTTCCTTGTTTTTTCTTTGCAAGGTATATACTTCGGCAAGTATTGTCTCGTTTTTTTATTTTTACACACTTACACACTCTAGTTCTCTCCCTCTGTGTCTCTTATTTCATTTTATTTTAAATCTTTTTAAGTTGGAAAGAAAAAAAAGATAGAGAATGTTTAGGGTGTTAAGAAAAGACGATATTATTTTACAGACCATTTACTTCGCACGTGTACGCGATAGCCTTGGGGTGTAAAGGTACCAACAACCCCTCTGTCTTTTACCTCAAATGTATCCCCTCCCCCTTTTCTCCTCCCTAGTTCTCGCTCCTCTACAAAATTCTCCTTCGTCTTCTCCACCTCCTTCTTACGCGATAGCAAAGCAACGTTTAACCTCAGGCGACGGAGGTATACTTAAGAGTCCACTGGATTTACGAGAATCATCCCTATAGTTCGCAAAACTCAACCAGTAGCTAGCTAGCTAGCTAGCTAGCTTTCTAGCGTGCACGTGATAACATACGAGCGTGATAACGCGTACAAACGGTGCTCGAGAAAATTGCTCGGTCTCGGAGCTGGTTTTATACGTCTCGTTTTCTCAAACCGAAACGTCTAAACGTAAATTTAAAATATGCGAGAATTTTTGAACGCTACGTTATAATACAATAAAATTCGAATCTTCTCATCGTATTATATACTGATTTGTTCCATTTATTCTTGTTAAGATTGTTAAGATCAAACTTAGTTTTTCTTTTTTTCTGTAACGTCGAAGAAAAGGGATAAGGGTAGAAAAATTTCGTGAAAAATTTCGTGACAAATTTCTCATATGACTATTCGTAACGTTAGGATAAATTGAATAAAGTTTCGTAGGAAACTCGCGCATGTGTATTATTTATACACACGTATAGATGTAGTATTAGGTAGGAACGCGTATGTCGACTTAGAATTGGAATTTCTCGCATCGACCGGTCTGTAGTATTAACGACTGCCAGTTCAAAGAGACCGTATGGGGAAATATTTGCATGGCAAACATCGTGTTTGTCGGTAACAACGCTCGCTTCTATCTTCCTTCTCCTCTTTCTCAACATTCTTCCCTTTCTCGTTCGTTCATCGTCTCACCCTTTTCCATCTTCCATTTCTCTTTTTTTTTTCCCTATCTCTCACTTTATCTATCTTTCACCCTCACTGAAAACATTCACGACGTGAATACCAAAAAGTTTGGCACTTTCCAAACTGAATTCGAAATTCACACGCCGATAGAATCGAGATCTATCGATAGATATATGTACATCCGTTTCTAATTTCCACTTTTCATTAGTAGCGTTTGTTATATTCCGATACGAATTTATCTGCGAGGAGAAAGAATTTTTATTATTAAAACAAACGAAAAAAGAAAAGAATGTGTAATCTAATAGCTTGAGTGTGTTTTCTTTTCTTATTACTCTTTAGATCATTCAATTAATCGACAAACTCGAGTTGAGAAACGAATTCCGTAGAAATTTACTCGACAATGTCAATGGCAAACGGCGATTCGTCGTCGTCGAGTACTTTGCTGTCACCTCTTTGAAGCCCCGAGGACACTCCAAACTTCGAAGAAGTGGAGTTTAAGGAAGAAGAGATTGTTACTGGATGCCTGAAAGCGTTAAAGGACTCAAAAAGATACGTCTAACGCGCTAGCATATTTGTCGACAATGTTTCAGGTGTTTCTTAACATTTTAAACATGAAATGACACATAGTCATAGCTAATGACCATTACGACTATAGTCTACTTTCCAAAAGGGTTTTATTCTTTTACTTATCTAATTTAATTCTTCATTTTTTTTCTTATCAACAAACACAATTTCTTTTTCTTTTCATGGCACAAATATCACTTACAATTATTTTTTATTATCTATGACTTTGCTTAAAACTAATACCTAACTCGTCCATATAATTTTTATTTTTATTAGTACAAATATATATTTCATAATAATATACACTTGTCGTTGCATAAAAATTCAATTATAAATGTGATAATTAAAAGTTGCCATAATCCAGTCTTAACGATATTAATGAATAAGATTCTTCCCGCGTACTTAAAATACAGTGGTACGATTTTCCAGAAGCGACGACGATTGCATGCATTTTCAATCAACGACTTCCCTTCTGGCACACCGCACAATACGATGTCATTCATTCGAGAGACAATATATCTCGGAGAATCTCCATTGGTAAAACGTACAATACTCACATTCAAAAGCCACTACAACAGTCCTTCTCTCTCTCTCTCTCTTTCTCCTCCTACTCTTTCCCTCTCTGATTCTTTTTCTATCTCTACCAATATTACGATATACGAAGTAGTAAACGTATCCGTTTCTAGTTCATCGATCCTCTTTCCTCCTCCTCTTTCCTCTTCCTCTTTCCTCTTTCCGTTTTCGCGATCATAAACGAGCTACCTCGGCAGGTCCACAAATTTGTAATCACGATGATAATGACCCCTTCGTCGGAAAGGTTCAGTTACCCCTATGAGCATCGTTTGTACTTACCCTTCCACCACCACCACCATCACCACCACCATCACCACCACAACCACCACTACCACCTCTAACACTGCTACGATAACCACCAACTGCAAGGGTCCGCAATATAATGTGCTGCGTAAAAAAGGAAATTAAAAAAAAGAAAAAAATATACATAGGAGAGAAAAAAAGAGATAGAAGCGGAAAAAAAAGGAAATCTCTTTGTGATACTCGTACCCCCTCGCCACACACCCACTCCCCCGTTTGCTTTCCGCGTCGCAATATCGTTAGCGCGTTTATCGATCCATAGATACGCGAACGCGAGGACGATTCCGCCGTTGCAAAATTCTACCGCACACCAGGTAGAGTAGTCAGATGCAATTATTTAAATGAGAACGGCGAGACTACGAAATGGCACGATGGTGAGATTAATTAAGGCTGAACGGGGAACGTTAAGAGAGGATGAGGAGGAGGAGGAGTGGCTGAGTTGTAGGGGAGGAGCAGGGAAACTATAGGAGTGGGGGATTGTACAAGAATATTTGGTATAAAAAAATGGGAAAAAAACAAAAACTCTACCTGCTGCTCCTCGTCTTGAGTTCTTCCTTTTCCGACCTCATCCTTCTCGTCGTCCACTTTCTTTTCTTCTTTTGCACATTTTTTCTTTTTATTTTTTATATTTACTCCAGACGCGAATAAGAATAAGAATAAGAATAAGAAAGAGGAGAAGGAGGAGAAGAAAGGGAACAGGTATAAGCACGAAGCTCTCGCGATTATGGAATTCGACGGGAGCTAATTTCCTCGGATCTTTTCAGAAGTAAGCCGTTATTGCTTTTTACAAGAAAATAAGGCTCTCCTTTTGATTATTTTCTTTCTATTTTACGTGAGAAGAAAGCTCTAAAAGAGGAGGAAGAAAAAAAATTGAAAGAGAGAGAAAGAGAAGGAAAGGAAGAAGGGTAGAATAAAAAAAGGTCCGGCTTGGACTTTGCCAAAGTAAAATATTCCTTATATTTCCGCTAGATTCCACTCGATGATTCTTACACAACCTAAAGCACAGCCTAACTACGTCCTTGACGTAAATATATATATACTTATATAGGAACCTTCGATTCTTATGTCGAGTGACACAATTACGTCGGACCTTTTCGTCGGACTCGAATCTTCACCTTTCCTTCCAAACCTTCCTCCAGCGAACCTTTCTCCAACCCGAAAAGGTTGGTCAAGATCAACTATATCTATATGTATACGTCTATCTCTTTCCGTTCTCAAACGTAATTGGCCCTCGACAAACTCCCGCTTTCGTTGCTTCATTACGCAAATTGACTGACCATGTAAGTGCCATCGGGGGGTTCTCGACTCGAAAACCACCACTTATGCGTATACGTGATTTCGATCCCTTGTCGTCATCGTCCTTGATGAGCTACGACATGCAATGGTCACTGACATTCTCTCCTCGATGGTCAATAATTTGTTAATACCTTGCGTTAAGCTTACTGCGAATCCCGAGGATATTTCGGCATCACAGTTCTGTTAACTTTGTGAATTTATATCTCGGTTTTTTATTTAACAATAGCCCTCTTGTTTTTTTTTTTTTTTATCAATAATAAGTCATATATTAGTTACATATTTTGAATTATAAACATTATTACATTTTTGTTTTCTGAGTAAGTAAATAGCATTACGGCATTAAATCTGTGTAGTAGTCGAAACCTTTTATTTTTTAATTTTTCTTTTAATCGTGGATCGTAATCCGGTGTTCTGTTTTCTTTTTTTTTTTATTTATCCGTTTGATTTGTTTCTCTTTGAAAACTCCCGAAAGAAAATATTTGAGCTTCGTAATTTGGAAAGTTCGAAATAACGAGAATATTTCTTGCGACTCGTACGAGCCGAAAATTTTGCGATAACGATCGTTACGAGCTACGTACTAAAAAATTCCAAATGTTTCTTGCTCTTCCTCTCTTCTACGCTCATAAATCATGCGTCGAGCCCTCCTTCTTTGCAATGACTTAACACCCCGTGCATAAATAAAAAGGTAACCCTTAATATCGCGCGACCCTCAGAATAAAAACGTCCTTTTTTTTTTTCTTTTCCAACCTACCTTCCTGCAAGATCCGGTCTATGGAATCGCAAAAAATACTATAGATTTTAATAATAATTTTTTATATCAACAATCGGATGATCGATACCAACTCTCGTAGACTAAATATAATAATAAAAAAAAAAATGGAATGATAATTTTCAACTGGTTTTACCAGAATCTGTCAATTTGACGTATCTCAAATTTTACGTTTAAAATTACAAAAATCATAAATATTAATTTTTCGCAATTTATGTTGACATTGATTGATGCGATGATACGAACTAATGTTATACCAACGACGAAAAAAAAAGAGACTGCATTTTAATGTACCCGCCAATATGACGGGATTCGGTAAAAATAAGCATGCACCATGAATATCTAAAAATGTGATACTGTACTGGCTGTTACAAAGTAAGTTAAGAAAATATTATATTTAGTAAAATATCACCTGATATATCATATCATATTAAAAAAAAAGAAAATACTATTTTATCTAGAGATCTCCTTCGATATAAAAATTCTTTATTCCTATGCATATGTTTGAAAACTGGATCGAAGGTAAAAGGACTACTTGGGGTATAAAATCGGGACGTTTTTCTAAACGTCGAGTGAAAAGCGAAAGGAATAAAAGGTGTGCCAGCTGAATTACAAATTAAAGAGAGAACGATTGCGGCCTCGAAAAAAAAAAAAGGAAAAAACTTACTTCGTAAACGCGATTTTGCATTAACCACTTGAGGGATGAGGAGGTACGACGAATAAAACCCTAAAGTAAAAGAGAGAGAGAGAGAGAGAGAGAACGAGAAAAAACAAAGAAAAATGGAGAAGGAGACAGAAAGTGTGTGTGTGTGTGTGTGTATGTAAGAGAGAGAGAAAAGGAAAGGTACGAACGGACAGGTATCTCAACTTTTCTCATATCGTTTCACGTTCGTTATTACGCGGCGAGTTGCCGCGAGGCGGATGAGTAAAATTAATCGCTCCCATTTGGCACTATTCCCACGGACTTTCGCCTTTTTTTTTCTACTTCCACCCCTGTACCCCCTTAACACCCCCTCTGTTCTCTTCCTTTCGCCCCGTTGCCGTTACACCCCTCGAGGATTTATAATTAACGTTAACGGTCCATGGTTAGCCGCCAATCTCAAAGCTTCCACCATTGTCGGATTTTAATCACTATCGTTCGATACTTTATTTATTTCATTGATGTATTACATTATCGGTTAAAAAAAAAGATAAAATCGAATAATGAAAGTTGTTGTTATCTTCCGATCGATTTACGGGATTAATATTTGATACGATGTAATCGAACAAAATGTAATTTTGTTAATAGTTGACCGTAAAGTTAATTATAATTTTGTATGGAACATTTGAAAAAATGTGTTAATCAGTCAACGGCCTAGCCACGTTAAAAGCACTAGTTCCCGTAAGATCACTAAAGTTAAGCAACGTGGGCACGGTTGGTGTAACACGGATGGGTAACCCGTCCGGAGAAATAAAAAAAAGAGACCGTGTGCTGTTGACTGCAAAGAAACTGGGCGACTCCATCAGGAAGTTTCCTAGTATCGTAATGCAATATGCGTGTATGCATTACATGCGATATCTTCTCAAATCTCTTTGATCGATATGATATACTATTACAACCGGATGCTGTTTCTATTTGTTTGTCGTAGCGATATCAAAGGTCGATACTGCGTCGCGATAGGTATCATCGATCCGCCGTAATTATGAGATGTATACGTGCATGCATAATACAGATAGAGAGTACGTATATGCAGAGAAATTGGTCGAATGCGTGATTAAGTTATTTACATTTCATTATCGACAGAGGAATATAATCTATATTACTGTATAAAAGAGAAAAAAAGATATACGTATTTGGGATGTTCTTTTACGATCCTTGCAATGATTCAACAAAATTTATCGAATCAAACAAGTGAATAAAGGTAAAGCTAAAGAACAACTTGTTTTAATATAAAATATGAATCAATAAAAAGCAAAAAAAAGGAAGGATTGGATATTTAATAAAATGTTTTATTAAAAGAGAGAAAAAACAAAATAAATGCAATAAAGAGAATCATAGTTTTTAGAAAATGTTATAGAAAAAAAATTAGCATGAGGTAATACTTTGATTCAGGACTGTGAGCACAGACAGGAGGAGGATAAAACGGTGGTTGTGTTGAAGTAGTTGAGGAAGTTGAGGTAGTGGTGGTGGTGGTGGTGGTAAGTGTAAATGGTGAGGGAAGTAGTAGAGGAGTTGTGGGAGGATAAAAGGGGTGGCAAGTAGGAAGAGAGCGAGGGTGTTCTACCCTGCCAACGGAAGGCTCCGAGGCGACACGTTTTTATTAATGCCTTTTCGCACACCCTCGTCGTCCACGGTCACGTGACGAGACCGGCAAAGGAAAAAGTTAACGAACTCCTCGGAAGCGTCGCACCGAAGAAACCTGCCTGATAAATAGCAAAGGACGATGGGGTAGGAAGGAGTAGGAGAGGGTTGGTACGGGGAGGGGTAGGTCGAGCCTTGCTAGAACGCGGAAGAAACCTTCTTCTCTCCACCTTTCTTCCTACCTACCTCTACCTCTACCTTTTACCGGTTCCAAGTAGACGACTTAGAGCTGAAACGAGAGTTATCTTCGATGATGTATGAGACAGATAACTCGAAGGGGTGACTGAGTAATTTCTTCGTAAATGACAATCTCTGATAACACCTTATTTATTGATCCATTACGCGAATTTTCTTTATCGTTCGATCAAATTTCAGATTAATTTATTGCACATTGCATTTTTAAATAATAACAAAATGATTGAACCAAAAAAGAACAAGAAATTAAATCATAGCTTATCGCTTAAAAAAAAAAGAAATAGAAATTAAAATCTACTCAACATATTAATAGAAATCAAGTCCGCATATTAGGGATACATTCATAATTACATATGCAGAAACAATTAAGAAAAGTAAAATAAAATTAGTAGTCTGCTTAACATAAGATAATTAACGATAACGGTGAAAGAAAGATAAAAAGTAAAAAGAGATAAGAAGAAAAGTACTATAATGGAGGTCGAAGAATGGAAGGAGAAAAGATGTGATGCAAAATGTCCAATGTAAACAAGGAAAACTGAGAGCTCACTCGGTCGGGCACGCTCGCATTCCCCAGTCATACACGAACGATAAATTTAAATTTATTCCAGCACAAAAAACTAAATCCTCTGCAATTTCCGCTTGGACGCAAGGCAAAAACCTCTGAGAGCCGCATTCGTAGCTCGACAATGTGTCATAATAACGTTTCTGCAAGCACGCTTTCCACGTTCGCGGTTATCGTGGTGTCCGTGTGCTTCTGCTATCCCACAACTTCTCTCTCTCTCTTCTCTTCTCTTCTCTTCAAACCCTTAAACCTTGGAGTCGCATCCAGCCTAAGGAATTTACGGTTCGTTTGGGAAACTTCAGCAGACTCCTCGCAGTTCTTCTCTTAAAACCCACCTACGTTTACTTATGCCTTCTATCTTTTTCTTATTCTTTTTCTTCCCCTTTCTGTTCTATCTCAAATTCATGATTAGATTAGGACGTGAATTAGATAATTTGAATTTTATTTAAAGTTCCGATTATTAATATGTAACGTCTCCAGTTAATACGTAGAATTATTGTTGGAGAATGTCGATGCCGATTGATTGTCAGGGTAAGGTGGTAGACCTGATCGATTGATTTGCCTACCAGGAGTGCCTGTGGTACCTGCGGTACCACCGGAGAATACCTTAATTAATCCTGAAACAGGGAAGCTTCCAGTATTCTGCGGTATTCCAACGGTTTCGATAGATGTGATTTCTATTTTGGAAATTGTTCGCGAAGTATGGAGAACTGCTGTAGTTCGGTCATGATACTACGCATACGAACGAAATTGATTTTTTCAAAGGCACGGTTATCGGATATCCAGTCGAGGAAGACTTCAAATTTACCTCGATATCGATGAAATATGTTTTATCTATCTCCAAGAAAAAGAGAGAAACAGAGAGAGAATACCATTTATTCAAAGGAACATCAAACGCGGGGCTTCATCATTTTTTCGCATGAAGTAACTTGATTAAAAAAATAAAGATAAAAAATTATGTTCGATATAATTTAATATTATACTTTAATAGAATATAAAAACTTAACAGTTAGCTCCTATAAAGTGACACTTTTATTACAAAATTCGCAAGATCACTATATTTACAATTGATACACTTATGTTTTACAAATCTTGTCTGTTAATAACGAACAGAGATGTGTGCGATAAAATTATTTTCAACGTGACGAGACATTTAAGCAAATAAAATCCAGATTGCAATCTTTTTTTCCAAACCACAATATAATACAAAGCTTATAAGTTAGTTATACTTACGCACATACATATGCATAGATGTAAAAAAAATAAAGGAAAAAAGAAAAAAATAGGTTTTGAGAAAGGATCTTCAAAGAACAGAGATCCTTTTGCATAAAAGCACATGACGATAAGAGGAAAGAAGCTGAGAGAGGAGTTTACTTGCAGTACCGTATCCCCCTTCGTTCCTTTCCAGACGGAATCACCACCGAAGGTACTTTTGACATTCAAATAACCACCGACTTAATATGCACGATGTCGCTCGGAGCCAATCGAATTGCGGAGAGCTCGTTTCCTTAAGTCAAGGTCTTCGCTTTTCTCAAAGAATCTTCGTAACTCTCTCTCTCTCTCTCTCTCTTTTTCTCTCTTTCTCTCTCTTTGACTCTATTCATCTTTCTCCTTGTGCGTTTCACCATCGAGACTACCTTCGGAGTCTCTACAGTTGAACAAGCTCCGTCGATCTTCTTGGGTACGGATTTACGTATTCGAGCCTACCCCTAGTAGTATCTCCACCCTAAGAACAACGAGCGAGGTTTACTTAAAGTTCCTTTTCAAGCTTGCCCTCCCCCCAAGCTCGTTACTTTCCGGCAAACCGCGAAATACTTTTGATCTCGGCATTCAAATCGTTCTTTGTTCTTCGGCAATACAGTTTATTTTCATTAGAGAGAGAGAGAGAGAGAGAGAAGCAACAGAAAGAAAAAAAGAAAAGAAGAAAAACCCTTTTGCTCGGAAAATTCGTTAACGATGAATTATTTATAATCATTTCAAACCTCTTTGTCATTTTTCCTCTTTTTTATTTTTCTTACAATCTCTTTTATTCGTTTCTCTCGATTCAAATCTAGGAGAAAACAAAAAGAAGAAGAAGAAGACAGTAAGTTAACGTTAGAAAATAATCGAAGCGCATTCACGCGTCTTTCCATACGGAAGACACGAAATTCTGATAGAGTTCATTCAACTGGAAGCGGTTCTTCTTCTTCTTTTTCTTATTCTTATTCTTCTTTATTTTTTATTCTTATCCATTCTTCTTGTCTTTTCTCATCTCTTCTCCTTCTTGTCTACGGCAAGTGACAGTAAATCGAGTGTTAAATCTGCCCTTTAATCTGAACCCTCTTCCCGACGTAAAGGGTTAAAAATGAGCGTCGTTACGTTCAACCCTTTACTCCCGATCGCGTACCGGGACACCTTTTTACACGCGAACACGTTGCCAATGTCAACGTACTCTTACCCGTTAGTTCGTTCGTTCGTTCGTTCGTTCGTTTGGCCATGTAAACGAGTAATAAAGCTACGAACGAATGGGGTTCCCACCACACACACAGCAGCTCTCCCTATAGGAGAGAACGAACCGAAATACACTTCTTCGTTCGTAACTATGGCACACCATAGCTACGAATTATCCCTCTATAGGGCATACAGAATCGACCAATCCCGTATGGTTTACTTAACCAATGCGTACGTTAACACACGTTCACGCGAAATCGTCGCAATCAAGCTCCAATTTGTAACAACAATCAACTAACCGCGTAGGTGAATTTCACTGCTTCCAACGATGATCGACATAGAAAGGTGTCGTCTCTGTCTTTCTATCATCCTTCTATCGTTCTCCCACTATCTTTCTCTGTTTACATCGATCATTTACACGTGCCTGCTTTGCTTCCCATAAATCTTCCCAACCGTTCATTACTTGTTTCTCATATAGTATACTGTAACTATGTATTAACCATTTTCAAGTTAATATCTTACTTATAATCGAGATCATGTTTCTACCGTGACTTTTTTAATGAATACTTAAGTTTGAATGTGCATAGAGTATTCGCAAGAATTTTAATAAAATTAAAATAATTGTTATATATTAATAATCTCGTATTAATTATAACGAGACGGCTTGTGATGCAATTAAATACAATTTTATATGGCTAGTGCTCGTTATCGGCTATATTGCAAAATGGTAATATGAAGATATTTGAAACATTGATTAACGGTTAGAACTAAATTATTAATTGTTTAATTTTGGGAAATACTCTCCCTTTCAAAACTTCGAACATTATAATAATAATCATAATAATAACGGAGAACGTTTAATGTGTTGGAATAATTAAACGTAATACGAAAAGGCGAGGGGGTGGATCGGGGAATTATCACTGTTACGAAAAACGTCGAGGATTTCAAACAATTGTGAAACGCGACAATACCGCGGGACCTCACAAAAGCAATGACTTTCTATCGAGTTACGAGAATTCTATTCGCGCAGGTATATAGGTACGTGCCAACGCTTGCGTGAGAAAAATGAATTTTCCCGCGCAGTGATGCTGCCATTGAAAAAAAAAATGTACCTGCTGAAAATTTCTCTTTCAGTTTCGAGAATATCATCTCCCGCGCGAGTATTTAAACTCCCGTGCGTTTGCTTTTTATTATTATTACGAGAAAGCTATTCTGGGAAATTAGAACACGCATCAGGAAGGGCTCGAGGATCTCTAGCACCCCTAATCAAATTTAATTCTCGGTTGATATTAATTTTTATTAATAAAAACAATACTATAAATAGCAGCTTTTATAAAGCAGAGTATTTGAAAGAGGAGTATTAGCTAGTACAATCAAGACCTCTAATTTTTTTTTATTGTAATATTAATTGATCGATTTTAATGAAAAATATTATTTTATATAATTTGATATTAGCATAGATAATAAATAAGATAATTTGTTAATAATAATAAAACAATATTAACAGTTTTAATGTTTTTCCCGATGCCTCTTTTTGAGTTTATGCATTGAGCCAGCTCTGACACGCACAATAGTATAATATATACGTGAAAGAGAGTAACGAGAGAGAAAGAAAGAGAGAGAAAAATAGAAAGAACGGATAGACGGAGAGGAGTATCACGCCATGCTAATTCCTTTATGAGATAGGAAGATCGTTCGTAACATATTACGTCGACATGGGATCTCGTCGAGCGAAGGAAGGAAGGAAGGCGTGTTAATTAAATTAAACACATTGTAAGTTCATTATGTGCAGTACTGCGAGAAACTAATGCGAAGAAATAAGGATGGTTCCGTACGATCCAGTGTACGATCCAGTGTACGATACAAAAGTTATAAACGTAACTATAATTACATGACGATGATTGCATACTCTTTAACAAAAGTAAAGGTAAACGTCAACGTTAATTATACATTTGATGAATTTTAAATGACGTTAACGAGGATTGATTTCATTAAATCGTATGATCAATTGAATTTCTGATAAATGCAACGATTTAAATGTAATAAACCAAGCTCTACATACATATATATATACATTTAGAAGCAACATGCGAATTCGAGATATAACGATGCTAACTCTGCCATTCGTACAAGTTGTTATTTGCGATTCTATGAGATAATCATTTACGTGATATAATAAACCATAGTTAATGCGTTCTATATATATACATATTCGTAATGTATAAAAGCATAATCGTATTATTATATAATTAATTCTCTGGAGGATTATTATTTAAAATGAAATTTTCCTTGATCGTTTTAATGGACGTAAACGCACTTGTGACTCTAATTTCGCATGAATTTTTGAAAGATTCGAAATTAGAGAGAGAGAGAGAAAGAGAGATAGATAAAGATATGAATTTGGTCTGCCGATCGTGGACGTAACTTGCGTAACACTCGACAATAAAGTTTGTATCGTGGAAAAGCAGGAATCCTGTATTATGACCTAGACAATCGTTTATTGCACACCGCGCGAACCTATCGTGCATTAATAATGCTAATCGCGTGTATATGCCGTCGGTGGTATTAATTAATGCCACGGGACGATTGTGCTCTGTAAACAATGAAATTCGGACGTGATTGCAGGCAACGTGCTATTGCAAGCCCATTAATGATTACCTCATATAATTTCGGCACGATTCTCGATCGATAATATATTTATCGATAGCTACTACCTACTACCGGAAGTTCCGATCAAGAGCGTAACACAAAGCGCTAATATTTTCCCTCGATCAAGGCTACGGGAAATTAATTGTCCGATTTGTCCTATCACGAGCGAAAACCGCTCGATAAACTCATACAACACGCATATCAAATAGAAAATATATATATATATATATATATCTCTTTCTATTTCATATTTGGTTATTCTATTCGATTGTCCGAAAAGATTCTGCAAACATATAAATATATACTTTTATTTCAATCAATTTTTATTAAATATAAAACAGTAAATACAATAGTGCTGCTGCCTTTAAACGAATTTTGTTTTAAATTTTTACAAACCTGTCCCGACTCAGTAAATATTTTCATTGTGTGTTTATCACTGGCATAAAAATTGTATTTCAATTGTTATAACAAAAAAAAATTAATTGCCCATTTAATTGGTCTAGTAAATCTTCTTTTTTTTTAGTTTTATAATTGAAATATCAATAATGACGTAGCTTTTAAGTCGTTTCCTTGTCCACTTCCACGATGTCGATTTGACTACGAAATTCAATTTCAAAAACAGGACTGACGTATGTACGTGCGTACATATAGACGCACTTTCGTTTCTATAGAAAGAGTGAGAGAGAGAGAGAAGGATGGATGCAAAGGCAAAGTGCTTTCCGATAACTTGCGTGCAGGTGTGAGTGGGAACTCTTCATTTGTGTATGAAGTGAAATCGAAGCGAGTATGCTAGCTTTGTAATCTATGTTCATCGAACAACGAGTGTTCCTACATGCGAAGAGAGCTCGTAACCGGAGTGCAACAAATCACATTACCGGATCGCCTAAGTACCTGTACCACGCATGATTTTAACGTTTGAAACCGGACCAGCAGTCTGAGAGTACATTGAAACTGACTGATTTTAGAACAATATTGATCCTCATACGTATTAAAAGTGTATATTATATTTATATTATTTTTAAATTATCTCACAGTTTTTAAAAAAAATTTAAGATAAAAATATTTAACAATGATTTTATTTATTTTGATACATTCCTTTAGAGTACTAAATATCTGTTAAATTTCTCCATAATAAATTTAATATATGAAGAGCCTAAAAAAAAAACTATATTTCTAATCGTTACGATATAGAATGTTGAAAAGAAGTATAGAAATTTTGTCGTCATTTTTCACCTAATCGCGTAACGTGGTCTTGGTTACAAACGATGACCCAAGAAAGAAGAGCTTGTTGAGCCCTTAAATTTCGGTGCGTCTTATCACCGTTCGCGCACGCACTACGTCAGGCGATCATTTATCATCCTAAGCGGAGAGAGTTATGCGAGAAAACGCACCATTTGCCGAGGCACCCTACGAAGGCGTAGGTAGGTAGGTAGGTAGGTAGGTAGGAAGGAAGGAAGGTAGATAGGTATAGTAAAGACCGAGCCCCTGCGGGAACACGTAAATAAGACTTTACGTAAATGCGCTCGTTGCGATACGACGAATCCAGTCTGATCCCGCGAGCAAACATAAGGCAGTATCGTGCTTTTTCGCGATATAACTCTTATGCTTTCATGTATCGTTAACCGTATACTTAATCGTCATCTGCCTTGGATAATTTTAACACCTGTTTTTTTCTATTTTTTGTTTTTTTTCTCCTCTTTTATAATCCCAATCTACGGCACCTGCATCTCTCTTTCTCGGTACGCGCGAGGAAACCAAATTATAAGAAAAATTCTATACAAATATATCAAATATAAATTTGATCATTTTTTAATTTTGTTAATTATTACCAATGGAAAATGTAATATTAAATATATTTTCTTATAAACATATTACCAAAGCGAATTTATATATATATATATTGTTATATCGTTGAAGTATAATGTAACGTCGTGTGCAACGCATTTGTCTTATTATTTGAAAGGTCCGCCAGTAAAATTAATCGTAAAAAGTAGGAAAGAGAATAAATAGTTTTGGTAGATGTGAAAAATCCACAGAAAGGAAAACGTGAGATCACACACCATGGATCTTTTATTCCTCTTCCTCTTCTTCTTCTTCTTCTCTTCTTCTTCTTCTTCTTCTTCTTCGTTGGTCAGCAAAGTGATGTGAAAAGTATAGAAGCACCGCTCGTTTTTCTCACGTAGAATTAATACACTCGAGATCCTGGAAGTAGAGAAGAAGAACTTGCTTTTAGCGCATCGTGTACGTGACGTTATTCTCTTTCCCTTTTCTCTTTCTTTCTTTTCCAGTTTTCTCTCTTACGTATCAACCTTTCCGGATAGCTAAGTCCCTTCGCTTAAACCTTTGGGTGTTCCATTCACGTTGCAAACTCTGTCTCTTTCTATCTATTTATCTATCTCTTTATTTCTCTCTCTCTCTCTCTCTTTTTAACGTATTTCCCTTCAGATCTCTCTTCGTACTATCATTGCATCTTTGTCTAACTCGCAGGAAAATTTTCCCCCATCGGCCCTTACAGAGATTAAGTCGTACTATGAGAATAAGGGAGAATAAGGGAATGCTAGGACAGACGTTCTCTCTCTTTCACTCATTTCCATAGCAACAATCTGGGAAGCACGTTTTCCAAATTAACCCACGTGCTACGTTAGAATTAACTCAACTCATGCAACCTTCCATCTACCCTCTAACACTTCCCTCTTTCTTTCATTGCTTTATCTTCTTTTCCTTCTCTTTGTGCTTTTTGCATTTTTCTCTTTCCGTAATATTACGTAACGTGTTAATTTCATGCATAGAAAAACTTTGTCGGAAGATCCTTGGAAGAATATAAATCCGAAAATATATTCTATCATAAATGTGATTAACATTGTAACAAACTGAATTGTTCGGAAAGTTCGCGTGACGATTTATATGTTTTAATATTTAATAGTTTTAATCTAATAGAAAAAAAATATGAAAAAGTAACGCGAGCTAGGATTATCTATTAACTTTAAAATAACTTTAACAGGAGTTTGATAATCGTAGAAAAAACAACAAGAGTACGTGTGCACCGGAATAAAGTTAGGGACCGTTAGAAGGGGTGAAAGCTCATTTTCCAAGGGTGTTGAAAAGTAGAAAAGGAAAGAAAGAAATTGTGCAAGGGGATGGATAGGTGGGTTCATAGCAGGGTCACTCTCATAAACCGAGTAAGTCGACCTTCTCACCCATAAAACTCAACTTCCAAGATCTCTTTGTGTGTAGAATCTAGCTGCTTTTCTCTTTGGTATGGTATGATGCGAGACATAGAAGGAAGAGAAAGAAAAAGAGGAGGAAGAAGTAAAAAAAAAGAAAAGGGAAAATAAAGGTGTCCCTGTGAGACAAAGAAAGACAATTGATATTAAGATGGTGGACAAAGAAAGGGAAGAAGGTGCACGGGTTATAAGGAAAAGGGAATGAAAAAGACGAAGGATTCGCAAACATTCGAATAAAACGTAGAAGGGTCAATCCAACCTACTGGTCTCCAATACCACCCATACACCAAAGAAACTCACGTATTCGATTGATTATTTAAACCTTCGCTCGCCTTTTATACCCCACTTGTTTTTTTCCTTTTTTTCTTTTCCCACTATTTACCAATTCCTTCGAGTTCGTCTACCCTTTTCTCTTTTCCCTGTTGTCCCGTAATCCTTTCTTCTCATCGGTTCCTACTCGTATATTTGTAAATTCTACCACGACCTCGAACCAAAAGAAAACTCACAAAGAGGAGAGAGAAGGCTTTGGGAACCTACAAACGTTCTTTTCAAATAAAGACGTGTCTCTTAAAGATTTCACTAGAGTATACGTATACGTATACTTTGCTACTGTCTATAAACGAAATAAGAAATATAAATACTTTTAAGTATACATATATGGTGTGGATGGACAAAAAAATATTATATAGAAACATTCTTGCAAGATATTTTATATTATAAGAAACTGCAAAATGAGTGAAATTAACTTGTGCGAATTAATTAATCAAGAGATAGTTCGATTCATTTTCCACTTAACATCATTCTTGATTACTTCATATTATCTTAATTAGCCTACTTTAAGATTCAAATTTATTATTTTTCCTGGGTATCGGAAATGTAGGATATATTTTGAAAAAATTGAAAGTATTCAGAAAGAGGGAGAAAGGGAAATAGCAGAGTAATAATCGGAGAATTTAACCTTGAATTTCTCAGGTTATTAATTCTTGGTCGATTTTCGATTTTAGGTCGTCCCTTTCCCTTCTTCTCTCTCTCTTTCTCTCTATCACTCAACGTTGATAGCTCGATATCTCTATGGAGATTGAAATTGTTAACCGAACAAGCGAACCTTGCGCGAACGAGGACAAATCCGATTGTTTCGAAGGCATCGCAATTCGTGGTCGATTATATAGGGTACGTATACCTTCCTTGTTCCCTGGTTATACTCTCACGGCATATCGCTTGGTTCGCGGCCGGCCGGAAGGGGTAACGCATACATCCGCCTCAAATTGATTGGAATTGTTCCCCAGCTGATATCTCGTTCCTGGCGGTTCGTGGCAACTCTAGATAGACGCGGACTGTGCCTTGCACAAGGTGAGAGGGACAACGTGGTGGTGGTGGTGGTGGTTGGTGCTGGTGGGTGCTTTGCATTGGGTTAGGTTAGTTTGGCCAAAGCTATATCCGTTGGACCATCCCTCCCTGTGTTTGCGAAGAACGACAGGGAGGGTGAGAGAGAGAGAGAGAGAGAGAGAAGATGGCCGAACCAACGAAGGGGTTCTTCTACGGAATTAATTTCCAAGCTTCTCTACCAAGAACGCCACTTACCCTCGCTTATCGTATCATACGATGCGAGAGAAGGTACTACTCCTTCTATGATATTATAAGACAAAATATATTCTACTAAAGAAAAGACAAAATAAAAAATATAACATATATAAGGAAAGATAGGTGTACGTGTAATACACGAGTTGCTATCGTAAGAAACGAAAGTGGTCTTTCGTTTTCCCGTAAATTTGATGAAATTATACTTTTTTCTTTTAGGAAATACATGAAAGTACCGTTGAAAAATGTTTAGATGTTTCGTGAACGATTTCTTAATAAACTTTTTAAGATCTCTAATCTTTAGATCCGATGTAACTCGATCGAATTGTCCGAGAATAGGTACTTACCACTTGCACATAACGATCCTAACGATCGCAGTATAGTAAAAACATTGTTTATGAGCGTTCGCTTCATCCGCAAAACTATAAAAACTTCGATGTAAACTTGCAGTTTAGAGTCTGCTAAATGTAGCGCCCATGAAAGGAAGCTCGTTCTCTCTCCCTCTTGTACCACGCATTCCGCGTTCCTTTTCCTAAAGTTTTACGACTCGCAGCGGCGCAACATGCACAAACATATACCTATACAAACGTGTATAATACTCAAAAGCAAGCTGGCTGCGATTAACGAAAAGATTGCTCTCGTCTTCCGGTACTTCGTCTCGATTCGATACGAAGGTTATATTACCCCTTTTCTAAATCTGATTTTATCATCCATTTTTAACGATTTCAATACAGAGATTGTTATTTTCTTTTGTTAAAGATACATTCTACGTTCGTTTCCTAATACAAAAACAAAAGAGGAAAAAATAATTACCAAATAACGAAATAGAAATCGATTCGATAATGAGAAATTCTCAAAGTAATAATCAGGCTCTCGTACTCTCGAAGATTCGAATAAAACGCACGAATATAATTTGTGGAAAAAATCTGTAAGTATATATAAAATAATAGAAAATAGGGCAGAATTTTTGTCGGCTATCCGATACATGCATACAACGCATCTACAAAAAAAGTAGGAACGGTGGGGGGGGGATGGGTATATAGTTGAACCAAGTTGAGATACACATGCACACACATATCCACGTATGTAGATAGGGGATTCGCGTCCCGCACGTACGGTGACATGGGAAAACCACTTTCCAATCGATTTCCAGTATGTAATTGCGAGTACGCTGCCGGTGGTAAAATTTGACAGGTAGTGAATATACGGAGTTGATCTCTGACGGCAATAGCGTCGTAGAGAGCCATCGATTCGGCTGATTGAATTCTCCCTCCTCCTATCTCTCTATCACCATCTCTCTCTCCCTCTCTCTCTCCCTCTCATTCCCTCTCTCTTTCTTTTTATCCCTCATTCGATCTCTTTCTATCTCACTCATTCTTTCCTTTCATACTTTTGTTCACACAAGTTCGTAACCCTATAGAAGAAAATTTCGTGGATATGTCTTTCTTCTACGTAATATTCTACTACGTTCATGGAATTTCCTCGTTAGGTGGAATGAGATACATTTTTTCTTCTTTTTTTATTAGAAACAAAAGAGAAAAGAAAAAAAATATCATCTTTAGATACTATATCTTGTTTTATCTTCTTCCTTCGGAAAACGCCGAAAGTTTACGAAGAGGAACGGCCGATTCTCTTCTATAAAGGGTATAAAGGTACAAGAACTAATAAACCACGAATGAAGCTTCGCTTTCGGCGATATACGAGCCGAGGTGAAATGCTATTGTGTTTGGTGCCTTGGGGTTGTCAGCTCCGTCCGAAAGGGCAAAGAGGGTTGAGACATATATCCAAGTATTAACGCGGTCTAACATATAAACCACTATATATATATATAGAAATGCATATGTGTACGATGACAATGTTATTGCGGGTCACGGACAAACCTTCCTTACGAATAGAATGACACACATACACACATATATATATGTACACTAGGGTGTACATATGAAAATAGATATTATTAAAAATATAAATTAACAAATATATGAGAAATGCACCGAGGTATGCAACTTTGTGTTCCTTGTATTTGAAATACAAACTAAAGACTTTAATTTGATTTTTATTTATTATAATATTAGTGAAAGGTATAAAATAAAATTGAAAAAAAATTAAAAGGCAAAGCATAAAAATTAAGACCACCCTAATGTGCATATATACATGCATATATTAATTTACTGCAGAAAAGAAAAATAGAAGAGGAGAAGGAAAAAAAAAGTTATAGCGACTTTTAAATTACCTGATAGAAAATAACGATCGTTCAACGAGCATTCGACGCACCGCTAATCCCAGCGGACGATGAATTTCACGCCGTTAATTCGGCCGACGACGAGTAACGAGAATAAAACGATTGGTCGTGCGTCTTTTAATTACGAGCGTTAAAAAAAAAGAAAAAAAGAGGGGGAGGAAATAAAAAATAGAAAGAAAAATAAAGGAGATAAAACGAGGACATGTATACATATGCATGCATGCATGCATGTATGCGTGTGTGTGTGTACGCGTATGCATGTATGTGGGTGTACATAAGCCTTTATAACTTAGTCCGTGTGTACTAGGGAAAACGATTATCGAGTATCGAAATCAAACGAATCGACCCTTGCATTCACATCAAAGCCATCAGGAAAAGGTCGGTTAACTTTTTTAATCAAACCATAAATCGACTCTTTTCCCAACGGGTAGAGCTGACAATTTTGCGGCTTTATCTAGGTCGACCATGTTCCGCGTATACGACACAGCGTGTAAACGACAGACGATCTGTCATTAGGAATGGAATAAATATCGTATCGAAGAGAAACGAAGCTAATATCCTTCCTTGTCATTGGAAACGTCGAACCCTTGTGGTTGAAATATCAACGGGATTACCTTTCCAATAATTATATAGTACCCAGGTCATTTAGTCATTTCGATGTTTAACCCCGTCTCGATTACATCGAATATAATTGTGTGTCGGTAATTAGGACAATGGTCTTCTTGGTCGATGGTATATTGTCAATATTTATTTTATATGATTTTTGTATTATTTGTTCGCACTCGAAAAGACTCGACTGGTAAGAATTTATCTAGGTTAATATGTGTCAATTGAGAAAAAAAAAAAGTTTGATTAATATTTATTACGGATGTGCGTAATATGAAAGAGCTATTTGAATAGAATAAGGCAGGTAATTATTCTCACCCTCATTTATTATCACATTAACCTTTTAATTTATCTTCTTTTTATCCAACCTTATATCTCGTCTACCTTAATTATCTTCAATTAATATTTTCTCAAAAGAACTTTAAATTATCTATGTCAGATTTAGATTGTAATTTGCATAAGAATCGTATAAGTAACAAATTATACTTTTTAAACGTTATTTAACAATTTAATTAAAATGAATTTTTTGTTTTTTTATTCCTTAGCATGTTAGAAACAAAACGAGATAAAGGTAGTATACAATGAACGTAAAGTAAATGTAAAGCCTTTTATATTTTTACCTAATGTTAAAACAATTACATAAAATAGCATCAACCTTATCCCAAGATAATCCAAGTACAACCGAACAGCATATCGTGGTTAGATTAGTCGAAAAGTAATGATCACAATGAGAGAGAGAAAGAGAGAGAGAGAGATGGCGATTATTGTGACTCTCTACAGGAAGCTTCCATTTCCTCGACCGTTTCTGCTAATTATCGAGCGTTAATGGAATTCCCGAATCCACTTTCTAAGCGAGTTCAACTTTTGGAAGAAGATAGTTGTGTGATATGCTTGGAGGATTGTGCGTCGTTTCCTATCCCAAGATTCAATTAAAATCCAATGGGAGAAATGCAGCTTACCAGTCGGTCACTTTCATTTCTCTTTCTTCCTTTCTCTCCCATACTATCTTCCTTCCCTCTCTCTCTACTCCTTTCGATTGAACATTTTCCGAAAGCCCCATAGAAAGACACTCCGTTCTACTCTGCTCTGCTCTTTGCGTGTAGCTCGTTTTCTTCCAGATGTTGCCCCTTGGATATTGGATAAAACTTTCTCCGCGAACAAAGAAAATAATTTCACAAACTGGCCAGGACCGTATAACCCCCTTTCCCAGAATTTTCCTTCCTCCCTAAGAAATACCTTCCCCTATCCTTCTACTCACGCTTTCGACTATACTTACACCCCCAATGACCTCCCACCCTTTTTACTTTCTTACTCTTCGATCGGAAGGCTCCTTTGGGAATTTTTTGTTCTTTCGCAAAAGAACATCAGTCTACAGCAACGAGTGACACTTTGCATTTGAATGATAGTCTCTAAAAAAACTATACAACTTTTGCTCAAGAACGATCAATAGATGAACGTTTTATGTTTGTGCGATCAAATTTTTTTATAATCCATGAGTATCATTGTTGAGATAAATTAATCTTTATCAATTCAATCGAATGACTTTAGAAATGGAATCTAACTCTGAATGATGAGAGATAGGAGTTTGAAGGGAAAAAATTATTACGAGGGGGAATATTGTAGCAAGAGAGAGAGAGAGAGGGAGAGAATAGTTTCAAAGTTCACATTAATAATGTGAATCCCTCGTCTGGCATGATCCAGGATGTCCCACAAGTTCAATAATCCTCCGGGAAACTTGGAATGTCAACAAACATCGAATATACGAAACTTCGCTGGTAATAGGAGCGCATGCGAAATGTAATGCATCGGTTATACGAACACGCACGCACATTCAAGGCTTTATGTCATAGACATAATTAATACTTACCGTTAAGCACGTACCGACTAGGTACCTTCATTGGTATCGCTATACCATTAGTATCAGCTTTGGGAACGACATTAGCGTTCTACGACACTTTGACTATGTTTATGATTAAACCTACGTCTACTCGTACATCTATGATAGTAAGCTACCTGATCGTACTTTGTATGCTATCGTGTATATTTATTACCATTCGATTATTAATTTATATCAAACAAAATTAATCCCTTAGAATTTTTCTACGCTGTTTTATTAATTTTCAAAATTAATTTATGATCGAGATAAATGTTTCCATGTATCTACTAATGATCCTTATACCTTTATTTATCGTTCATGTTCAAAGAAATTATGCATTTCATTTTAAGTTCAATAACAACGTATGTTATAGTTATAGGACTCATGGGATCTGGTATATTTCATTATGGGTACATACATTTAGATAGATACAACGTATAATCGAACCTTCGAGATATCTATACTTCTATCTACTATTACCCCAATCGTAACTGCTAGACTACCCGCACCAACTCTCGAAAATTTAACCCTCGATTCTACTATTTACTCGATACAATCTTCTCCAAAGACACCAGAGAGAGAGAGAGACAGAGACAGAGTAGTTTGATAAAGAAACTAAATTATTTTCGAATCATTACGATGTTAAATACAAACACGTAATATCTATGCAAGAAATATCTTTCTCGAACTAATTGGTAATTATTATCGATTGCAACGTAAATGATACGATCGTAAACATTTAAATATGTCCGATTTGTAACTTTAATGTTTCATAAACCCCCATTAATTAATATCGTTCTTTGGTCCCTTTAGATTCCATCTGTAATGCTTTTACATTAGTTAATGTACATAAATATAGTGATTTTAAATGGTCACAGTGTAACCACCTATCGTGTACGATCATTGATTATGGATAGGGTGAATCGTCCGATGAATTATTGCAATAGGTAGATCGCGCTGTTTAAACGAGGAATTTTCGGGGAATACACTGGCTGATGGGCAGCATATACCAGTTATCATCGATGTAACACTCGGATGATGCCGTGATTACTGCGACACCGGGAGAATTAATTGATACAGTCACCGATCATACGGCCATTCGATTCCGAGCTAACGCGAGCTACTATTTAGCTCGATTATATACGTGAATAACTTCTACGTTAATATCTTTGCTTATTCCTACAGCTTATCTCTCAATGTAATAGTTCTGTAGATCGTTTAAAATGAAAAAGTTTTGTATCATAATAGAAAAAATTATTTTCAATTAAATGTGTAACGAGATTAGTAACACGTGAGATATACTGTTGCACATAAGATTTTAGTACATACACACCTGCCATGGCACTAGTGCATGGCACAGTATAATGCACAGAATATTGTAACCCTCCACCTTGGAAATTTTGAATATGGAATTTTGTAACTTAGTTGCAACAGCAGTGTGCAGGAAAGGGTAACTTTACACTTTTAAAAATTCTGCATTTAAGGGTTTACTTATGCACTTACTTTAGTAAAAAATAAAAAAACTAACGAAAACTATATCAAACACATTTATAATAAACATTCGTAAAAGCTTGATACATTACTGATTCCGTTGATAGGATAAATTCCTATTGTTTTGTTTCCGGTACAGTTAAAAAGAAAATAAATTTGCGAAGTTATCTGCGCTTTTTCCTGGATACACCCTATAAACTTCTAAGAAAGAAAAAAGAAAAACAAATGGGAAAATAAAGAAACGTATCAGTGTTGCACGATCGGTACGATTCTTCAACGACATACTAATCGTTTCCGTCGTACGATTTAACAATCCATTTGTTTCTTCTGAGAAAGAATAGGAAGAAAGTGTTAAAAGACGTGATAAGCTCTGGAACTGAGAGAACAAACGGAGAGAGCATTGTCCGTTGAAATATATATATACACAACTGTATACACTTCTTCGGTAACGTGTATTCGTAAGGTACATTAATCAGGACTGCAGATAAAGAGAATCGTTGTTGAGAGAGAAGGAGAGAGATAAAGAATTTCTACGGAACCTTGATTACTATACTTTGTAATATACGTACGTACACACAATACATATAATAAATAAAAGTATTAAAATAATCAAATAAAATGAGATAAGCTGAGCGATAAAGGAAAATATTATATTGCATTTAATAGAAATGAAATTATTCTGTGAAACAAAAAAAAAATCTTATTATATTTTTTATTTTATATTTCTAACGGATATTAAAATAAATGCTGACGTACTCGACAGATGGTATTTTTTAATATCTTTAAGATGTTCGATTTGAATAGGTAAAAAAATATCAATTTCCTATCGAGAAGAAAGAACTGACTTCGACGTCTGTAAAATATATATACCTATATATCAAATACATTTGATTACAAGTATTCAAATAATTCTTAATTCTCTCGTCAAATGGTAAAGTGTATTTCATCTTTTTCTATCGAAGATGAAAATACTGGGATTATTATTCGGATAGGAGACATACCTATCATATATTTGAGGAGGAACGAAACTATCAGACATAACATCCGTATAACTATATATATATATATATGTATATGTGTGTCTATAAGCAAAGAATCTCTGTCGAATGCGTCGCATTACGAGGGTTTAAAATGTGCATAACAATATCGCTTCTTTCCAGCGACGTATCAATAACTCTGCATAAAATATTGTCATACGCCGATACACATAAGCGCGATATTCTATAGGCATCTATCAGTTTTCTGTTATATATATAAATACGTACACATATGTACATATATGTGTATGATAGTAAATATCAGCACGTATGTACGTCTCGTACGACGGAATCGTTTTCTCCTTGAAAATCGTTTTTACGTAGATACGTCGATGATGAGCGAAAAATATCCATTACTGTGAAATATGTCCAACGAATAGGAATAATCCAATACCAAACAAAAAATAAAAAGAAGAAAAATATTCTTTGAAAATAAATATTTTTACCTAAATTCAATACAACGATCTCACACGTGTTTATATGAATATTATTTTATATATCAAAAATATTTGTTTCCATTTCTAGCAATATTTACAGTACTTTATATATATTTTGTATTTAGTATTTAAATTGAACGTAAGTCTAAAAAATATATACAAAATATTTTATTTGCAAGTAAAAATAAAGTACATATGATAATGCTAATAAATTATCGAGTATTCTCTGAAAGTGGTTTGATACAAACAGTTGTTTCCATATTACTAAACATTTAATAGCGATTCTAGCATATTATCCTCAACGATCTAAAATAATATTACTTTCAACGAAGTACAAACAATTAAACCAACAGGGCCATGTAAATAGAAATAGAAACATTTGCTGCCTCGATTTCAAATAAAGCTGTGTATAGGTGTATATACTCATAATACGAGTTGCTTTATTACAAGATAACACCACTTTGAAATTTATACCTAAATGTAGCTGGAGGAACTTGAAATTTGAGTTTCCGAACTGTCGAGCAAATTATTACGTAGAGATATTAATTAATACTGGTTTGGGATACAGGAAATGAATTATGTATAACCTTTAAGGATTCTATTTCTGCATTATTAATTATTGATCATAATATCAATCTAGCAAAATAATTATAAACGAAAAGAAACGTAAATTAATTTTGTTAACAGGTAAAAGAGAATAAAATAAATTATTAAAAACAAAAAAGGAATCATTGAATGTTTTCAAAATCGCTATTAAATCGTATTAGAGTTGTTGGAGTATAAAAATATGGATCATAAAAAGAAAAAAGGTAGTGACACGAAGCAGGTTTAGGGTGATCATCGTCAATCGGATCGGTGACGAAAGGTGAAGGGGTAAAAGAGCCGAAGTTACCCGCAATATTATGAATAACGTTGAAAATAAAAGAATCACGTGAAGAGGCGTAACTAAACGAACGGACGTGTGTTTGCACGCGTAAACGTGTTTGTGACATATGAAGACTAATGGAAACCAGAGAATTCGAGAGAAACGGAAGAAGTATAGAAATAAAGAACTCGAGAGGTAGACAAGAATGAGAGAGAAAAAGAGGAAAAAAGAGAGAAAGAGAGAGGGTGAAGACTCGATTAAACGTCATCGGCAGGCCAGGGCCTATTCACTTGCAATTGGTTTTTCATTATGGAAACTTCTACCGATTTTATATGAAATTATAAATTTAACGACTATCCTAAATTACATTTGAAATGTATTGTGTTTTTAACCACAAAGTAATAGATCCCTAAAAGCGTACTATATTATTGCTTCATTATTGTACATTGTGATATATCAACGTATACATTTATAATATATCTACAATAAAATATATATAAATATATTCATTTATATATAATTTTATGTTCAATGACATAAAAAAAATAATTATTTTATATATCTATCTCAATCTATCTTAGGACAAATTATATTATATGAATTTTTAATAATCTTTGGTGTTCGTAATTGGTGCTACTTTTTAATGTGCTTTCTCTTTCGATTTTAGTACAACTGGCGTCATCTATGAGCGTGTTGGGTCAACTAACGACAAAATCTTGCTATCGCAAATTCACATGAATGGAACTTCTATAATTCTTCCATACTTAATGACAGAACTCTTAGTTCTTTGTGATTACTCATAGTGAACAGCTGATCGGTTGTTTTCACCAAATAATATAATAAAAATACGGTATCTAAATTTAGCACGTAGTGTGGCAATATTGTTCATATAAGATAACGTATCGAAAATAAAAGTCAGTAAAAAATACTTCAAAGATTAACTTAAAAAGTGTACAATGACGTAGTAATGTGTGTGTTTAATAAAAATTCGTTTATTATGTAAATAAATTACGAAGGTAATCAATTCATCTAAAATTCTTATAAAATGTCAATTTCAATGGAGAATCTTGTTATCAAGCAACCGATTAAACGTTTGGAAATTCAAATCAACAATTTTAATGTTGCTATACCACACCATGTGAATTTATTAAAACGTCATAAGAATAATATTAAAAAAGTAAGTTACTTAAAAATAATATTGCATGATCCTTGGAATAATAATTGCACCAAAAATAATAAACTTTTATTTATAGTATGAATCTCAACAAGATTGGGAAAAAGTACGCAAAGAGCATATTAATGTTTCTAGAATTGTAAAACAATTAAAGGAACTATTATATCAGATGGATACTCTTCGAGCTCAAGTTCTCGATAGTGATATTAATGAATTCGATAAACTTACAGCGACTGCAAGATCTAGTATGATGAATGCAATTGAGGAGTACTTGGGTAAAGTATTTTATGATACTAATGGTGACTTATTACATTGGTTGAAATTCTATGTTTAAAATTGGTGTGTAAATTCAATGATCGTAGTTTTACAATTGGACTTACCGATATCGGGTCCATCTTCACCCAAAGAAGAAAATAAGGATGCACAGGATGTATTTAGAGATCATGATATCCAATTGCATGAAGAACATGAGGATTTGGATCGACAGCAAGCATGTTTGCATACCTGGACCGACCTACAGGATGATATTTATCAATTACATCAACTTTTTACTGATTTCAACAAAATAGTACATGTAAGAACTGTACGCTTATTTAAAGCTTTACTTGATATTGTATAGTTTGAATCAATCATAATTTTTTTGATACAAGGACCAAAAAGAATCTGCGACGCGCATAGAAACTAATGTTGAAGAGACACAAAGTAATGTGAATGAGGGTGCAAAGTTTCTAGTAACAGCATCAAGATACAAAGCAGTAACTTATCCCTTAGCGGGAGCAATTATAGGAACTTGCGTTGGGGGACCAATAGGGTTACTTGCAGGTCTAAAAATTGGTGGTTTAACTGCTCTTGGTTGTGGTATTTTAGGTAAGTTTTAATAACTTTTCAATTCTGTTTTTAATGTGACTTCTACAAGAACTTTCTAATAAGACAATGTAGAAATAAATATTATAATTTTTTCTTGGACTCAATAAATAAACTAATTACAGGATTTACTGGCGGTTCCATTTTAAAGAGAAAACAAATTTCAGGAGAGATTGTACGTAGAAAGTCATACAGTTCAATTCCAGAGCAACAAAGCGTTAAAAAATCTTTGTCTCTTCCTGAAAAATTGAATAAAAACGATAAAGATTTGTGACATCAGGAAGAACTTGATCATAAATCGAAAGATACTAAAGTTTGCAATGTTATTTAATTGCTTTCTGAGATATCAGTGTGTACTGTTTTAAATGAAACAGAATACTTTCAATCTGCTGACCAATGATCTACTTTTTTATTAGTTTTCTAATAAAATAAATAACAAACTATTAAGAATATTATGTGAAAAATAACAAGACATTATCTTTGTAATATGACATGGAATATGTATGTGTATGTAGGTCTAGTTTAGACCAATGATATTCAATACTTTAATATCATGATTTAATAAGAAGCTTCCGAGTACTAATTACACTTAGTTATCACGATAAGGAATTTTCAGTTCTGTTGCTTTCTTGAAACATGTTAAACGTGTTTCATATATTCTTGTTGGATCTCAAATTACAACAAATAGCTTCTACAGCTTGAATATAAAAATATTCAGATAGATAGCTCGTACTTTGATAACATATTGAAAATTTTGCTAATTAATAAAATGCTTTATAAAGTATTATAAATAATATATCTCTAACGTGAATGTTCGATCACAGAAATGTTGCTTGTATTAAACAAATTATTATTTTACGTCACAAATATGAATGAACTAAATTATGCAAAAAATTATTAACCCTCAATGATTTGAATTAGAATTAATTTTTGTATTAAAGTAGCTTTATTTGGACTGAGTATATATTATTTCTCGTTTGTATTTATTATTAATTGGTATTATAAATTTTTCTAATTTTCAATCACTTTTGTAGGTTGTTCCTAAAATGTTTTAGGGTTTATAATTTTTTGCAAACGAAAATGCATTATATATACGTATGTATTGTGTTTAATTAATTTTGTAAAGATTTGTAAGTATCTGAATAGCCTAATCTTCAAATGAAGGTTATTTTGTAAAAATGATCACTATAAATATGAATTAATATGCGATCTACTTACCGCGTACTTAAATGAGTTATATATACCTGCGAAACAAAAATTATAAAAATGTTCGCAATCTTTTTTCTAGGAATTCGTGTTGTTTGATAACCGACAATATTCGTTAGCAGTTTTTAAAAACTTAGCGTCGGTTTTATGCCTTTTCCACGTGTCTTATGAATATGTAAGACATTGCAATGTTCAAATTGTGTATTCACGCTTTAAACAAAAGAAAAACGAAGCAAATAATTTACTTTACACGACTGTATATTTTTTATGCAATGATATTTTATAATTAAATTAGTTCCATCAAGAAAAACAGAAATCATTTATCATCAAACTATCTTCAATTTAAGATTCTACAGTCTTATATCTATAAAAAAATAACATTTTCATATAAACTCAGGTAATAATATTAAATTTCGTGGTTTTTTAAAATATTTTGACACACTATAAATGATTTTAAATGTAGATAATTTATAAAAGAAACATATAAAATGAGAAAAATCTTATTGTACTGTAAAAAAATGAATAGAAAAATTTTCAATTGGCTTTGTTCGTATATTAAAAAAAAGAGAACGGATTTTATAATTAATTAGCTTTTTGGGGTTCACTACAAAAGGCACCCAATACAGTATATTTAGCAAATAATAAAATACATCGGTGTTAGACACATTACAATACTGAAACACACAATCGTGTTATTAATATAATATATACATTTTATAATGGTAATGCAAATGACTTAAATCTAAGGACTAAAAAATTTCTACTTAAAAAAATATTAATAAATATCTAAGAGCATGTAAATATTTAAATGACTATGAACGTAGATCTGTTTAATTTTATTTTACTTTTTTTTTTCTTTTTTATTACGAGATACTCTCTATCATATTTTATTATTGTTTTAATTTAAGCATCCTGAATTCAAAAGCAACACCAAACGAAGTACACGTGGAAAATAGAAAAAGATTTACGTAAATACTTTCGTTCGTTTCGGTTTTACTTTCAAAGATTAGGACGCTCAGCCAGGTGCACCGATTTATGGCGTATATCTTTTTTTTTTTATTTTTTTTTTATCATACTTATATATATTTGTTTTTTTTCTGTTATAAAATCTAAATTATAAAAAGATTTCATATATGTATATATGTATACGTAAAAAAGCTTTTCATCTCATTCTCGACAAAAAATATTTAAAAAATATTATTGCAAAATGAAACGAACCATGAGTTTTGTTATCATATTGAACAACAATTTCCATTGGGTGCATCAGATCGTGTTTCGAGAATTTATTTTATTTCTTTTTCTACTTTTCTACAATCCATATATTCTAAATTTATTTTCTTTTATTTTATTTTTATATTTTTTTGTAACTTTAAACTCTTTTCTTCTTTCCAACATATAAAATAAACAATTTGGTCATTTTCCATAAGGTATAATTACGATACCTTGGCAGACCTTGGCAATGAGAATGGCTAACGAGTTGACTTACTTGGAGAAACAATGTAACAAAACAGAATTACGTGAGAAAGAAATTGCTGATTGCTACATTTAACGATGTTCTCTGTATTCAACTACAAATGCATTTGACATAAATAAGACCATAGTTTTAAATAATAGTCAGAACAAATAAGAGTGGTGTACACATATTTTTTTAATTTATATTTTATCCTAATCAAATCATTTTTTATATATGATATTTGGAAAAACAATTGGATTATTATTTACGAATTTTATAAATAATTAAATATCTTACTTTAGCATAAGAAACATATTTTTATATATTAATTAGTATTAAGTAAAAAATTAAATTAATTCTACACAGCTCTTGTTATTTAAAATTCAATTATTAATTTACACCACTCTCATTAAATGGCTTAATTGTTGATGCAGATGATTATGATCTCTCCTTTCAGGCCAAATATATTTCAGACTTTATCTTTATAAATATCTTTTGAGAAAATAGTATCATCATTCATTCGCTTATACGATACAAGGAATGTATTCTCTATTGGTAAAAATAAAAACTGGATTACAAGAAATCATAATCAAAACTGCAATATTGACTTGTTAAAAAATAAAAACAAACAAAACAGGAAAAAAAGATAAAAAAAATAAACCATACAAGAGCGGAAAATATGCGTGGATTGTCTTAAGCTAAGCTTACCGTTGAAATTGATCATAAGCTTTTCCAAAACATCTGTCCACGACGAGTACAAAAAAAAAGAATTAGATTACTTTCTTTACGTAAAAAAGAAAAAAGCGCGCTGATTAACGGAAAAGAAAAATTGTACTTTTTTTCTTTTTCTTTTTTTTTTCTTTTTACCTTTTACACGCCACAGTAGTAGAATCTAATTAAATTTACGGATGTGATAAAAGGTTTTATAAATGACTGACATAAAAAGAATATAATATTATATATATTTGAAATATAATCTGAAAGTAATATACGGACTATCGATTATATTACTTGTGTGGCTACATAGAGAAAAGGAAATAAAAAGAGATAGAAATAGAAAGAGAAAGAAAAAGAGAGAGAGAGAGAGAGAAAGAAAGAAAGAGAGAGAGAGTATAAACCTTTAATATTACATTATATTACAAAGTGTTATGTGTATGTGTGCGCATTAATTTGATATTCCCGAAGGAAGATGTAGTCGTTAATGGAAACTTAATTTCTTTGAAAATGACAAAAGAAAAAAAAAGAAAAAGAAAACCCTATTGCAACTGATGCAATTCGATTTCGAAAACAACAAGGTAATCTCTCCTTTGGATCATCTCATCTTGGGAATCGTAATATTAAAATTTACTTTCCAAAGATTTACAGAGCGAACACAACGTGGACTTGGAATTATTTATACTTACAATATAAATTAAAAAGTATAAAAGTATGTATATGTGAGAAATATTATTATTAGCAATTTTGTCGAGAATCCTTCGATCGTGTTTTTTTGGGGGGAAAAGGGATCAGAGGGGTTTGCTTTAGGAATGTGCCAATACGTTTGAAAAAAAATATATATATATTAAAAAAAAAAAAAAAAATAAAGGATAACCTAGAGCGATTAGGTGCATGCCATCGAGTATAATTTAGTACTGTAGCACATATTTTACTTCGGTAGGAGCACACATTTTGATGTATCTAACAATACAAGTTCCGAGCACATTTCTGGATTTAGAAACACGTTATAAGAAAATATGCATTGTGGTTTCGTTCTGATGAAAATAATAAATCAGTGGAACATACGATTCAGGCGCGCCATAACTGGTGTATTATTATAATGATCGCGCATGAGTCGCGTAATTAAAGCGTATCAAAAGATAGACTCACTCGAAAATGATTTCAATATGTATTACACCGTCACAACTCTCTCGACAACGAGAACAGTTTTAATAAAATCCATTCTGTTTTTCGATTAGCGTGATTACAACGGTCGAAGATTTATTTATGGTCGCAGAGGAATTCATCTTAAGCGTAATTTTTCAGAGCTTTTTTTTCTTTTTTAATCTGTACTCGACATACACTCTAACTCATTTCTTCCTTTTTTCTTTTTTCTTTTTTTTTCTTTCTTTTTGTATGAATTTTATGTTCCTGTTTATTCGAAGTAATTATTTTCGCACAGAAGAAAATTGTGATTTCTAGAAACTCTACTACAATTACGTTTACGCCCTTTAGAATATTATTTCTCTTGTTGCAACTAACTAATATGCCACTTAGACCACCTGCACATCACGCTACATCGAACGTAAGAGACATAGACGTTATTTAAATGTATGTAATAATTGCGAGTGAATCAACACCGCGCGTTATCTCTATTTTCTGTCCTGCGAAGAGTTTCAACTCCCGTTTGGACATCGTCGAGCGAGTTATAGTTCAAAGATTGATGGACATGTCTTGATCGTAAGGCGTTAGATTGGTGTCCGAGGAAGAAGCTGTGGTAACCGTTGCCACCGTTGCACTGCTTGGTGATTGTAATGGAGTTGAGGTTGTTGGTAAATGTGACATGGGACTTTCCAATGTCGAATTCCAATGACTCCTTTCAGTGCCATCACCACCGTCGTCCGAGACGATCGATATATCAGCTATTATTCCGCTTTCTGCAAGCGAGGGATCAAGAAAACAGATCTCGCGAGAAAGACAATAGGAGGATGCTAAGCTCGACGCTGATAATCGTCCGACGAACGACTTACCGACGCTGCACTGACTGTTTAAAGTAGTGCTTCGATGATGAGGTCGGGGACTTGTATCCAAACCGAGATTATGGGTGGTAGGTGGTCCGCTGCTACCACCGCTACTCGATGATGAACTTACTGAAATTACGCTGTGCGGTCTTCTACTGCAACGTCCGGAATCTTCTGACATCGAGACTGCTATCGAGTTTCTGAATCTTGGTGCTGCTTTTGCATGGGAAAAAAAAATCAACGATTATTAATATCATCAGAACTTGTTCAAATGTTTACAATCTAATCTTTTTCTCATTAGGATTTAATAATACAATATATTTACTTTTCGAAAGTTGAGCTACGCTGATGGAACGATCGTTTATTTGATCAGCGCTAGGCCTAATGTCCAAACAAGGTTTGTTTCCTATGCCCATGCTCGACATCTCCGCCAGGCGCACTTCTAAAAACCAAATAAAGTCAACGTTAGTTACTCGGTCGTATTTTTTACTCGCTTGCGCGATCCTAAGAAATCTAAAAGTAGATTGTCACCTCTGTTTCGAAGCGCCTGCTTCCACAGAAGATTGCTCAATTCCTCGGTCCAAGCTTTTTTTATATCCTCGCTTGCACATTGCAACGTGTACGTATCGCCAGGCTTCCTTTTGCGGAACCAAATCTCGAATTTTGTTGGTGAATCCGCGATCACTGCGGTTAAACCTATATCCGTCGTTTTGATACTGTGTTTGTAGATGTATATGTCAAGGTTCTGTTATCGACAAAAATAGACGATTGTGTTAAAAATCATTTGTTTATACATTACATCTACAAATATCGTAAACAATTTTCGGTTGCATATAATAAAGAAAACTGCAATGCAAAGCGATACAAATTTCGGCTTATCAATCATCTTTTATGCAACGCGCGCGCGGGAACCAATGTAATGTAATTTTGATTTTACAGGGACACCCTAAATTGTCTACAACATTTTCTAGATACAACCTAATAATATTTTACATAATTCTTTTACCTTCCTGTCGGGGAATCTTCTCGCTTTACTGAAGAGTATCAAATCCTCGAATAGAAAAACTTGACGTAGACACTTCTTTCCTTTACCTTGCCAAACTAAAAATTCATTTTGTCTTAACAGTCTACCTTGCTCTTTGACGTTTACCTAGGAAAATGAATTTGCCTCGTTAAAATTGAGATTACTAAAGGAGACGGCTTTAGAATTTTTTTGTAGATATTTAACGTACGTCGCAATCTCGGAGGGAGTCCATCGCCAGGAGGTCATTTCCATGCCTAAGTTGGAACCGTACCATCTGTTCAGCAGCTCTCAAATCAGCCTCTCCCTCCACTACTGGTTTTACGCTATCCTCTTTTTCTTCTTTCTCATCTTTGCCAGACATTTGTTCGGAAAGATCTGTCCCAGCTTTGACTAATTGTTGGAGGAGCAATGCATACTTTCCCATTCGTTGGACAGGTTTTAAAAGATAACTCGCTAGATCCATTTTATCTCCCAGTTCCATTTGTTTCTGTTTGAAGAATGCTGTCCCATATTCGGCCATTAACGAGTCCGAATTTGGTTTGTTCTTATTGTAAAGTGCATAAAGATAAAATTTCTTTTCCTAAATAAAACAAAAGAAAAATATATTAAAATCATTTTTTCGGCTACTATATTTATCCGATCAATATTTTAAATATTATAGATTATTCGTATTTGTTATAAAATATTAATGTCTCGTTTGATATCGGTAAAACATAAATATTATATTTTAACAGAAGATACATACGTGTCTTAAAAAGCATTGTCCCACGAGCATAGGCGACTGTTCACATTGTTCTAACTCCCGTAAGAAATGTTGACTATGGAATTCATAGATCTTCTCGACGTTACCAAAGATTACGTTTCTTTGACCTCTTAAAGCTTGGGGTATATCTTCACGCACGAGCTCCGGGATGTAATTCTTCAATAATCAAAGTAAAGAATAAGACTTTGTAATATAGTAAAAAGTTAACAATCGTAATGTTATTTTTGTAACTTTCATTATACCTCTATTATATATTCCAACGACTTCACATAGTCTCGTTCAGTTTGTATCATCTCTCTCATTATAAGAAGTATCGTTCTGCAAGGTGAAATTCTTTATTAAGGACATCTTACATGTAATAATTCCTTATGACCGCATAATTGAAATTGCGGTTTTCAGGGAACTATGGTACGTTGATGAATCGTGGAAAATAAGAGAAAGTTAGAAAAATCGGTAAATTCATCAACGTAGGGATCAAAGTTTGTACATTTTTTCAATGCTGTTCTGTTCGTTTGTTTCGTTTTGTTTTTTTATTTTGTCGAACTTCAAACATCTTTAAACCATACTTGCGTATTTTCTTTTAAGTGGAATCGTGGATTTTTCTTCTCCATGTGAACGATCGATTATTTAAATATTAGTATTATTGAATGTAAAATATTTTTAAGAAATAAGGATAATATAAATCATACTTTTTAGCTTTCATTCCGGGTGCTATACTAGCTGCCCTATGAAGATGCGAATTAACCGGAGGTTTGACCAATCTTCGGGGTGCAGGACTTCTCGGTGGTGTTCTTGGTGGTGAACAATCGAGAAGTTGTTCAGCACTTTCCCGAAGTTCGGCAATGTTGTCCAGTACCGGTCGACCTCCACTTCCGGCGGATCCAACACTTTCCATCGGACATGCGTAAGATGCGGTGCTATCACTATCGTCCCATGAAGTTCCTACAAATAATTTTTCCTTCTATATTCTAACAAATGAAAATATTTGCGAGTAACTTTTGCGCGAATTAGTACGAAGACTAAACATAATTTACTTTTGCTCGATATTTTTTACCGAATATAATGAAGAAAGAATCGTTTAATTTTTTAAATAAAACTATAACATAAAAGTACTTCGAACAAATGCGTATCATAGTTCAATGATAAAAAAAAGAAAACATGTAACAACGACACATCCATCATCATTCTATCTAAGGCCTGTCAATCTTATCATATCGTCATTTCAGCATGCTACTGTATTTCGTACTTTTCATGTTGTATTAGTTTACTATTGGGTGGTCCAGAAAGTTTATGCTGTCACTCCGTTTATTTAAAAAAAAAATACTTAAAAATAGTCTCATTCAAAATGAAGAATAAGGAAGATAATCAGCACGAAAACTTTTCGTAAAAATTGATCGTCGATAATTATTGTAATAATTGTGTCTACGAGTTAGGATTGTTTTCAAATCGATTTACTCACTCTTCGTCAAGCTGTCGTCCCAGGAAGTGGCGGAGTCCGAAGTGGCAAAAGATCTTCTTCTAGCTGGTGAACCAGGTGCCGAAGAAGTCCTAGCAATTTCTAATGCTTCCGCACACTTGCTCCTGGCAATGCGACATTGTTCAAGTAGTATCTCGTTACCGAGTTTTTCAGCGAGCGCCATCATCTCGTTGAAATGTTCCGGTGGGAGGGGTGGCCTCGCCATAAGAAATTGTTGGGATCTCCTTTCGGCGGCCACGCGAGCCTCCTGGGCCCACTCGTAAGCACGATCTTGTAGCAGACAACATCTCGACGTATCCTCGAGATACTCCCGTCTATCCTCTAATCTTGAACCAAATCCTCGCAAATGTTGTTTCAAGGATCTCGCGAGTTCACGGAGTCCGCTGGCACTCGCAGCCTCTGCGAGGTCGCTTCCTTTGTCGATGTGTCTCTATAATTTAACAAAATAAACGATATTTTAATTATATGATAATAATTCCAATCCAAATTTAGCTAGATAAAAGTAATCAATTTATTATTATATTATATATATTTTAGGGTGAACTAAAATTTCATTTTATATTAATATTTCCAAAGTAAATTTTACAAAAAAAAAAGATAATCTATTATGCAGTTGATAACACTAATAACCCACGAACTTTTGCTTCACCCTAATACAAAAGTAACGCATTCGTAAGATTTGTTTTTTACGAATAAACCAATATCAATTTTTGATGCTAAGATAATGACGGTCCACACGGAATACTTAGTTTCCTGATGAAAAACGATATTTTCGTGTCTGCTTTCTATGTTGTAAGCCCCCTGCCGCGTGCACATAGCAGAAGCATTCCGCCCTCGGCCGGGTAGAGGCCATAAATCGACATATGGAAGTAAATAACGTCGTGACGAGAGAAGGGAAGAAAGAAGAAAGAGAGGGAGGGAAGGAAGGAAGGAAAAGGGGGCGGGCGGGGTTGGGAGGACGAGGAGGGGCGTCATGGTTTTGCCGTATACACGTATGTATGTATCTATGGGGGATCATTGTCGAGAGAAACACGTAGGGGGGCGGTACACATAAGAAGAACGTTTACAGAAAACATATCGTAGGAACTTTTCAACGGTATGTGTGTGTGTGTGTGCGATTGTCTGCTGTATGTTCACGGTGCGTGTTCACGCGAGCGTGAAATCCTCTTTGCCATGGACGAGTAGTAGTAGTTTATTCTGAATTCAAAGATATGGAACGTGAACAATTTCGATCGAGTATCCGTAACGAAAGAAGAGTGTGTATATATGTATATATATATTTGTTGTCATAAAACAGACGCACTACATGGATTGTCTCCGTGTTTTCGAAGCTATCATGTTAATAGAGTGAGATTTCACGTGTGAGAAGGGGGATTTGTACATTATCTTCTTCTACAGTTTCATATTATAATTGTAATATTTTTTCTAGCGAATATATCATTTTCGTGGAATCATTTATCATTGTAATTATTATAAAATATATTTTAACCACATTTTTATTATTCGACGTTTATTAAAACTTTCTTTTAAGCATTTTTCTCTTTTTTTTTGAACGCGTGTAAACAAATTCGAATTCAAAATCATGCGAAATTGCGCATAGAATTAAAGAATTCACGTACTTTCTTTTTCGAATAATCCCATCGTTTATTCTTCGCCAAGCTCCATTTACCAAATTGATTCGAGTACATTTCTCGTATTCGTCTTTTCCACATGTACGTGACACGTTCTCTCACAAAGTTTTACCGCCTTAAGCTTTAGAAAATAAGTACGTAAGTACTATACTTTTTTTTTTCCTCTTTTCACTGTGAAACCCGCGGGACGTTGGGTTGCGATTGTAGTTAGGACACGTGCCAAGTTACGTTTCTCTTTTCGCTATTGGAATGTTTCAATGATCAATTATAAGAAGTTCTTTAATTGAACGAAGTTATGCAGAAAGTTACTCTCATTTCATTTGAAGATTTTATTGAAAAAACAAAAAAGAAAAGATAGCTTTATTCCTACTAAGTTAAAATTATTAATAATATTTTTAAAAGCTTATTTAATGAGAAGTAATATATAATCCGAATTATTTCTAATTAAATCTAAAAGATCTAACCTCTCTATATCCGTTTTACTTCTAACACGCGTGTTCATATTTTCAAATATAAGAAGAAGAAAAAATCATTTATAAAAAGAAAATAAATGAAAAGAATTATTTTTAATCCATTATTATTTTAATCCATTTAGATTACTTCTGCGTTACTTCGTATATATTTGTGAGAAATGAAATAATTCTAATAAATTGTCACTGACTTTTTATATTATCGAAACAAATGACGACTCTTCGTGAAATTGATTTCTGTCACGGATGACTACGAAGATTATTGCTTAGAAGGGACGCGATGTATTTTTCCGGATTACAATTTTCATTGAAACGGGGAATCGCGTTCGTCCCTTTTCTCTAAAAGCAAAATACGCAATTCCACTCGAATTGATTACGAAATTCGATACACAGAACATATAATAAATCAACTCTAGCGCGCACGAAGCATGAACGATAAATTCAATGTTTCATGATATATTTCTCGTTTAATGGTATTGGTGTTTGTATGATTAAAATTTCGAATGTAACAAATGTATCAATCAATATCGTGCAGTAATAATTGTTTCCCTTCATGCATATACACTCATGTATATTAAATGTAGATGTGCGTTGTATCCTTAGATAATTTTATGCGTGTATTGCGCATAAAATACATCTAAGTAACTTTTGATTAAGTACAATATGTCAATCAAAGTTTCCTCAGCTTGTTCTTGGTAATCGTTAAAACCATTTATCTTCAACGTCACGTAATAAATATTGGGAGTTGTCTGTGTTGTATTCCAAAATGAGACAAAAGAACTAATCCTTGAAGTCTCGACGATAGAATTTACCAAATAACATTTCAAACGCGTTTTCGTGAATAATACTCTGGGGGGGAAAAATAGTTTCCACGTAGTTTAGTTAAATTCCGACAAAAAATTTGAATTATTCTAACTATGAAAACATCTTGAAAGATAAAAATGTAATATAAATCTTTAAGGGGAGAGAGAGAGAGATTCTTCACCTCCTGCAGTGTAATGAATTACTTGAAAGTTTATCAGGGACGAATAATCTTTGTTTCTTATCGTTGTCCGAGACAAACGGATATATAATATTTATATTTTAAATACAAGATAGACACAAGTAAAAATAGTTTAAATGTATCATGGATTTATAAATTACACTTTGTTTTAAATTTCTAATTATACAATCCTCTTAAAAATATTTGTTCCCTATTGCAACACATTAATCCACCAAGCTTCCTATTATAATAAACAAGTCTAATTTTATTCTAATACTCGTATATTTTAGAATAATACAAATTACGATTAAAACAGTGATGAAGTTTGATTGTACAAGTGCATAGAAAATTTCCATACAAACAAGAAGTAGATGTCATAGTTGACTTACAATGTTAGTCGTTAATTAAACGTTAATCGAATCGTTCGTTATCGATTCGTTAATCGTCGCTCTTTCATTCGTGTGGCAATTTTTCTTTTTTTATTATTTTATAGACCGGTCGTACGACCGGTATTCGTGCAACACTTTCCTGAATATTTAACGATCACCGAGAAAGAGAACGAGATGGATGACGATGTTGTGTTAGAAAACTTGTATAATACATTTAGGTACGATTCCAAATGGTTTTTCTCGTTTATAGATTGAAACTAGTGAGGATCGACGAAGAAACACCTAGACTTTCCCATTATCGATGGGTTTAAAGGCGCACCGCCATACAGATATTCCATTTAACTCGAGTGACAGGTTGTCGACCACTTAGGAATTTCTTGCAAACATACAAGTTCCGTATACTTAGATTATTTTTATAAAAAAAAAAAATTAGATTAATATATTATTTGTATTATTCTTAGAGTTGATTGTTTTAATTGGAGGTCTTTTAACTATGAAGAATCCCTAACTGGTTTGAATCGAGAGTTTTCTAATTATTTTCAATATTTATATTGATAGATAAAGATATATTTATTGAGACAGGTTAGGCATCAATATATTTTATAGCATACTAATCGTTCATTCAAGGATGAATAAAAGAAGGGAAATAACTTGGGTACATCGTACTTACATACGTGATCAATTAAGTTGCATATATCTGAAGCGAAACGAATGCTGTCGTAGTGCATATGCAACACTCACACAGACATACGAGTAATAGTCCTTTAGCAACGTACGATTTTAAATTGAAGAAGAGCAAATGTGTTAAACGTGCGAACTTTAGAACCACTTAATAAGAACGATCTTCAGTTTACTCTTGTTATCCAGCTTTCGTTAAAATATACGGGAGTCGTTAAAACGTGTCGTTTTAATTTATCCTCATTTTGCTTGACCAAACAGAAAAAAAACACGCAGTAGAGAAGATATCTCTCTTATTAAGTCGTTAAGTTTACATTGAACAGAATGAACATTAATGCGGTATCAGAAATAAATGATTTCAATAAAATTATGCGTTAACGTTTGCAATAAGATAAAACTCGTTGCAAAGTCATGCGAGATTATTGTATCGACTTGCGGTAAATAAAATTATATTATGAAGGGAAATGATTCTTTATTATTGTTATATCTATATAATTATATTTTGTTTTCTCTGTGAAAAATTAGATAACACTTCCTGCGCAATAATAAAATAAAGAGAATGAAAATAAATCATATATGAGATTAGAAATTCCAAGTCATCCATATTACAATGATATATTTCATATTTATTATTGACCAATTTATAAGAAACTTCGATGATGTTTTAACGACGTTATAATGAAGATGAGAGAACACGTTCACGTAAATTTGTATAATATAAGAATTGATGAAAAGATTCGAAAGAAAGTCAATGTAATTTCGTAGAATTTTCTTCTCACGTATCCCATTCACTTTCACTTTTCATCTTACTTCTGGTACTGCATGTGCATAGTGGTGGTGGTGGTGGTGGTGGTGTTGGTGCTGTTGTTGTTGCACTTCTTACACAGCGCTATGGCAGAGACAAGAAAGACTGTAAAAAATTGTTCGCGAGGAAAACAGGTACTGGTAGCTCGTGAAATCTGTAGTCCTCGAAAGCACGTACGGCTAAGTGTCTCGAAAGATTGCATTCCAAGACCGCAAAGGTCGAATAAATCCTTTCCATCGTTTATCGTTCTCTGCCCGACGGCAGTGTAACTCTCTCTCTCTCTCTCTTTCTCTCTCGTATCTAGCATGAAACTCGTCTCTGACGAAGATTCACTTTAATCGTTGCGAAACTTAAACCATAGCCGTCGAGTTGTTTGAAGACCTTTTAAGGTCGAACCTCGAAGAAATTCTGATCGTTATGGAAAATATCATACCAACCATATACATTCTTAAATTAAATCTTTCAAATGTGAAATTTTTTTTTTAGACGAGGATAATGAAACTCTTGTTACGATATTAATCACCGTAATTAAACTTAGGTTTGTTCTTTCTTTATGAAAGTCTTTGACATTGAATATTCATTAAGAGATAAAAATATAATTTAATTTTTAATTACGTGTATTTTATATTTCCATACGAAAGAGTACTCTTTGTTTTAATAATGAAAGATTTAAATGCGTTTCAACGTAATTTACAACGATGAATAAATTTATTAGCTTTAAATTATGCCAAGATAATTTTCATTTTATCGTTTAAATTATTTTAAGAAATATATTATCTCATTATAATTCGTAATGATACATTGGTTTATTAAAAAACAAAAGAAACATTATAATGATTAAAAAGTTCTCTCGTATGATCGAGTATCATTCGTTTTTACCTTCGTTAATTTTAAGGACATATTTAAAATGCATTTAAATTTAATTTGTCACGGTCCATCGGTTTATTAGAAAAATGTAAATTAATTTAATGAATTAATTCACTCGGGTAATCTCATATAGTCCACTTTCACATGACACGAATTATTCTCTCTCTTTCGTTAATTCGAACAACCTACATTTTAACCTACATTTAATCCTAATTTATTTTATGCTCATCGTGCGAGACAAATCTCTGATTGTAAATGCATAAAAATAGGATAAAAAAAGTATCGAAAAATGGAAAGCATTTGATTGAATTCTTATTCTTTTTCTTCTTTCGTTATACATTTTGCTCCCTAATTTTTACTGACTCGTTTAATTTTGCTCCCTCTACCCCCTCCCCCCCAATCCACGGAGCTTGACGTAAGAAGGAAAAATCGTTTTTACGAGAGCGGGAACTTACGTTGAAACGTATATAAATCATGATTTATGATCGGTTCAAGCGCGAAAGCGGATGCGAAGGAGGAAGATGAGGATAGTCTAACATACACCACCCCTTCTCGCCATCTCTTTCTCATTCTCCCTCTCTTTTACACCATAACAGATCGGAGTTCGTTCAGTTTTAGCGGCTGCTAACACATCGCATATTATTTATGTTCCTTAGCACGCAACGTAGTGTCGTTTCATACCTCGTGTACTTTTATTGCATCTTTCCTTCTTTCTTTCTCTCTCTCTTTCCATTGCGTTATATACTCATTGTATAGAAAAAGAGATAAGCAGAAGAAGAAAAAAAAGGGAAACGGAAAAAAGAAGGATGCATTTCGGTAGAGAAAAAACTACTAAATTTACACGTTCGCGTGTTTAATCGATTTCTCGAACATACGATCGGTGATTCGTGACATTAAATAGCCTAATGAGATACTTTCGAAAACTATTGAATATTAAATCTTCCGATTAACGAACGGTAACTTTCGTTAGTAAGAAAAAAAATGCTAATTGTTTTCTTATCATCGGTTATGATTCGTGTAGAATTATTTTTCATTTATTTCATATTTATTCGATTATACGAAGTTACGATAAATTTGATAAATCGGTATATATACATATATATTATACGTAAACCTAAAAGAATGATCCAATATTGTTGTTTTATTTCTCGGTAGAACACATCCAGCTAAAAACCGCGAATAATAATAATAATGAAGAACGCTCACTGTGGTCCATACTGGGTCTTTCATAGCGACCCTCAGAAATGTCTACTATTCATGACGAAACAGAGAATACCACAATGCCCATTTTGGCGGCGTTATGTGACATAAAAGGTCTCCGCATCTGTCGCTCCAACACAACGAGCACGAGAAGAAAATGTTCAGTGTTGAGAGTTAAAGCGTTGTTCGCGAGTCGACAAACTTTGGCGCCCGTGGTTAGTTCCGTTTATTTAATGCGCAAAATTTATAGTCTTGGCAAAGAATAAATGTTTCTTCCGCGAAGGCATAATCATTCCAAAGCAAAGTAAAATACGTTAACAGCGCACAAGTTTCGAGTATGCTTTCTTTTGTTTCAATGGCACGTCATTATTTTACTTACGATTTCTATCCTAGCTACGAATTAGGGTTGCTCGGAAAGTACGTGCTGCCAATAATTATTTTTACTACTATTTTCTCAAAAGATTAGCAAGAACTTTCTGGGCAAGCAAATGTTATTTACCATTAAACATTCCAACGAATATTTTCCAAATGTAATTCTTAAGAAAGAATTAAAGAAATAATTTCAAAGAAAGAACCAGGTGGTAGGACAATCGCTGATCCACGTTTACGTCAACGAAATTCGAGTAGTAGTGTTTCAGATTGACTCTCATGGTGTGGTCTTTCATGGAAGTAGTGAACATAAGCGCGATATTCCAAGCTGGCCATGTGCCTCTTTGCTTTTATGACGAGCTAGCTGCACCGTTGAAGAACGACCATTGGAAAAATCAAACGTATATGCGTGTAGTACCTAACTACTGCGTAGTAGGTAACGATTAAACCGAGAAATAAGGGCCTTAGCTGTAATTCACATCCATTTGCACCCATATAATTTATATCGTCGTCTCGCTCTTGCATACCTACAAGAGTCTATTTGAAAGAAGCGAATTGCCAAAGGGTGCACACTAACCCTCGATTTTGTATACCATCTCTTTCTCTTTCTTTCTCGGTCGCGCATTTCTTTTACTCTACAGTTTATTTACGAAGCTTACAATTAGTTTACGAGCTGCTGTGTAAATCACGTACAAGTTTTGTGATCGTAACAATCGACACAAATGGGAGGAGAATTTGCATCATTCGATGCACACGCGAATGAAATTTGATGTAAGAATAAAATATTACGAATATTGTAATATTGTATGCACATTGATGGTTTATAAATGCAATTAAATGTTTTCGGTAAAAATTCAAAATCATATATGTAATTATAGATATTGAAATCATTGAAAACAAAGGGACGTTGAGAATTTTAATGAATACTATATCACGATTACAAATTATTAATCATTTTCACGTCCCATATGTTCGCAATCATTTGAGATTTTCAACGGATAGCGTTAATAATTGGAACGTTAAGAAGAAAATAGGACTTTCAACGATATAATGATCGATAATAAAATTTAAACTGCACCATCACGAGATCGTGCGTGCCGATGTTACCTCGATACGTTTAATCTTCTAAGATGTTTAATTACGAGATACGAAAGATCGCCTTTTTGTGTTTCCTACTTTCCTGCGCTCCAATTTCAACGATATCAAACACCCATCATACTACTGAAAGTTTATGTAAAGCGGCACGTATTCGCATGATCAAACAATAGACTAGTGACAGCAAATAGTACATTGATAGTAGACAGTTATAATTTCAAATGAGACATTCCATAAGTAAGAACGTTTAGGTGAAATCGAAAGTTTACATAGGTATATGCGTTTCTTGTCCCTTTCATATTCAATCTACAAGGTGTTCCGGAAGTATAGGACCATTAAACAAACTTTGTTAGATTAAAATCATATAACTTTCATATTTGTTCTTTCATGGAGTGTTTGGAAAGTTTTAAATTATAGAAAATACTTTACCAATATCTTTCTAGAGATAGGTATGACCTATTTTTTGGGCACTTTGAGTATTCATAAAAAAGAAGATTTGCAATATAAGTAAAAAGTAAAGTCCGTTAGAAGTTTAGTTTTCCATCTAAAGAAGTAACCGAAGGAACGAAGCCAGACCTACTACGTTCCGTCAGACAATTACGCAACGAGTTGGAATGCAAGGCAGCGCCAATAACGCTAGTTACACTTTAGCTTGGTCTTTCGATACGGTATTATCCGTGACTTCGTCTTGCTCGGTTATCCTCGTCGCCGTTGTCGTTGTCGTTGTCGTCGTCGTCGTCGTCGTCAAAGTTCTTTTTCGACGATAGAAACACTTTTCTAACACACGTTTCTGAATGCAACCATGTCCAATCGCAACTTACTTGCAACGAGCACACAAACACATATAAACCATTTATACATATGGTCAAATATATTGGGTTGGCCAATAAGTCCATGTAAGTTTTGCTGTTTATTTACTTAGAAAAAAAAAGAAAACCCCATGGACTTATTGGCCAAGCAAATACATACTAACGTGTAGCCACACGTACGAAAACTAATACATTCATACATGAACATATATATAAATGCAAATATACATACATAAAAACATATGTACATATAGCAAACATACATATATTCATACGTATAAAGATATGTGCATATGTGCATATGTGCATACGGTGCATATATACATAGATACATACATACACATATATTAAGTCTGTCGATAAGTCGTTTGCCTTTCTCTCTTCTTCGAGTTAAACCACTGGGAGATACATGTGCCTGCAGAAAGACCGCCATAGGCGTTCCATGCAGTGCATTACAGCGCTCCAGTTTCGATCCCACGTGACTAACAAACAAGATAGAAAGAGAGAGAAAGATTTTTCCTGTACTCTACTAACTTATTCTCTCAGTCTCAGACACCACGTTTATTTACCTTGGTTAAAAGGATTTTAAAGGTGGCATCCTGTTTGTTTCTCTCTTTTTCTTTTTAACCCGATAGAAAGATATTTTCGCATAGAAAGAAAGACCACCAGTGTTCTCAGCAGACTCCTTTCATAGATTCCCCTATGTTAAAGGATTGGATAAAATAGTTTCTCGTGTCAGACATAAAATTCTTCTTCCTTCGTTTTGCTTCGCTTATGCTCGTAATATGTAGTTGTTATATGTGAAATGAAGTAATCGAAGTTACATTAAAGGATAGTACAGGATATCATTATTCCTAGCACGAAGAGTCTAACACCGGATTTAAACTTTCTCCGACAGGCATACCAACCCCCTTTACGATCGAATATATTATCAAGAAATATTCCTATACAACCAACTCGCGCTGACACACATAGTTCTTCCTTTAGGCTGTTCACGTTGTTGTTGTTGTTGTTGTTGTCTAGTGTATCGTGTTGCGTTATTACAACAATATTAATATTACCATGGCATCGCAATAACGGCCCTAATAATCAAAGTCTTCGGACTCGGTTATTTCGTTCTGATCGCGTTACGCTTACACCAGAACTGTCATTATATGCCACTTGCGAAAATGTACCTTTACGACGTGTCATTACTAAGGGAAAATATGAGAACATTGCTAAGGAGACGATCATCTTGCGTGTCCTAAGCGAACAGGGACAAATGGAAAGTGTTACGTATTTTTAAAGGAAATAAATGTAAAAAGAAATAAACTTAACAAATTCTACAGTTTATTTCCTTATACGGTAAGACAGGTATGATATAACGTTTAAATGACAGGATTAGAAATGGCGCGTATCGATTATTCGCGATACTGGAATTCGAAATTAAATAAAATATCGTAGAAATTCTATTAGATAGGAATTATATTTGATGTAACATTTAATTGGGAATACTTTTTAATATGTTTTGTTAGCTTTCTCTTTTCCTCTCTGTTAGTAATCGTTGGTAAAAAATTGGATATTTAAATTGGACCACCTTAAAATCTCTCAGTTGTCTACAATTTTATGACAAAACATTTTTTCCCGAAGTGTTTATTTTCTTTTTTTTTTCTTTTTCAAATAAAACCACATAAATTAGCTGTTCAAATTAAAATGACTAATCCAGTATACTACGTACTTTCTCTTTTAAATGGTCAATATATTCGAAAATAAATCGGATAAATGTCGAAAAAAATCGGACGAATCTTGGAGCGTGTTCGAAATATCGACAATTCGATTTCTGTGAGTTTCGACGTAACTCGGCATATCGAAATATGGCTCGCCATACGAATTAAATGAACGTCCCGGTTGTCGATGCATTGTCATTCAAATAGTCATTCGAATGGCCGATGTGTCAAGGTTGGTGAATAATATTGGACAATTATTCGCTTCCATGCTTCAACTTACAGTACGATGATTCTCACAATACAAAGGCGAGACGGATGCTTATGATTTACGTAAGCAATCGTTACGATCTATCGAGATCACGATTGGAGAATGATTATTACGAATAAAAGTGAACGATTCAAACATGTTCGTTCAATGCAACTCGAACAATTCGGTGCAATATTTTTTCAAACAATTTCTCTTTTTCTAATATCATTTAAACATTTATTTATTTCATACGTTTAAGCTAATACCGAACAGTAAAACGACATAACTCTGTTGTTAAGAATCGGTAATTAAAACGGTAACGGTATAAATCGGTATAGACGTAGACTTAGTTAAAAAAAAAAAGAAAAGTAGAACAGTGAGTAGAAAAAAAAGTCTTGAATTCTGGGTCGTAGATAATAGTATGAAGTGTAATATTACGTGTGAATTTCACTCAATGATGTTCGATATAATCGAGAATGGTTACGAGTTAGACCACGCCTATAATTTATAAGTATGGAATTTACGACATAAGACTAAATAATAATATACGTTCCCGTTACGGTGTATCATACATATTGTGCATACAAATAAGAGTATTTAAGTATAACGTATGCCGTTAATTGTGAATATCGTTAGCGTTTATTATGTGAATACGTTAGTCGAGAGGAAAAGCAAAGTGAGTAGCTATATCGATCCTAATCACAAATGAAAAAGGATGTGTTGCTAGTATAGTTACCAACTATTGTTCGTTGAAAGTAACAAATGATACCCTTTTAAATATATCTGTATTCTCGTGTTTTCAAAGTAACATCTTCGAGGAATCTCTAATTCGATCAACTGGCTACTTCACGGAAGTTCGAGTTCTGAGGTAATATTCGTAATAATAATAATAAGGAAATAAGGAAGGAAGAAATCCATACACTAACAGAGGGCAAGGAACCCTTAGTTTATACAGTACGAAGAAACCAAGTGCATTCTCTCGTTAATCTCGAAGGAACGGCAGGCAGGCAGGCAGGCACCAGCATCTTTCTCCGCGTTTCCTCGACTTCGTCTTCCCAAGCGATTTTAACGGTATATTCGAAAACCAAGTCACGTGATATCTCTCGAGGCCTTCTTCTACTTCGTCTTTGGAATACCGATATCGTTTCTTTGTCCTTTTCGAGAATATCGCTGCATGTTCAAGGGGTAAGACGTGGCGACGTGTCCTTTTCAAACACACACGACCACGAAAAATATCTTTCACCGAGTCTAAGATAATATCAATTTCTCTCTTCGACTTTGTCACGTAGATAATTTCTTTCAATTTTTATCTACTTTTCCTTTTTATCGTTTTCTAGTCAATATTTACACGTGTATTTACCGGCACGGGTGATAATAGTTCTGTAAATCTAGGGAGTATAACTTTTTCTTTTTTCGAAAAATGTAACTCGACGGAATATAATCTTAAATTTTGACACGAGTTCAAATAGTCGTCGTAATTTTGTATTATCACTTTTACTAAAAATTATTTGACTTTTCTTCGTCATGTTACTAAGCACACAAGTAGAAAGTATCTCAAGAAAATATTTCGTCTCGAATGCTATCACGTATACGGATAATTATTTCTGATATTTTTTTATTTGAAAAAAATTTTACTTTTATTTTTTTTTTCTCATTCCTATAATCAGACCTTATAGCGTATGTTCACGATCACTGTAATTTTTTCTTATAAATTATGCAAGCGTAACTTCGTCGAGAACATTAGAGTAAAGACGCGTAGTACTTTCCAAACGAATCTCGACTATAAAAATACTTCATCTTGAATTTGCTCACGTATTAGATAGTTGTTTTTCTGACCTTTTTCTTTTCTTCATCTTTTTTTCTTTTTTCCCAGATAATCGGTGCTTCCACGTGTACTTAGGAGCATAGGTGAATTATTAGTGACATTTTATAAATCATGCAAGTGTAACTTTTTCGAGAAAAAAAATATCATTGTGGTTTGTTGCCTTCACACCTTTCAACGATACAAATCTATAAAGGCATTGTTCCACTTATTAACGTTCCTCGTGCACCAGTACACACACGTGGGTCGAGCACAACATGCATTCATTATCACGGACGAATTGTTGATAATCGAGAGATAATATAATCGCTTGCGTAACACGTGAATTAGTTAGAGAGTAACTGTTTTAATATTATTTGTATTCTTTGTACTCTCTCTCTCTCTTTCTCTTGTATATTTATTTATAATTTAATTATCCTATTTTTACATGTTTTAATCAATTATATATTTAATATTGTATGAGATGAAATATTACTGTTACTTTGCTCAAAATTACTCTCACATATATATATTGACATTTAACTTTAATTTTCATAATTTTGACCGATCTTTCTACGAGCGAAACAATGTTTTATTTTCTTCAGTTAGAATATATAAAAAATGAAAAAAATTTTCCCATAAATGAGATTGAAAATTTGATCCTTAGGAGGTTGAATGTAATTTAGGAGAGGAATCGTGTAACACGAACGTAGCATGATAGCTCGTTAATTAGGGATAAAATCGACCAACTTTTCTCCGCTTACCATATTCACGGGGATGAAAGCGAAAGGCCAACTCTAACTGCAAACCGTTGAGATTGTTTCGAAGGATAACTAGAATTCTATGCACAGTTTCTTTAGCGATTATGGCTTGTGCAATAATACGAATCGGGCATGGTCGTGTTATAAATGTATTTTAATGGAAACAACAAAAATTCGATATAAAAGTCAAGTAAAAACGAATGTTGTGTACTAGTGTTTAACATGAAATAAATGTAACATTTTGTAAATAACTGTTGATATTATAATTGAATTTTCATCGTAATCCAAAATGGATGATAGCAAAACCGTTATAATCTTTAGATTTACATGCCTGACTCGTCGTCACCATTCTTTGCACGAATTAACAAGAAACTGCTTAGATTTAACCGCAATTCCCCGTTGGTATCGCATTCCTATCTGATTATTACAACGAGATTAACCTCCTTTGCTGAGTCGACTTTAGAGAGACAAGAAAGTTCACGAATCTCTGATACCGAATCAATAAAACAACAACAAAAACACGCGTCATAAAAAAATAATAAACAAAATATCCTTTATCTTATTTAATCAATTTATATTTGTTATTTATTTCCTAACTAATAATTTATTTAATTGTATACGATAAAATGTACGCAAGATAAATCTTTCAACGGTGTCTCGAAACGTATGGTTCAAATTGAAATTAATCGAGCCGAAAAGGACGTAAATATTTTCACATCTCTTCCGGTGGTATTTCAATGGGTTGATGTTTCGAATAGGATGTTAATGAATGTGCCGTTAAAGTGCCGCGAATCGACGTAAGAATAACAAAAACTTTACCTTGAAATAGCATAAGAGATTTCGTTAGGTTTAACGAAAAGTACGATAATGGTTTGTAGGATCCTTGCGATTTCGTCGTGCAGCTGTCGCGGTTGCGAACATTCTCTGGAGAATTCATGGAATAGGGAGTGAAAAAGAGAAAGGGATAAAAAGTAAAAGAAAAAGAAAAAGGAAAAAAGAGAGAAGAAAAAGGACATGACAAGGGAGAAGATCAGGAGAATGTTGACCAGCCGTGACTCTAAAAATATAACGGCAAAAGAGGAGAGACGTCTTCGGGTGCAAGCCGCGAATCCGCTTTTACTCTCTTCGAAAGCACGCGTGGTGTGTGCCTTAGAAAGGAATTTTGGTGGATGCGTCAGAGCATAAAGTGTGAGATACAACTGTGTGTAAAAGTGAGTGAGAGAAAGCGAGAGAGACAGAAGGGAATACGAGTTTGGATCCTGCGTCATGGATACCATTATGGCAAAACCATTGCCATTTTATACTAAATTCTACGAACAAACTCATTCTGGTTCTTTGACCAAATTAGATTAACTGTTACTTACATTTATCTTCTCGACAAAATAAACAACGTTTACACTTTTCAAGGGAATCCTTTTAAAACGACAAATCTTCGAATATCTTATTGCACTATCGAAATATAATATTTTTATTTAGCTGCAATATAAGCGTTATACGATTTTCTAATTAATTCCAATCAAAATTATATTCAAGACAAATTTGCAATTTTACACTTAGGTGTATTTTGTATGGATTTAAAAGTTAGAGGAAAGAAAAAAAAAAAGAAAGAATCCGGGAAAGAACGTGCGAACATTTACTCCCCCAGTATGTTTTAGCAAAAGAATGCCTTTGCATCGGTACGTTTTTATTGTAGTCGTATTACCAGCAATATACGAGTTGATTAACGCAATGCGTTCCGTAATTAAAGCTGCTCGTGGATTTCTAGAGGCGCGTGTATCCATGTGTGCGTGGATTAGACGATGTTTGCAGCTCATTATGTCGAATATACATATATATACTCAACGATGGAAAGCCGAGGAAGATCATACTCGGCGTTATATAATCCGACAAGTTTGTGCCTTAGCAAGTATTTACAAAACGTAATACCGTTCCTCATCTTCGATATTCAGGAAGCAACGGAATTATTTTCTGTTTTATTTAATAGACAGCGATGATCACTCGAGCACGAAAGATCTTTCACGACAAGAATTATATTTTATTACCGATGGAAAAATCTTTCAAAGCAGTTCGTGACGAAGTAAATCTTAACATCTTGAAACGAACCTATGGACGAGAGAAAGAGAGAGAGAGAGAGAGAGAGAGAGAGGATCGACCGGTTTAATTACGTTACTTTAAGAAAGATTACGACGGAAATGAAAGAGAGATTCTGGATTAGAAATATTTGTGTTTAAGTTATAAATTTGGTAGATGATATAAGGAGGAGAGGATATATCGCGTTGTACAAATTGATGAGATTGCTGAATTTCAATGCATTAGTAAATTTTGATCAATTTTACGTACAATCATTTTATGAAGTGTTTGTTTGAATCATTGTTTTATAGGATCGATTAACATTTTACGAATATCCCGCGTAATTCGTGTCAATTGAAAAGTTTCACGATCGTTTCGCGCTTTACTTTTTCTTCCGAGCAAATTGGTACGGAAATAAACCTGTTATCGGGTTCGTGCTGAACTTAAGTATGTATGTATATATGTAAGAGCCGAGTTTTGTTATGCTTCGTCGAGCTCGCACTATTTCGCTTGGTAGACACGCTCCTACATTGTGCGTTGATGAATTCTAAGAACTTTAACGTAAGATCGTAACATTAGAAGATTTGAGATATTAATTAGCTATGTAAGTTAGCAGAAAGAAACGATTCGATACTATCCAAGTTTTGGAATCGTCAGCAACATTTTTTCCTGCTTTCGTCATCGATCAGCGTTCACCGAAACGCACCGCAATATGATTTCTTTGCTGATAAAACTTGTGTTAATCATTTTTCATATACATATACGTTAACATTTTTATGCTGTTTTCTTTTTTGTAGAAGAAAAAAACAACATTGCACGAAATGAATAATTTACGTTAATCGAGGAAAGTTTGAATAGGTAAAAAGAAAACTATGTCGTATTTTTTTCTCACCTATCTGTTTATAATTGACTGTACGTATAACTAGTGACATGTGATGTCACACGGTGATGTAGTTCAGAAATAAATTTGCATTGCAATACTATAGCATACGTTTAACACGTTCTCGATAAAGATAAAGTCAACTTTCATGCTTCTGTGAAATATTTTCCTCATAAAGTGAAACTTAAAAGTAGAGTTTTTTTCAGACTCGTACTTCGAAACTTTTCACAGTAGCCTCCTTACCTCTCCTCTTTATTTTCCCCCCCCCTTCACGAAAGTCATTATAGATTACAAAATGGAAATTTCTATGTGAATTGTTTTCCCTTCTAGAAGAGACTTCCTTTTAAAATCGTAAAAACATCGAGATTTCAATCTTCTATATTAAAAGATTCTTGCTATTTTGTAAAAAATAAAAAATAAATAAAAACGTAAGAATATTGAAGATAACGCAACCTCGTGTGACACGTAAAAAGTGTATCTATCGTTCGACTTTATTTCTTGAGTAGCATATAATAGCAGCAAAACATATTCAGGTCAGATATCGTACAAGTGCCACCAAGAAGAAACCTTTTATGTTCACCAAGCACTATTCCCCCTTCGTTAATTGCGTCAGATTTGTGTAAATGCATTTTGTCATATTTAATTTAAATTGATATGAAAAATATATTCGATAAAAAGGAAAAAACTAAACGTATCGTTTACAGTTTCCTGATTACTATTAATTCTTTCAATTATAATTATTTTCTTAGCTTTTTCCTAGTTATTTATCACTTTTTTTTAATAGTGGACAAGTGTTTTCTATTTCACGTTGTTATTTCCATATTTTTCAAAAACATTTGAGAATGAAGTTAATCTTAAATTATTATTTTTATATTAATAAAAATAATATCTCTATATAATCACTTCTTTATTTTATTTAAATTGAATTTTATTTTATTATCTAATAAAATAAAAGTGTTATGTTAAATGTCACGTAAGAGAAAACTGAAAAGATCTAAAAACAAATTAGTATCTCTCTCTCGTCGCGTCAGCAATGACGTCGTAATGCTAAAGTTTATATAATGTATTCGTTCGCAAAAAAAGGATTGAATTTAAAGTAGTATAAATCAAAGCAGGAAATTTTTTCATATAATTTTAATCGTACATTAACATTCCGCGAATTTAAAATTACATTCTTTTTTATTTCTTTCGTTTTAATTAACATAAAAATTAACCGATTCTCCTTGACTCGATGACACGATCAAGATAGTGCTCGTATAAAAACGATAAATCTCAAATCAACTATACTTTCGTTTTATCCTTTTGCTGAACTAAAATCTCTCGTAGTTGTGAATACATGGTTGTTATCTACTCAAGTTAAGTACGTCTTGTATTCTTCTTCGATTAACAGTTCCGGTATTTGATCTGAGAGATCATCTTTGATGCACTTTGGCGCCTCGAGGACCGTCTTTCAAAACGAAAAAGGTCAATGCAATTAGTGCATCGTATGATCTTAAGCGTGTTCTTTTATAAAACGTATAGTAGATATAATCTAAAATAAAATAATAATAGTAATAAAATACTAATAAAAAGGAAGATCAAATTAAATATATTTGAATTTAATTACTTAGAAAAGTATAATAATGTACGATCTTATCTTCGTTTAATCTTTCGTACTACGTATTATATTATAACGTGAAATATCATCTGTGTATATACAAATATCTTCCTTGTTGAGTTTGAAAGAATTAATGCTTCATTAATCATCAGAAGTATACTTCTCTGCATCAACTCAAGCGACATACTTTTCTTCGTTATTAGCGATAAGATAGGCTCGTATAGTTTGTATGTTTTTTAAATAAGCAATGTGCAATCGTAAAGGAACGTACATTTGATATTGTTACACGTGCGATAGATCGAATATCAATACACGGAACGAAATGATTCTCCTCGTAACACGCTTCTTCTCGTTTTGTCTTTTTTATCATTCCTCGTGGAAAAAAAAAAAATTATCTACGCTTTTTGCTCGGTGTTAACCTTGAGGATGTAACAAAAAAAACATGAATAGAAGAAAAAATAAAGAGTAAACGTTATTTTCTCTCTCTCTCTCTTTCTGGATTCTCAGAAAACGTTTGGAGACTAAACGTGAGGTGACTAATAAGTATTTAAATATGAAAATGAGAACGCGCAAAATATTTTTGGAATATCTGGATAATTCCTAAATTTATATTTTTTGGCAAACATTTTGAAGAACGTAAAATTCTTCGTAAAATTTCTAACGTGAAAATGTTTATAATTATTCCAAACGTTATTCGTGTAATCGAATTTCTAAGAGATTGTAATAAATGATATAAAAATTTGTGTAGTGTGATTTGTGAAAATAAGGCATAAGAAAATATTGATTTTCGTATATGATTTAGCATGTCAAAGATACCGGTATCGTATACGCTTAAGGTGTACAGAAGCAGAAACTGTCGATAATGTTTATATGCATTCATAAATTCCAACGCGCCTATGCAAATCCTCGATCGAATTCATTAGTAACGTGAATGGCTTACGAGCGGATGTATAGAGAAAGGAAGATGATGAAAAGTAGATAAAGAAAGAGAGTTCTTAGATGATTTCCAAATGTTATAACGTAATAACAAAATGTCACGATGACAAATCACGAAATATTATTCATAATTATTCTCGTCAAATAGGTTTTTTTTTTATTTCTTAAAGGAATATTAAATATAATTTTGTTTAATGACTCGTATAATTGTATTTGACTCTCGAATATCAATGCGTACATGAACAATTTAAAAGAACTTTTGTTGAGAATAGAGAGTAACTGAAATATACTCGGTGACCAGGAAGTCCTTAAAGAAAAAGGGTTGAAAAGTTTTGAGCCTCGCGTGTCAAGCTCCACTCGAATGAACGAACGCCGATCAGGGATGACCAACGTTATGGTCGACGTGTTAACAAAAAAAAAACAACAACAAAAAAGAAAATGAAAGTAAAAAGATAGATCAGCGATGTTCGTGACCTCGTAGAGATCCTCGTAGAAACCTCGCCCACGTATTTAAAGTACTTACGTATCGATCGTATCGATAGTAGGCGTATTGACAGACGCGTTAGATTATGCGGTCGCGAAAGCTCGCACCGTTGGACGCGATCCTATGCAAACTCCTATTGAATTACAAGCTCGAACGGCACACGAGTAAAAGAGAGGATAGAAAGAGAGATAAAATGATAGATAGATGGATAGAAAAAGATAACAGAGAACGGAGACACGGAGGAAGCTAGTCTCGCACCAGGTAAATTCTTGCTCGGGTCGGGGTACTACTCGCCAACGCAAATACTTGAAGAAGCTTTCGCAACTAAGTGCGATCGGCCTGCATCTAAATATCACGTTGCCGTTGTACTCTATTCACGTTTGTATAAGTGTGTGTGCGTGTATATGTGTGGGTGCACCTTAAACCAGAGAGAGAGAGAGAGAGAGACAATCGCTTCTTACAAACCCTTCACCACCACTACCCCCCACCTAAAAATCATTTTCCTTCTTCTCCGTTTTACACCAACACTACCATATAGTAAAGCAAGGTATTTTAGCAGGTTGATGCCTCCGTACGATTTATCCTCTCCGATAGTTTCTCTTTCTTTCTTTCTTTCTTTCTTTCTTTCTTCGAGTCATCTTTCAAAGGCTCACGCCCCCCGAGTTCAACTGAAGAGAGTTCGAGTTTATTAAGGAGTGGGGAGGGGATAAATAATACGTTATCGCGAGAATGAATTTCTTGAGGATATATAGGTAACGTGTAATGAAACTCAAACGAACTACTACTTTTCTCCACCGAAATCGATTTTTCTCTGTCGGTGGAGAAAGACGAAATGTTCTCTTACGAATTTCGTAATCGATCCTGAAACTTTTAATGACCATTCGCGAAAGATGCGATAATCAATTTGACCACAGGAGTGAGCTTTCATTGTTGTCAAACAACAACAACAGATCCTAATTTAGATTTTTGAGGAATCGAAATTCGACTCACGTTTAATCTCGGAACGGATGCGGATCTGCCGTTGATTCTTCGCCGACGTAAAATCCTAGCTCTTTCGCGATCCCTTCTGGTGCATCTGTCGTCCTGTCGTGGTATCAAACTGGTAGACGATCGTAGGAGCGTGGTATTCGTTGATTCAGCTCCATCTTCCTTGAGAGAACGCACACCAACGAGGACGCATCCTTCGTCCTCGTCGACACCAGCGACGTTACAGTTGCTGCAGTTCCGCATTCCATCAGCTTCCAAGGTGGTCGTGTTTGCGTTCGTGGTTGTCGTTATTGTTGCTGCTGCTGCTGTTGCAGCAGTTGATATCGTTGTCCCTTCGTTTGTCGTTCTAATTGATAAATCTTCGGTAGATCTCGAGAAAGATATACGAGAACTTTTACGATATTTCCTTCGTTCGATCACAAAGGAGGATGCACGAGCTCTCGTACTGTTGAACGTGGAAAACGTATCGTTTCTCGAACGATATCTCGTAGTCGTAGTAGTTGTCGGTGATTGGTGGACGCCTTCGTCTAAGATGATTTTCAAGTTCGACGAAGACGCCCGAGGCGAATTATCATCGGTCGAAGATTCGCCTGAACCTGGCGCTGAAAGTGTACGCCTAAGGACACGACCACCTTGATCGTTAGCATCGATCTTAGAGATCGATGCTGTACAGTTCTTTGTAGAAGCTCGCGTCAGGGTGTCACGATAACAGAAATTCACGATAGTCGTTGTTTGTTTTCCTACGTGGGACTTGCTATTCCTATTTCCATCGATTAGATCGATCTTTCGTTGACCCTTCGATTCGATACTCGTCGAATGCAGTAAACGTAATTGAATTCGATTTTTCGAATCCGATTTTTTGCTGCCACTGTCCGATAAACTATCGTTTATCTTGTCATTGGTATTGTTAGACGTTGAATGACGAGAATTAGAAGAAGGTGGCGGTGGTGGTGGTGGTGGCAACGGTGGAGGTGGTGGAGGTGGAGCTCGTTTCTTTTCTGGCCACGAGTTCTCGCATCTTCCGTCGACGTCGACGCACTGACGGACGGAGATCAGACGGCAACCGCCGTCCTCCCCACTATCTTCCTCAGTGATATACATCCGAAATAACTAACGCTTACGTTCAAACTCTCGCGTCATCTCGTACTCCTAGGACTGACGTCTTACGCAAAGACGCCTTGTGTTAGTTTTTCTTCTTCTCTTTCTCCCTCTTCTTCTCGTTCTTCTTCTTCTTCTTCTTCTTCTTCTTCCTCTTCCTCCTCTTCCTCCTCTTCTTTTTTATTATTTTTATTCTTTTTCTTCTCTTCAGCCTTGACAAGTTCAAGATCAAACATTTTATTCATAAACTTTGGTCTCCCACGCCATTGGAAAAATGGAAAAAATGTATATCACGTAAAAAACTTTGATTTGAAGGCCAATTCTTATATCCTCGATGAGAGTTTACACGATGATTAATGTGATTTACAAGAAAGTTTATTGATTTCAACGTGGTAATGTGAGAAATTGCTGGAAGATCTCTCGAACGTGAAAGTTTCTATGCAACACGCGATTGCTATACCCAGTGAATGATAATCTTCTTCTTTCTCTGCTCGCCACGGGACACTATGTTATCACCGACGAGAATAAATTCTATTCGGAAAAGTCTAGACACTTTTCATGTGTTAATCGAATAGGCAATATCGTATTTTTACCAATTTACCTCTACGGTTTCTTTATTTTTATTTAGATTATATTGGCTCGGTGTCACTTGTGTCAATTACTTAATTACGAAGATGACGTTAGAAAAAGAAATTGCATTTCCTTATAGGAATTAAAAAATAAGTACTGCACGAGATCGGCTTCTATTATTTCTTGTCAATTGTGTCAAAGACGTTGGCGAATAAATATGAAATTATTGATCGAGATATCCAATTACCTTCTCTGTCAACAAGGTTTCATAATGTTAATAATTGAAAAAAAAAGAAAAAAAGAAACGAATTAAATCAATTTATGTAAAATACGTCTGGTGTATGTCAAATGTTCGAATTACAGTCGAATGACATTAGAAAAACCTCTCCTGTCACTTGTGTCAACTTTCAAAAACTATGATACCGTTTGAGAAAAAAAAACTAAAAAATATCTGTCAACGCAACTGAACCCAGTTGTCACAAAAAAAGGATAGAAAAGAAAAATATAAAAAAAGATAACGAAGACCGGACACGGTTTTTGACGAGGCTTACGGTAGGTCGGAAAAAGGGACGACGCCTTTGCGTCGAGTGCCGTTGGCCTACTGCGACGGCTCCTAATCCCGACGTTCGACTAACGCGTGCACACTACGTACACACACACGCAAACACCCAGAGAACACATATACACGTCACATTCGATCGACAACCATACACACGTACATAAAGAAAGAAGGATAGGCACAAGTTAACGCGAACTAATAAGTGCACGATACTATTACTACTGCAAGTATAGTTCTACTATACAACACATAGATAGTATTACTTTAAGTATGGTTATTGCAACACTACACTGGTATAATACTATTCAAGTTACACTACACAACTTTATTATTACTTTAAGTACAGAACTACTATACCAACCGAGTACAATAAGTACAATCCAAATACAATTCTACAACACTGCAGGATTATAGTATTACAGCAAGTATAGTTACTATTGCACAGGATTGCATTCGAGTACGGTATTAGACAAGTATAATACTACTATAGGACGCAATAGTAGAATATTATTATAATACACAAGAGGATGACGACGACGATGACTACTACTATACTAATATTTAAAACTGTTTGGCCGCGCGCGCATGTTCCATTCCATTCGATTCGAAGCTCACTTCTCCGCGTTCGGGTCTAAACTCTCACCGGTTCGATTCTCTCTCTCGCATATGCCACGCTTCGCGCGTTCGAACCTTGCTCTCACTGAGAAGGAGAGCTTCTCCCTCTCCCTTCCACCCCCTCTTTTTCTCTCTCACATACTCGTACTCGCTATTCCTGTCTTCTTGCTGTAAAACCGCTCGCGTAAACGCCCGAGACCCCGTCGTCCCGTTCCTCTTGTTTTACGTCGTCTACGCTCACCAATCACCGAACGATCCGGCACTTTGAGCCCTGGAATGCCTTTTCCTTTCGGAAACCGATTGAACGAACCTTCGCCGAACTAGTCGTGCGCGAGTAACAAGACGCGTGGCGAAAATTGCTGGGAAAACGATATCGAGTTTACCACTCGCGATTTGGATTTCTCTTTTTTTCTTTTTATTTTTTCTTTTTTTTTTCAGATCGAAGAAGGAAATCCTATAATTTCTTATCCAATAATTTATCTCACAAGACATTTTTTCTCTATCGTTTAATATCGTGGGAACGATGTATTTCATTCGAAATATTTAACATTTCATTTTTGTATATAACATAACGAGTGAATCAATCCTAAATACCAAAAGCTTAATGGATTTAATTTGTCATAGAAATTTGTTCGTATATTTCTCTTATTAGAGATTTATTTTTCAATTATTCCTTCGAAGATTCTCATTTCCGTCAATGACCTATCGCACGATGTCGATGTATCCCGAAGCTGAACACACCAGATGGTCGCTCGCAATCGATCGAAAGTTTCGAAAAGAATACGCTGGAAAGTCTCCCGCGTGTTGCTGCTTGGTTAATGGGACTGGTTTGGCTTTGTGCGAACTACGTCGATAAAATGTCGAACAAGATTTTCTTCTACACGGTTTCCGCGGTTTATCGTATCCGGGGTGAGGGAGGAGGAGGGGAGAAGGAAAAAAGATTTCACATCTTTGCGAATACGCATTAGGAATTCATGTCCACATTAAGAAATCATTATCGATAGACTTTTTCTACAAAATTATACTCAGCATCCGCATCCTCGTTTTATAATTTTACCTTAAAAAAAAATCTTATTTTATGCGAATTAAACGGTAAATATAATTTCGCGGAGGAAAATTAGATAGGTGGTTCGTTAAAGATTCTAATATAATCTCAATTTGTGAATATAATTCGTATTAGTATAATTATATATACAGTAATAAGTATAACACTCGTACGTACAATTAGCAAATAAGGTACAGGTAACTGGATCAATTAACAGTTAGTTATATGGCCCAAAAATTAGGTGATAAGTAATTTTGGGTATTCATTTAATACTTTATATCTAATAAATAAATAATATTAATAAAATTAAATAAAATTACAAATAATCGTATATAGGGTTGAGTTCTGCTTCTATCTTTCACTTTAATTAATTTCTAATTGGTTACCATACATCATATCGATACAATCTCGGATCACGACTCACTAGCAAATAATAATCAAACTCTTGATTAGATCGATTACTCGGACGCATTTTAAAAGATATTTTTCTTATTTTTTTTTACGAACAACAACCACACAACAAATTCCAAAAATTATCTTTGATCTTTTGTGAGATTTTGTGTACTCGTATAAACTCGATATTCGCGTTAGTAAATGCTTTGAGGTTCATTCGTAGACTACGATCGATGAACTGAACTCACAAACTCGAGGACAAAAGCTTGCTGAGTTCGTTCTCTGTGCACTCGAACGTACGACACTTCAATTGATTTTTGCACGTGCTGCTTCTCTCTCTCTCTTTCTCTTTCTCTCTGATTGCATTTTCCCTCCTCTCGGATCGTCGTTCGTGCACGTGCGAGTTGAATTTTATTAATTACACAACATGGCTCGGTCGTTCGTTCGTTCTACCACGTGATTTTACGATAAAACTTCTCGGTACTAGCAACCCTTCACCCTATTCTATTCTTATGGGTTGGAATTGCGGATTAAAATATTTGTTTGACATAGAGAGTATACGGTGTGGTATGGAATTTAAATATTTAATTAAATTTGTTGGTATATATTGACTTAAATTATTATTTACATTTTAAATTTATGGTTTGGATGATTTCATAATCATTCCTTTTTCGTTTGATTTATTTTAATTTATACTTTTTTAATTAATCGATTCATTTTATATCGATAAAATAAACGTACAATCGTAAGAAACGGTTCTCGAGTGCGAATAAATAAATTTTATAAAAAATAATAATTATTCATTTGGATGATTAAATGTACATCGTTGGAAATTTATTTAGATAAATCTTCCGAACGATTTAAAAGTACGATAAAAGAGAACATTTAGTGATGTTGAACGAGAACGAATGAATCTCTGATCTCTAAATTAAACGTTTCGTGAAAAACCATCTATTTGCTTCGCTCCATACGAAATTATAGTACTAAAAGAGGGATATTGATAAGGCAGGTCAGTATTTTTCAACGTAGACGTATAATTTAGTATACCTGATGATACCTTTAACGACATAGTCCTGTACTCTTTTTAGATTATCTCACGATATCTTTCGATTCAGGCGTGTTCCAATAATTTCACGAATTTTCATACATATTTTTAAATGATAGTTAAATTATGCGAATCCGATCGCTGATAATCATATTAATATTATTTATATTATTTTATATACTCGGATACCTCTAATAAATCATTTTCCAAATTTGTAATAGTTTTTTAGTGTACTTATATCTATTAAAAAATTTTTTATTCGAATAAATAAATACTATATCTTCTACTCACAAATCTTATATTACTTATTGGTCAACTTAATATGTGTATCAAGTTTCACACACATATATATACATATGGTGGTCTCATAATCGAATGACATAGCATTCCAACAATCACAATTATAGATAAACGTTACCGTTACGTTCAACAAGTTTTTCCTTTGCGATTATACGATTGTATCGACCTACTGTTCACGGACACACGTTTTATTCTCACGTATTTGAATAAAAAGAAAAAAAGAAAAAGATTTATATACATATAAATGTGTATGTATATATATATAAAGTAAAAGTAAGAGAAAAAAAACCTTATGCAGGACAGGCTTCAAACTCGTCCTGCCCTTGAATCGATCATGGGAGTGATACAACCGCAAGAATGTGAGAAGCTCGCAGGTATTTCAAGGCCAACCAACGAGAACTGTCCAACGAAATCCTATCATATCATTGTTACGAGAATTGGAATTTTATTTTACTTTTTTATTTCTAATAACTAGATCTTATATAAAAAATGCAATCTAATTATTAAATAATTTTTAAGAGAGATCAAAAAATTGTTTTAAACAATTAAACCATTGTATTGATACTTTTGACAGGATATTAAATAATCAGGAAGAAAAAAGATGATGAAAACTGCGCAAGAGCAAAACACTGAATAAAACCCATTAAATATTATTATTCTTTTTATAATTTCTTTTTCTCACACGTTTATGAAAAATAAAAAAAAATATAGAAAGAGAACGAAGGAACAGTGTAAATCAGAAAGTGTTGATGTATACGGGCGAGTTACGAAAAAGGAGAACGAACAAGTGTTGTATCTTCTTAATGGGTGTAGATAGCAAAAAAATGTGTTCTTATCGGAATCCATTTTCTATGGAAAAGTCATGGAACAACGACGAAGAAGAAAAAAAGAAAAAAAAATATATAAGAAAGTAGCGTTTAAGATGTCTGTGTTGCATAGATTTTTTTCTAATCATTTTTTCTGAACTCTAAAATGTAAATTAGTGTCATTTAAACATATTTTCAAATATGTTAAAAAATAATAATCTTTGAACAAATTATGTTATATAATATTTAAGGTATACTTATTGGCCATGTTGTATTAATAAATTATACTTATAGTAGCTGAAAAGTTATGCATACATAGAATATACTATACTGTACTAATATACCTTACTTATAATTTAGTTACAGTATACTAAATATAGCATATTATTCTATAAAATATAGCTTATGCT